>NC_081842.1:171132934-171777934 GCF_963259705.1 Myotis daubentonii
CTGTCTGAGTCCAGAGTCCAGTGTCCTCAGCCCCACTTGGCACAGCCTCAGCCACAGGTCAGGCCCGAGGCAGTCAGGATGCCTCTCAGCCCAGGTCAGGGGGGCACACTGTGGCCAGTCCCCAGCCTCCAGCACAGCAGCTTCCAGACATTCTGCCACAGGACTTTCCCAAGTGAAACAACCCCTTCCTGTACAGCTTAGTTCCGGCCGCCTTGACCTCCTCTCACTTTCAACCGCTTCCTTTCTTTCTCAACACCAGCTTCCCTTTGCAGGCCTGAGCATCTTCACAAGGTCACGTCACCCATCTTCCAGGACCCTAATCTACCCATCTCCTCTCCTCTCCTTCCTCTCTCATCCTGTCTTTCTTTTTCTTTCCATTTCATCCTACCTTCTCCTTCCCTTCCGCCATCTTGTCCTCCCTCCCTCTCTCCTTTCTTTCTTTTTTTCTTCTTCCTTCCTTTCACAAATGTTTATGGAGCATTTACTAATGGGCTAGGTATTGTGCTAATGGTTACATGTATGTGTTTTTATGGGATGTTTACTTTAAAAGGAAAGACTAACACTCACCAATAATTCCTCAAATAATTACTTAATTATGCTGGCAATAATGCTGTAAGTAAGGGATTCAAGTTAGTCAGACTCTACAGCACTCATCTGACATTTTCCACGTCCAGTTGGCATATCTAATGCATTAGATTGTGGACTATCCTAAGGAGGGATTATGTCTGCTTTCATCATATCGCCAGCATCTAGTACAGAGCCTGGCATATATACACAGTATATGCTCAGTAATTACTTGTGGAATAAATGAACAAAACGCTTTTAAATATATCCTGTGAGTGCTCATGTTTACATGGTAGTCCTGAGGGAAAGTCAGAGGTAGCCGATCTCCCCTTTCCCAGCCCCATCATCTCCTCCCCGACCCTACCAACAGTCAGGCAATTCATAGCCAACTAGATGCCAAAGATAGGAGGTGTCAAGGGATAAATGAAGTCAAGCATCATTCTACATTCCCTGTCCTCAGCTCTCCCACTGGTGAAAACCTACCCAGGAACCCCCTTCCCGGAACCACCAGCTTTGGGGACCAAAGAAGGACACTTACTCTGCCTGGCTTTGCGGCTTCCTTGGGATGGAGGCATTTTGACTACTCTCTCCATGGCCAGATAAGCGCCTTCCAGTTTACATCCACTTTGGGACTTTCTATTCTGACTCCCTCAATTATGTAGGAAGCAGTGAGTTACTGAAAATTGCATTAATATGATCAGCTGTGAAAAGAACGAATCCAAAAGTGTGTGTGTGTGTGTGTGTGTGTTTCAGTAAGAACTGCAAGGAGAAAATATCCAGAATATATTTACCCCATCACATTTTCACTTCAAACTGGAAAATACAAATAAGGTATTGAAGGATGGGAAGAAGTCAACTGAGAAAGAGCACGAAACCTTCCATTTCAGCAAAGCCCCCACTGAGAGGCAGGTGGGGAGGGGCTAGGGAAAAGACTAAGAGTTCTGGTTTAGAAAGTTTGAGATAGAGTCAGAGGAGCAGTACCACCTTCAGGAAGATGGTGGAGGTGATGCGGGGGGAGGGGGAGGAGGCTGGGCCTTGTGAGGGGGACAACCAGCCTTGGGCTCCACCTGGACCTGGCCTGGCTCTGATAAGAATCTGTCCAGCTGGGCAGCGATGTGACAGTAAATTTTGTGAATTTCAACAATACAATTCATGCCAAAAAAAAAAAAAATCAGGATTGCTTTTTTGGACAGAATTATCCTCATTGTTACTGAGGCTGATGTAAGGGCTGGTAAGGTCACCTTCAGTGTGCTGTGTGTGTCCCGGCAGGCACAGCAGAGCAAAACAGATGGATGTCCAGCCCCCTTTGGGACAGCAATAGCTCCGAGTTCTTGCTTTATAAACGCAGAATTTTATATCTGGGAAGGGTATTAGTGACCACCCCGTCCAACATCCCTGAACTAGTTCAACCCATTGTTTCCCATGTGCGACTGAGGTCAAGGCCTGGGAAATGACTTACTCAGAGAACATGGCCAAGTTAGCAGAGCCAAGACCTGCTCACAAGGTATCTCGTACTTTCATTGCCTCGAGTGGTAAGTACTCAGTAAGTGTTAGCCATCATCATCATCCTCACTTACTATTACATGCACTTCACACACCCTGTAGCAATTAGATAGTCTTCCCACTTTGTGGGTGATGCAGAAACCAGGTAATTTACTGAGGGCCACACAGCTCACCAGTGGAGCGGGCCTGGAACCCAGGTCCGGTTCTACCCACAGAGTTCTTTCAGTCCACACAACTGTCTGTTCTGTGATCTGTGTATGATGAAGCTATGGGCCTGAAGGGCCCCGTGATCACTGACTCTAGAGAATAACTGCTGATGTTATCTCCAGAGCCGCAGGGCCATTGGGATGCTCCTCCTGGGGACAAAATAAATAAATAATATCCTCAGGATGGGCATTTTCTTTCTCTCTAGTGAACAACTGCGAACATGCTGTAATGCATAAGCAGCTCAGATAAGGTGCTGGAGAGGTAGGCAAGGGGAGATCAGAGAGAGCCCCTGTCCATATTAGGATACTTAGATTTGGGGTGACCTGTGGAGACTTTAGTAGGGTCTAAGCAAAGAAATGCCATGGTAAGATTTGTGCTTGAGGTATTTCATGAAGGCAGTTGAGTGAGGGTGGATTTGAGAGGGTTGGAGGAGAGGCAGAAAGAAGTGAGAGGAGGTAGCTGCTTCGGTGAGATGATGGGGGCTTATGCAATGGTTTTAGGACAGCAGCGGAGGGGCAGATTGAGGTCGAGATGAGGAAGAGGGAGGATCCAGGATGAGTCTCATTTTGAGCTTTGATGGCTGAATGGAATAGAGGAGGGGAAGACGCTGGACTAAGGGAAAGATTGCGAGTTTTGGTTTAGAGAGTTTGAGATAGAGATGCCTAAGGGGTATTTTAGCCTGGATGTCCCCCAATGCAAGACCTGGGCAAAGATTTACATGCTGGCTATTTGAGAAATGATCCCAGGGAACAGGCGTGAGGGATCAGGGAGGGTGATATAAGGCAGGATAGAAAGTCAGTCAAGAAAGGTGAACACACAGTACAATATACAGAGGATGTTTTATAGAACTGTACATCTGAAATCTATATAATTTTATTAACCAATTCACCCCAATAAATTTAATTTAAAAAAGCAGTCTTCCCAGTTAGCTCAACATTTCTCACAGATGTAAGTTCAAGGGAAAAGCAACTCCATAGTCCAAAGGTGTAACCAAAGCTTTCCCCTGGGGGCATCATTCCATTGTCTTTGTATGTATACATGGAAGTGTGTGCTGAGTCTTTAGTAAAAATAGTAAATATCTACTTTAAAATACAATACTTGGTCAATAAATTATATGTTTAAAAAAGAATGTGTATCATGTTGGCCACCCTCATGGGACCTGGCACTGGATCCCTCTGGGGCCTCCTGGGGAGCCTTCACACTGCATCTCAGAATTGCTCACCCAAGAGACAAAAGGGAGAATGCTATGCACTGGTTCTTATACCTCATTAGTCCAGGGCTTCCCATGCCCACCTCTTGATCCTCCCCATCCCCCCCATCTGGGTTGCACATGCATAAATGTCAGCTACTTCTGCAGGCATCTTGTATAAATCAATAGGTGTCCAGGGGCATCAGAGAAACCCCAAGTCACGAAGCAAGGTATAAAGCCACTTGCCAAGGTAAGTGATACAGAACTGCCTGCCAGAGCTGCTTCGAGACTCAGGGCTGAGGCCAAGAGGCTGCAAGATGATGTACAAGAGGCGTCCCATTCATGGGATCTAGGTGGGGCTGTTCAGTTGGCAGGTATGTAAATAACCTAAAGCTCTGGAGGGAGATCAGGGCTGGAGATAAAGGTTTGGAAATCGTCAGGGTACAGGTGGTGGCTAAAGCCACAGGGAGAGTGTGTTGAGTGCAAAGAGCAGTGGTCTGAGAAGCTTACAAGAAGTGGGTAGAGGAAGAGGAGCCTATCAAAGAGCAGGAAAGGACAGGGAGATACAAGAAAAACCTGGAAAGTGTGGTTCCATAGGACCAAAGGGGTAGCAAGTGCCAAGGAGATTGGATTTAATGTTCACAGTGTGTCACATGCCAGAAAAAATCACATGCCACCAGGCTTGACCATCAGGAGGCCTTGGGTACCACAGCAAGAGGAATTTCAGTAGAATTGTGGTGTTGGAGGCCAGAAAACAGTAGGCTCAGGTATGAGCAGGAGGTAAGAAACTGGGAAGAATAGGACAACCTGCATAGTCACAAGGATTGTCCTCAAAGAGGGCAAGGACAACAAAGAGGTGAGAACAGAACTTATGTCAGAGAGTGAGGAGCTGAAGGAAAGCAAACAAAACAGCCTTAATGTTCTTGATGAAACAAGATTATGTGATGAGACGGTGGGGGATACGTTCCCTAGAGCTGGTCGTCCTCCTTCTTCCACAGGGAGCTTTGTATTTGAGGGTCACAGGATGAGTTTGATCCAGCATCTAGTCATTGCGATTAGTAAGTCAGTAAGTATCGACTGAGTACGAACAATGTACAAGGCCTTAGTCAAGTAACTGAGGACAATACAAGGATGACTTCAATTTAGCCCCTACTCATAAGGACCTGGCAAACTTAGAGCCTGGGAATTAGCTACATTCCAGAGGAAGTTAGAAACTGGTCTGGGTCAGCAATACCGATCTGGTGTCCACGAGCCTATTCATTGATTTGACAAATTTACTGAGGGGTTGTTATGTGCCAGGCACTGACCCCAGTGCTGAGAATACATCAGAGAACAAAACAGACCAAAACCCTGCTCTCATGGACCTTGTATTCTAAGGGGGGTGACAGACAGGAGAATCCAAGTTATCTGTAAGACAATGCTTCATTTAATTCTCCTTCACACAAAGTCCAGTGTGATTCTCCAGGGCAACTGTCCTCCATGCAGTGACCCAGGAGTCCAGAGGGCTTCTCCACCTCCGCCTGAGGTTCCTTGGTTGCTCTGGCAAAGGAAAAGAAAGACGGGAGAACTTGTCCTGGGCTTGTCAGGACTGCTGCCTGGAAATGACCCACCACACTTTCTCTCGACTAGTCATGTGAACTCACCTAATGACAAAGAGGCAAGGAAATCAGAGCGGGGGAGCAAATGGAGTATTTGGTGAGCATATCTGTTGTGTGGGGGGAAATCTTCTATAGATTTGATGACTAGACGTTATGTGCTATAGAAGGAAGTGGGAAGTGCCACAGGAAGAGAGTAGAGCAGGGCAAGGAGGACAGACAATGTGGGGAGGAAGGGAGGGAGTATAAGCAACATTTTAAAAAATCTATTTGTATTAATTTCAGATAGGAACGGAGAGGGAGAGAGAGATAGAAACATCACTGATGAGAGAGAATCATTGATGAGTTGCCTCCTACACACCCCACACTGGGGATTGATCCTGCAACTAGGACATATGGCCTGACTGGGAATCAAACTGTGGCTTTCTGGTTCATAGATTAACGCTCAACCACTGAGTCACGCCAGCTAGCTTAGGCAGCATTTTTAAACAGGGCGGTCACAGTGGGCCTTGCTGAGAAGGTGGCATTTGAACAAAGCCCTAAAGGAGATGAGGGTGCTTTTGAAATACCTGGGAGAAGAGTGGTCTCAGCACAGGGAACAGTCTGTACAAAGGCCCGGAGGCAGGAAGATGTTGTGAGAACAGGGTGGCAGGAAGTGAGGTTGAGGAGATGGGATGAAGGGAGAGAAACAGGGTGCAGATAGAGTAGGGCCTGAAGGCCATTTGTCAACATGCTCATTCTAAGAGGAAAGAAATGGCTGTAGAATTGGAGCAGAAGAGTGTGAGCTTTAATGTGACTAGTCTGGCTCTTCTGTAGAGAATAGACTATAGGGGTAGGGAGATCAGTCATCCAAGTGGGAGGTGATGGTGGCTTGGACCAGGATGGGAGTGCTGGTGACAAGCACTTGAATTCTGGAAGTTTTAGGAACTCTGTGCCATGGGGTGAAGTTTCTGGAGCTTCCATGCTTCAATGGCTCGGCAGCCCAGAGTCCTGGTGGGGTGGAGATTGGGGGAAGTGGGGTGTCCAGTGCCAGGGCTGAGAAATAGGAAGATTCTGAGCCAGGCCCTGCACATAGAGCCTGCTGATGAATGTGCCCCCAGAGCACAGAACCTCCCCAGGAGTGATCATAATTCTGCAGCCTGGCCACCTGTCTTCCATCAGACAAATCACTCAAACACACACTGAAAAGCTAGGTGAAGAGATGGAGGCCTGCAGAGTCAAAATGACCTAAAAAGCCAGAGTCAGAGTCAGAAAGGGAACCCCAGTGTCCTGCCTCCTAGCTTAGAGCTGCTGCTTCTTTCTCCTGCTCCTCTCCCTCTCTCTTTTTAAAAAGGCATTTTCATTGATGTCAGAAAGAGGAAGGGAGAGAGAGCGACAAACGTCAATGATGAGAGAGAATCATGGATCGGCTGCCTTCTGAACGCACCCTACTGGGGACCGAGCCCACAACCCGGGCATATGCCCTGACCAGGAATCCAACAGTGACCTCCTGGTTCATAATTTCATGCTTAACCACTGAGCACACCAGCCAGGCCACCTCTCAATTTTCACCCATTCTTTCCAAGGTCAAGAGAATTGGGGCAGGGGTCTGAGATGGGAAGGTGAGGCCTTCTTATTTATTCCCGCTCCTCCACCCCACCCCTTTGCACTTGCCACAGGCTCTGGGCCTCTCCACACCCGCAGATGGTTTGGGTCCAATGCTATGAGGTAGATGGAATATATCAGGTGGTATCGCCAAACAGCTGCAGTCTGTGTCGACTCCGGCATTAGAACTGTTTCCAATTCCAGTTTTGTCACAAATTAGCCATGGTCCTTTGTAAAGTCACTTTAACCTCAATAAGCCTCAGTTCCCTCATCTGAAGAAATGGAGATAGTGATCCTACCTGGTAGGATCGCTGTAACAGATGTAATATATGGAAAATGCCTGGCTCAGAATAAGAGGGTGTGACTGGTCCTGTGAGTTGGTTCACTCAAAATGTATTCTCAAGTGTGTTGTTCTTAGCCATCCTCTTCACTTTTACTTTTAGTGATTATTAAGTGTAGTATCATGTGGAGAGGGTAGAAAAGGAAATAATACTCAAACTTCCAGTTCCCCTTTAGCTAGAGTGGCCACAAAACAATCCAGTGACATCCACTGAGGTGTAGATAGAAGTCCTTGACTTTTCCAAATAAAAAGGCGGAGCTTCTGAGCAGCAAGTCCTTGCCCTTCTCTCCACACCTTCTTGCCTGGAGCTCAGCTCTGAGGGCAGAGGTAGAGAAGCCATCTTGCAGTCATGAGGTAACCAGCACAGAGATCACAAGTGAAGGATGATGAGGTGGCAAGACAGAACGCACTGGGTACTTAGTGACACTGTGGAGCTGCTATTTTAGTCCCTGGCCACCTGCCCAGAAATGTGTTGTTGCGCGAGACAAATATCTTCTTACTGGTATTTGCCAATATTTGTTGGGGTTTCTGCCATGTGAAGCAAACACAATTAATAACAATAGCTATCATCATCATCATCATCCACATCATCATCATCACCATCAGCAGCAGCATCATCATCATCATCATCATCATCATCATCATCATCATCTGTTCTCCTGCAACAACCTCCAGCTCACAGCTTTTGATTTTATTATCTAATTGGGGATCCAATTATGATTTTTTTAAGTAAACCTCTAAGGTATCATTTCCCAGGGAGTATTCCAAGAAACATTGATTCTTCCAGATATTAATAGGTGTTCTGAGAAAAGAAAAGGCTCTATTGCCCAGTGAAGAACTGGTGATACTTGGCGGAGATCTTTGTCACAGTGGTTTCAAGTTGGTACACTGTTTGAGGTCTTTCCAAAGGATAATGTCTGAAAGGATAATTTTAAAGAATCCATTTCAGATCCTTCGCTACCATAGGTCCTCTTACCAAAATTTAACCTGAGGACTCCTCATATGCTCTCCTCTCCGTCCTGTTCTTTCCTCACGTCCATCCTCCCACCTTACAAAAGACAGGCACACCACCTGCCCAACCAGAAACTACCCTGGGGCACTGCACAGCAGGGCAGAAACCTCTGTGCTACACTGGGACAACTCCAAATATTGGTGTTCAATCGGATTCTAATGACTGAAATAAATCCTTTTGCAAGCCGTGTGGTCTGCAGTTCTTTGCTTTCAACAGAGTTGAAGGATGTCTAATTAAACTGTCAGCTGGTCAATCATTAGAAATATTTTTAATGGTAACTACGTGATGTCTTATACCTCTGAAATAGGTTAGACTTGAGTGGCAACGCTATTAAATCCATTCTCACCTACTTATTTATGTAAGCACAGTTTCTCAATGCCTGTATCTGTAAAAATAATAAATAGAATAGAATGGATGTGGCACTCTGTCTCATTGTAGTAATAAATAACTCACCCATGGATATAAGAAACAATTGGGGGAAAAGAGAGCTACTCAGCTTATTGATTAATGCAATCCCAATACAAATCTGCTCTTTCTGTTTAAAAATTATGCAGCAAATTTGCAACATTTGTCTGTTGTTTTTTTACTAATTTTGTGCTAATGATAACTAAATCCAAAAGAAAAAATTTAAATACTTGGCAGCTCTCAACTTACAGTGTGTGTGTGTGTGTGTGTGTGTGTGTGTGTAGAGAAGTATGGGAGATGGATCAATAAAAGACTTTCAAGCACTAAAACATGATTTTAGAATAAAATTCTGCTGGCAAAATAGATGGTGAAAGTGTTTATTAAAGAGAAGCTCGCTCGTGTGCTTTTTAACAAGACAGTGATGGATATCAATTCATGGCTATTGGTATCAAATTGCTGTGATGTTTAGAATTCCTTGAGAAGTACTTAAGAGAGTAATATAAGAGTTTTATTTTTAAGTGGCAATATTTATCATATGTCATAAATCACATTCTTTGCAACTATTTAAACTTACCATGAAACTTTAAAATGTTTACTTTATGATGGATGAGGGATATGTAGTTTTTAAAAAATTGGAGGAGTATGCAGGCAAAATGTGAAGATGATTCATTAGAGGGTCTGCATTCATAAAGAGATAAAAATGGCAAGTAATTAAGAATAATATTGTGGAAACAGTGCTTTTACAACCATTTGTTCTTCTTAAAGAGGTTAATTAAACTCACTGCCTGTATATTATACATGTGTCCAGCAAACCTTTACACACAGATAATGCAAAGATAAACTCTACCTCCTGTCTCTCTCCTACTTAATCACAAAAGACAGGTGTTTGGAATCCAACGTTATTCATTTATTAATATTCCATCTAAGCTATGAACAAGAAGATAATATAGTCCATGATCAAGTAGCTTAAAAGAGAAATACATTTGGAGAACAAAATACAAAAAAAAAGAAATACAGGGATAAGAAGCATAACAGAAATAGTAGGAAGACTGGGCAGTGCATAGGGAGGACAGTGAAACCTTCCACCCCAATTGTCTTTTGTAGAACATATTGTCTGCTTTTATGTGATACATGCTTGCAGAATTTCTAGAAAGAGAAGGAAAAGGCAAAGAACAGCAATCAAGAATAATGAAGAGCTGATTTTATGGAAAGTTTTGGATAAACTTTAAAGCAGCATAGTTATTAAAAGATGTGTGTTCCTTGCTAAATGTAACAGGAAGTCAAATGGTAACCCAGGGGCTATTTTAGAGAGAGTCCGGCTTCTCAGAAGAAGGGACTTATTTGGTGTGTGTGCAGGAAGCATGAAAACATTTCGTGAAGGGATTGTTTACTTTGGTAAAGAATCTTTGGCAATCAAAACTCCTGCTTAGATGTCTTCCACTATGTAAAAGGGGAAATGGGATAAAAGTAAAAAAAATAAAACTTCAGGTAAATGTGGCGGCACCACTATTGTGAGATGATCAAATTATAGCTTGAATGAACTCTAATAACTAAAGGTAAGTTTTGGTAAATAGCAATAATAGATGTTGTAATAACCCCATTTGTTAGTTAATAATTAATGCTAATAACTGAATAAATTATTCTGTCTTACACCTAATTTTCAAGTTTCACTTAAGCCAGAAATCCTAATACCCCCTTCAGAGTTGTAAATGATTTGAAGAGAGAGGATATGTGGGAAAGACCTGACTGATTCGGCCTGAAAATAAGGAGCCAAGTGAATAGAGCAGGAAAGTGGATTTCCCATCCACCCTACCGAGAACAGAGGGCCTGCCTTACGAAAACAAAACAATTCCCTCAAGTCCAACCTTTGCCACCATCATACATCGCGTTGGGGACTGTCATATGAAGAAGAACACTCTTGTCTGGCCGGTGTGGCTCAGTGGGTGAGCGTGGACCTGTGCACCACGAGGTCGCCAGTTTGATTCCAGGTCAAGGCACATGCCCGGTAGTGCAGGAGGCAGCCAATGGATGTTTCTCTCTCATCAATGCTTGTATCTCTCTCTCCCTCTCCCTTCCTCTCTCTCTAAAAGTCAATAAAGACATATTTTTTAAAAAAAGAATGAGATTCTTCTGCACCGAATTTGCTCTTCCTTCTGCATGGCCCTGCTTGTGATGAGTCCACAACCTACACACCTGCACATGGCAACCCTGATGCACTCTATGCACTCTCCACCCATCTGCCTAATCTAGAAGCCTGGGAATCATCCTTGCTTTCCTCTAACAGTTCCCTGCTCCACTTCTCTCCCTCTCAACTGCTGCTCTCCAGTCCCTGAGCTGCACCGGGAATAACAGAGCTTCTCTCCCAGCAAAGACACATGTGAAGTAAATGACCTGATTTGGTATGATGTATGACTGACCTCGTTACTCAAGGACTGAGTGCTCTGCCACGAATGAGAAGATGCATACAAAACTCCTTGTTCTTCGGGCTCTTTAGGTGCCACCTCCTCCAGGAACCCTCCTAGATCCTCTTCCACCCATCAGAATGGGGTTTATGAGCCTCTTCTGATTTTCCAAAGCACCTGTGCTTACCGTTACCAAATAACTTATCATTCTGTCTTGCAACAATTGATTTCTTTGTGAGTATCCCCCGCCCACCCCAACACACACACACACACACTAGTTAGGGACTTTCATACCTAAGTCCCCAGTGCCTAGCAGCATATCAGTGCAAAGTACAAAGACAATAAATGCTATTGAATGAATGGATGATACAGGTATAAGTACAATAAGAGGTACACATGCAGTAGTCCTATAGGGAGACATACAGGAGCAGCTAATTCTGTTACTGGGTGAGTGACAGTGAAAACGTTTTTTAACTGGTCTTGAAAGATGAGTTAGTTTCCCTAGAGATAAAGGCAAGGAAGGGTATTACAAGCAGAAGGAATAGCATGAGCAGAAGCATGTGCGCAAGAAAGTACGTGACGTTTTTAAGACGGTGGGAGCCTGCCAAAGCTCCGAACAGCTTTGAGTGGGAGGAAATGGGGCAGATGGGGCTAGAAACACGTTGTAAAAGGCCTGGAAGGGATACAAAAGGGTTCGAAGATTATAAAGTAGAAGTTTTAAGCAGGGTAGTAACATGATCAGACCTTTAAAGAAAAAAAATATTTTGTTTCCTTTTCTGGGGAACTAAAAGCCATAGATCTCACTTTCTCCATTTTTATATTTCTTATGCTTTGTGAAAATTAACCCCCCCCCCCCACACACACACACACACACAAAGGCCAGCTGAAGTAATTCTTCTTTCCTTGCCTGGTCTGAACGAGGCATATTTTTTTCTTTTCCTTGTTTTCTGGCCAGTCGTTTGGTGAAGTGAGTGCATCATACAGCTGGGAAAACATGAGCTTCTCTTCTCGAGTTTGTTTGGCTTCAGAGCTATGTGGGTGAGCGCGAGTCTGGGCAGTGTGTCAGCTCCTTCCTGAAAGTCTGGGTCAAGGAAGTGCACAACACAACCTTGTTTATTTGATTTTGCTTTCAGTGTCGAGAACACGGATTCTGATGACTGCAAAGGTGTATGTGGTCGCCGCTGGCTCCCAACCCTGTAATTCCTTTGAAAAGCTGATCTGATTGGGACAACTGGGACCTTCTTTGAATACCTCAGCTCCCTTTGAAACACTCGGATGAAAAGTGATGCGTTATTTTCCCAGTGGCTGTTGTTCCTGGCTAAGCATGATAGTGTGTTGGGTCACTGGGAGAGAGTCTGCGGGACTGGGTTTGCTGGGCTGGCAGATTTGGAGGGGTGGACAGTGAATGACAAGTCTGAAGCAACTCTTCTGGCCCAGACTCTAATAAAGTGTCAGTTAATCTACAGCTGTTTACTGAGTACTTGTTATGGCCAAGCTCTGTACCGGGCACTGAGATACCAAGATGTATGAGACAGTGTCTACCAGAGTCTAGTAACTAAACTGAAAACTCTTCAAAGGTAAAAGCCAACTTTTACTTCTCTTCACATCCCCCAAAGGGCCTGGTGCAGTGTCTAACTCAAGGCAGAGCCTCAGCGAATACTGAGTGTCTGAGTAAACAGGTATATTTCAATTGCACCCAACAAATATTTACTAAGCACCTGCTATGGGCTGACATTGTGTTAGGTAATAGAGACAAAGATGAGAAAATAGGGCCCATACCTTCTAACTGCTCACGGTCTGGTGGGGAAGACAGATGTTAAAACAACTTTTCAGCCTGTACAAATCTGAGCCTCAAGGAACCCTGGAACCCTGAAAGATCCTCTTGCCACCCTGTCCCTCCTCTGGAACCCCCAGACCTCCTTACAAAAGGGGTGATGGCTGGCATAGAAGAGAGAGCCCAGGATGCTGTCCCAGCACCATGTCCCCTCTGCCTGGTTGATTCCTTTGCCTTTTCAGTTGATAGCATTTTACTATCATTCCTGCAAGTAGTAACAGAGACACAAGCCACTCAGATATGAGGATTAGAGGAGGGAATAACCTCATGATATGAGAACGGTGCCTGATTACATCTGGAAGGGAATTGTGCAACCTCCAGCATAACCCAACACAGCAAGTGGTGTTTTGTTTCTAGGAGTCTCAAAACACCTGCCCCCACAAGCATGAGCAGGGACTCCAGAGTCAAGGAATTGTGCAAGGGGGCACATGACCATGATTTCATGTTAATGATTGTGGATGCCACATACAGGAAGCCATTCTGAAATGGTAGTATGAAGCATTTTAATTTTAAAAGTTAATTTAAATAGTTGTATTTTTTCCTATTCTGGGCCAACCATTATCCACAAGCTTACTTTTGTAGCGTTCTTGGCTCTAAATAATCTTGTTACCTGCGGAATCATCAGACTCACTCCTGAGCAGTAGTGATCCAGACCAGAGGACCTCCCAAGGGCCAGGGGAAGAATATTTAGAGTCAGTCCTCCAGGCAGGAAGAGGAGTGCTTTCGGTTCCTTTAAATCCCCAGCAAAGCTGATGCTTAGAGCCCAGAAACATTATGGAGCCTTCAACGTTGCAAAGAACTGAAAGAAAGAGATGGGGAAGGAGTGAGAAGAAGGAAGGAAGGAAGGAAGGAAGGAAGGAAGGAAGGAAGGAAGGAAGGAAGGAAGGAAGGGAGGAAGGAAGAGAGGGAGGGAGGTAGGGAGGGAGGGAGGGAGGGAGGGAGGGAGGACAAAGAAGAAAATATATACAATGCTTCCCAGAACCCTCCTCAGAATTTCAAAATACAGGCTCAAGAAATCCTAGAGCTGGAAGGGCCATTTTCAATTGTGAAATCATCAGACATCACCTGGGCCAGTTTTTCAATAGGAACCACAGAAACATGTCAACAGTTTGTTCTCCACTCAATTTTTATGAGCAAAAACAATGAAGCAAATTCACTTGCCTATGTTCTCTAGATAATTAAATTTGGCTTCTTAACATTTAGGTGTTGGACTATTGAGAAGAACATGCTAGTTCCTTTATTAATTATTTTGTTTTCACCCCCTTTCACTCAAAACAGAAGTTTATAATGTTGATTATTTTTAAATAAATCCCTGGTACAAGACTAGACAAGTAAGCCTCTAGTCACTTCTCCAGCCTCATCTGTCTTCACCTCTTGCTTTGCACACAAGCTGAAGTGCTCTGTTCCCATGCAGACGCCACGCCATTTCACCACCAGCCCCTACTCATACCCCCTCTCCATGGAATGACCCTCCCCCAGTTTTCCCTGATGGCAGGGTCTTCTCCAGGATGACCTTCCTCCTCTCCGTCCTCCTCTGGATGAGGACCCTTCCTTTGTGCTCCTATCTCACACTCAGTATCTCCATCATTGCACTTTCCACATGTGTTGTAAGGCCATGTTTGTGTAGACACCTGCCTCGTCCTCTCCCCAAACACAGGACCTAGATATCACTCTTTGTTCACCTTCTTATGGCCTAGCACAGTACTGAACAGTAAATACGTGCATCAGTTATCTATTGCTGCAGAAGGAATTACCTCAAAATTCAGCAGCTTCAAGTCACAACATTTATTATCTCACAGTTTCTGTGGGGCAGGAATTCAGGAGCAGGTGGGCTCCATGGGGGGACTGTGGCTCAGGATTTCTTACAAGGCAGCACTCCAGGCGTCAGCCAGGCTGCAGTCACCTCAGGGGTCAACTAAAGAAGGATCTGCTTCCAAACTCCCTCCTGAGGCTGTTAGCAGGCCTCAGAAAATCCACTGTCACCTCAAGTACGTGGCTGTCGGTAGGTTTCAGGTCTTTGTGGACTGTTGACTGAAGACATTATTTACTTGCCACATAAGGCACTTCATAGAGTTACTCAAAATATGGCAGCTGTATATTTCCAGAGTAAAGACAGAGATAGGGATATATATACATACACACACATATATATATATAAACACTAGGGGCCCAGTGCATGAAATTCGTGCACTGGGTGGGGAGGGGGGAGTGTCCCTCAGCCCAGCCTGCCCCCTCTCACATACTGGGAGCCCTCAGGTGTTGACCCCCATCACCCTCCAATCGCAGGATCGGCCCCTTGCCCAGGCCTGACGCCTCTGACAGAGGAGTTGACCTTCATCACCCTCCGATCACCAATCACAGGATTGGCCCCTTGACCAGGCCTGAGGCCTCTGGCAGAGGTGTCAGGCCTGGGCAGGGGACCCCCAGCTCCCCGCAGTTGCAGCCTCCGCCCCTGCCCAGGCCTAACGCCTCCGGCCCGGGCAGCGGGGACCCACAGCTGCAGTGGCCCCGTGATCATGGGCTTCGCTTTAGGCCCAGGCAAGGGACCCCTAGCTCCCGGGACTGCCAGCTTCGACCGTGCCCAGCTCCCATCGCTGGCTCCACCCCTACTTCCTGCTATCACTGGCCAGGGTGGCAAAGGCGCCTGATTCTCCGATCATGGCTGGGGGGCAGGGCAAAGGCGGCCCCAGGGCTGCCTTTGCCCTGCCCCCCAGCTCTTAGCGCCCCCCTGGGTTTCCAATCACTGTCAGTGGCAGGGGGCTTCTTCCTGCTTTCCCTTTCGCCTCCCTGCATTGTGCCTACATATGCAAATTAGCCGCCATCTTGTTGGCAGTTAACTGCCAATCTTAGTTGGCAGTTAATTTGCATATAGCCCTGATTAGCCAATGAAAAGGGTAGCGTCGTACGCCAATTACCATTTTTCTCTTTTATTAGTGTAGATATATATATGAGAGAGAGAGAGAGAGGCTCACACACAGCGAAAGGAAGTATTCTAGCAAGATGGGAGTTACAGTCTTTTTTGTAACTTAATCCCAGAAGTGACCTTCCATCACTTTTGCTGTATTCTATTTGTTTGAAGCAAATCACTAGGTCTAGCCCACACTCAATGGGAAGAGATTGCACGAGGACATAAATTGTAGGAGGTGGGGGTCATTGGGGCCAGAGGCTGCCTAGCACATTGCTCAATAAATATATTGAACAAATAGATGAATCCCTATAGTCAGAATGAGTCTTTCCTTCCCTGACGATCCATAGTATTTGAAATCCTAATTAGGAAACACAGCACATGTGACTTTTTAGCTGAGCATATGTTCCTAACTACCAAGGAATTATAAGCAGCGGTGTAAAAACAGGGCCAAACATATGACTGGCACTCAATATATAATTGTTGATTGGATGACTAAATGAAAGGAAGGTTGGCAGAGTCTGGTACATATCCATTAATATTGGTTCTTCAATAATTAATTTTTTTTTATTTTTAGCTAGGCACATGAGCACTCCATTGGGGACTATATTTCCCAATATCCCTTACAACTAGAGGTGGCCACATTACCGATTTGTGGCTAGTGGGATGTGAGTGGAACGCTGGGTAAGCATTCCTTTCTCTCTTATCCTGACTGGGATACAGAGATTTGGGTGGGACCCTAAGAAGGAAGATACACAATGCATGTGGCTGGACCACCCTAGCAAACTATCTACCTCTGGACCAGTACATGAAGCAGAACTAAATTTGTATCTTTAAAAAGCCATTGCCTGTTAGGGTCTTGTTGTAGCATCTTAGAGTATTGCCTGTCTGATGCAGGATTTAAAAGGCAGCAAGAAAAAAGTCTCCCACCACCCCTTCCCCACCGCAGAGCTAGCCCCAGTCTTTCAACATGCTGTAGGGGAGCTCCTTAAATATCTGTTGGATGAAATTGTGCCTGTCCACCCGTTGGGCTGTGTTGATAAATAAGAAGAGTGTTGAAGTCACCACCTTTTCCCTTGGCCAGGCAAGTACAGGCTTCTTGGGTCACCTCTTATAAAAGGCAGAGCCCTGAGGCTTCTAGGAGAAGCAGCCCATGGCAGCAGGGAGTGGCCTTGACTGTCAAAAGTCCGAGGCAGAAAGCCACCCTAGACAGGCATAAGTCAGAATGAATTCTGCTCAAGGAAAACCTGTCCAGACTGAGGTTTCCTCACAGGTTGACTTGTTTTCCCCAAAAGGAGGAGAGTTCTCAGCACAGTCTCTGCAAAGGGCCAGGCCTGCAGCTCCTCCAAATCCCTGCAGCTGCCGAGGGCAGGTGTCCCACTGGGCAGCAGCGGCCACCAGTCGCCTGCTCCTCACTCCTGATCTCTCAGGGAGCCAGCCTGCAGGCCAATCCCGCACGAGCAACCCTCTGCCTTCATCTGGACCTGGACAGGACCCCTGGCCTAACCCTGAATGTTTTTGTTCAGTTTATGTTCTCTTACAGTACACGGGTAGGAGGTTCCCACCAACACCATCCTCAAATGCCAAAATAAAACGCTCCCCAGCTGGACCGGCTGTGCTGTGGCTAGCTCACGGAGATGACAAACTCTTGTCAAAATACAGGAAGGAGATAGGAAGGAAGTGGGAAAGCTTTGCTTGCCTGGATTGAAAATCTGTTAATTGGATAGCTATATGTGCCAAGTGTGGGGTAATTTGAAGATATTTATTTTTCATGGGAAGGTGAATTTGAGAAAAGGGGAAGAGAAAAAGGGGTGAGGAATGCCAGGTTGAAGTCTGCAGATGTGGTTGTCTTGGAACATGGGGATGTTTGAACACACCTACTATTCCTGGGCCTGCAGGAAGCATACAAGGTACAAAGAGGACAACCATGTCCATTACCAACAATGATCCCCTGGGAAAATGTTTTCATGCTGTTGGTGCTTCAGGGGGAGGCAGTGCATCGGACTGAGGGGTGTTTCATGGAAGGGGCTTGAGGACTAAGATTTTCCACGTGGTCACACAGGCGTACAGAGGAGGCTCGTCAGGCAGGGAGCAGCATGAGCCACACCTCAGAGGTCTGGAGTTCAAGGCATGTTTCTGGAATTCCCAGTGACCTGGGAGAGTAAAGTCATAAGGCACTCGAGCCCACTCTCCGATAAGAAACAGTAGAGATGACTTTGATTAAAAATACAGATAAAATAGTGCAAAGGAGACGGGATGAGGGTAAATGGAGCAGAGAGCAGGAGATATTCTGTCCCGTGGAACCCAGCTGTCCCAGCAGCACAGGGCTCCGCAAAGCAGCTGTAGAACTTGGTGTAAGTCACTCTTGAGGCAGCCACGGCATTGGGGTCCCAGGGCTGTCGTAACAAAGTACCGCACACTGGGTGGCTTAACCATCAGAAATGCATTGTCTCACAGTTCCGGAGGCTAGAAGTCTGAGATCAAAGCGTTGGCAGGGTTGGTTCCTTCTCAGTCCTTTGAGGGAGAATCTGTTCCATGCCTTTCTCCTAGCTTCTGGTGGCTCGCTGGCATCCTTGCCGCTCCTTGGCTTGTAGATGCACCACCCTGTCCTCAGCCTTCATCTTCCCACAGCGTTCTCTCTGTGTTCAGGCCTGCATCTGTGTCCAAATGTCCCCTTTTGGGCCCACCCTAATGACCTCATGTTAACTAGATTACCTCTGAGAAGACCCTCTCTCCCAGTCAAGTCACATTCACAGGTCCTGGGAGTTCGGGTCTTAATGTCTTTTTAAGAGGACACAATTCAACCCCTGGCAGACATGGAAGTTTGAATCCCAACTTGGCCACTTTACTGGCTGTGTGGTCTTGGGAAAATTACTGGCTGTGTGGGCTTGCAAAAACGTCTTCATGTCTCTCACCCCAGGAACCTGTCTAAAATGGGATAAAGAGCAGCCTTGGTACAAGGATTAGCACAAACTAAGCACCTAATAAACATGGGTGGCTACCAGGTACTACTGCACACAACAGAGGTCAAGCCCGGCATCACTTCTAATTCAGGAATGCAGACAGAGGGGCCACTGACAGGCCCCGATTTGACTCATCTCTTGTCTCCACCCTCCACCCCGGGTGCCTAGCCCAGTGCCAAGGATCTTAGGGACTTGGTAAATATTTTCGGCAGCTTATGACTCTGTAACTCAACTTAATGTTAATTTTCAGCCACTATACTCCCAGGGTGAAAGAAACTGACACTGTCAATTTGGGGTTTCCCTCTCCCTTTTCCTGGGATTGTGGCGACATTTTAGTCAATCACATCAGGCCAGGACCTAGAGCAGAGGCCTGGAAGCTGGTTTTTATTTCACTGGCCCACCGGGCTGCTGATGGGACCCCCCAGTATCCTGATTGGTCCTGCGGCAGCAGGCCCCATAGACCTTGCTCCCCTCCGAATGCCCTCCAAGGTCTGGCTGGGCTCTGTAGCAGCTCCAGGCTGCTCCTGGCACAGGACCCCTCTGTGCCCTGAGTGTCAGGCCCAAGCTCCGAAGTTTCTCTGGGTCTGTCTGAGGCTTCTCTCTGCAGCCTCCCCCTCATGGGGGCTCCCTGTTTCCCCCAGGCCTGTGCCTGGGAAGGAAATGGGGCACCCCTGCCTCTGGAATTCCCAAAGCTTTTGGAGGACCCACAGCCCACCCCCACCCCCATCCTACCCCTTCTCTCATTAGCTTCCCCATCTACCTCTGCACGCCCAGCCAGACTGGAGGAATCTTTTAGCTCTCGTTACTGTATTTCCCCAGACACTTGGGGGATGTCCCAATCCTCTCTGTTCCCTTAAGGCTTAAGGACTCCTCAGGTTTGGAAAGCAAAGCCAGGAAGACACCTGCCTCAGGCTCTTAGGGTCTTCCTCCTGTACTTCCCCTCCCCAGGCATGGACCCAGACCAGTCTACTGCCTCAAAGGGGAAATACCAAGAAAAGAAGAAAAAAAAAGTTAATATTTAAAAAACATTATCCCAGCTTGTTTTGGTGAAAAAAACAAAAGAAGAAACATGAACACATGGTACTTAGGGGAGCTCTGGGGAGATCCTGAGCCAGCTTCATGGAAAACCTCTCTCCTGAGGTGCCACTAACACGTGTTTCTCCCCCCCCCCCCCCAACTTTCCCACCCAGAAGTCTGAGCTCCTGCTGCAGCATCTGAGGGGAGAGTGCGCCGGTCCCGCTGCCCCTCGTGGGCCCACAGGTTCCCTCCCCTGCCCCCAAGCGTGCCTGGCGGTCCTAACGAGCAGTCAGCCCTGCTGATTACAGTTAATATTTTACATGACTGACCTCCTTCCTCCCTGGAACCAGTTCTTACTCAACCTCTGCAGCGAAGTGAAAGCTTTGCCACCTACTGTCCAGGTGACCTTGGGTGACGCACCCGGCCTCTCCCAGCCTCGTTTTGCTCATAGGTAAAATGGGGATACGAACACCCACCTGCGTGATTGCTGGGAGGATTAAGTAACGTGACCTAAATAGAGCCCCAGCCTGTGGCCTGACAGGCGGCGGCTGCTGCTGTGAATAACTGTGGTTGTGGCCTCACCTGTGCAGAGGGCGAGGGGGCCGTGCCCACAGTGCGGACTCTGCTCGAGGGCCTCACCCCGCAGAAGGGCAGGCAGGAACACCCACCCCTGCCTGAACCACCCCCGATCGAGACCAACGATGGTCCACTCAATAGCTAAGCACTTGTGACACATCAATTATGAGCCTGGCATTTTTTAAAAAATATATGTTTACTGAATTCAGAGAGGAAGGGAGAGGGAGAGATAGAAACATCAGTGGTGAGAGAGAATCATTGACCGGCTGCCTTCTGCATGCCCCACACTGGGGATCGAGCCCGCAACCCAGGCATGTGCCTTGACTGGGAATCAGTGACCTCCCGGTCGATGCTCAACCCCTGAGCCACGCCGGTCGGGCGAGCCTGGCATTTTAATACACCTGAACGGGGCTCCACAGGGAGGCAGACACATCAGAATAATAATGAAATGGGCTAAAAACGGCTGGGTTTAAAGAGCTATGGAACTTGGAGGGAAATCGTTTGATTGCGGTCATTCCTTTATTCACGCCACCTTCATAGCCACCTGTGTTTCCAGATAGGATTTAAGGAACCTTACCCAAGAGGTCCTCTGTGAGCTTGGCCCCGAAGGCTGTCACTAGGCACAGCAGGGAGGACAGAGGTTCTCCAGGCCCGGGGACAGGATGTGTAAGGGCGTGGCCATGTGGACACACCAGATCCAAGATGGTGCTTCTCCAGATAACTGCACGCCTTACACCAGCCGTGGGCAAACTACGGCCCGTGGGCCGGATCCGGCCTGTTTGAAATGAATAAAACTAAAAAAAAAAAAAAAAAACCGTACCCTTTTATGTAATGATGTTTACTTTGAATTTATATTAGTTCACACAAACACGCCATCCATGCTTTTGTTCCGGCCCTCCGGTCCAGTTTAAGAACCCATTGTGGCCCTCGAGTCAAAAAGTTTGCCCACCCCTGCCTTACACCCTCACCTCTTTCAATTTTCTGTCAAATGTCATTTTCTCAACAAGGCCTTCCCCAACCACTAGTGGTCTCCTGGAGCCGGCTAAGAGCAGCTCTCGAAAGCTGATGGTTAAATTTTCATGGAATCTCTGAGCCAGATCATATATGTAGTCACTAAGGAAAAGTTAAACTGTGTAAACTTCAAATTTAAAAAAAAAACTGTAGTAGAAACCAAGATTTAAAGTACCCCAAGTCATCACTTCTTGGTTATTTTATATTTGCCATCACCTAGGTTATTTACACCTACTGTATCTGTATAGTAGATTCATATAAAATGTTGTGCTACTGTGCACTTCTTCCCAATTTTATGTTTAACGATGTTACATTCATTGCTTGCAATCTGTCCTGACTGGAATATTTACACCATTGCAATTGGCCATGTTACAAATCAGGTCATCCCTCACCAACAACCCCCCTCCCCCACCAGAAAGTCGTTCAACATTTACAGCACACCCCTCCCTGCTAACTACCCTATTTAAAATTGCAGTCACTTTCTCATTTCCAGTCCCACTTATTCTATTTTTTTTTTTTATAGAACTTATTGCTCTCTAACATATTGCACAGTTTGTTTAGGATCATTATTTTCTCTCACTGCATCAGAATGTAAGATCCAGGAGGGCAAAATTTTTTTCCTATTATGTCCTTCATGTATTCCCACAGCCAGAAGAGTGCCTGGCAGCTCGCTGTTACTCACAAATCTGTACTGAATATTAGTTGTTGGTGATATAAATGTTGGTGAAGGCTGGAGTCTCTGTGGGTAAGACTGGTGGGAGCAGAGGCCCCTCCCACCCCCTTGCCTTCATTCGGGGTTGTCTTCCTGACAGGCAGGCCCACCTGACTTGAGGTGGCCCTCTTTCTCCTCCTCCCTCTGTCCCCCTCTGTCCCCACAGTCTCCTTGCTGCCTGAGCCTGAGGGAGAGCCTGTGCAAATGTGTTCCTCGAGGGCCCCACTCTGGGGATTTCTCTTCACGCGGCCAGCTCCAGTCACTGGCCAAATTACTCAGCATGACCCGGAGACCAGTGCTCTGCCACCTCCAGGGCAGGGGTTCCCAAGCGGCCCTGGACTGGCAGCACCCGCAGCGCCTCATTGGAAATGCCCATCGCAGGCCCACCCCAGACATACCGAATCAGAAATTCTGGGAATGAAGCTGCGTCTGTTGGGGTTGCTATAACAAAATGCCACAGACTGGGCAGCATACAAACAACAGACGTCCGCGATCAGAGCGCCAGCAGGGCCGGTGAGGGCCTCTCCCGGGCTGACTTCTCACTGCCCCCGCACATGGTGGGAGGGTGGGGGAGCAATGTGGGGCCCCTGTATAAGCTCACTGATCCCACTCAGGAGGGCTCCAACCTAATACCTCCCAAAGGCCCCTCCTCCTAATACTATCCCCTTGGGGGTTCGGTTTCAATGTAAGAATTTGAGGGGGACACCCTTAGGCCCTAGCAGAGGCCCAGCAGTCTGTTTCTGAGGTTACAGGGCAAGAGATTCCGATGCATGCTAAAGCGTGCAAACCACCCATCTAAGCCTTAGAGCAGCGGTTCTCAACCTGTGGGTCGCGACCCCTTTGGCGGTTAAACGGCCCTTTCACAGGGGTCGCCTAAGACCATCCTGCGTATCAGATATTTACATTATGATTCATAACAGTAGCAACATTACAGTTATGAAGTAGCAACAAAAATAATTTTATGATTGGGTCACAACATGAGGAACCGTATTTAAAGGGCCAGAAGGTTGAGAACCACTGCCACTCTAAGGCAGTGGCTCTCAACTTGGGCTGTTCCTGTGTGTCTCCCCCACCTGCCACTGGAAGGCATTAGGCAGCGCCTGGAGACATGCTCCGTCATCACAATGCTGAGGGTGGTGGTATCACTGGCATCCAGTGGGTAGAGGCCAGGGATGCTGCTATCTAGCCCTCCGACCATGCACAGGGCAGTCCCCTCAGCAAAGAATTATTGGCCAAAATGTCAGTCAATGGTGCCAAGGTGGGGAGCCCTGCTCTGAGGCACCCTCACTCCCCCACCTCCATCCAGCCTTCCCTTCCTCATTTCCTACCCCATTTTCTCGGCATCCAGCAGCTTATAATAACTGGCTTGCCAAGCTCAGACAGTCAGCCGTGAGGAAGACAGATGAGACTGGAGACCTGCTTCCTGCAGGACCCCCTGGCCGTGGGCTACAGACACCTCAGCGGACCTTTACACGCCAGTGTGTAAAGTGTTATGATTGGGGAGATATCAAAGAGCTGCTCCCAACCAACGCTTAGGACATCAGGGAGGACTTCCTGGAGAAAGTGGCCTGTGTGCTGAGACTTCAAGGTAGAATTAGAATTAATCACGTGAGGGGTGGATAAAGGACAGTTTTCACTATGGAGCACTTTCTCTGTTTTAGCCACCATGCTGAGTACGTCACCAACACTATCTCATTCAACCCCTGAAACGCCTTCCAAGGTTGACACTCTTGTTATCTCTATTTTACAGATGGGGACGCTGAAGCCTACAAACACGAAATAATGTGCCTAAAGCCACATATCTAGATCACGTTAAAGCAGGATTTGAAACCAGGGCCATAGACTCCAAAGCCTGACCCAAGGTGAGTGCTGTTTACACAGGGCAGTGACTGGGAATTGTTTGTAAACACAGTGAAACCTTGCACTATGGGCCGGATTGTGTCCCCCTAGAACGCATATGTTGAAGTCCCACCTCCAGTAAGTTGGACTATATTTGGAGATAAGGTTTTTAAAGACATGACTATGTTAAAATGAGGTCATTAGGGTGGGCCCTGATCCAATATGATGGACATTTGGACACAGAAAGAGACACCAGGGATGTGCACGTGGAGGAAAGACTGCATGAGGACACAATGAGACGGTGGCCCTTGCACGCCAAGGGGAGAGGCCTCGGGAGACATCAAACCTGCTGACCACGGAATCTGGGACATCTAGTCTCCAAGACGTTGAGGCAATAAATGTCTGTTGTTAGGTCTCCCAGACTGAGGTATTCTGCTCTGGTAGCCCTAGCAAAATACTAATACCACACACCTGTTTCTCCTTTGGGGCCATTGCTTTGATGGTGGGTAAACTTCAGGCCTGTTAATTGTGTTTTGTTTTTCTCTGCTGTAGAATGAAAGATCTGGCTCTGACCCACTGCATCTCTTGCCTCAGGGCAGCTGCTGGACCAAAGCTGCTAGGAGACCATTTCTCTTCCTAGCTTTTGTAAGAGCCAAAATGTATTGAGGAGATTGTAGAGTGTGTCCTAGTGTGGGGGGCGGGGAGGGGGGAGACATGGGAGGGCCTTATGTGGTAGAGGCAGATTCTCTGAGGTGAAGAGGTGATGGCAATCTAAGGGTGCCACCAAGGGGCACCCAAGCCTCATTTCCTTGTAGCAATACAGGGAGTGGCCGTTGGGCAACGGACTTGGCTGACCAGGCCTAAATGTTCACGCAACAGAGCACTGGACCCTCAAGCACAGAGCATGGGCACTGCAGCACCTGCCGGTACAGATCCAAGACTGCGGGCAGGACACAAGGAAGTGTTCTCTGCGCTGGGGCCTTAGAACTGATATGTTCCCGGATGACTTGGATGCATGTAGCCCCAGTATAAGCTGCGCTTGTAGCTCCCATCAGCTCAGAGAGTGAAGGGCCCATGTTAGACTGAGCTGAACTTAAAGCCAAAAGGAAAACAGCCCTAACTGGTTTGGCTCAGTGGATGGAGTGCTGGACTACAGACTGAAGGGTCCTGAATTAGATTACGGTCAAGGGCACATGCCTGGGTTATAGGCTTGATCCCATTGATGTTTCTATCTCTCTCCTCCCTTCCTCTCTGAAATCAATAAAAATATGTTTGGGGGGAAAAAAATAAAAGGAAAACAACGTGATATTTTTTCACACCCAAATGTGTGCCTTGAGATTCAAACTGACTATGCATTATTTCCAGACTTAGGCTCGGCAAAGCTGAAAGCACTTCTGTCAGCAGGAGAGACAGTGAGCCAAGGAGAAGGAGGAGGAAGCTGCCCAGTGTTTTTCTTCTGGCTCTGCCGCTGTCTCCCGGCTCTGTTTTGTCTCCTGACTAGACCTAATTATGCTTGTCATCTGCATCAGAAGGATGGGGCTGAGATTAACAAGTTAATGTGGGTAAAAGCTCTTGGAGCTCAGTAGATGAAAGGAGATCTAATTAGCAAGGCCAGCAATGACCGCAGGCAGGGCGGACTCACCCTGAACTCGCCAGAGAGCTCGTTATAGCTCCTGGGAGGGGCTTCTGCGAATCCCACCCAAGCCTTCAGCAGTGGGACTCAGAGTCTTCCACATTTTCCTCCATTATACTATGACTCCTCCTGGGTCGAGGAAAAGATGTGTGCACCTCTCTACTCTGACTGAGAGAAGGAAAAGGTGCAACTCTCATCCTTTTCATCGCAACACAGGCCGATCTGCATGAATACACAGTGAGGCAAGCAGCGTGTAGAGGTCATTGAGTTCCGCCGTGGGGCGAGAGGGACATAGGTTCAAATCTCGACTCTGCATTTACTAGGTAGGAGAACTCTGGCAAAACATCCACTCATCTCGAGACTGGTTCTTACTTTGCCCAAATTGGAATAATACTTCCTGCCTCAGAGTTGTAAGGCTTAGATTTGTTTGCTCTGGACCCCAATAAGAGCGTGTTTTTATTAAAGTTAATAATACCGCCTGGCACATAATAGCTGCTTAAATTATTGGTTGGATTGAACTCTTTTATTCAACAAATAGTTACTGAGCTATCTGTTATGCACCAGAGAAAATGGGCACTGTGTGTCCTGGGGGTACCATGAGCTGTAGACACAGTTCTGGCCTCACAGAGCTGAGGTGTATATCAGATGAAAACCTCCATAAACTCACAGATTCCTTCGATGCCTTGCTTCTGCTCTTAAAACACATGGCTTGAGAACTTTTTAAAAATAAAAATACTAAAACCTGCTCACAAGAATGTTTGCCTGGCTCTGGCCGGGTAGCTCAGTTGGTTAGAGCAGCGTCCTGATAGCCAAGGTTGCGAGTTCCATCCCCGGTCAGGGCTCAAGCAAGAATCTACCAGTGAGGGCATGAATAAGTGGAACAACAAACGGATGTGTGTGGGTTTCTCTCTCTCTCTCTCTCTCTCTCAATAAAAAAAAAAAAAAAAAAAAAAAAAAAAGTTTGCCTAGAAGAAAAACACATTTGATTCTACTCTAAGAATTAAAGGGGATGGTAAGTTTAGAACACCCCAAATTAGCCAAGAATTTTAAAGTGAAAATGCTGGAATAAGTCTCTTAACCTTCAAGTCCATGGTGCATTATCCCCAGTTGTTGTTTGACCTGTTATGTAAATGGGAGCCTGGCGCAGTGGAAATAAGGGAAGAACTTGCCCTGTTCCCGAGACTGTGAGAAAGACCGGTTCCTACCAGCCTTCAGCACTCACTTATCACCATTGCCCCTGAGCGCAGGCTTGTGTAAATATTTAGTGCATGGCTGTCTCCCCATCCTGCCCCAGGGTGACCTGAGGAGGGCAGGGGCCCTGATGGTGGGGTCCTGGTTGAACCTCCAGAGCCTGGTGCTGCCTGTTGTGCCTGGGCTCATGACAGGCGGGATGCCCTGAGATTCTCCTGCTGCCACCCTCTGCAGCGGGACTCAGCACTGCTTGACCATATGGGATGTGAGGCACGGCAGGGTCCTGTCTTGCTGGCTTTCTATAGCTAGTGAGTGGCAGGGCCCCTCAGGCACACAGTCAGGCTCCAGAGTCCTCTCCTCATGGTCACCCATCCGCCTGCTGCCTGGACAGATGTTTGTAGACAAGACAGGTGGGTGGGAGGGGAGCTGGCTGAGGAGATAGGTGCCTGGGTGCAGCAGGGGTCACAGTCCAGGCCTGTGGCTGCAGCTGCGAGTCCAGACCTGCCCTGAGAACAGAAAATGTGCAGGCTGGTCACTTTACAGATTCTCTGGACAACCTTGGGCAAGTTACCTCCTATTCTGAAACCTCAGCTTCCTCTCATGCAAAATGGTGATTTAAAGAAACAAACCAGGAGATCAAAACTATAATAAATATCACCTCACACCCATGGGGTGGAGGGGGTTATTGGAGAACAAACAAACAAACAAATAAACAGAAAAACAAAGGGAACATCTGTAATACTTTCAACAATAAAGATAAATTTTAAAAAAATATCACCTCATACCCTTTGGGGTGGCTACCATAAAAAAAGAAAACAAGATTAGCAAGGATGTGGAGAAATGGGAACCCTTGTGCACTGTCCTTAAGAAAGTAAAATGGTGCGGCAGCTATTGGAAAACAGTTTGGCTGTTACTCAAAGAACTAAACATAGAATTATCATGTGATTCAGCAATTCTACTTCTGGGCATATAGTCCCCAAAAATGAAAGCAGGATCTCAGAAAGATATCTGTACACGTATGTTCATAGCAGCATTATTCAAATAGCCAAAAGGTAAAAGCAATCTACAGTAAGTAAGTGTCCATCAAAGGATAAATGGATACACTAAATGTGGTATATACATACACTGGAATATTATTCAGCCACAAAAAGGAAGGACATTCTGATACACGTTACAATATGGATGTAACTTACAGATATGCTAAGTGAAATAAGGCAGCCACAAAAAAAATACTATATGATCCTACTTATGTGACGTACCTAGAGTAGTCACATTCATAGAAACAGAAAGTAGAAGAGTGGGTGACAGGGGTTGAAGGGAGGAGAGAATGGGGAGGTTTTTTTTTTAATGGAAATATAGTTTCAGTTTTGCAAGATGAAAAGAGGTCTGGAGATTCACTATGTGAATGTACTTCACACCACTGAACTATACACTTAAAAATAGTCAAGACAGCCCTGGCCTGTGTGGCTCAGTTGGTTGGGCAGCATCCACTGCCCCAAAAGGTTGCTGGTTTGATTCTCGGTCAGGGCACCTGTCTGGGTTGCAAGCTCAATCCCCGGTAGGGGGCGTGGAGGAGGCAGCCGATCAGTGTTCCACTCTCACATCGATCTTTCTCTCCCTCTCCCTGCCCCTCTCTCTAAAAATCAATAAGAATATATTTTTTAAATCATCAAGATGTAAGTTTTATTGTATTTTATCACAATTTTAAAAATAAATGAAAAAACAAACTAATTTAGTTGGAAGGACTGTCATGAGGGTTGCATGAGATAAAGTCTAGCACATAAACTATAATTGCATTAAGGGTTTAACCTTAGCATCTCCCTCAGACTCTGCACTTTAAGAGAGGGTTTCTATACCTTCAACCCTAAATAAGTGATGAACACTGCAAGACTTTTATCCAGTGTGGCAGGCCACCCAGAGAGGTTTATTGTTGGTGGTAGTTGGGGTTTTTTCTTTTTTTAAAATCAGGGAGAACTTTGGGTGCAATTGCCAACTTCAAAGCAGACACCTCTCACCACCCACAGCCCACAGGCTCAGTGAGTGTTTGGAACTAGCCTCCAGGCAGGGTAGGGCAAGAACGGGGCCTGATGGGGTGAGGTCCCATTTTTATGTCTCCGCCAGACACTGGTGCCAGTTTGCTCCCAGCTGCTGGCATCTTTCAGTGCTGCCAATAAAAGGTTCAGGAATGCTCACCAAGCCAGAAATGCCAGGCCTCCGTCCTGGTCAGCACCCAGCACAGCCATCTGCACTAAATCTTGCACTGTCTTCAGAGCAGAAACAATAGACTCCATTTAGGGAGCCCTGGTGTGTTGCATATATTATCTCATTCAATCTTCACAACAGCTTAATAGGGTGTGTGTGATCATATCCATTTTTCAGGTGTGAAAACTGAAGTTCAGAGAGGTGAAGTGACTTGCCCAAACTAGTAAGTGGAAGAAACTAACTTGAACTTAGGTCTGTCTAAATTAAGCCGCTCTCCGTTTCACTGTGCTACATTGGGAATGAATGAATAAATGACTGAATGAATGAAAACTGTGGGAATTGCAATGTGCAATGCCTTTCACTTGAGGATTTCAAAATTGAAAATTTAACGATAATTTGTTGAATATCTACTCTGCAGGAAGCACGGAGTGCTGGTTTCATAAAGCCAGGCCATGGTAGCTCTTGTCTTTAGGGAGTTTGCAGCCAGTTGGGGAAACAAGCATGTGGTGACTAGTAATAGCTGACATTTACTAACACTGCTGGGCCAGCTTTCACAAGGGTTATTTTATTTAATCCATAGAACTATACCTGTGAAAGAGGTACTATTATTATAACTCCATTTCTCAGATGAGGAGACTGAGGCTTAGATGGATTGAGAAGCTTACCTACATTACTGTAACTCCATGCTCCGCAAAGTGTTGTCCTTGGACCGAATTGCTATACAAAGTGAGTACAGAAATAGAGTAAAAATGTTTCGTAGCAATTTGATAGAGCAGTTCTATGTCAGTTCAATAATAACATTATTCTTTTTACGTTGGCCTTGTATTTCATATGTTCATTTCTTTTTAGTTCATCTCATGTTTTTAAGGTAATTCACTTACAAAAGCATTAATCTGCTATGGACTGGGAGGAGAACAATTCCTTTGCCCCTGGTCGCTGGAGAAGCAATGAAACAGCTGGCATAGCAGGCCTGAGACTTGACCTAGACATTCTCTCTCTGGAGCCTGTCCCCAGGTAGAAAGATGGCTGCTGCCCCTCCAGGCTCCATATCTGCATTCCAAGGAGGAAGAAGGGAAGGTAAAGGGCAAAAGGCACAAACCAGCCTAGTCCCGTGCCTCTTTGCGGTTTTTCTGTCCTGGCAAATTGATTCCCCCAGCTCACTGTCTTTGTTCTTGGTATTTCTTTTCTCCAGATACCACCTGGCTTGCTTCTTCACTTCATTCAGATCTGCATTTGGATGGCACCCCCTCAGTGAAGAGGCTCTCTCTGGCCACCCTGTCCAAAATAGGCCCACTGTCCTTTTACTTGTGCATATGGGGCTCGTGAAATGTGGTTAGTCCCATGGAGATGAGCTTGAACTATAAAATACACACGAGCCCGGCCAGAGTGGCCCAGTTGGTTGAGTGTCGACCCGTGCACCGAAAGGTTGCCGGTTCAATTCCCGATTCCTGGTAAGGGCACATACTTAGGGTGCTCTCTAAGCATGTCCTCAGGTGAGGATTAAATAAATAAAGCCTTGACTGGTGTGGCTCATTTGGTTGGGTGGCAACCAAAAGATTGCCAGTTCTATTCCTGGTCAGGGCACATGCCTGGTTTGCGGGTTCAATCTCCAGTAAGGAGTGTGCAGGAGGCAGCTGATTGATGTTTTGCTCCAGCATTAACATTTCCCTCTCTCCCTCCCCTCCACTCTTTCTCCCCCCTTCTTCTCTCTAAAATCAATTTTAAAATATACACTAATGTAAACTATCTCAATAACTTTCATATTTATTATATGTTCAAATGATAATATTTGGATATAGTATATTAGGTTAAATAGAATATATCATTAAAATGCATTTTACCTGTTCCTCTTTATTCTTTTAAATGTGGCTACCAGAAAATTTGATGTGCCTTTCATTATGTTTCTCTTGGACAGAGCTATTCTAGCCCCTGACACTGCTTTGCTTTATTTTCCTTCATGGGAGCGATCACCAGCAAGCACTAGATGATATATTTATATTTTATTTGTTTATCATTAGCCTCTCCCACTGGAATGTAAACTGCATGATGTCAGGGATTTTATTTCCCGCCCGCCACTCTAACTCCAGTGCCTGGAACCGTGCCTGGCATAACATGAGAATTCTGGAACTGTTATATGAAAAGATGAATAAATGAATTAAAAAAAAAAACACACCAATTTGACAAGAGAGTCTCCCAGACCCCTTTCACCTTTGTGGTTGTATCATTTTGCATGTTTGACAATTTGCTTAAAATCAAATTTTTGTGAAAAGTAGAATGCATGTGTGTACATTACCTTTACCCTCAAGTCAGTATTTAGAAATCCAGGCTCTAAGAGAACTGCTTAAGCTTTCAAATATAGAAATCTATACTAAGGGGTTGTTAATTAGCCTCAGGAATGTCAAAAATTATTATCCATTGCTTCAGAAAGAGCCACATTCCAGGTAGCTTAGCCAGAAAGACTGTACAGCTCAACTTGCTTACAGAAGGAGGTAGAAAAATCAGCCAATTTGGCCACATGGACCTTGGAGCCGTTCTCTTCCAGCAGGACTTGCATGCCTGCCTGTCCTTGTGAGGGGTTGGTCTATCTTGGAGTGAATCTTTCATCCAGGGTGCTTTTGAGATTGCCCCTTCCTGCCCCTCCCTCTTAGAACTGATTATGGGTTTGTGCCTAACTTGCTAATAAATACAACTCTGGCAGGATTTGGTCTAAGATCCGCTTTTGTAAGTAATAGCACATCCGCAGGTAGCTCGGTGAGGGGGTCGGATGTACGCCCCAAATGGTCCCCATCCACCTCTGATCGCTGGAGGCCGCTGATACTTATGGAAAGAAACTGATGGCTGTTAGACAGACAGGCTGTCTCAGGCCCTGAGTAAGAGACCGTTAGACTCTGCATCCTAGGGGCTGCTCCTTCGTCCATGCTTCGCCTTCAAGCTCTCCCTCCCAGCAACAGCAGCCTGACACCGGCCCAGACGCTGCCTGTCTGCGCTTTGGCTGCAGGGCTTCTGGTCTCCTCCATACCTGTCCCAACACGCTGCTGCCAGGGTGGCAGGCAGCACTCCACAGTGTCAGAGGCCAAGGTGGATTGCTCAGTCTGAGGCAAAATTTCAGAGGCAGCCTCATTCCCACCGCCAGGCCTCTGCCATCAGCCTGGGCATTCCCACCGCCAGGCCTCTGCCATCAGCCTGGGCATTCCCACCGCCAGGCCTTTGCCATCAGCCTGGGGCCTTCGTTCCTCCTTTGGCGAACAGAGAACTTCAGTTTTTAGAAACTCGGGGTAGGCCCCAACCCTGGCTCCCAGCCCGGGGGCTACCCACCCTTTGCTATCTCAGGGTATTGCAGGCAGAACCAAATCCACAGCCACACCAAGCATTGCCCAGGGACTGAAACAATAATGTTTCTCACATGCACACACCATATTCTGTAAGCTTATAGATGAATAACATTCATTTGGGTTGTGTTACTGACTTCATAGAAACCTTTTGTCAATCCTTGAATCACTAGATCCTGGAGGAACCAACGCTATCCCTCGGGGCCCCACACTGGAAGGCTGGGTACTGCTGAGCTTATAAACCTTTGAGCTGGAAGAAGAGTTTGAAAGCACCAATTTTTAAATTGAGGAGGGGGAAATATTGTCTTTTCTAAACTATTCTTTTTCCAATTTTGAAAAGAGAAAGAGCAATAAAAGTCCCAGAAGTCTCTCTACATGAGCAAGTATGCAGGGGGCTGACTTACCCAGATCTGAGCCAAGATGCCTTGTTACATGTCCTCCACAAATGTCTGCAGGCAACGTACCCTTCAACCGGGGCCCCACGACCTCTCCCTCTGGAGGAGTCTCCTTTATCCTACCATTCGACAAACATTTGTGTACACCCACTGTGTGCCAGGCAGAAGAATGGCAGGCCCTGAGGAGAGAGTGGCACAGAGCCAGCCAGCTTCGTCAAACCGGGTCACAGAGGCAGCGTGGCACGGCTGGCAGCTCCAAGCGTCCAGTGTGGAGCCTGTGACCCCGAGACCAATGTGGCCAATGAAAGCTTTCAGTGCGAAGTAAGGTCTCAGGTAACACTTGAAGGTAGGTGGGTGGGTGGAGGAAAGAGTTGGGGTGGGGCCAGCAAGGATGGTGTATTCCAGGCCAAGGGAATGGCACGCATAAGGAATAATTATTACAACCCACAAAACAGAGATCTAAGTACTTTTGCATGTCTACCACCCTCCCAGGTAGGTATTATTATTTGCTCCATCTTGCAGATGCGAACACTAAGCTCAGAGCAGTTAAATAATGTGCCCAAGTTCACAGAGCTAGCAAGTGGCAGAGCCGGGATTTGAGCCCAGATTGTCCTGAACCAGAATCTCTGTACTGCCTAAGATATCAGAAGAACAGAGAACAGAACAAAACAACAACAAAAAAAACAATACGGCCGGGTTCAGTTCAATGCTGTGGCCGACTCAGAGGGAAGGCTGAGGAGGAAGGAATGCTACCTGAAAGCAGTTTGGCACTTTTTTCTCCCATCATGCCGGGCTGGCTGTGTGCCTTGCTTCCCATGGCCACTTCCAAACCATTTTACTCCCTTCTCCGTCACCCGCCTTCCCCTGAAGTTTATTTCATCAGACTTTGTCCCACGCCTTCCTGATGGCTGCCCACCCTGTCACCCCTCCCACTAATGAATTTAGCATCCTCTTGTTTCCTTCAATCGCCACCATTTTTAAAAATTTTTTTATTAATTATTACATATGTGTCCTTATCTCCACATTACCCCCTATCCCCCACACATGCCCTCACCCCCCTGTTGTCTATGTCCATTAGTTAGGCCTATATGCATGCATACAAGCCCTTTGGTTGATCTCTCCCCCTTACCCCCACCCTCCCCTACCTTCCCTCTGAGGTTTGAGGGTCTGATCGATGCTTCTGTCTCTGGATCTGTTTTTGTTCATCAGTTTATGTTGTTCATTAATCACCACCATTCTTTTTTTTAAATATTTTTAATGATTTTTTTTAAAGAGACAGGAAGAGAAGCGCCAAGGTGAGAGGGGAACCTTGATTGGCTGCCTCCTGCACGCCCCCTACTGGAGACTGAGCTGCAACCCGGGCATGTCCCCTGACCGATTCAAGCAGCAACCTTTTGGGGCAACTGAAGCACACGGGCCAGGGCACCACCGTTCTTTTCGTAACGAAATTTTTCCATTATATATTTTATTTAGGCCACCCTTCTTGGTGACTTCACAATTCAGATGGCTTATCCATCCAATACCAGAGGCTGCTTATTCTCACACTGATGGCCTTTCCTCCTTCCTACCTAGCTGTCTTCTTCCTTGTCAGATCCTTTCAAGCTGTTCACCACACTAAATGCAGCCCCTCGGAAACTTCAATCCCACAGACCCCGGTCTCTGTGCGCGCAGCGCACTCCCTCTGGTCCTCCAGTCCAGTAAGTTTTCAGCCTCAGAGGAACCTTCAGTGACTGTGAACCCAGCACTTTCTCACCAGTCACCTCACTCTCATCTCCCTCCGCTCAGGTTCACAGTTCTTTCTCAGGGTCACTCCCCCGCAAACTCCCTCCGACAACCTCCCCCCTCCCCCCCAGGCTCCAACCTCCCACCACTGCACCCGCACAGCTGCGCCTTCCTGCAGAATCCACTGATTCTGATGATGGGATTCCTTTTATCTTGACGGGCACAAATCTCAAGTGGGCACTCTCCATGGCCTGGCACGTACTTCTCCATTATCTCCACTTCCCACTCGCTCCAAAACTACTGCTCACCTCTCTCTCTCCTCGAACTTCCCACCTTGCTCCTCCCCTCACTCTTAGCAGACAGAGACACAACCCATAGAAACTGCCACATCTCTCTAATGAAACTTCCACCATAACTTCACCGGGGGGCACCTCCCTGCTCCCATCTCAGGATGCCCAGATAGAGTCCCCTTTGCCTTAGCTTGGGCAGCACTTCTCTAAGCATCTCTTTTCTTTCCTGCATTAATTCCTTCCTTCCTACTGGATCACTCTATTTGCCCTCCCTCCTCCTCCTCAGAGTGTCAAGGTTCTCAAACAGAAAAGCAAAACTAAACAAACTTTTCTTAGCCCCACATTCCCCTCCTGATATGGGCCTGAAGCTCTACCCTATTTTACTGCAAAACCTCTTAGAAGTGGTTATCTATAGTTGCCATCTGCCCTCCCCTACCTCCTATTCTCTTTTCCACTCCCTCCCTCTGAGCTCTGTCTCCCCTCCCTCTGAGATGACTCAGGGAGATGGCTCTTGGCCCAGTGGCCGTGACCTCCGGACGACTGGACCCAATGGTTTCTTTGCTGTTCCTGCTGGAACTTTGCAGGAATATCGCACAGTTTGCCAGACCCTCCTTCCTGAAGGACTTTTTTTCCCCCTCTTGTTTCTGTGACACCAAAGTCTTCATTTTGTTGGCTGGCTCTCTCCTCCCTGGCTTTAAATATTGGAGCTCTTTTCTATATTTATTCTCCCACTTGGTGGTTCAAGCCCACAACTCAAGTACCGTTTTAAACCGAGCTGCAGTGTGGCAACCTTAGAAAGAGGTGTTTCCTTGTCCTCCAACCTAAGCAATCACCCCACCACCATCACCATCACACACATGCATTTGCCATCACACTATCTTATTATGTATTCTTCATAGCTGGCGAAGAAGAAAAACACCACTCGTCATTTTTATATTTATTTGTTTACTTAGTGTCTGTCTACCTCCCTCCCCCACCTCCACTACATACACACTCTAGATTATAACCTATATTTTTCCTGTTCACTAGCCTAGAAGAGGACCTAGTACTCAAAAGCTTACTTAATGAATGAACGGATGGACTATAAACTGTGTTCCACATTCCAAAGTCAGGAATCTGTCCCTGTAGCTAGGTGTACCGTGAGAGGAAGCATGAGTAATTAAGAGAACAATTTTTCAGTTAAAATATAAAAATGCATTTCAAATAATTAGGGCTAAGAATGTATTGGGTTTTCTGGAAAGGCATAAAAGTCAAGGAACTGCCCTAACCGGTTTGGCTCAGTGGCTAGAGCATCGGCCTGCAGACTGAAGAGTCCCGGGTTCGATTCCGGTCAAGGGTATGTACCTTGGTTGCAGGCACATCCCCAGTAGGGGGTGTGCAGGAGGCAACTGATCAATGTTTCTCGCTCATCGATGTTTCCAACTCTCTATCCCTCTTCCTTCCTCTCTGTAAAAAATCAATAAAATATATTTTTTAAAACAAGTCAAGGAACTATTACATAGAACCTATCACAAAAGGCTGTCTGATCCTCACAACAACCATGCAGGGTACCTATCATTATACACCTGTTTACTTATGGAGAAACAGGTTCAGAGAGGCTAAGTAGCTGGCCCAGGGTCACAGAATTGGAAGCAAGACCTAAATCAGGAATGTTTAATCCCATAGCCTGTGCTTTTGACCACCACACTCACCCGGCCCCCCTATTCCACCTCCTCCAGCTCCAGGGCCCTCGGCTGTAAAATGACAGACATGCTTCAGTGTTCGTGGTAAGGGCCACAGGAGAGAGTGCACCTAGAATCCTTCAGCCAGTGCCCGACACATGGAGTACACTCATTACCTATTCGTCGTTATCAGTACCAGTGTTGTCTAAAGTTACACAATTCGTGAAGGGGGAGAGTTAAGACATGAAAACTGGCAAACTCCAAAGCCTATGATTTCCCCAGAGTTGGATGAGAACGAGTCAGATCTGCTGTGGAAGAGAAGATCCTCAGAGGCCCTCCCAGCTCAGAGAGGCTATAGTTTCTGCCTTTATCTTCACGGGCCAATAGCAATTAGAGTTAGGCTGCAGAGGGAAGGCAGTCCTTCATCTCCCTCTACTTCTGAGTGGCTGTGGCATTATGGGAGCACGGATGAGGCCACCTGGTATGATGCTCATTAGCCAAACCCAGCTGGGTGTAGACATGACTCCTATACCATCTTGGGTGAGCAGGCAAGTTTCTTTATCTCCTGAGGCCTCAGTTCTTTTGTCTATAAAGTGGCGATAATAATATGACTTATCCCCATGGATGGGAAGGATTAAAAGGGTTAATACACATAGAGTACCTGTCTTGCCTGGCAAACGGTACAGCAGCCTCCTCTGTGTGGTGGGTGGTTAGGGTGGCTATTCTCACCCGAGCCAAGGGAGAGCAATGCACTGTTTAGGGGCCCCGGGCAGCCATGTTTCTGCAGAATTCACCACCTCTTGTTGGGCCTGTGGGATCTGTAATTGGCTGATGAGAATGTGCTTACACATGTGAGAGCCAGGACGCGAGAAGGGCCGGATCCCTGTGCAGCACCTCCAACAAGGCAAACAGGTTACGGTGTTCCTGTTTTGGAGCCGCAGAGAAAGACCCAGGGCTATTTTTAGCTGCGGTAGGTTTGGGTGGTGGGGAGGGCACTGGGGCCGTGTTTGTTACATTACGTTTTTACATAATGCAGTCACCCAGCTGGAGGGATCTGTTTCAGGTTGTTTTTAACATTAATCAGAGAATGTTATTTTTTCCCCAAGTTGAGATCTTCGGACTTACTGGGCAGCAAACATACAGTACCCGACACACAGAGTTAGCCTAACAAAAATAATTCCTTTGTTCTATCAAGTTTCCATGAGGTATCCTAAAAACAGGAAAAAAAATGGCATAACTATAGCATTGCCTCTGCTTGAGTAAGCCTTTCTTTTAGGAAAAACATATTTTGAGATTACACTATTGTATATCTCGTGCAAATAAACTTTGGAAGAATGTTCCCTGATTCAGGAATGAAGCATGGGCAAGACCTTCTCCTGGAAATATTTCCAGCTCTTTCAGATGCAGACAAGATGTCTATCTTTCTCCTGAGATGACAACAAGCTTGAAGGGGTGAGGGGGGAGGGGCACAATTACAACAAGGGCAGATTATTTGGGTTTGAGGAGTTAGAAGCACAATGCATATTGCTGAGATGTAAGAAATGATACCCTCCCAAATCAGACCCAGCAATTCACTTAAGAAACATTAGTTGGTCTGGCCAGTGTGGCTCAGTGGTTGAATGTCAACCTATGACCCAGGAGGTTTCAGTTCAAGTCCTGCTTAGGGCACATGCCAGGATTGCAGGCTCAGTCCCCAGTGAGGGGAGGGAGGGGTGGGCGTGCCAGAGGCAGTGATCAATGATTCTTTCTTCATCATTGATCTCTCTCTCTCTCTCTATCTCTATCTCCCTCCCTCCCTTGCTCTCTGAAATCAATAAAAATATATTAAAAACAAAAACGGTAGTTGAATGCCTAGGATGGACCTGCCACTGGACATACAAAAGGGAACAAGATGGATTTGGCCCTTCTCCTAAGGCAGCTTATAACTCAGAAGGGAAAATAGATAAGAAAACAGTGTGACGGGTGCTCTGATAGAGAAACGACAACTTCCAAGTTGCTTAATATTCCTGAACTTCAATTGCATCATCTCTGACATGAAACTAAGAATCCCTGTTGAAGATGGGAGGTTAAACGGTGCACATATGATCAAAACAAACAAAAATCCTCCTCCCATGTCCTCTTTCCCACGCTCCAAAATGAAGAGTGGCCTAAGAAAGAGGAAAACATGTGGCCCAGAAGTAAGAAGTTCCAGCCTGAGAGAGAGAGGTGCAAGAAAGGCCCAGGCTGACGGGGACGGGTCCCGCGACGACAGCTGGACACCAGGCCCAGATGCCACCTGTCCAGGTCAGAGCCAGTGGGAAGGCCCAAAGAGGTTGCTCTGAAAAGATGAAATTGATAACATGCCAAGTGTGTTTGAAAATATTTAGAAAACATTTTACGCAACTGCAGACAGGTTTGAGGTTGAATGAGAGATAAGTACCCAGAAAATCAAGCATGCTTAAAACATAAGAAGATACTTCCAGGGGAAATAAAAAATAATTATGCAGGAAAATAATGCTAGATGGCACAGCTGTGAAAACACTGACAGGGCATAGATGGGAGAACAGGGGAAATGTGTCTGTAAGAGTGTTGTAGGTGGGGTGGTGAGTCGATGGCAACGCTAAATCCTCATGTTCTAATGGTGGGCCGCCAATAGATAATGCCTAAAACCGAGAAATCTCAAAGTAGCAGGATAAGCATGTTATGGAGAGATATGCAAGTGAGTAACAAAAAAGTCTGCTCACATGTTACAAGGGGTTCCAAGTCTGGACCTTGGGAAATTGCATCATGTGGGGTTGGGGAAAGAGTGGGGAGCAGGGAGGTAACTAGCATCCTTTGTGTCAAAGCACGCAGTACTTTCTGACTCTCCATGCACATATCACTTTGATCATCATAAATCTAAACTTAAAATAATAGCGACACAAGAACAGGGAGTGCTGACATTCCCGGCTGTGTTTGTGACCAAACACAAAAGCCATGTGCACATCACATGAAGATTTTTTGGAAAAGAGCTGCCATCACATGGTGGGCCAGGCTGGCTGGCCTTCATATTATGTCTCAGATTTGCGAAGTTGACTTGTTGGTAAAAACATCATTTGCTTAAAAATGGGAGTCTCCCCTGCAACCCCCCAAGGTTGTTGACTGGGTCAGACAAGAAAAGGCACGTTCTCAGCAGAGAGCTCTGTAAATCTGGCACGTGGCCCTCTGCTCCCCACCCTCTGTTGTAAGTGTATAATGATCTCCAGCGGGGCGGGGCTTCCTCTCTCTGCTTCCCCTTCTACCGCTGCCTTAGTCATCTCTGGCTGCCGGAAGAGAATACTGTCGACTGGTTCGCTTCAACACATCTTTCCCACAGCTCTGGAGCCTGGAAGTAAGGGACCAGGGTTTGGTCTGGTTCTTGGTGAAGGCTCTCTTCCTGGTTTATAGCTAGCAAGCCATCTTCTCATTGTCTGGTTACGTAGCAGGTGTAGGTGTGTGTGTGTGTGTGTGTGTGTGTGTGTGTGTAGGAGGGAGGTTGAGGGAAGGGGAGGAGAGGGATGGGGGAGGAGGAAGGAGGAAAGAAGGGAGATGGAGGGAGAGAAATAAAGGAAGCTCTCTTGTGTCTCTTCTTATAAGGGCACTAATCTTATCATGAGGACTCTTCTCTCATGATCTAATTACCTCCCAAAGGCCTCATCTGCAACAACTACCACACTGGGGACTAGAGTTTCAACATATGAATTTGAGGGGCGGCGGGCGGTTTACAAACATTCAGTCCATAGGAATCACCATCCTCGCTGGATGGCTGGGTTGTCAGATGTGGTAGTGAGTCATCTGGGACCATGCCAGCAGGAGCCACACCTGATGGTGAAGCAACAAGACAGCAGGAGATGTGACCTGCTGTCTATCCCCCAACTTCTAGTTTATTCAATGAGAAAGAAATATACTTCTGCTGTGGCCGGTTTGGCTCAGTGGATAGAGCGTCGGCCCTTGGACTGAAGGATCATGGGTTTGATTCTGGTCAAGGGCATGTACCTCGGTTTCAGGCTCGATCCCCAGCCCCAGTCAGGGCGCATGTGGAAGTCAACCAGTGGATGTGTCTCTCTCACATTCATGTTTCTTTCTCTCTGTCTCTCCCCATCCCTTCTACACTCTCTAAGAAGCAATGGGAAAATATCCTCAGGAGAGGATTAACAAAAAAGAGAAATATACTTCTATCTTGTTTGAGCTCCAAGCCGCCATATAATATTCCAATGCCCCTCTTAATCTCATTAATATGCTGAAGTAGTAGTTCTAATAATAACAATTATTATGGTGTGCTAAGGAGGGACACCTGTCTCCAACCTGAGGAACTGAAGTCCCGACACATATGCAAGGCTGAAGGCACCATTGGGCACCCAGGCAAAGCGAAGGCTGGATGTTCTGGGCACAGAGAACAGCATAGACACCAGCACTGAAGATGCAGACACAGGGCTGGGCAGAGACACCAGCACTGAAGATGCAGGCACAGGGCTGGGGGACAGAAAGAAGTTGAGGAGGGAGCGGGAGAAGGAAGTCGCAGAAGTGAGGCCAGTGAAGTGAGCGATGTAAAGGCCTCGCAGACCACAGTAAGGAGTTCGGATTTTCATTCCAGGGCAATGGGGAACGACTAAAGGAAAGATGATTTTTAACTGATGGTATTTGTGGTGTGGAGAATGATTGGAGATCAGAAAGAATGGAGTCAAGGAGACCTGTGAGGAGGCAGTCTCAGTAATCTGAGCAAGAAACAAAAGGGGGCCCTAGCCGGTTTGGCTCAGTAGATAGAGTGTCAACTTTTGGACTAAAGGGTCCCAGGTTCAATTCCGGTCAAGGGCACATGCCCAAGTTGTAGGCTCGATCCCCAGTGGGGAGCGTGCAGGAGTCAGCCAATCAATGCTTCTCTCTCATCATTGATGTTTCTATCTCTCTCTCCCTCTCCCTCCCTTTCTGAAATTAATAAAAATACATGTTAAAAAAAAAATAAAAGGGGCCTGGACTATGGCAGGGGCAGTGGGGATGGAGACAAGATGACAGATTTGAGCAGACTTAAATGACAGGAGGTGGGATCAGCTGATTCAACATGAAGGCAGAGGGAGAAGAGAGTTGAGAGTTAGGCCCAGGGTTCTGGCTATGAGCCTGGAAGGAGGACCGGGCCAGCCATGAAGGCAGGGAAGGGGAGGAAGAGAGGGTTTGAGGAAGAACCTGGAAGATGCTGACCTCAGTCCAGACATGCTCAGTGGAGCATGCTCAGTGGAGGAGCCTGAGAAACATCCAAATGCTGCAGGTCAGGGCGCAGCTAGATACTCAAGATCATGGCGGAGGCTGCCGTGGATTCATGCTCCATCTGGGTTTAGTCTTTTCGAGCATTTTTAACAAATGGACCAGGCCCACTTCTGAATGGTTACTTTCGGTTGGTGATGGGGTAATCGCCATGTACAGCAGAGGAAACTGAGGCCCAGAAAGACCCAAAACCCTCACTCCACAAACTAGAGGCTTAGTTCCTTGGTTTTCTTTTCTTAAAATTTAAATCTACATCAAACAATTACACTCAACCCTGGATCTTTGCAGAACTGCTCCTCTGTACCCTGAGTGCATCCTCTAAGTCAGCCACTTACTCACCAACAGCAGCTGAGGACCCAGAAGCTGTGCCTGGACGGGCCTAGGAGCTGCGAATTCAAAAGATGAACAAGGCAAAGTCCCACGTGAACGACTTCTTTTACTGGACGGGCTAGTCTGATTGGGGAAGACGAACCGCCACCTAAAGCGAATGATAAATACTACAATGAAAACAAAGCGAGTACGATCGAGAGTGACAGGGAGACACTTTAAACTGGATGACCCAGAAAGCCTATCTGAGGGTGTGTTGTGAATAACCAGAGGCGGCCATGCAAAAATCTCCAGGAGAAGAACATGCTAGGAGGGAGGGACCTGCCGGTGCAAAGGCCAAAAGGTGAGGTTGAGCTGAGTGTGGAGGTGGTGAGAAGCCCGTGTGGCCGGAGTGGGGTGCACAGAGAGCCGCAGGAGAGGGGCTCAGGGAAGGGGGTGCAGCCAGAGCAGGGCGTCTTGCAGGTCAGAGCTCGGTTTTACCCTAAGCACCATGGGAAGTCATCAGAGGCTTCAGCAGCACAGTCACCGCGGTGCCTGTTGACATGACCAGCGTCTCTGGCTGCTGCCTGGAGGGCAGATCTGGGCCAGGGGAGCCGGCAGGAAGCCGGGATGAAGAACACAGCTCCTTCCCGCTCTAACCCCACCTGTGCTGTCTTTCTTTGCAGTCTCCAATTCCTCGTGACAACCCTGAGAGGTAGGAGTTAATACGCCCAGATGTCAATGAGGGTCCTATTTGTATACTTTCCACAAAGCCCACCACAGTATGGGGCTTGCAGCTGTCCCTTTAATAATATTTGATGTTTGATTAATAAGTTAAACAACCCATTGATTCCATGTCTTCAAAGAATCGGACAAATCAATTAAAAGGCCTAAAAACAAAGGCCAGACGGAGCAGCTGTTGGCCGGCCATGGTCAGTTGCTTGACCGAGAAGGCCTGTCAAGCCCAATTAATGGGGCAAAGCCAAGAGTTCCCAACGACTCAGAGTCCCCACCGGCCATGGCTCTCTGTCGCCAGTGTTCAGCTGCGTCTCTGTGCTTTCAGGAATCTAATGGAAATTAAAACACCCTTTTCCAAACCTAGTTATTTTCAAGTGTTCAGTGTTTGTTGCATGAGGTTGGATGTGGACCAGAAGGGCACATCACACTTTATATGCTTCCTCCCGGATTCACTCCTTGACGCAGGCCCTTAGGGCTTTCATCCCAAACGGCCTGAATCACCCAGAAGCCCGGGAAAGGTGTGGTCATACTTCCTGTCCTAGCTCCTCGGTTCCTGGGCCAGGCGGAGACATGGGCACCCACCACCAATCACTGCTACGCTCGCATAAAAGGCTCAGAGTGCCAGAGCCGCCTGGCCCCCGCAGCGCCTTCTGGGGAACCCCCACCCAGCCTGTTGAACGAGTATAAGATGCCATGGCCTGATGGTCCAGGATGAACCCCGACCCAAAGGGTTTCCTACATGGAATGGCCTTGATGTTGCAACTCAGCATGAACAGATGAGTGCAGTCAAATTTCTCCCCTGAGATTTGGAACTAGAAGCAGAGGCTGATAGTCTAAAGTGGGCCCTGGGCAAGGCGACGAGGCAAAGTGGAGCTAGTAACTGTGGTGGGCCATGTGTGGAGGGTGCAGAGGATGGGGCGGGGGTGGGAGAGAGAGCAAAAGAGTGAAAGACAGAGAGAGAGAGACAAAGAGAGAGAGAAGCAAAGTCTAGAACCATGCTGTATAATGCAGTAGCCACATGTGACCATTTAATTCTATTTAAATAACTTAATCAACTGATTGATTTAAGTTACCCTGTTTAAATTCGAGTTCTTTTATTTGGATAACATTAGAAATTACCATTTCAGCTCCTCAGCTGTGCGACACAGTTACGGAGCATTTCCTTCACCACAGCCAGTCCCAGCGGACAGCGTGGGTCTAGGAGACCCGCTGGGGGAGAGAGTCAGGAGTCTTAGCTCCAGGGTTCAATGCCTGATTCCAAGTCACTGAAGTTCAACTGCCCATACCTCCTGCCCCATATGCCATGAGGTATGTGCATCCTTATAATTTGCATTCACCACCTTACTTCTCCCATCACTGCCTTTTTCTAGAGCTAGAGTGGATTTTAGTTCTTATTTTAGCTTTTTCTATTCAAAAGAATTTGAACTAAGAACATACATTGAGCCCAGCCAGCGTGGCTCAGTAGTTGAGCATCGACCTCTGAACCAGGAGGTCACAATTCAATTCCTGGTCAGGGCACATGCCCGGGTTGCAGGCTCGATCCCCAGTGTGGGGTGTGCAGAAGGCAGCCAATCAGTGATTCTCTCTCATCATTAATGTTTCTATCTCCCTCTCCCTTCCTCTCTGAAATCAATAAAAATATGTATTTTTTAAAAAAGAACATACATTGACTGATATTAATAATAAAAATAATAACTACTACAATTTATTGAGCGCTTATGTGTCTGAACACTGTGCCTTGGCATTTTACATGCATGTTTTTATTTATTCCTCACAGGAAACTCATAATATAAAGTTTGACAGCTGAAGACACATTTGGCAACTGAAGACACAGAGAGGTTAAGCAAGTTGTCCCAGGTCACAAAGCTGGTGGGTGGTAAAGTGGGAATGGAATTCGTCTTTCCTCTTCAATGACTGATGCATAGAAACTTGGCCTGGCTTTTAGGCATGCATGAGGCTGTGCAGAGTGGCAGATACCCTGCGCTGGGGCACGGTAAGGAGGAACTAGAGGCCTGAAACTTCCTTAGAGATCTCCGACTCTGGGACACCTTCTTAGGACAGCTGGTCCGGTTCCAATCACCACTCTGCTCAGTGCTTTTCTCTCCACTAAAGAGCAGGAAGCTTGACAAGTGACAGGCCTTGGGCACAGGCCGACCCTGTTGAGAAATAGCCCGTCAGGAGCAAAAACTGCATGTCCTGTGAACTCGGGGACCTGCCAGCAAAATCCCCTGATGCCGGAACTTTGGTTAGAGAGCCTAAGTGGTGTGCTGACTGGCACTCGACGCCAAGTTTGTGGGGGGCGGGGAGTCAGCACATACTTCTCCGCTGAACTCCATTTCCCATTCGGTTTGGCAGCTTGTTTTTTGTGAAATAAGGCCAATCCAAGAACTCCATGTCAACATCGCTTCTTTTACGGGAACCACAAATGCAGCCTCCTGGGACCTGGCTCAATCTCTGGGCAGACAGCAGAAACAAGTCCTTTTGACTTTGAAATCCTAACAGCCTTCCCAGAGCTACCTACTTCCTTGCTTTCTCTCCTCCTCTCCCCGCTCCTCTCTGAGGAAGAAAATAAGGGCCAAAGTTTGTGGGCTGCAGCACCCCAAGATTTACTGTTGGCAGGGAAAGCTCCAGAGCTGGCCAGGCTGAGGGGGTTCTCTGGACCCGCCGTTGGCTTTCCCTTTCCTGTGCTTCCAGGGCCTGAGGTTCCTTCCTGCCTGCCTGTCTCCCTCCGGGACCAGCTGGATGAGTAGGCACGGCCTGGCCCCATCCCCTCATCTCCCTGCCACAGCTGCCCTGGCGCTGGGACTCCAGGGGGGTGCAAAAGGTGCTGTGGCATCCAAAATCCTTTCCCATCAGTGACGAAAAGCTGACATGCATGCGTCAAATCTTCCGCAGTTCTTCAGAATCGCTCTGTTTTGGGGAGAGGGGCCCTGTTTAGCTGCTCAACACTTGAGATCTGCCCTGACCAGTTTGGTTCAGTGGATAGAGTGTCGGCCTGTGGACTGAAGGGTCCCAGGTTCGATTCCAGTCAAGGGCATGGCATGTACCTTGGTTGTAGGCACATCCCTGGTGGGGAGTGTGCAGGAGGTGGTTGATTGATGTTTCTCTCTCATCGATGTTTCTAAATCTCTATCCCTCTCCCTTCCTCTCTGTAAAAAATCAATAAAATATATTTAAAAACAAACAAATAACACTAGAGATCCCAGCAGGGGTGGCGATGGGGGTGAGGGTGGGAGGACAGGAGGCATGTTTTGAGAAAGAGAATAATAATGGTTAGCGACCAGTTACAAGCGGATTTGTGGGCAAGAGGTATGTACTGATGGGGCGTGTGAGCAGCGGGGTTTGCAGGTCCAGGTCCTCAGCCTGAGAGAGATGAGAGAGGCTTTACATGGCCTGTCCCCTGGGGCATGGGATGGCCTGGCTCGGGGTCACCTTTCTCCAGGAAGGCTTCTGCAACCCCTGAGCTGCCGGAGCACGGACATGTGATCCTCCGTGTGTCCCGTCACCATCCTGCGCTTCTCTCCTTGGTGGCTCTGACCACCCAGGCACTGCCTCCTCACTTCCCGTCCTTCCCACCTAGACTGTCCTCCTCCCTGCGGGCTCCTGTGCACCCAGCACCCTGCGTGTACATCGCGGAGGCTAGCCAACACCTCCACTGTGTGGAGTGAATGAACGAGCGCTGGCTGATCCTTGCAGGAGCCGGCGAGGGGCTGGTGGGCTATCGGGACTCTTCACTAAAGTTGAGGCTCCGATCAGGGACAGCGTAGGAGTTGGGAGTGGGCCTGGAGTGCGAGTCTGGCTCCAGCGCTTACTGGCTGTGTGCTTGGGCACGCTGTTCGACCCCTCTGCGCCTCCTCTGCTTCTGGTATGAAACAGAGATAAGAATACCTATCTCATGTTTTTTGTAAGAAAGAAATGAGTTCATGTATGTGAAGCCCTTAGACAGTCTGATACAGTGTAAGCTCTTCATAAATGTCAGCTTAGGAACTGTGTAGAAACACTAGGAGAGTCAGCTCCAAGCTGTCAGCATGTGCTGCTGACTTCTGTTCACACCTCACTTCCTGTTGCTCTAAAGTGCTGGCCCCTTCGTGCCTCAGGGCCTTTGCGCCTCTCTTTTCCTTGCCTGGCATGGCGTCCCCAGGTATTCACGTGGCTTCCTCCCTGACTGCATGTAGGAAGCATAACTTCCTCAGACACCTTCCCTGTAGGCCCTGCCTGAGAGAGCACGCCCTGCCCGGCTCGGGGTTCATCATGACGCACTTACAGTAGAGAGCCAGATGCAGAGCGTGTACATCCCTTTATCTGAGTTTTGTCATGTCCACAGTAACAAGCCATCTCCCTAAAGACAGGACCTTCGTTTTACTCGCTACATCACTAGGGTCTGCCACTTAGCAGGTGCTTACATATAGGTGTAGACAGATAGATGGATGGATGGTTGGATGGATCGACGGAGGGGCAGGCAGACAGATGGATCCACTGGCCTCTTCTGGAAGACTTCTGTGTGTACTTTCCCCAGCCTTCCACTCCTTACTCTCCCAATCACACACCCTCATGTGCAGCTCTTCCTCCAACTCCCACACTCAATGCCCAAACTTGCTCTCTGGGTCCCTTTCCCCTCAGATGGCTGAGTTTGCCAAAGCCGTGCACTGCTCAGGAGGCGGGGTTCCAACAAAAGCAGGGGGATTTGCTGACTAGTCCAGAAAGATCAGCTGCCAGTGTCAGCTGTTGAGAAACACAGTGAACAAGACAGACAGTCCAGTGGGAGAGACAGATGAATAGAGAGACGATGACATCGGCATTGGAGCTGGGTCAGAGAGAAGCCAGGGAGAGGCCCGAGGAGGGTCCGTAACCCACACAGGGGGCAGGATCCCCAGTAGGCCCCAAGGAGGCTCCATCACAGACCCTCATCCTAAATAGAGCGTGTGCGGATGACACATGGCGAGGCTGCCTGATTTATCCCGGGCTGGAAAAGCACCTGGAGCGCCCGAGTCCTATGAAAACGAAAGCTTTTTATCAGTCACAGCAGCTCGGATTTGATATCATCAGAGAAATATTTTCAAGGCTGCGGGGAAGGGCAGGCAGTGTGATTAGCAGTGAGTAGAGAAACTCCTGTGTTTAAAGGTGGAGAGAAGTTGGGCTCCAGATGCTGTGGGCCCCGAATTGGGAGGAGGGGTGACTCTTACATTTCTGGCTGGGAAGGGAAAGTCCCACCAATCTTGTTCAACTGTAAGTCCCATTCTCAAAGACCGTGTTTCTAAAATGTAAGTTTTACAGTCCCAGAAGACTCCCGCTGGTCAGATTTCTTGATGTGATTTTCAAGATAATTTTCAAAATGAGAGTGTTATGGATTGAGTTGAGCCCGCTCCAAAACCCACATGTTGAAGTTCTAACCTGCAGGACTTTGGAATGTGACCTTGTTAGGAGATAAGGTCTTTACAGGGGTAATCGAGTCAAAGTGAGGTCAAGAGGGTGGGCCCTAATTCAGTATGACTAGTGTCCTTCCAAGAAGGGGAAATTTGGACCCGGACAGGCACAGAGGGACGGCAATGGGAAGAGACAGAAAGCCGTCTGCAAGTCAAGGGAAGAGGCCAGGGAACAGATCCCTCCGCATGGCCCTCCTGGGGAGCCAGTGCTGCAACACCATTGATTTTGAACTCCCAGCCTCCAGAACTGTGAGACAATACATGTCTGTTGTATAAGCCACCAGCCTGTGTTGCTTTGTTCCAGCACCCCTAAGAAACCAATGAAGAAAGAAACAGGAACTCTTCTTTAGACCAAGAACAAAGGACCGCATCCAGGTCTTTCCTCGTCATTGGTGAATTCAAGTATTTCCCAGGACAGCTTAGTCTCTCTGTGTATATTTATATGTATGATGGGTACAAGACAGAGAGTAACCAAGACACTCAAATGCTTTTTTAAAACATATTTTTATTGATTTCAGAGAGGTAGGGAGAGGGAGTGAGAGATAGAAACATCAATGATGAGAGAGAACCATTGATCAGCTGCCTCCTGCATGCCCCACACTGGGGACCAAGCCTCAAACCGGGCATGTGCCCTGACCAGGAATTGAACCGTGACCTCTTGGTTCATAGGTCGATGCTCAACCACTGAAACACACTGACCGGGCCGACATTCAAATTCTTGAAGAGTGTTAAGCACATAGATTTCAGTTTAGGTTAAATATTTATTGATCCTATCATGTGCTAGGCACTGGGGTGGAGACCTAGAAAGTACAATCCCTGCTTTCAAGGAACTCACAATCAGGTAGGAAAAGCATGAGTGTGTAATTAATTACACCTCAGAGAATTGAGCACAATAATTGAAAGGCATATAGAATGGCCCAGCCGGTGTGGCTCAGTGGTTGAGCATTGACCTATAAACCAGGAAGTCATGGTTTGATTCCCAGTCAGGGCACATGCCCGGGTTGTGGGCTCGATCCCCAATAGGGGGCGTGCAGGAGGCAGTGGATCAATGATTCTCTCTCATCATTGATGTTTCTAGCTCTCTCTTCCTCTCCCTTCCTCTCTCTGAAATCAATACAAACCTATTTTAAAGGCATATGGAGTTCAAAGGTAACACGAGGAAGAAGTGACATCTCAGGGAAAGGGGGCCATTCAGAGAGGCTTCTCAGAGGAGGGTCTGAGCCGAGTTAAACCTGCAATCTTCTCCTCGAGGTGACAAATCAGTGAGACCTGCAAACCTACAAGTCAGTGAAGCAGGTGGCACTTACGCATTCCATCTGAGTATGGTTTCGCGGCAGAAAAATAACTTGTGGGTCATTGCAGCATTCTTTAAATAACAAAAAAAAATCAGAAGCATCCCAAATCTTTATTAATAGACAGTGTTAAGTAAATGATGGTCTGTTCACACAATGGTCACAGCCAGGGGAAATTATATTCCATCATGGAACAATCTCCAAGGGATATTGTTAAGTGAACAAACTAGCATACTGCACATAGCATGACACCATTTCTGTTGTAAACGGAAAGATATAAAAATAGTTACTTATATTTATGAATGCATAGAAAGATCTCTGAGAGAATAGGCAAAAACTGATAATATTAGTTGTCTGGAGAGATGGAGGAGCAAAGTCAGGGGGAGAGGGAGAAGGAGAGGGAGAGGGAGAGGGAGAGAGAGAGAGAGAATTCATTTAATCTTTTACAACAAAGAAAAAGTTTGTAAGGCAAAAACAAACAACTTTTAAAAATATCAAATGGCTAGTCCACCTCTCTGGGAGGGGCCCTGAGCCCTGTGCCTGACCTGACTGTTGAAGAACTCATCTCCCAGAGAACTCGCTTCCCACTCTTCCTCGTGCTGTCCACCTGCCAACGTGGCCCGGCCCCAGCCCCCACAGGCAGCTGCCTGCTGTTTGCTCTGCGAGATTTGTAGCTAAGACCTTTGCATTCTATGGCAGGCAGACTTGACTTGAAATCTCAAACTTTTCACTTACTGGCTGTGTGACCTTGACAAAAGTACCCTTATCCTCTGAGCCTCCGTTCTCCCACCACAGGGTGATGGTGAGAGTTCACTAAGACAATGCCCGTTAAAGCCTTAAAAAATCACAGCTTGAAAAGAGATAAACAACAGGAATCTGCTGTTGGCTATGTTCAACTTATCCCCATTGGCATCAGCCCAGCCTCAGGTTACCCTTACCTGTGCCAGCTGAACTGTCTACCTCATCTTAAGTGACTGGACTTCCCCAGTTTTAGTGAAAAGTTATATGAACTCAAACCAAAAGGAAAACAACAATGGAATTTGAAGATTTGATAAGGAGTTCTCATTTTCAATAAATCATAAATCTCACCTTCTCCCTGTGTCCTCTCCATGCCCCCCGCCCCCAAACACACACACACACACACACCTGAAAGCCACAAAAAGGCTGGGCAGACCTGTTCCCAAGGGAAGAAAACCCAATATGACACTATCCAAATGTGCAAATTTGCCATGTCTTTTATCCGAGCATTCATCAAGAAGCTTCTTTAAAATAATGCTTGACCTAAAATAGTCACCATGTATTTATAGAATAAATGCAATTCCCTACATATTCACTCAGTCATCGTGTTATTAGAAATACTAGCACAGTGGATTCATCATTTCCAGCTCCCCAGCATCTGAGGCTGCTGCCTGTTTTAGGGATTTCTCTCATCCCTTGAGTTCTGGGAAGAAGCAGGGACCGTTTCCCCTCCACAGAAGCCAAGAGAAAGGAGGTGTGTGTGTGTGTGTGTGTGTGTGTGTGTGTGTGTGTGTGTGTGTTTTCATCTCATTCCCTGGCAGCCAGGGCTCCAGCCTAGATGCTGGGCTCAGCCATTTGGATGCCTCCACCCGGAACTTTATATCTGGAGCAAGTGGTACGAAGACAGGAGGGTGGCCCGAGATGATCACAGGCACAGGATTTGGTGTCTGGCAGCAGCAGCACCAGCCACAGGTGGTAACCAGACATTCCCTGGGGCAGAGCTGGGGCTGACTTCTCAGCTGCCCAGTCTACCTTGGCTCCTGCCCATTTCCCACACCTGGTTCTCTAGCCTTCCTGTTGATTCTGTGAACCATCCAATATCCTTTCAATAATTTCCTGTTCTTAAGTTTACCAGAGTTGGTGCCTACTTATTTGTAACCATGAACCTTGACTGAAACTAATCACTATAAATTACTGAGCAGCAATGAGCTAGGAATCATTCTAAACTCTTTACATGGAGTATCTCACTTAACCTTCATGAGAATGGAGCCTGTTATGCCCATTTGACAGATGAGAACATTGAGGCTTGCTGAGGTTAAGTAGCTTGCTCAAGATAAACAGCTACAAAAGAAGCAGAGTCAGGATTCAAATCCAGATCCATCTGACTCCGAGGTCCTCCTTCTAATCAAGTCCCCAAGTATTTGTGGATTGGTTTACTACTTATTCAAAGTGCCTTGGACCTTGTCTCATGTAATCCTCACAAGCCCTTGAGGTTGAAACTTTTTTAAAAATATGTTTTTATTGGTTTTTTAGACAGAGAGAGAGAGAGAGAGACAGAGAGAGAGAGAGAGAGAGAGAGAGAGAGAGAGAGAGAGAGAAACATCAATGGAAAAGAAACATCGGTCGGCTGCATCCTGCACACCCCCTCCTGACCAGGAATTGAACCAGTGACTTCTTGGTTCATGGGTTGACATTCACCCACTGAACCACACCGGCCTGGCAAGATTGAAACTTTTAATCCCTATTTTACAAATGAGAAGACTGAGACGAATGTCTCAAATTGCTCAAATGTCTATCATCGGTCTTAAAACTGCACATACCCTTCGATCTGACAATTCCAGGCAATTCTGGGCATTTATCCTAAGGAAATAATCAGAAGTATGATCAAAGACTGTTGATTGGATTGTATTTTTTTTTTCAGGGAAAAATTAGACACCAACCTTATGTTCAACAGTCAGGAAACAGCCAAGTTAGGGCATATCTTATGATGGAATATTATGTGGTCATTAAAAACCAGGCTGTAGCAGCAGGTCAGAGATTGCTTGGCCAAGGGGTAATGTGGGGGCTGACTTCAAAAGAGTATTCAGGCCCTGGCTGGTTTTGCTCAGGGGATAGAGCATCAGCCTGTGGACTGAAGGGTCCCAGGTTCAATTCCAGTCTAGGGTACATGCTCCGATTTCAGGCTCAGTCCCCAGTAGGGGGCATGCAGGAGGCAGCCGATCAATGATTCCCTCTCATCATTGATGTTTCTATCTCTCTCTCCCTCTCCCTTCCTATCTGAAATCAATACAAAAAAAAATTTTTTTAAAAAGAGTATTCAGGAACTTTGGAAAATGATGGAAATGTTCTAACTTGATTGTGGTAATGGTTACATGAGTACGCACAGTTGCTAAAACTTATCAAACCATACACTTAAAATGGGTGCATTTATTATGCCTCAAAATATTTTTAAAACCTCATTTAGAAAAGATTTTTATCAAAGACAGTATTCATAAATATTAAGTGAAAAAGTTTACAAAACAATATTTACAATACATTTATTTCCATATGTGTTACATTCATAAAGAAGGGATAAGAAGGAAATATACCAAAATAGTGGTTTATTGTTGGGTGATGGGACCTTCTTTAGACTTTTTTGCATTCTTTAATGATCAGAAGAAAAGAACACTAAAAATGTTAAGGACCTATGTCACACAAATATTAAACAAGAGAGAGGAAGCTAAAAATGAGGGCTTGGCAGCCAAGTTAACTGTACCTTCTCCCGTGCCTCCGAGTTTCTACCCTGGACCAGGACTTGCCGTATTGCACGCTTTGGAAAATTGCCTTTAATACATGTTCTTGCCTGCTAGGAACTTGAACTCGACACGGAAGGATACGGAGGGTGTGATTGCATCTGGTTAGGGAAACCAAGAGAGGCTTCACGGAGGTGGATTCTATAATGAGCCAAGAAGGAAGATGGGCCCACATCACGCAAGGACTGGGGAAGGAGGGTCAGAGTGGCCTGTCTGTGAGAACAGTCTTCAGTGCAGACTGGGGGAGTTATGTGGAAGGTGCTGCTGGGTGGTGAGGCTACAGGCACCTTAGTGGGTGGGGGAGACCTTGAATGAGACCTGAGCCGTTGGGCCCAACAAACCCCTTTACAGGACAGAGGCACCCACAGCTCGGGGCTGCATAATCCCCGTTCCCAATAGAGATGCTCTGAGTTATGACATAAATATAGGAAAATATACAACATGGTACTAAAATATCTGATTTAGGGCCACTTTGGGGGACACAGAGGATGGATGTGCTTATACCACAACTAATCCAGACCTTCAGAAAAACATCTAGAGGTAGGTGTTACTCAGCCACCTCTCCCCCACACACCATGGGGACCCCAAGGCAGCATCAGGGGCTCCCTGGTATAAAGGGAGAGTACCCACATGTGCTGAGCATGACTAAGTGCCAAGCAGTGTGCTCCGGGGAATGGCACAGAGCATAAGGTCAGTAAATCGCTGTGAAATTAATTATGGATACTATTCCATCTTTAAAAGAAATGGAAGAGCAGAGAGAGGTCTGTGTATTTTAGAGCATGGATGCTGGAACCAGAGAGCTTGGCTCTGAACCCGGGTTTGCCATGTCCTGGCTGTGTGGCCTTGGGAAAGTGACTGAACCTCTCTGTGCTTTGGTTTCCTGTATCTATTAAATGAAATCATGAGAATGTGTGCCTCCCAGGGTTGTGGTGAGGATTAAATGTGGACTCAGACAATCGGGGTTGGAATCCTGGCTCCATCATTCATCAGCTGAGTGACCTAAGAACAGTCACTTGCTGTCTCTGAGTTTTAGTGTCTTAATCTGTAAAATGAGGGTAAAAATACCCTATTCACTGGGTTGTTGTGGGACCAAAGGAGCTAATATATGAGAGACACCAGAAGATCAGTTAAGATCCAGTCTCTCTTTCTCCCTCTCCCTGTCCTCTGGCCCACCAGATTGAAGAGTTCTTTAATACCTCTATAGTGAGGGACAGGTTATAACTGGAGATAGAGAACTAATCAAATTAAATCATTGGGAGAGTTTAAAATTATCTTCTCCTTTGTTTGTTTTTTGTTTTTCTCTTGGCAGTGGGAGGAGGGTGTTGAGTATGAAGGGTGTGAAAGGCTTTGGGGAAGGGTGTGGGGAGAACTACAGGGAAAAGCCCCAGAAAGGGTGAGAAAGACGCTGAGGACATTAGGTATGGCCAGTCCCAAGCAGGGTACCAGCCCTCCTTTGGTAGAAAGGGAGGGTCCCAGCATGTGCTGAGAGTGACTAAGTGCCAGGCATTGTGCTCGATGTGAAGATACAGCCCTGAGAAAATCCAGGCTTCTGGTAAACATTAACAGGAAAATAAAGCTTTATAATCCAAATACTTATAACAAGATAACGAAATAGCATAGAAAACAGCATGATTAATACTACGAGGAGGTCACAGGGAAGGTGGTTTTTTAAAGGATGAATAGGAGTTCAATTCAGGGAGACAATCCAAGGAAGGGGAAATGGCGTAAGGCTCAGCACTGCTACCGTAGAAACGGTGTGAAAACCAGTCTGAGAGATGAGGCCGGGGAGGGAAGGACGAGGGGGCTCGATGACATCGGGGCATATTAGCCTTTATCCTGGCGTGATGGAAGCAAATGAAGGGTTTTAAATGGAGAACTGGTTCTAACTTCTAAGTTAGAAAGACCCTCTCGCAGCAGAATGCAAGGTGCCCCGGGTGGGGGCGAGCCTGAAGGCAGGATGCTGGTGGAGACACAGGCTCTGTGGTCCAGGGGGCAGGAGAAGGATCTACACCAGGAAACCACGTTTTCTCCACAGCTCCTCCAGCACGTGCAGCTTGTCCTCCCTACACCCACTGTGTGTTTGCCCCACGCGTGGCACTGTGATCCTGGGCCATGTGCTGGGATTATCTGCATATTTGTCTTCCCTCCACTGCCAGGTTGGGAGCACTTTTCCCTCTCTGCTTCCCAGGGCCGGGGAGCTGGGTCACAGTTGGCACAGATGTGTTCTGAGGGGCATGGGGTCCAGGAAGAAGGGCATGGGATGAACATAGCATGTGGTCAGGCTCATGAGTTAAATAAGACCTCCAGGCCATTTGCTCACTCACTTCCCTTTCTCTATTTGTCCTTAATCAAACTGTGCAAAGAAATGTCTTAACTGCCTTCTGTATTGTTTTATGAATCAACAGTGGAGTCTAGCATGTTTACCAGCCAGAGCTGTAAGGAAATAACACATAATCAGGGGAGGAAAGACCAGCTGGTGGTGGCTGGATTTGCATGCATGCTTGTTTGTTTCCCCTCTCATAGGAGAGCTGATCGTGGTTCACAGAATAGGGCATTTTCCAGAGGTGAATCGGCCACTCCACAGAGGCACTCGCATGCAATGTTATTTTCCCCCTCACTCTTCCATGACCTTCCTTTTGCTGCCTTCGGTTGCATCTGCGTGGGTACAGACAGGGCACTTGCAGGTTACCTGGGGCCCTAAGGTTGCTACCACCTGACATCTGGGCCAACAGCTTATGTAAAAGGAGCCGATTCCAACAAGCACATGTCCCAGGCAGGAGCCGGCCCTCCACTGGCATCCTCCAGGCGCCTGGGAGCTGTGCACGGCCAGGGGCCAAGAACCAGGCAGCACCGTGCGCTGGGGCTGCGGGGGATGGGGGAGGTGGGGGGGATGGGGGAGGTGTGGGGGGGTGTTAGCAGGAGCTGCCTCTGAGAGGGGCTGGGGCATGTGGGCAGAGAAGTCGGGCGGAGAGAACTGCGAGTCCCGGGCAGCACCTGTTCCCGGGGAGTAAATAATACTTTGCCCTTGTGTCATAAGCCTGCCTGTCGCCCAGCAGGCATCCAGTTCATCCTTCATTGTGGGCTGCCAGCCTTGCACCAGGTTTCAAATGTGCTTTGGAAAAGAAAGCATGGGTCCTGATGGCTTCATCTCCCTGCTCAGTGTCCCTCCCAAGCCCTCATTCCACAGCTGCTGCCCAACTGCAGGGCTCACGGGGTGGGCCTGCCAAGTATTTGGATCTGGTGCCCCGCCCCCCCCCCCCCCCGGCCCCGGCTCTGGAGAGAAGCGAGGTGACTGGGGCAGAGAGCCAGAGACTGCACTCGGCCATGGTCCCCGGAGGACAGGTGCTGGTGGCTGTGGAATCATCCCATCTCCACCCCCCTCCTTCCTCGCCTTCCCCCTTCCCGCCTCTCTGTTTACAGTCTATTCACAGGACAATATTTGAAGTATTCGAAATATGGGCGTCATAGCCCAAGACTGAATGCCAAGCCCATTGTGCAGAAGGAGAATTAGCAAGTTTAGAGACTGGGAAGACTAATCGTTCTGTTTGGGAATGAATCAGAGTTCATGATTGCTCTGTTTTGAAAGGACATCGTTTATTGGTTTGAGTAACAGTGCAGTGGTTAAGGACTCAGCTGCTGAGGGAAAACAGGCCTGGGTTCAAATTCCAGCTCGGCCACTGGCCCGCAGCAGGACTGCATTTGGGTAAATTGCTATGCCCCCGCTCGTTGCATGTGTACGGGGAACCCCCTCACTCCTGGACACACGTAGTAGAGGATAATGACCTTGTCCATGGTGACGTCTCACCGAGTAAGATGCAGACAGTGTTTATCACGGTGCCTGGCACACAGCGAGCGCTCCGCCAAGCAAGCTGGTATGATGCCCTTGCTGGTGCCCAAAAGTCTGCACTGGGGCCCTTGCTGGAGCTCAGAGGACACAGCTGCAAACAGAACTGCCGCTGTGCAAACACAGCAGCGTTTATTATGGGAGCTAACCCCGTAAGGGAGTGAGTGTTATCTCTGTTTTACTGATGAGGAAATCAAGTCTCTGAGGGGTAGGACTAGCCAAATGTTAACAGTTAGGAAGAAAAGGACCTTGATCTTGAACTCAGTCTCCTACACCAAGCCCTGAATTCTTTTGTCCTAGGCCAGTCCCCCTCCCTCAAGGCAATTCCCACTAGATCTTGAGTACTGCATAAGCCTTTTCTTAAAAAATATTTTTATTGATTTCAGAGAGGAAGGGAGGGAGAGAGAGACATAGAAACATCAGTGATGAGAGAAAATCATTGATCAGCTACCTCCTGCACATCCCCCATTGGGGATCGAGCCCGCAAACCGGGCATGTGCCCTTGACCAGAATCAAACCTGGGGCCCTTCAGTCCTCAGGCTGACGCTCTATCCACTGAGCCTAACCGGCTAGAGCAAGTACTGCATAGGCCTTTGATGAAGCGGCCCCGCTTCTGGGATGCCCCTCCCTCACTGCCCGGGCCTTTCAGCCCTCCATCTCTCACCGGGCAAAGTGCTCCTCTGCTCTGGGACCCAGCTCAGGAATCACCTTCTCCAGAAGCCTGTACTGACCCTTCTCGTGTGTCTCTGGTCCCTCACAGAATTGTAATAATTCACTAAGGAATTGTCTCCTGTGAGCCCCTTGGAGACAGGGATTGTTTCTCTCTCCGGCTCCACTGGAGCCTAACACAGGTCCTGACACATACCAGGTGCTCCATGGAAGCTGTGGACCTGCATTGAATTCACTGAGGTATGCCTTGGTTGTTTTGTATTCAAGAATGTTAGTAGCTACTATTACCTGAGTGCTTATGCTATGCCAGGCACTCTGCTGAGCACGTATAGTATATCATTTAATCCTCACAGCAAAGTCATGAGGTTTGATCAATGACAGATAGATAAAGCTCAGAGAGGTTAAATAACCTGCCTGAGGTCACACAGCCAGTAAGCAACAGATTTAATCTCTTAACCACTGGGCTCTTCTACCGCCAGTGCCTCACTCAGTCCCTTGCACACATTAGGCGCTTGGTACTAGTTGACCAGTTGGATAGATGGCGTGGGGTAGGAGCTGGCAAGCTCTCCACAGACGTGCAGCACTGAGCTCAGGTTCATTGCCTTGGGCCCTCGTGAACCAGCTGTGGGGTGTTTTCAGAAGCTGTCAGCTCCCTGGGCTGGCACGGAAAGCCCTTCCTAATTCCAGGGCTCATTTTCATCCTCCCAGGGCAAGGTGAGGTCCGAGAAAGCTGAGGAATGCAGCTAAATTGTCTTTAACAAATTCTTTGCCGATAAGACCTGGGGGAGTTTCCAGATAGTTTCCTATGACTCTTCCAGCTAAAAAACGTTGGGCTAAGCTACAATGACTCAGCACAGGGAAAACCAGGGCCGGGGAAGGTTCCCAGGAAGTCAGACTGCTGTGCACATGTTCCTCCAGTCAGGGCAGAACATCACAGGCAGCCCAGGTCCGCTGAGGCTCCTGATGGACAGCACGGACAGAAGGGTCTGACGAGCGAGCACTGTGGCCGGGGTGAGAGAGGCCAGGTGGGGAAGCCCTGTCTTCCCTTCACCATGGCTTCTGATCTGTAAGAAACCTCAGGGGCGGACTTGGAGTGTGGGTCCCAGGTTAGAGTCTTAGCCAGGAAGGCAGCCTTTCTGAGGTTGGGGCTCCTTTCTGAAAAACGGGGAGAGAACAGTACCTAGTTCAGAGGGCTGATGTGAGGTGAAAGGAGCACACGCCCACACAGTGCTGAGCAGGCGCCGCTGTTGTTTTGTGAGTGAAGAAAGGAAAAAACCTAGTGCAGCTCCGGGCACCTGGGGTGGCCAGGAGCCCAGCGGATTCCCCGCTGCTCACAGGCCAAGCGAGTCTGCTTGCTGGGGCGTCGTGACTGCCCCCGGGCTGGGCAGCACGTACTGTGTTCTCTGGCCAACAGCTCCCAACATGTGTTTTCTGCAGGCTGGTATCTGCAGGAAGGACTGTTAGCCCGAGCCCATTGTGTTTGCAGCAAGCGCTTGGCCTTGGCAACTGCAAGTGCATGCCCCCACGATGTTGTCCCGCGGGGACTGTTGCTCCCGAGGTCAGGCCGGGTCTGCTTTCTTACCCAACAAGGCCTTGGCTTTGGGAAGTTTCTTCTGCACACATTGCACGAGGGCGCAGGAGCTCCTCGGCCCCCTTTCTCTCGTCCCCTCACCATTTCGGGGGGTGGAGGTGGGGAGGGCAGAGCCCGAGGCCAGTGGAAAATGTGTGCTCAGGTGAAGAAACATGTGTCATGTCTTAGATAATATCTCTCCTTCTCTGGCTTTGAAATGTGTCCAAGGAAAGCCAAATAGCCTAAAATTGATAATAAATAGCCTGTTAAGTGTGGTTATGTCTTCTTGTCAAGTCAACAAGTATCTATTAAGTTTTTGATAGTGTTTGAAGTTTATAAGTGATTGAAGTTTGAAGCTGTAAGTTCATGAAGACTTAAGGGACAGAAAGGCCTGCGGAACTGATGTTAACAGCTAAGAAATGAACGTCTCAGGAGGAGAAGTGACATTATGAAGATTACCAGCCAGCTGGGGGAATTTAAAACCAAGACCTTAGTCTTTGGTGTAATTCTCCCTCCTCCTCCTTCTCCTCCTTCTAACGCCACCCCATGGAGCTGCTGGTGTGGTAAAGGGCAAAAATTAACAATTAAGAATTAAGGGGAACACCTGCCTTTGAGAAACTTTCTGCCTAGGAGAGGAGCCAGCAGGTGAAATGATGAGCAGATGGTCCTCAATGGCATGCTCAGGAGAAAGAGCAAAGACGTTCATGCCAGACCAGCCATGTCCTGGTTCCAGATCCTGGGAAGGCCCACCACTCGCCATCTGCTCAATACGTCACCTAACCCCCTGCAGCCCCGAATTCCACGTCTGTAAGACTACCTCTTAGGGCTTCTATGAAAGCGTTTAGTACACAGCCCAGCATGTTAAATTAAATTTAATGGAATGGATGCAAATTAAATCCACATCCTACAAAAATGTCACCTCTTCCTCTCAGGCTTCCCTGTGGGTACCCTGTCATTTACAATGTGGATTTATATCTGTTTCCCCTTTAGTCCTCATAAGAGCCTTCCAAGATAACCAGGGAAGATTCTGAATAGATATTCATTAAATAAATGGCGACATGGGTGCGTGAATAATAAAACTCACAAGCACAGAGCACTTACAATGTTCTTAGCACTTTACCTGTTTGATGTAACTTTTGTAACACATACATTATACTTGCACAGCAACTCTATGAGCTGAGAACTACAATCATCCTCGTTTTACAGATAAGGAAACTGAGGTCCAGAAGGTATTAAGCAACTTGTCTAAGGTCATATAGATAGTATGTAACTTAACTGAGATTGAAGCCAGGTAAAGCTGGCTCCAGAGTTTGGGCTCCTACCCAGAATAGTGTGCTCACTAAATGAATGGATGGATGGATGGATGGATGGATGGATGGATGGATGAAGTGAGGCAAACCTTATCTCACTGATACTGAAGCTGAGGCTAATAGGACATAACTGGCAGGTGCCATCATCAACTCAGAAGTGAAATGGCCCTCACGTGGCAGATTCCACTTCCCTGCCCCCTTTGGAGTTAGGTGTGGCCATGTACAGACAGCACTCGCCGATGGAAGCTTTAAGACGTTGCCACATTTCTTAGAAGCGTGCACTGAAATGAAGCCTCTTCCTGCCTGGGTCACTGAGGGACTGAAATAAGCAGCCCACCTGCCTACCAATGACAACACGAAGTGAGAAAGACGTTTTTGTCGTGCTGAGCCACCGAGTTTGGGGAGCTCTGTTATCACAGCAGAACCTGGCTTTCTCGAACTGATATAGGTGGACTAAGAAGGACAGCTTGATGAAATGCCTCATGCAGCTCCTCTGCATTACCTAACCCCAGTCAACATGCACGCTCGGGAACTTCACCTGCCAGCGACTCCCCCGCCCCAGCTGAACAAGTCTCGAATGAATGAGCCGGATCATGTATGTCATGAAGGGAAGGCAGCTGCAGAATTCCAGCTCCTGACAGAACAGACACCGACAGCTTGCCTCTGCTGGTTCGACATACCAGATGCCCCCTCCCCAAAGTGCTATCTTGTGTCAGTTTTTCTCAATGAATAGAATATTGTAGAGACAGTGAGCTTTTTATAAAGCAATCCATAATTGTTGAGATTAGCAGCAGTCTCCTAAAGCTAATGATGTAAACTCAGGTTTAATGAACCAGATTTGTATTTGACTGATTAAAAACACGTTGTAAAGAGTTTTAAAAATAATTAGTTAGATAACCAAATAGGCTTATCACTTTCTACTTGGCAGATACATTAACAATGAACCAACTGATACGCAAACTAATTTTTCAAAAACACTTTTGATTGGTTAAATGAACCCAACTAGAATTTTTAAAAGCCAGTTTCTATATTTAGAGAGTGTCCCTTATGTTGAACTAATGAGAGATTATACAAAAGAAAAGGGATCAAGATTTTACAGACAGAATTATTTATTTATCTTTTTATCAAAAATGTTTGGTGACGAACACCAAAATGTTAATATTGTCTAGGTCTAGATAAACTTTACATTTGCCCTTATATTTTTTCTGCACCCTCTAAATTTTATTTATAGCTTTATATTATTTATATTTTTCGGTAACTTCTGAATTTTTGCCTATACTGGTCTTATAATCAAATAGAACAATCAAGGTTTGGTTTTTTTAAGTTACAGTAAAGTTATGTCTCCTTTCCTGAGACTGGCTATCTTCGGGGTGAATCTGAACGCTGATATGTTGTCTAGTGAAGACAAACCCAGAACCTCACCCAGTGGGGGCTGGATGAGAGCCTGGGGAACCCTGGGTGCAACCTCTCCATTTCAACTATGAGAGAGAACTGAGGCTCAGAGAAGGGATGTGCCCAGGGCCACACAGCTTGTGAGGGGTAAGCCAGAACCAGGACTCAAACCCAGGTCTATCTGATGCCAAAGTTCATGAACCTTCCACTGCTCCCCAGTTTTGAGGAGCCTGTAAGCTTCTGTGCTTTGCATTGTTCTACCAGGTGCTCTTCTGAGACTCAGGTAGGTACAACCTCATCCCCCGGGGTTCCGAGACCAACTGCCATTTGCATTGTAGTTTACAGTTAAGGAATTTTAAAACGTATTATCTCAGCTGAACCCATAGCAACCTGTGGGTCCCTCTTTCTACATTAGGATGCTTCCTCACCTTTATATATTCAGGATGGAAATTGTATGGCACCATTCATGTCTTATTGCCTCTATTTCTTAACTGTGCAGTTTAGGGCAAGTGACTTAACCTCCCTGAACCTCAGTTCCCTCCTCTGTAAAATGGACATAATAATGTAAGTTGTCGAGGTGATCAAAGACAATAACACGAGTAGTATGCCTGGCCCACATTCCTTTTCATGTTGCAGCTTACCAGGCCTCTCACAGATGCATTTGACCAAAAATGTCATGGCATTCCCCTTTTGTTCCCTCCTGTAAGGTCTTCTCCATGTCATGGGCTGGTGCCTTCTGCCTCACCAAACTCTGATCCTCCAATGCAGTGTCACCTCCTCTGAGAAGCCTGCCCTGACTCCTTCAGCCAAACTGAGTGCTCCCACTTTCAAATCTCTATTGGATGTGTGGTTCCTGCAACTCTTTCTTGTGCATTAGGCTTGTCTCATTAACTGAGGGATTGCCTTTTCTTTCCAGCATCCGCTGTGCCACACAGAATCTAGGATGTTTCATAACTGATAAAGCTGGCCTTTAACTCAGGCTTGCAAATATTTTACACATCTATACCTAGACCTAGCTATCTAGGCACTAGCTTTGAAAAGCAAAGATAAAGAAATGTGTGAGTTAAACGGGTAGAGGAAGTGGGAGGGAGGTGGGAAGAAAGCTTGAGACTAGAGAAGGAAGAGAATGGCTAAATATATTACCTCATTTAATCATCAGAACAACCCCGTTATGATTTCCACTTTACGGATGAGGAAATTGGGGCCTGGAAAGGTTAAGTGCCACATCCAAGGTTGCAGAGCCAGAGTAGACCCTTGCTCTGTCTGATTCTGAAATTGGTGTGTGTTTTTCCTGAACAACTAGGCTATGTCCTCTTGCCAGGTGGTGTGGGTTATAGGTTAGGTGCACACACTCTGAGCCAGCTTTATCGGTTATGAAACATCCTAGATGTTTGAAGAAATAATTTTGAAGAAATAATTTTGAAGAAATAAATTTGAAGGAATAATGAACCCTGCTCCTGCCATTTACTTGCTGTGTTGTGTGACCCTGGGTGTGTTATCTAACTCTAGGCCTCAGTTTCACCATCCATAAAATGGGAGTGATAACAGAGGATGATCATTTACTGTAAATGTTATGAACATTAAATGACCTCCAGCAAGTGACACACTTAGAAAAGTCCCTGGGGCAGAATTCCGCCTTCGTGAGCATTAGCGATGATCACTCTGCCAAGTGCCCTACTAAAGGAGCAATGATCCTGGCAGAGCCCAGCAGGTCCCAGAGGAGCCCACTTCCTCATTACTCCAGACCCAACTTCTCCTTTGCCCTCCTTCCCCAAGCTCAGGACCCAGCCAGGATCATATCATTACAGCAGAGGTTCCTGACCTTTGCAGGTGACTTCCAACTAGGGCATAGGTGGAGTTTTGATGACACGAAATAATATTGTAAAGAGCAAATCAATACAAGCAAAACTCCTCCATATGCTCCATTTTACCAAGTTCTTCTCTTGGGTTTCCAATTCATACCCTAACAGCACCCGTTTCTGCTTCACTTTCCTATCTCCCATAGTTTCTAATGGAGTTAGAAATTGCCGGGGAGCACACAGCTCCTAAATGGGAGAACTTGGATTTGAATCTATTCTAGACCATCTAATTACAGACCCCGTTCACCGCCTGGCCCAGAGGCCAGGGCAGCCTGCGTTCCCGGTCCCATGGGACTGTAGTAATCAGTGTCCTCCAGAAAGAAACTCATATCCCTGTCTGGCACCCTGATTTGAGGCACTCCTGCCAGGGCCTGGTGGCCAGCGGGGCTCATGCTCCTGGGTCCCTCAGGACTATAACAAACAGAGAGAGAGTTCTTAGAAAGCCACATCCCCCAGGGCACTAGGAGAGGCAACAACCCAGGAGCTCAGGCAGTCTGTAAAGGAGGCCTGTTAGCTAATCATCCTGACCGTGGCCAGAGGGGCGGGCTTCTAACTGCACACATTGCAGGGTTCACTGTAGTCCTTTCCAGAGACCTTGGGGGGCGGGGGCTGTCTTCACTCACCCCTGTCATGCTCCAGAGCACGAGTGTCTCCTGGAGGGGAGCTTTCAGGCATCTGGTGCCCTGGTGTTTATGTCTGGTGCCCCAGTTTTTGTGACTGCTGCCTGGGGGATGCCCCTTGATGGCCTGGTCTGGCGGCTGGGGTGGGGCTGGCATTCCTGGGCCCCAGAGGACAGTGGCAATCCAGAAAAATGGTTCTTGGCAGGCTCCCCTCCCTAGGGCACTGCACAGACAGCAGCCTGGGGCACACCCTCGAGTTTTTCTTTGAAGGAGGCCTCTTTGCTTGTCCTGGAGCTTCAGCCTCAGGGACAGGCTTCAGGCTTGGCACGCATTTAGTGGCAATGGAGCTGCTTTGAGGGAATGCAGGCTGTGAATGCCCCCTTGGTGCTCTCTGTCTTGCTGCAGCTTGCCAGTATCACTTAGAAAAGAGCTTATACATTTGTCTGAAGCCTCTTTTTTTTTTCTTTTTTTTTTTTTTTTTACAACTGCCACCCGTAGGATACCTCTAGATCTCCTGGCTCTGGTGGCCAGGGGGCTTATGCTTGTGGTGCCACAGGAATGGATACATTACTTTTCAAGGCTGCTGCCAGTGTGTCTGGCTTTCAGTTAGCCTGAAATGAAGTGCTGAGATTCTGCCCTTTGCAATACTGACCGGTGTTGGCATACCCTCAACTATTGGAAGCTAGTTAAATTTATGCTAGGCTGCTTAAAGAAGCACAGAGGTTAGAAAGACAACTAATAGCTGAGACAAGGTTGAATGATAAGGTTCATTTCCTATATGCAGTTATTCCTTTAAGAATGGGAGAGTTGGTTGTTTCATCTATAGAACCCATCACAGGGAGTCAAGCAAAATTAAGTAACAAAGGAACATGTTCCAAATGAAAGAACAAAATAAAACTCCAGAAGAAACCTTAAGAAAACAGAAATAAGTAATTTACCTGGTAAAGAGTTCAAATTTGGTCATAAAGATGCTCACCAAACTGTGAATAAGAATCAATGAACAGCCGTAACCAGTTTGGCTCAGTGGATAGAGCGTCGGCCTGCGGATTGAAAGGTCCCAGGTTCGATTCCGGTCAAGGGCATGTACCTTGGTTGTGGGCACATCCCCATTGGGGGGGGTGCAGGAGGCAGCTGATCGATGTTTCTCTCTCGTCGATGTTTCTGATTCTCTATCCCTTTTTTATTAAAAAAAAAAAAAAAAAGAATCAATGAACATAGTAAGAACTTCAGCAGAATGACAAATTTCAGAAATTACCGAAGAGAAGTTGCAGAGCTGAAGAATAGAACTAAACTGAAAAAATAGAGGGGTTCAATAGCAGACTCAAAGCAGAAGAAAGAATGAATCAACTTGAAGACAGGGCAGTGGAGCTCACCTAATCAGAGCAGCAAAAAGAAAAAAGAATGAATAAATGAAAATAGTTAAGGGACCTTTGCATCATAGGGCTCCCAGAAGGAGAAAAGAGACAGAAAGGAACACATATCTTATTTGAAGAAATAATTACTAAAGATTTCCCTAACCTGGGAAAGAAAACAGATATCAATTCAGATCCAGGAAGCCAAGAGATTTCTAAACAAGAATAACTCAAGGGGCCCACACCAAAACACATTATAATTCAAATATCAAAAGTTAAAGACAAGGAGAGAACATTAAAAGCAGTAAGAGAAAAACAACTTGTTATATACAAGGAAACCCCCATAAGACTATGAGCATATTTTTCAGCAGAAACTTGGCATGACATATACAAAGTGCCAAAATAAAAAAATCTAGTGAAGAATATTATACCTGGCAAAGTTATCACTCAAAAGTAAGAGAAAGTTTTCCAGACATGCAAAGGCTAAAGGTATTCATCACCACTAAACCAGCCTTGCAAGAAATGTTAAAGGTACTTCTTTAAGTTAAAAAGAAAAGATGCTAATTAGTAACAAGAACACATATGAAAGAATAATTCTCATTGGAAAGGTAAATATATAGTCAAGCCAGTTGACTGATCACTTATAAAGCTAGTATAAAGGTTGAAAGACAAAAGTAGTAAAAATAACTATGATTACAATAATTATTTAAGGTGTACCTAAGATAAAAATACATATAATGTGACGTCAAAAACATGGGGGGTAGTAATAATGTTGAGCTTTGCAATGGAATCAAATTCAAGTTGATATCAATTTAAAATAGACTGTTATATGCATACAAATTGTATGTATTGTTATCAATTTAAAATACAGTATTATATAAATTGTTATATATAAGCCTCATGGTACCTACAAAGCAAAAACTACAGTAAATGCACAAAAGATAAAGAAATATAAGCATACCACTAAAGAAAGCCATCAAACCACAGAGGAAGAGAGCAAGAGAAGAAGGAAGGAAGAGAGAGGAACTATAAAAGCAGCCAATAAATAATGAACAAAATGGCAATAAGCACAGGCTATCAATAATTACTTTAAATGTAAATGGATTAAACTCTCAAAGCAAAAGACATAGCCTAGATCAGTGGTCAGCAAACTGCAGCTGGCGAGCCACATGGGGCTCTTTGGCCCCTTGAGTGTGGCTCTTCCACAAAATACCATGTGCAGGCACGCATGTACAGTGCGATTGAAACTTCGTGGCCCATGCGCAGAAGTCGGTATTTTGTGGAAGAGCCACACTCAAGGGGCCAAAGAGCCCCATGTGGCTCGCGAGCTGCAGTTTGCCAACCACGGGCCTAGATGAAAGGACAATTAAAAAAAAAAAAGATCCAACTATATACTGCCTACAAAAGACTCAATTTAGATGTAAGGACACACAGAGACTGAAAGTTAAAGGCTGAAAAAATATATTCATGCAAATGGAAGCAAAAAGAAAACTGTACTTATATCAGAAAAAGTAGACTTTAAAACAAAGACTGTAATAAGAGACAAAGAAGAGCATTACATATTGATAAAAAGATCAATTCAACAAGAAGATATAACATGTGTAAATATTTATGCACCCAACATAGGAGGACCTAAATATATTAAGCAAATCATAATAGACCTAAAAGGAGAAATAAACAGCAATCCTATCTAATAAAAGAGAAACATGGTAATTAGCGTACGACCGCTACCCTTCCCATTGGCTAATCAGGGCGATATGCAAATTAACTGCCAGCCAAGATGGCGGCCGGCAGCCAGGCAGCTTGAAACTAACATGAGGCTTGCTTGCTTAGGTGATGGAGGAAACCAATGTTCCCCGCCTGCATTGCCGGCCTATGAGCCTGCAGTATGAAACACTGTAACAAATATAGAAGCTAAACAAAACCCCAGAAACCTGCTTTCAGCGAGCCGGGATCTCAGAGCTGGAGTTATACATTGTTTTGATTATAGAACACAAACAAACCAGATACCTGCTTTCAGCAGCAGAAGCCTCAGAGCTGGAGCCAGAGCTAAAGCTGACCCAGAATTTAAAAAAAAAGAAAAAAAGGAGCAGTTGGGAGCTTCAGTCACCCGCCAGCCTGAAAACAGCCCTCAGCCCCTCACCCAGACTGGCCAGGCACCCCAGTGGGGACCCCCACCCTGAAGGGGGTGTGACCAGTTGCAAACAGCCATCATCCCCTCACCCAGGCTGGCCAGGCACCCCAGTGGGGACCCCCACCCTGATCCAGGACAACCTTAAGGGCAAACCAGCCAGCCCCACCCATGCACCAGGCCTCTATCCTATATAGTAAAAGGGTAATATGCCTCCCAGCACTGGGATCAGCAGAGCCGCGAGGCCTCCCAGCACCGGGATCAGCGTGACAGGGGGCAGCACCCAAACCCCCTGATCGCCCTGCGGCTCTGTGTGTGACAGGGGGCGGGGCCACAACCTCCCTATCAGCCCTGCTCTGTTCATGACAGGGGAAGGCGCCCCAACCCCCTGATCAGCCCTGCTCTGTGCCTAAAAGGGGGGAGCTCCCCAACCCCCTGATCGCCCTGTGGCTCTGTGTGTGACAGGGTGCAGCGCCCCAACCCCCCGCCCCCCCCCCCCCCCCGACGGGCCCTGCTCTGTGTGTGACAGGGTAGAGCCTTATAACCTCCCCATCGGCCCTGCCCTGAGTGTGACAGTGGCGGTGCCCCAACCCCCTGATCTGCCCTGCTCTGTGTGTGACAGGGGGCAGTGCCCCAACTCCCCTATCAGCCCTACTCTGTGAGTGACAGAGGGGAGCTCCTCAACCCCCTGATGGGCCCTGCTCTGTGCATGACAGGGGGGAGCTCCCCAACCCCCTGATGGGTCCTGCTCTGTGCGTGACAGGGGGTGGCGCCGCAACCTCCCCATCCACCCTGCCTTGAGTGTGACAGGGAGCGGTGCCCCAACCCCCCAATCGGCCCTACCCTGAGCATGACTGAGGGTGGCATCACAACCTCCCAATCCGCCGTGCTCTGTGCATGACAGGGGGCAGCACCCCAACTCCCCAATCGGCCCTGCTCTGAGCCTGACCAGGGGCTGCACCTAGGGATTGGGCCTGCCCTCTGCCACCCGGGAGCAGGCCTAAGCCAGCAGGTCGTTATCTCCCGAGGGGTCCCAGACTGCGAGAGGGCACAGGCCAGGCTGAGGGACACCTCCTTCCCCCCCGAGTGCACAAATTTTTGTGCACCGGGCCTCTAGTCCTATATAATAAAAGGAAAATATGCAAATCGACCAAACAGTGGAATGACCGGTCACTATTATGCGCACCAACCACCAGGGGGCAGACGCTCAATGCAGGAGCTGCCCCCTGGTGGTCAGTGTGCTCCCACAGGGGGAGCACCACTCAGCTAGAAGCCCTGAGCCAGCTCACAGCTGGCGAGCACAGCAGCAGTGGCAGGAGCCTCTCCCGTCTTCATGTCAGTCAGACATCCCCTGAGGGCTCCTGGACTGCGAGAGGGTGCAGGGGGGGCTGAGGGGACACCCCCCAGCCCCCCGTGCCCAGTGCATGAATTTTGTGCACCGGGCCTCTAGTACAATAATAGTAGGGGATTCTACTACTGCACTTACATCAAAGAATTATATGAAACTACTATGAACAATTATATGCCAACAAATTGAACAACACAGAAGAAATGGATAAATTCCTAGAAACTACAACCTACCAAAACTGAATTATGATGAAGTAGAAATCTGAACAGATCTATTATTATTAAGGAGATTAAATCAGTAATTAAAAACCTCTTAACAAACAAAAGTTTAGGACCAGACAGCTTCACTGATGAATTCTACAAACATTCAAAAAGAATTAACATTAATCCTCAAATTTTCCCCCCCCCAAAAAAACAGAAGAGGAGGGAACTCTTCCAAACTCATGAACATGAATGCAAATCCTCAACAAAGTATTATCAAACTGACTTAAACAGTCTATTAAAAGGATCATACACCATAATCAAGTGGGATTCATCCCAAGGATGCCAGGATGGTTCAACATATCAGTCAATGTGATGCATGAATGACATTAACAAAGAAAGGATAAAAAGATCATATGACCATCTCAATAGATGCAGAAGAAGTTTGACAAAATTCAACATCATTTATGATAAAGCTCTCAACAAAATGGGTGTAGAGGGAAAATATATCAACATAATAAAGGCCATATATGACAAGGACACAGTTAACATCATACTCAATGGCAAAAGCTGAAAGTTTTTCCTCTAAGATCACTGACAAGGATGCCCACTTTCAACACTTCTATTCAACATAGTATTTGAAATTATAGCCAGAGCAATTAGGCTAGAAAAAATAATAATAAAAGGCATCCAAATTGGAAAGGAAGAAATAAAACTGTCACTATTTGCAGATAATATGATATTATATATAGAAAACACTAAAGCAGTGGTTCTCAACTTTCTGACCCTTTAAATACAGTTCCTCATGTTGTGACCCAACCATAAAATTATTTTCGTTGCTACTTCATAACTGTAATTTTGCTACTGTTATGAATCGTAATGTAAATATCTGATATGCAGAATGGTCTTAGGCGACCCCTGTGAAAGGGTCGTTCGACCGCCAAAGGGGTCGCGACCCATAGGTTGAGAACCGCTGCCCTAAAGAGTCTATCAAAACACTATTAAATCTTAAACAAATTTAGTAAAGTTACAGGATACAAAATCAATACAGAAAAAAATTATGTGTTTTATATACTAACTAGAGGCCCAATGCACAAAATTTGTGCAAGAATAGGCACCGGCTTTCCTCTGGCACCCAGGACCTGGGCTTCCCTCAGAGCCCTGGCTTCGTCCAGAAGGACATCCAGAAGGACGTCTGGTTTAATTAGCATATTATGCTTTTATTATTATAATTATCAGAAAGAGAAATTAAGAAAACAATGTCATTTACATTTGCATCAAAAAGAATAAATACCTAGGAATAAGTTTAACCAAGGAGGTGAAAGGCCTGCATATTAAAAACTATAAAAATTAATGAAATTTCTTTAATGAAAGAAATTAAAAAGACATAAGCACATGGAAAGATATCTCATGCTCACAAATTGGAAGAATCAATATGGCTAACGTGTTCATACTACCCAAAGCAATATTCAGACTCAATGCAATCCCTATCAAAATTCTAATGGCATTTTTCATAGAAATAGAATAAACATTCCTAAAATATGTATGGAACCATAAAAGTTCCCAAATAGCTAAAAGCAATCTTGAGAAATAAAAACAAACCTAGAGGCATCATGCACCCTAGTTTCAATCTTCATTACAAAGCTATAGTAATTAAAATAGTATCATATTAGCATAAAAACCAGACACAAAGATCAGTGGAATATGATAGAGAGCCCCGAAAGAAACCCATGCATAAATGATCAACTAATTTACAACAACAGAACCAAGGATATGTAATGGGGAAATAAATGGTAGTAAGAAAATTGCACAACCACATGTAAAATAACAAAACTGAACCACTATCTTACAGCATTCACAAAAGTTAACTCAAAATAAATTAAAGACTTTGCCCGGCCAGCATGGTTCAGTGGTTGAGCATCAACCTATGAACCAGGAGGACATAGTTTGATTCCAGGTCGGGTCACATGCCTGGGTGGCGGGCTCAAACCCCACTGTGGGGTGTGCAGGAGGCAGCCGATCAATGATTCTCTCTCATCATTGATGTTTCTATCTCTCTCTCCCTCTCCCTTAATCTCTAAAATCAATAAAAATATTTTTAAAAAGTAATTAATTTAAAACTTAAACATAAGACCTAGAACCATATAACTCCTAGAAGAAAACATAAGTGGTAAACTTCTTGACATAGATCTTGGCAATGATTTTTTAAAATCTGACACCAAAAGCATACGTGACAAAAGCCAAAATAAACAAGTGGGACTACATCAACTAAAAAGCTTCTGCACAGCAAAGGAAACCCTCAACCAAATGAAAAGACAACCTACTGAATGAGAGGAAACATTTGCAAATCACACATCTGATAAAGGGTTAATATCTAAAATATATAAAGAATTCATACAACTCAACAGCAAAAATAATAATCCTGTTAAAAATGGGCTGAAACCCTCAGCACTCAGTGGATATCCTATCAGCCCTGGGACTGAAGGGTCCCGGTTCAATTCCCATCAAGGGCACCTACTTCTGTTGCAGGGATGCGCAAGGGAGACAATCAATCTATGTGTTTCTCTCACATCTGTCTCTTTCTCTGTCTGTCCCTCTCTCCCCACCCCCTTTCTCCCTCCCTTCCACTCTCTAAAAAATCAATGGAAAAATATCCTTGGGTGAGGAGTAACAACAACAACAACAAAAGTAAATAAAAATAAAATATTTAAAATATCCTATCTAATAATAGAGAAACATGGTAATTAACCGTAACTTTGCTATCCTTCCCATTGGCTAATCAGCAAGATATGCAAATTAACTGCCAACCAAGATGGCGGCCGGCAGCCAGGCAGCTGAAGCGAACAGGAGGCTTGCTTGCTCCAGTGATGGAGGGAGCCAAGGTTCCCCGCCTGCTGCTGCCGGCCTCTGAGCTGCAGTCTAAGAAACAATGTTGCAATTATAGAAGGTAAATAAACCCCAGAAACCTGCTTTCAGCCGTCAGAGCTTGAGTGAGCTGGACCACAACAGTGTTACAATTATAGAACCCAAACAAACCCAGATATCTGCTTTCAGCAGCCGAGGTCTCAGAGCTGGAGCTGAGCCTCAGAGCTAAAGCCAGCTCTCAGCTCCAGTGACAGCCATAGAAGGTAAATAAATCCCAGAATTAAAAAGAAAAAAGAAAAAAAAGGAGAGGTTGGGAGCTTCAGTCACCCGCCAGCCTGAAAATGGCCCTCAGCCCCTCACCCAGACTGGCCAGGCACCCTAGTGGGAACCCTCACCCTGAAGGGGGTGTGACCAGCTACAAACAGCCATCATCCCCTAACCCAGGCTGGCCAGGCACCCAAGCAGTACCCCAACCCTGATCCGGGACACTCTTCAGGGCAAACCAGTAGGCCCCCACCCGTGCACCAGGCCTCTATCCTATATAGTAAAAGGGTAATATGCAAACTGATCCTAACAGCAGAAGGACTGGGAATGACTGGTCACTATGACACACACTGACCACCAAGGGGGCAGACGCTCAATGCAGGAGCTGTCCTGGTGGTCAGGGCGCTCTCACATGGAGGAGCTCTGTTCAGCCACAAGCCAGGCTGATGGCTGCCAGTACAGCGGTGGTGGGGGGAGCCTCTCCTGCCTCCTCAGCAGTGCTAAGGATGTCCAACTGCAACTTAGGTCTGCTCCCTGCTGGCAAGTGGGCATCCCCCGAGGGCTGCCGGGCTGCCAGAGGGATGTCTGATTGCCATCTTAGGCCCATTCCCCCGGGGAGCAGGCCTAAGCCAGCAGGTGGTCATCCCCTGAGGGGTCCCAGACTGCAAGAGGGTACAGGCCAGGCTGAGGGACCCCCCCTCCCCCCGAGTGCACAAATTTTTGTGCACTGGGCCTCTAGTATATATATATTTAAATGGGCTGAAGACCTAAATAGACATTTTTCAAAGACATACAGATAACCAATAGGTACATGAAAAGATGCTCTATCTCATTAATCATCAGGAAAATGCAAATTAAAACCATATCTGTTAGGATGGCTATTATATATATTTAAAAAAAAAGACAGGAAATAATAAGTGTTGGTGAGAATGTGGAGAAAAGAGAACTCTTGTGCAGCGCTGGTTGAGATGTAACTTGGTGCATACACTATGGAAAACAATATGGAGGTCCTCAAAAATTAAAAATGAGCTGGCAATTCTACTTCTGAGTATTTATCTAAAGAAAATGCAAACACTAACTCAAAAAGATATATGCACATGCACTGCATGTTCACTGCAGCATGGTTTATAATAGTCAATATATGGAAACAACTTAAGTTCCCATTGATGGATAAAGAAATTTTGATATATAGATAGATGATATAGATATAGATATAGATATAGATATAGATATAGATATAGATATAGATATAGATTATTCACTCATAAAACAAAAATTAAATTTTGCCATTTGTGACAACATAGATGGACCTTGAGAGCATTAGGCTAAATGAATTAAATGAGACAGAGAAAGACAAATACTGCGTGATCTCTCTTATATGTGGAATCCAATAAATAAATAAAGCTCATAGATACAGAGAACAGATTGGTAGTTGTCAGAGGCAGGAATGGGGAGGGGGGAGGTAGGAGAAGTGGGAGGACTGTTCTTTGGGTTTAATTTTTGTGCAGATAAATTGATTTACTTTTAAAACACCCACAACAGCAAAACCTGGGGAGGTGGAGGGGGGGGGGGATGGAAGAATCTGATTTTCAAAATTACCACGTAAATAAAACATGTCATTAAATAAAACATGTCAATAAATAAAAGTAGACATGCAAAATGTCTAGTTTCATAAATGTATACCTACCCCATAAGTTGTTGTGAAGAACCAGTAAAACTAGTAATTCACATCATAGCATCCAGAGAAAATGCATAGTATTTTGTATTATGTATTTGTATAATATACAAGTTATATTGGCATAAATGGATGACTACTCAAAGCCAAGGATGAGGAGAACACAAGGTGAGGCATGCATGCCACTGAAGCTCTGGTACGACAGGGTTAGTTAGGGAGTTCTGGGTTGACACATGTCAAAGCATTTGACTCTCCCTGGTACCGCATGAGCCCGCCATACATGATTTTCATGAATACAGAGGAGACAGACCTGTGAAATGCAAGGAGCTCCGCAGACTGGGGCAGTGATAACGGCGAGGAAAGGGCAGGTCCTTCCGGGGCCCATTTTACTGACCTGTGTGTCTTCCCAGATGGAATGTGTATTGTCCCTACAGCAGGAAGGGATTGCTCTCACTTCCTGATGGACGCTGGGTGACAGCCTCAGACAAACCCCCGGGTACCTTGTAACACTGTAAGGAACAAGAGCAGCCAGGCTGCTGACGCATGAGGAATGCAGAGCGCCTGGCATATTAAGCACTGGCACTTGGAAACTTAAGACTCAAGATTATATGTCTGCAGCCTCCAACAAGGTGAACCCCTCCTGCTGGCTGCTGCCTCTCTGGCGCCACCGTCTGGCCTACAAAACCTGCCAGATCTCTGGTCCTTTTTTTTTTTTTTTTTTCTTTAATGAAGTTTTTTTTTTTTTCTTTATCGAGAAACTTAAGACTTGGGTACATCAAATAAAACCAATTTCTAGGGGCGGGGGGGAATCAAAACTGTCTGGACCATAGTAGAATCCAGAGGATCTATTTGTGTAATTGAAAAATTCTAGAGTTTCCTGCAGACCCGGAAGTGAATGGAACTGAATGACAGACATGCTCGGGATTGACTTATCAAGACAGAGTTCACCTGAGAAAGGAGCCTAGAGGAAGAGGAAAGAAAGGGAGACAGAAATGACTCTTTCCCAGATGCTGTTGACCTTCAGGGATGTGGACACAGAATTCTGTCAGCAGTGGGCATGCCTGGACCCTGCACAGAGGGGCCTTGTGCAGGGACCTGGTGCTGGAGAACTGCGGAACCTGCGCTCCCAGCGGAGGATATCTCTGCAGATGTGTGGCCCATGAATTATCACCAAACGAGGATAGTAACAAAGGAGGATTTTCCCAAACAATGATGGGAAGACACAAAAGCAATGACATCAAGGATTTTGATTTCAGGAAAGTCCAGCAAAATATGCATGCTTGTGAGAGTCAGTGTGGATACAATGAAGCAAATTACAAAGGTATGACTACGCCCATAACAAAAATTTCACGGGTAGAAGAGATCAACAGCATGATGAACCTCGGAATAACTTCCTTATGAAGCGGACTGTCGCTATAAGAAAAAGTACTTATAAACTTAAATCATATATAAGGTATTAAAACATACCAAAACCTCTGCAGGAAACCAGAATCCTATTTTCTAATCAATTACACAAATGTATTTCTAATCTTATTAGAAAATAGAATGAATAGATTGAGGTTTCAGTCCAATCTGGCTGAACTTCAGAAGTTTCGAACTGAAGAGGAAGTTTATGGATGAAATCAAGTTGAGAAGTTTATCAACAGCAGTTGCTCTGCTTCACCACTTCAGAGAATTCCTCCTACTCTCAACATCAACATTTGTAATAAATCTGGGGAAATTTTTTAAAAAGAAAAGTTCCAGGTACTTTATAATTGATTTTTTGAGGCAAAATCTGCAATTTGTGGTCCTTGGTGCTGAGGTTCACAGGACAAGCTAAGAAGTCTTCAAACCTTGAGCTGAATTCCATAAGCTATCTGGCTTTTGTTAATCCTTGCCCAAGGATATTTTTTCCATTGATTTTTAGAGAGACTGGAAGGGAGGGAGGCAAGGAGAGTGAGATAAGCATCAATGTGAGAGAGACACATCTATTGGTTGCCTCCTGCACATACCCAATTAGGCTGAGAATCAAACCTGCAACCCAAGTATGTGCCCTTGACTGGGAATTGAACCCGAGGCCCTTTGGAGTATGGTCTGAAGCTCTGACCATTGAGCACACTGGCCAGGGCTATCTGGCTTTTTTTTTAATTCTTTATTGTTGAAAGTATTACACATGTCCCCTTTTCCCTCCATTGTCCCCTCCCAGCCTGCTCCTGCCCTGGCCTTCACTCCCCCCTCTATTGTCTGTGTCCATTGGTTATGCTTATATGCATGCAAGTTCTTTGTTTGAACTCTCAACCCCCTCAACTGCCACCACCACCCGCCCCCGCTTCCCGTCCACCCTCCCCTGCCTTCCCTCTGAGGTTTGACAGTCTATTCGATGCTTCTCTGTCTCTGGATCTATTTTTGTTCATCAGTTTATGTTGTTTGTTACATTCCACAAATGAGTGAGATCATGTGATACTTATCCTTCTCTGACTGGCTCATTTCACTTAGCACAATGCTCTCCAGGCTTTTAAATTGGTTTTTCCTTGTCTAACAGTAGCATCAGCACCCACTATGCTTCCTTCTTAGCATAGTGAGCTTCATCCCCCTGGGAGGGGAGACACTCAGAGACTGTAGCATGTGCAGCAGCTCCAAGTTGCCAGTCCTCAGAAACATTCCCTTAATCTTTCCAGCAGCTCTGAATGCAGCGCTTGGATGCACGGGAGCAAATGTCCCAGCATCTGCTTCTGTTCCTGGGAAAGAGCTGTGGCTCCTGCCCGGGACGTGTCCACAGGCTGCGGCGCCCACGGAGGCCCTGTAGCAGGAGATGAGGGCTGTGGCCCCTGGAGGCGTATTTGTGAGCGGCAAACTCGCTGGTCCTGTGGATCCCAGCCAAGCTTTGCTACCTCAAAGTTGATCTCGAGATCAAGTTCTGGGTTCAAGTGTTCCAATCCATCCTCAGTAATAGGGAGTCTTCCCCTCCCCACATGTGCTATGTGTGTATTTCCGGAGGGTGAAGAAATTAGAGGTAGGAAGGGTTGTTAACTCGAGATTGTTCTCTTGGCAACTTGCCTACAAATGTGTCAGCATCATCCCTACCGGGCAGTTTTTGTGCCTTTGAGATTGAGAGAGACTCACGGATGATTTAGAAATAATAATAAATGCCGATGTGCAAATGACACTTCTCAGCATTCAAAAGCATTTCTGTGTTCCTTGTCTTGTAGTGGAGTGTATAAATGGCAAGTTTTGTAGACCAGGGTTCAACTTTTAGCCCTGCTGTGTTACCTTGGGTAAGTTACTTGACCTCCCTGAGCCTCCATTTCATCATCTATAAAATTGGGATAAAAATGCCCTCCTCAAAATGTTGTGTTGGGAAGATTAAAAAGAACAGTAAATGCTAAACCAAATACCCAGCACACGCTAAGAGCTCAGTTAATGTTAGCTAGGGCTATGATTATTCCCACCGCAACTTGGTGAGGCGGGGCAGGCCTGCTTTACAGATGCAGCAATTAGAGCTCAGAGACATGGAGTGACTCATCCATGTGAGGGGCAGAGTCCCCTGGGGCTCAAACTCAGGTTCTCCAGGCGTTGAGTCCAGGCCCTTTCCTCACACTGTGTCCAAAGTGCCTGCCAAGTCTGCAGACACTCAGCTGAGGCTGAGACAACAGGGCTGGAGAAACAGGCACATTAGAGGGAGCAACACAGGGAGTGGAGGATCCACCAGACAGGCGTGAACTGGACACTGAGCTCAGGGGCCTGATGACCCAGACACAGGGGTGGGGAGATTTAACTCCGGTCCATGGCAGGGAAAGCCAGCCAGGTTTGTGAGGCTGAGGTTGCTGGCATTAAAGGACAGAAGGCCTAACAAGAAGCCAGTTCAGGCTGACTCAGGGAGCAGCACAGTGACATGGCAGGCCAGAGGCCGGAGACAGGGAGACAGGAAGAGCTCAGAGACAACAGAACTGGAGGGAAGAAAACTCAACTGACAGGCTCCAAGAGAGCATGGACTGAGGGTGGCACATGCCTTTTGAGTGTGGTAGGTGAAAACTGCGGTACGGTCAGTTGAGATAATCCTTTAAAATTCCTTCTAATGACCAAAAAAAAAAAAAGAAGAAGAAGAAGAGTGTGTTTGTTTAGTAAACCCAGTAATAATCCCTTCATCTGCCTCCAAGTTCAGAGTCAAGTAAAGTGAGCTGGGGGAAGCAGGATTTGATCCCACATGCTCTCGATGTCCATGTGATGTGGCCATGTGATGTCCATGTGTCCATTCAGTAGAAGTAGCCAGAATCTCTCTCCCAGACAACCTGGAGTCTTGGAATCTTACACTGGAAGGTAAGATTTTCATATACATTCTACTAATTTTCTTTCATCTCTGACACTTCTATTATAGAGAAAAGGCAAATAGCAATATTAAAATATTCCCTCTAATGAATTCCCTTTTAATGTGTACAAATTTCACGCACCAGGCCACTAGTAATAACAATAATAATAAAGGAACAAATTGTGTGGTGGACCCTTGCAGTGCCACCCAGATCCCCCTCCAATGAAGGGCTTTTAGCACCCGCTACTGGAGCCCGGCCAGCAGACAACCTTCAACTGTGAACCCGTCCAGGGATTGCTTCGCTGCGCAAGCCCTTCCAGGAGCAACCCACAGCCAATGAGTCATCAATGCCAGAGTATAGATGCCTGGCTGTCCCCACACAACTCTGTGGAAGGAAGGCCATTCTAGCTCCAAGCCCGCCCCCCCCCCCAGCCCTCCACACACACACACACACACACACACACACACACACACACACACACACTCAGCAGAAGCTGTGGTCAGGCCTGCACTTGGTGTGAGTGCTTCCTCTGCATCTGCTGCTCCCTCCCCGCACTTCCTCGCATGCCCATCCCTGGAGCATGTCCCCTGAACTCCACCTCAGAGGACACTTTCCAGGAGCAACATTGTGACATATTGGCTCCCCCAAGAGAAAGGTCTGGGGCTCATCAGGTACAGCTGGTTCCAGGGGCACAGGCTGAGTCGGGGTGCAGTGTCCCCTCTTTGGTGGCTGTGCTCTCTCTTGTGTTGACTTCACGTTAGGATACATGGGTCCCTGCAGCCTTCAATCCAGTGTGTAGGGCGGGGAGGGGGGCGGGAGGCATTTTACCAACAACTCCATAAAAGTTCAAAATGTACTTCTCATTGAACTGATTTGAGTCACAAGCTGATTCTCGGGCCAATCACTGCGCCCAGGGAGGAGAGAATATGCTGATTATCTTAAGCCAGAGTCACAAGATCCCCTGGCCGAAGGGATCCAGGCAGCCTGCTCAACAGACCAGACTGTGTGGGCCAAGGGTCAGGGAGTGGCTGTTCCCTGAACAAGGCATGGGTTCTGGGACCAGAAGAAAGGAAAGCAGACACCATGCAGGCAAACCCCACATGGGCCTGCCCCAGTGTCGCCACCAGGAAACCGGTCTCCCTGCTGCTCCCGTTCCCGGGCCAGGCAGCATGAGAGCCTGAGCCCCCTTCCACCTGATAGGCCTGTATGCATTCGATTTGAAGAGCTTCGTTCTGCCCTCACCTCCAGGCTGCTCCCCTCAGGTCCCATTTTTCCATCTTTTTCTATATGACTTGGCCCTGAGCCCTCTCTCCTCACGAACATTTTCTTCTAAGAACAATTTATCTTTTGTCTTTCCTTTCAAAGTGTGCTGCCCACAATGAAATACAACACTCCTAGAAGAGTACAAGGCAGACACTTCTCTCCTTCTAAGTATTCTACTTCTATGAATGGAGTCCAAGGATCAAAATCACAAGCTTTTCGTGGTGGAAATAAAAATTGACTTGTGCCCCGGCCTGTTGGCTCAGTGGTTGGAGCACCAGCCCTCAGACCTAAGGGTCAAGGGTTCAACTCCCAGTCAAGGGCACGTACTTCGGTTGAGGTTGCCCAGCCCCGGTAGGGCCTTGTGGGAGGCAACCAATGGATGTGTTTCTCTCACCTTGATGTTTCTCTCTCTCCCCGCCACCCTTCCACTCTCTCTAGAAATCAATGGGATGAAGATTTTTTTTTAAAGGTGACTTGTAACAATGTTAATTGTTAAACACCCTATTTGCCAAGTTGCTCTCCCCAGTTCTAATGCTGTCACTCATCTTCTCATTCCAGGTAGTGTCACTTAGATTTTTTTGAAAAATATTGTAAAACAACGAATCACCATTCTCTCAGTATTGATGGGATATTAGACCTCATCTTACTTTGGCTCTATGTGCAGGTGTATAAAATTATATGAGTAAGAATAGCACTGGATCAGAGTCCTGGTCCCCGGTCCTGAGCGCCAACACGCACGAGCTGTATCACCGTTGTGGGTCACTAATTGCTCAGTCTCCTCTGAGCTGTATCTAAAATGAGTTACACATAGCTATCTCATCTGAGTTGTACATATCAAAATCAAATCTCCTGTATGCATTGAAAACCATGGTATATATGTGTATCTCTGCGTGTGTACAGCATGAAATATTTTACATTATAAAATGCACTAAAAATGTCACAATATAAAATGTTTTTCTTACTGTGGGTCACAATTTAAAAATCTGAAGAAAAACACTACTTCATGCCAGGTGCTCCAAAGCATCCAGGCCTATATGTGTCTCATTCCCATTGTACACACAGAACACAGGCACAGGCACATGCACGCACACACACACGCACACACAGAAACAAAGCTCACGCCTATTACATGTAAGTTGTGTTTCATGGAACAAAACTCACTCCTATTGCATCTAAGGAAAAGACAACAAAGTTAAATAGCAAACATGATTTTATAAGTCTTCAAATACAACATACGGTAGAAAAGATATCCCAAAATAAATAACACAAAACCCCCAAATACTGGTCACAACCTACTCCTTGATTTCACAGCCCATAATGATCGCAACTCAGTCTCAGAAACATGGGTCTGGTAGAACAGAGAGATTCCAACGGAAGGTGCTAAATGTGGCGCTGAGGAAACTTCACCCGTGGCATGAAAGCCCAAGGGGGGGGGGGGGGGGGCAGCCAGTAAGACCTAGGAGGTCGGAGAGCTCCCTAGAGAAACTGACTCTCACACTACAAGTTGGAGGATGAATGCGAGTTGCAGAGGTGGGGTGAGAGGAGCCTGCAGCCGGGAGAGCTCCAGCAGAAGGGCCTGCCTGCGCGGAGGGAAAACAGGCCCGGCCTCCACCGCACAGGCACGTTTTCTCAGTGTTTCCTGCCTACAGCATCATGGTGAGATGAGGTCATTGTACTGAATGCCTGCAAGATAAAAACATCTTTATGGAAATAGCTCTCTTCTTCACAAAAACATTAAGTATAGAAAAATGTATGCATGGACACAGACAGTGGGGTGGTGAGGGCCTGGGGTGAGGGGCAGGGGTGGGCTGGAGGGGATCGATGGGGCGGGGGGGCGGAAAGGGACATATGTAACACTTTCAACAATGAAGATTTTTTTTAAAAAGAAAAGGAAAATATATGTACACACAAATAAGCAAAAATAATTTCAAAACTCTTGAAAAGGACAAAAAACAAGGTGATTATGAGCAAGATACTGATGGGTGGGATGAAATTCAAGGTTATTTTCTCACACTTCCTTAGGGAGTAGTAAAGTAGGCATAATGTATCTAATTGCTCACACTTTACTTTTCATCTCAGTGGAAACAAAACTGCTTAAATTGCAAAGGTGATAAAGCTTTGAAAAACGTAGACAGGTGTGGTTCCTGGCTCCAGAAGGCTCCGCTCTCCGTGTGCCCGCCCTCTCCCCTCCCCTGGGCCTTGGCATTACTCACACCTGCAGACCAGGCAGGGCCCCAGCTGCAGCGCCTAAGAGAGGAGACAGGACAGGCCTATAAAAAGCACCTCAACTGTAGACCAACCGCGTTCGAGCTGACTCTGCCCCCCTCCAATTTCCAGCCCTCTGCATGACCTGCTTTCTGATGCTGGCCTCTCTCTCGTGTGCCAGGACCTGGCTCCTTTGGCGTAGCATTTTAGCAAAGGTTTTCCTTTCTCTGCTTGGCTCCAGCCTCTGCCTCCGTGGCTTCCTCTCAGCATAATCCGTCCACACACCTGCAATCCAGGTATTGCACCAAAGGCCCTTGGAAACCAGCTGATTTGATAAGGGGCACGCATTGTCATTCATCTGTATTGTTATTATTGAAGAAGGCCGAGGACCCAATGGGCACAGAATGGGCTAATTATGAAGGAGAAATGGGGGCAGGGGGCATGTGAGGAAAGCAGCAGGTCTGAGCAGAGAGAGAAAGAAAGAGCAAGCTCAGGCATCCCAGCAGACAACCTGCAGATGGAGGATTTGAGTAACAGGTGGAAGCAGAGAAAGGATCCCACAAAACAAAGCTCTTTCCTACATCAAAATGTTGCTGCATTAGGCTCCAGCCGCCCTGGCCTTTTGGTTGCTCCAACACAGCAAACACCTTCCTACCGTGGGTGGTTCCCTCTGCCTGGGCCGGCTGGCTCCCGCCTGCCTCCTTTCCCACTCATTCTACCAAGTCCCTTACGGACCCCCTACTGTAAACTCTCATCCCACTCCTTCTTTCCTGCGGTGGCGGCGGAAGCCTTTAAATGGAAGGGTATTCATTTCTCCATCCATCTCATCACCCATCTGACCATTGATCTCACAAATATTTTTGAGTGCCGACGACTTTCCAGCCACCTCTTCGTAGTACAGGAAGAGCCTGCCATCACACCACCATCAGAGTTTCCTCCAAGACTGGAGAAAGTATGTGGAGGAATAAAGGGCCAGAACAATAAAGGAAGGGGAATAAAAGAGCCATCAAAGCAAAACCTACACCTGTGGCATAATTTGAGAGAAGGAACACCTCGCTAATGAATACCAACTACAGAGAGGCATTTGCTGTACATTACTTCATCTTCCCAATGAGTGACAGATAGCACTTTCTCATTTTACTAAAGAGAAAACTGAGTCTTGGAAAGTTGAGGCAACTTGCCTAGAATCATGCAGCTCTAAGTGGTCCCAGATACAAACCCAGCTCTTCCTGAATGCAGGGCTTAGTACTCAACCTCTTGCCTGATGTCCTTGTCATTCAGCCCTTGCTGGGAAGGCTGCAGCTACAAGGGGGCCCCGTGGTGGCCAAGGAGATTCCACGAGAGCCAGCCAGGTCTTGGACAAATCAATCTGTGCCCTCATGGTCCTCTGTGTCTGCACCCTTGCGGGGGAACCCCACACTGCTGACCTTACCTGCCCTGACTCCTGGTTGCGTTCTTTGCACAATGAGTCAGCGCAGCCCTCCTGACCTTGGGCTGTACTCTAACTCTAATTAACCTGACCACAGCCACAGTGGCTCAGCCAAGAGGGCCCATAACCCTTCCTCAGACACCCTGCCAACTCTAGATGAATAAGCGCCTTGCGTGTAACAGGTGTAGGTGTTCGTGCTTCTGTGAAAATCTCTATTGTCTGTGTCCTCCTGTGAAATAAACCTGTGCTATACCCTGCTAATTGGTAAACTACTGGGCAGGATCAAAGTCTAATTTGAGTTTGGTTCCTGGTACCCAGTGCGTTACCTGGATAGAGCAAATGCCCATGGTGCATTCAATGAAAGGTAGCACCAATCAACACGCAAACAATGAGTAAAGCTAGAGTCATTCAGAACAAGAATGATGCTAATGAAAACCATTGATGTGTCCTTCTATATCAGAAAGATCTGGATTCAGAATAACTTCTATTCACTTGACAGATACTCATGGAACACTTGGTACATGTCAGTCATTGTACTAGGTGCTGGAAGGACATCACTGAAAAAAAAAAGATACAGTTTCTAATGTCATGGAGCTTACAGACTAGTAAAAGAAACCAATTACTTTTTTAAAATCATTGATGGGGGAGGTTGAAGAGGGCATAGAAGGGAAAATGGTGATGGAAAAAATAAAATACAAACCAAAAAAAATCATTGATCAAATGACAGTCATCGGGATCAGCAGTACAGAGAAGCATGATGCTATGCTGATGAGCATACTCAGGGGCTCGTCTGGTCTCAGGGAGCATATTTTCCTATGAAAGGGATACTTAGAACCCAAAAGATGGACAAGACTTAGCCAGACAAAGAAGAAGGGATTGCTGTGGCATCAGGAAGGCACTTTAAGGAACAGGAGCAGGCCTATGTCGCAATCGCACCCACAGGATGGAGGAAGGGGACCTGGTGACGCTGGGTGAGGTAGAGGAGGAGGAGGGCCAGGTCATGGAGGGCACTTTGAGCCATGCCAAAAGATTTGACTGTTTTAGTAAAAGAAATGGGAAACCACTGAGTGTGTAAGCAGGGGAGGAACATAATTAGAGTTGTGGGTTTTTTTAAAACCTCCCTGGCTACTATATGGAAAATACATTAGAGAATGCAAGAATGGATGGGGGCAGGGTGTGTGTGTTGGGGGCGGAGGGGGCTGGTTAGAAGGTTTTGTCTTAGTTCAGACAAGAGACTCTGGCGCCTGGGATCAGGGTGCTGGCAGTGGAAATGCAGAGCAATGGAGAGAAGTGAAGGTCATTGGATTGGCAGGGCTTGATGACTATCCAATCATGTAGCGGGTGGGGGTGCAGGGAGAGGAGGTGTCAACAGTGACACCTCCCAGACTCCTTCTTGGGTATGGAGGTGGCAGGTGGTATCATCCTCTGGATAGGAAACCAAAGAGGAGGAGCCTGTGGCAGCTGATGGATTCATTTTAAACGTGATGAGTCTGCAGTGAGCCACAGACATTCGGATGGCGATGACAAGTAAGTGGTTGGATGCCTAAGTCTGAGCTCAGAAGACAGATATGAAATAGGAGACATAAATGTGGGAGTGGTCGCCTGGTAGGTGTCCTGAGGAGCTGTGGAGTGGATGAGCTCACTTAGGAGGGGCTAGAGTGACAAGAGAAAGTTAAAACTGACCGCAGTCGAAGTCTAGAGTAATGTTTTCCTGACACCGTGGTCATCAATAACAAAGGCTCAGGGAGAGCCAGGAGGTGATCCCTCGTGCCCAGCATTGATTCTTCCGTGAAGGGCTTAGAGCTTACAGGATCAGCAATGGATGAAGGTCAGCCAAGCAATTTGGCAGCAGCTCAGGGGGCGGGAGGGAAGTGCACACTCTCATCTCGATAACCCTGAAATAAGTCCGTTCCCCAGAGGGGCACTATGGGGAACTCGACTCTTCTCTAGGGTATCAGCCTCCATGGCACCCTCCCTCCAGTTCCCCTTCTTGCAATTTTTGCAGCACTGAAATGCTGGGCTCCTGCAGGGTTGGTTACAAAAGGTGGGGAAATCCAATTTCTCAGAAACCACAGTGAGTCTGGCCCCTGAATGTCAATGCTTGCACCGAAGAGCTAACCCAGGAAATCTAGACGGTTTAACGTGGACTCGCCCACAGTCAGCACACCATCCTGTTGTCAGACCTCATGGAAGCTGAATTATGTAAGCTCGGTGAATGTATTACAAGCTATCTGTCAGGTTAATAGCACGAAACCAAGGAGGAAGCCAGATTCTTGACTGAGGCAGACAGGTTGACCCAGAGTATGACTCAGGTGCCTCTTCCCTGCAAACTCCCTAGTAAAATGCTACTGCCGACTGAAACCAATAAATGTCATAGGAAGATTAGGGTGTACCTTAGAAGTGGCAGTTTCCAAAAAATAAATCACAAGAATCTTGATACACACCCACACATATATGCACATGCATACCTATCTATGCACACATGTGCACATATATAAGGTGTCCCCAAAAAATGTATACTCACACTTTGAATAATTATAAAGGCAATGTTTATTAAAATACATTTCATTTTCAAAATTGAGCGATCAGCTGGTAAAGGGTGCATAGATTTTGGGGGAAACACCCTATACACATACACATCCGTATCTATGTACATACCTATAGGGTCATGTAGAAACATACAAATACTTTCCGGAAATGAGAAAAGCATTCATGGGAATGAAGGCCTAGATTCTAACTCTGCCCTATACCTAGCCCTCCTTTGCACAATTTACTATAATGTGTGTTTGTGTGTGCACACACATGCACTGTCCAAAGAAGCAAAATATGTTTAAAGCAATAACAAAGGTGTAATAAATGGTCTTTTTCCCTGTGTTGAAAGCAGCACTTGGCTCAGTTCCTAGGACATTTACTGGAGTGGAACAAGGCTCTCTGAGGAAGGTGGCATCAGAGCCAGGCCTAGAAGGTGGCCTGGGGCTCCAATCACTGGGGAGTGGATGGGGGTGGCATTCCAGGTGGAAGGGAACCATGTGAGCAGAGATGGGAAAGGATAGTAGGAGCCGTGGGAAGCATCAGGTTTTCACTAGAGCATTGGGTACATCAAGAAAGAAATGGGGGGCAGAGGGGGTTGGACATGAAGAATGCAAGAGGCTGTAACATCCGGCCAGAACAAAATTTAAAATAGTGATGTTGATGACTATCTATTGACATAGAAAGATGCCCACAATCAATTTCTAAGCTTATTTAAGTCAGTGACAAATTGACATGTATTATATAATCTCATATTTTGTAAACATAAATATACACACCCATACCAGGTATATGTGCAGAGAAAAGCTCTGCAAGGAATACATCCAAATACAAACATTGGCTCTTTCGGGTTGGTAAAATGACAGATGGCTTGTTTTTCATTCGATTTTGTGTATTTCATATTATTTCTTACCACGAATAGTATCTTCTGTTTTTAAAAGGCCGTGGGGGTGGTGGGGGGGGGGGGGAATCTGCCTCTATCAATCAAAATGTCCATCAAAGTATTTTCCTGAACAATGAGTAGAGTCATCCGCCTGGGAGCTGGGTAGCCCGGAGTACAGGTCACGGTGATCTGAACAAGGAAGGAAGCCACGGGAACAAGGATACAGTTATTTCCCTCTGAGGTGTCTAGGCCAGTCCGCCCTGGCCTGTGAGAGCCCTACAGTCTGGTTTAGATGAGGAATGCCAAGAGTCATGAATCGGGCTGGACACCGGACAGGTCCCTGTGCCGTACACGGGCTGAGCTCAAATACCTGTTATCAGAAGAGTCCTTAGGCCTCCTGAGACCAACTGAAGGCTGAGACGCAGTTAAAATCAGGGCTGTGGGCGCATTTGACATCTTGCTCCCTGGCATATCATCAGTTTGACACAAACAAACTCTTATCAAAATTCAAAAAAAAAATAGAGCTGTGAAAATGAAGTGGCCCGTAGTGCTGTTGTAAACTATAAAGCACTTTCCAGGTAGTGCTTGTCAGAATCAGCGTGCACACCCTAACTCCACCCTCCCGGGGATTCTAATTCCTCCACCGCAAATAATGCGCCAGGCTCTTACCGTGTGCCAGGCGCCAGCCTGCGTGTGGTAGGCCCCGCAACGACCAGGGCCGATTCAGAGGCTCAGACCTTTCCCATTTCGGTTCCTTGAAGACGCTGGCCCTGCTTCTCCCTCCCTCCCTTCTTCCTGCTCACTTCCCTCTGGCTTCTTGAACGTGAGCTTCCCTGTCAGTTGGAATTTTTATTAGTTGTTTTCTGTGCTGTATTCCCAGGACTGAGAACACCTGCTTGGCCCGTAGTAAGGTCTCAACAAATAATTATTGAACAATGGGCTTCACGCGGGCTATGCCCTCGGCCAGGAACGTGCTTCCCTGGCCTTTTTGCAAGCAGCTTATTGTACTGAATCTGTCTTTGCCCAGCTCAAACACCGCTCTCTCTGAGGAGCCTTCTGGAATTAGCCAGATTCCGCTGTCAATTATTCTCTTGGTACTTTGTAGTTCCCTTTTTAGCACTACCATCACTGTAATTACATCATTGCATAATCTATCTCTCCAGTTCGTATAGAAACTCCGCGGTCTTGTTTATCACCGTATCCCCAGTTCCCAGCGTGGAACCTGGCCCGTGGGAGTCACTCGAAGGATGTTTGTCGAGTGACCGGCTGACTGAAGGAATGTATACAATTTGATGACCGCTGAGTCCTCGCTGAAAGTGGGGTTGTTGTCGTGGTTATTGATGATGATCGTGGACAGCTGGCAGCAGCACACATCACAGAACCAGGTGAAGCTCTGGGGCACTTCCTGCCACTCGGTGCTGCTTCCGAGAGTAGATACAGGAAACTGGGGGATGAGCTGTAATCACCGATTCATTCGACAAGCATATACAGGCATTGTTAGCTGAGGTACAAAAATGACTAAAGCCGTCTCTGTTTTGTTTTTTAATATATTGTTATTGATTTCAGAGAGAGAGAGAGATAGAAACATCAATGATGAGAGAGAATCGCTGATTGGCTGCCTCCTGCATGCCCCCTACTGGGGATTGAGCCTGCAACCCGTGACCTCCTGGTGCATACGTTGATGCTCAAACACTGAGCCACACGGGCCAGGCAAGCAGTTTCTGCCTCTGAGAGGCTTATCGTTTAGTGGGGGTTACAGACCTAAACTTACAAAGTCACTGCCATGTTGGAGGCTGTGTTAGTTTTCCAGGGGTGTCATAACAAAGCGCCACAAACTAAGTGGCTTAGGCAAGTGTTGTTACACAGATCAGTCCAAGACGAGGTGTTGGCGGGCCAAGCTCCCCCTAGCGGCACCAGGGAGGATCTGTCCTGGCCTCTCCTAGTGGGGTGTTTCCTTGGCTTGCGGCAGAACTCCAGTCACCTGGCGTTCTCCCCGAGAGCATGTCTCTGTGTCCAAGAGCATCTTTTTATAAGAATACCAGTCGTATTGGATTAGGGCTCACCCCAATAACCTCATTTTCACTTGATTACCTTTGTAGAGACCCTGTCTCCAAATAAGGCACTGAGGGTTAGGACTCCAAAACAAGTTTTTTGAGGGACATAATTCAACCCAGAAGGGAGGCACTCTGAGAGAAGTCTGCAGAGGATTCAGTGGGCGGCAGGAAGAGACTACATCAGTGGGGTTGGAGGGTGGGGGGATGTGGAGGTGGGGAGGTGCAGAAGAATGCTGGCCGGAAAGATGTCCCAGAGCAGGTAAACCTTGGACTGAGTCATAAAGGGTGACGGGTATTTTACAAGCAGCCTCGGGTGGGGGTGGGAGGTGTATTTGGTGCGGAAGGGGTAGGATAAGGTGAGTAGGAATCCGATGATAAAAGGCTTGGTGTAACCAAAGTGTTGTTTCAGAATGTCCCCCAATCCTCCAGCCTTCTGAAATCATCGTTTCGTTCAATAGTCAAATGGAAACAGCGGCCACACCATGAATAGCAATAGTGGGAAGCCTGATATCCCTGGGGAGCTGGTGTGGTTCTGGTGGGGAGAGTGCAGGGCGGGGAGGCGAGACTCCGGGACACACCCCTGCTCTCAGCCTCTGCTGCTGCTGCAGTCTGTCCTCTGCATCCCCGATCCTTCCTGGGTGCAAATCGTGTTCCACAGTCGGGGCATGGCAAGCTCACAGTGCAGGCTCGGGAGAGCAAAAGGACAGCACAGAATAGAAGCAGCTTATTATCAAACACTACCCAACCTGCCCCCAACTAAAGGAAAGTTCTTAGCAGCTAACTTTATCTTCTTAGGCTCCTGTGACTCCACCTTCTCTGACTAACCAGTTAGAAGCTTTAAAAAGACCCATGCCCAGGACCACCTCCAACCACTGAAGGCAGACTCTATGGGAGGGGCCCAGCAGGTATATATCTTAGTTCCCGGGTAACTCTAGTCTAGAGAGCCGCCAGCATTGAGAACACTACTCGTGTCTAGACCTTGTTCATGCCTCCCCTTTGGTGGTCCTGGCAGCTAACAAAAGCTCCGGTTCTATTATCTAATTATACAGAGCGACTCTCTCTCTCTCTCTCTGACTTTCTCTCATTTATCCTGGCCTAGGCACCTTAGGTTATATCTTCTAAAAAATTTAAACAAATAAATAAAATTAATCATGATGTACTCTTACACAACAGAATTCTTTTCCTCTAAAATTAATTGTGTCTTGCCCTAGCTGGTTTGGCTCAGTGGATAGAGCATCGGCCTGCAGACTGAAAGGTCCCAGGTTCCATTCTGGTCAAGGGCATATGCCCAGGTTGTAGACTCGATCCCCAGTAGAGGGTGTGCAGGAGGCAGCTGATCAATGAATCTATCTCATCATTGATGTTTCTATCTCTCTCTCCCTCTCCCTTCCTCTCTGAAATCAATAAAAACATATTTTAAAAAATTAAATTAAATTGTGTCTCCCCCTGTGAGGGAAAAATTAGAAATTGCCAGCTTTTGTTTTAAATACCATATTTCAATGATTTTAAGACAAATGTTTTCCACATGTTAACCTACATAAATTGGATATGTCTTCATTGTTGATGGGTTACTATAGTTTAGTTGACCATGTGGGTTTTTTTTAGTACTTCAAATAATGATATACCTTACAATTACACGAGGATTTGATTTGATAAAATAATGTATCAATAACCTATTTTAAATATATATTTTTATTGATTTCAGAGAGGAAGGGAAAGGTTCCTGGGTTGATGCTAACCACTGAGCGCACTGACCAGGCAAAGGACTAATCTTTTAAATCCTGGACTAGGCAAGACCCTCCCACTGACAGATGAGGCTCACTAGGGTTAAGGCAAGAGCACAAGTGCACACATTTTGTGTGATTTCATAGGTGGTGCTGTGTACTTCAGATTGTGTATATTCAAAAGCATATAATATCTGATCGTTTCACTTTTAGTAGATGCTAAGATTTATCAGTGAGTTAAAGTGGTGGCAACCTGATCCCTTTATTATAAAGTTTTCCATTAATCTTTTACCTAAGGGTTTTATCATCCTTTGGTAACCACTGCTTAAGTCATTTCCTTAAGACCTGCAAAATGTTGGTTATCTAATTCTAATATAGAACTCTTATCAACCAGAGTTGTTTGATTTCTAGAAAATACTGTTCACACTAGAAAGGCCATATAAATTCTCAATTCTGTGTTTATTTTTATTGATTTCAGAGAGGAAGGGAGAGGGAGAGATAGAAACATCAATGATGAGAGAAAATCATTGTTTGGCTGCCTCTTGTACACCCCCCACTGGGGATTGAGCCACAACCTGGGCATGTGCCCTGACTGGGAATCAAACCATGACCTCCTGATTTATAGGCCAACACTCAACCACTGAGCCATGCCAGCCGGGCACAGCAATAACCTTTTTAATCCCTCCTGGCCCAAGGGCAAGTCTTCTTGCCAAGGAATTGGGACGTTATGCTATACGTAGTACGGAGCCATCAAAGATTTTTGGGAGGAGTCAAGGGAGCCTAAAATATGGTGATGGAAGATGATTTGACTTTAGGTGGTGGGCACACAGTACAATATACGGATCTTGTAACAGAAATCCACACCTGAAACCTATACGATCCTATTAACTAATGCCATCCCAATAAATATAATTCAAAAAAATAATGATTACACCTGATAAAAATGAATTAAAAATATTAAAAGGCCAAAATATTTTAAGGAAAAGAGTAAGATTTCGTGGACATAATTAAAGGTTGCTGGGCACCAACTCATCGCTCTAAAGATTTATAATTAAAGGGAAAGAATTGGGAATTTATGCCCAGCTGGTGTGGCTCAGTTGTTGAGTGTCAACCTATAAAGTAAGGAGGTTCAAAAAGAATTGATAATTTATATGGCCTTTCTAGTGTGAACAGTATTTTCTAGAAATCAAACAACTCTGGTTGATAAGAGTTCTGTATGAGAATTAGAAAACCAACATTTGCAGGTCTTAAGGAAATGACTCAAACAATGGTTGTCAAAGGATGATAAACTCTTAGGTAACAGGTTAGTGGAAAACTTTATAATAAAGGGACCAGGTTGTCACCACTTTAACTCTGATAAATGTTAGCATCCACTAAAAGTGAAACGATCAGATATTATATGCTTTTGAATATACACAATATGAAGTACGTAGCACCACCTATGAAATAGTCTTTAAAAAACAAAACCCTTGAACTGAATCTAATCAACCCTGAAGTCAACAGAAAACATGGAGGGAAAAGTTAAGGAGGAATATTTAGTCAAAACCAGAATTTAGGACATTCTACAGGAAAATTGACCTGGCTTTATAATTAAGTCAATCACATTTAAAGAAAAAAAAAAGTGGTGGCCTATGATACATAAAAAGTCTGTGGGAGAGATCGACAACAATACAATCATAGTAGGGGACTTTAATACACCATTGACAGCACTGGATAAGTCCTATAGACAAACAACCAGCAAAGATACAGCAATCCTAAATGACTCACTAGATCAGATGGACTTAATAGACATCTTCAGAACACTTCACCCCAAAGCCAGAGAATATACGTTCTTCTCAGGTGCTCATGGGACATCTTCAAAAATAGACCACATATTGGGTCACAAGCAAAGTATCCCCAAATTCAAGAAGATTGAAATCATAAAAAGCGTCTTCGCAGACCACGATGGCATAATATTAGAAATAAACTACAATAAAAACAACCCAAAATACTCAAACACCTGGAAGCTGAATAGCATGCTATTAAATATTGATTGGGTTACCAATGAGATCAAAGAAGAAATTAAAAACATCCTGGAAACTAATGACAATGAAAACACAACAATCCAAAACCTATGGGACACATTGAAAGCAGTCCTGAGAGGGAAGTTTATAGCTCTACAGGCCTATCTCAAAAAACAAGAAAAAATGGTAGTAAATCATCTAACTCTACAACTCAAAGAATTAGAAAGAGAGCAACAAGAAAACCCCAGAGTGAGCAGAAGGAAGGAGATAATAAAGATTAGAGCAGAAATAAATGACATAGAGACCAAAAAAACAATACAGAAAATCAATGAAACCAAGAGCTGGTTCTTTGAAAGGATAAACAAGATTGATAAACCTCTAGCCAGACTCACCAAGAAGCAGAGAGAGAGGACCCAAATAAATAAAATCAGAAACGATAGAGGCGAAATAACAACAGACCCCACAGAAATACAAATGATTGTTAAAAAATACTATGGACAGCTTTACTCCAACAAACTAGACAACCTGGAGGAAATGGACAAATTCCTAGAAAAATACAGCATTCCAAAACTCAATCAGGAAGAATCTAAAAATCTCAACAGGCCAATAACTATGGAAGAAATTGAAGCAGTCATCAAAAAGCTTCCATCAAACAAAAGCCCAGGACCAGACGGCTTCACAGGGGAGTTTTACCAAACATTCAAGGAAGAACTAAAACCTATCCTCCTCAGACTACTACAAAAAATTCAAGAGGAAGGAACACTTCCAAGCTCATTCTATGAAGCCAGCATCACCCTAATACCAAAACCAGGTAAAGACAACACAATGAAAGAGAATTACAGGCCAATATCCCTCATGAACATAGATGCCAAAATCCTCAACAAAATCTTAGCAAATCGGATCCAGCAGTACATCAGAAAGATCATACACCATGACCAAGTAGGATTTATCCCAGGGATGCAAGGATGGTACAATATCCGCAAATCAATAAACGTGATACATCACATAAACAAATTGAAAGAAAAAAACCACATGGTCATATCAATTGATGCAGAAAAAGCATTTGACAAAATTCAACACCCATTTTTGATAAAAACTCTCAGCAAGGTGGGAGTAGAAGGATCATACCTCAACATAATAAAAGCCATATATGACAGGCCCACAGCCAACATCATACTCAACGGACAAAAACTAACACCATTTCCCCTAAGAACAGGAACAAGACAGGGATGCCCCCTCTCACCACTCCTGTTCAACATAGTACTGGAAGTGTTAGCCATTGCAATTCGGCAAGAAGAAGAAATAAAAGGCATCCAAATTGGAAAAGAGGAAGTAAAACTGTCCTTATTTGCAGATGACATGATATTATACATACAAAACCCTAGAGACTCCATCAAAAAGCTACTAGACTTAATACATGAATTTGGCAATGTAGCAGGATACAAAATTAACCCCAAGAAATCTGAGGCATTTCTATACACCAATAGTGAACTTTCAGAAAGAGAGATTATAAAAACAATCCCGTTTACCATTGCACAGAAAAAACTAAGCTACCTAGGAATAAACTTAACTAAAGAGGTAAAAGACCTCTACTCAGAAAACTACAGGACGTTGAAAAAAGACATAGAGGAAGACATAAACAGATGGAAGAACATACCGTGTTCATGGATTGGTAGAATCAACATCATTAAAATGTCCATACTACCCAAAGCAATCTATAAATTCAACGCACTTCCCATTAAAGTACCAACAGCATACTTCAGAGATCTAGAACGAACTTTCCAAAAATTCATCTGGAATAAAAAAAGACCCCGAATAGCTGCAGCAATCCTGAAAAAGAACAAAGTAGGTGGGATCTCAATACCAGATATCAAGTTGTATTACAAAGCCACTGTTCTCAAAACTGCCTGGTACTGGCACAAGAATAGGCATATAGATCAATGGAATAGAATAGAGAGCCCAGAAATCGGCCCGAACCAATATGCTCAATTAATATTTGACAAAGGAGGCAAGAACATACAATGGAGCCAAGATAGTCTCTTCAATAAATGGTGTTGGGAAAATTGGACAGATATATGCAAGAAAATGAAACTAGACCACCAACTTACACCATACACAAAAATAAACTCAAAATGGATAAAGGACTTAAATGTACGACAGGATACCATAAAAATTCTAGAAGAATCCAAAGGCAACAAAATCTCAGACATATGCCGAAGCAATTTCTTCACTGATACAGCTCCTAGGGCACTTGAAACTAAAGAAAAAATGAACAAATGGGACTACATCAAAATAAAAAGCTTCTGCACAGCAGAAGAAACCATCAACAAAACAACGAGAAAACCCACTGTGTGGGAAAACATATTTGCCAATGACATATCTGATAAGGGCCTAATCTCCAAAATTTATAAGGAACTCATACAACTTAACAAAAGGAAGATAAACAATCCAATCAAAAAATGGGCAAAGGACCTAAATAGACACCTTTCAAAAGAGGACATTCAGAAAGCCAAGAGACATATGAAAACATGCTCAAAGTCACTAATCATCCGAGAGATGCAAATCAAAACAGCAATGAGGTACCATCTCACACCTGTCAGACTGGCTATCATCAACAAATCAACAAACGACAAGTGCTGGAGAGGATGTGGAGAAAAAGGAACACTTGTGCACTGCTGGTGGGAATGCAGACTGGTGCAGCCACTATGGAAGACAGTATGGAGTTTCCTTAAAAAACTGAAAATGGAACTCCCATTTGACCCTGTGATCCCACTTCTAGGAATATATCCCAAGAAACCAGAAACACCAATCAGAAAGGATATATCCACCCCTATGTTCATAGCAGCACAATTCACCATAGCTAAGATCTGGAAACAGCCTAAGTGTCCATCAGTAGATGAATGGATTAGAAAACTGTGGTACATCTACACAATGGAATACTATGCTGCTGTAAAAAGGAAGGAACTCTTACCATTTGCAACGTCATGGATGGAACTGGAGAGCATTATGCTAAGTGAAATAAGCCAGTCAATAAAGGAAAAATACCACATGATCTCACTCATTCATGGACAATAGAGACCATTATAAACTTTTGAACAATAATAGATACAGAGGCAGAGCTGCCTCAAACAGATTGTCAAACTGCAGCGGGAAGGCCGGGGAGGGTTGGGGGGCAGGAGGTAGGGGGGTAAGAGATCAACTAAAGGACTTGTATGCATGCATATAAGCATAACCAATGGACATAAGACACTGGGTGATAGGGGAGGCTAGGGGACTGTCTAGGGCGGGGGGATAAAATGGATACATATGTAATACCCTTTGTAATACTTTAAGCAATAAAAAAAAAAAAAAGTCTGTGGGAAACTGATGTAATCTAACCTTACTAAGGAATGTTGCATAATGTGACTGACTTTATTTACTGTCATGTAGATGCACTATCAGGAGCAACTGTAGGAAGCATTGATAAAGAATTATAGAACAGCTGAGCCGGCATGGTTCACTGGTTGAACGTCAACCTATGAACTAGGCAGTCATGGTTTGCCCAGGCTGCAGCTCAATCCCCAGTGGGGGCGGGGGGGGGGGGCATGCAGGAGGCAGCTGATCAATGGTTCTCTCTCATCAATGATGTTTCTCTCTCTCTCTCCCTCTTCCTTCCTCTCTGAAATCAATAAAAATATGTATATAAAAGCATTATAAAATGAGACATCAAAGTACAGTTAATGTAACTTAAACTAAACAGAGTTACTGACTGTTCACCAACAGTAGAATCCTATATAATAAAGAGGTAATATGCAAATTGACCCTCACCCCATCACACCGTCACAAGACGGCTGCGCCCACAGCGGAGGCAGGGTTCCCATAACACAAGATGGCTGTGCCCACAGCAGAGGTGGGGTTCCCATAACAAGCCATAATGAGTGATCAGCAGGGACCTGAGGCTCCACCCCCCTCCCAGTGGGGCTTGACAGGGGTGGAGCCGGCCGGGTCTGGGTCTCATGCGATTTCAAGGCGCATGTGGGTGGGTGGGGACTTGACTCTGGGTCCCTCGGCATGCCCCAGACTCTGACAGGAGGAAGATTTTCATATACATTTTACTAATTTTCTTTCATCTCTGACACTTCTATTATAGAGAAAGGGCAAATAGCAATATTAAAATATTTCCTCTAATTAATTCCCTTTTAATGCACATGAATTTCATGCACTGAGCCACTAGTGAAATATAACAACTACTTAGCTTTAATTCCACATAAATGCAGCTGAAAATCCACCGTAGGTTTGTAATCTCTTGTGGACTACCTGACTGCATGGGAAAAAAAATGTTTTGATCAAAACTAAACTTAGCTAATTCTAGATTTTTTTTAAAAAGAGTTTTGAGTGCAGGAGTAACATGGCAAAGCTCTGCTTCCTGGAACCATTTGCCTCATGCGCCTGGGAGTACGGCAGGGACGCTCCACAGCGGAACTGAATAGCCTGGCCTGGTTAGAGGTGCGGGGATCCAAGCTTGTTCCTTCGGGACATGAGGGTTCAGTTCCCTGTGTGAAGGCTCATGAGCTGTGATTCAGAGGCTCTCCCCAGGGAAGACCTCCCAGCTCTCTCCCTAAAGACCCCGGAAGCCGCATCCGCAGCTTTGCTGAGTTCCCCACTCACAGAGCCTGCTCGGCTCCTAGCCAGAGACACGACTTTGTTGGCACTCTCCCAGGGGCCCTTCTTACCAGGCAGCCAGGCATTAACCAGCACGCACCAGGGCTGATATATAAACTACAGGGTGCCCGTTTGTCAATTTGCAAAGAGAAATAAAGCTGGCAGGCAGACAGCACACTGGAGGAGGGAAATCAGACCATTCCTTCCCTGAAGACAAGTATAACAAGAAAACCAATTTATTCACTTCGAATGGAAAATCAGCTTTCAAGAGGACTGAGAGTTCACGCTGGCCGGAGCAGCTTGTTCTTTCCCTGTTGAAAAATGAAGCCAAATTACCCAGAAGGGACTTGGTGAGCAAGGAATCTGGGCAAGGGTGAGGGTGGAGCCCTGGACACATGTCCCAGATGAATTGCTGGCGGCAGTCTCACCCACTGTGGGGGCTGCTGTGCCCAGTAATCTCACTGCTCAGGCTGCTGGCCGTGCTTGCTTCTTGCCTGGACGCTGGATGGACGGTCATGGCCAGCATATGCCCCTGAGACGTGTCATTCACAGCTTCCAAGACTGGCCGGTTCCCATCTCCTACAGTGTGGCCCTCCTCCCCCTACAGTAAGCAGGGCTTTGTTTACTCCCTCCCAAGCAGTCACAGCCAGCCTCATCTGTTCAACAACACACTTAAACACAATCTCTGGGGTTTTTCCCACAAATGGCTTATCTCAGCCTCTGCATGTGCAGTTTATCGTGGAACCCTTGACAAAGGTATTTACGAGTTCTTTAGGGACTCCTGGCTGTCACTTCCTGGGGACTAGCAGCAAAGGAAAATAACCTTCTTTTTAATAGGGAACTTAATTCGCCTTTTTGGTCCTGGGCCTGGCAACCCCTCCCCCTCCCACGGCGGGAGCAGCCTGCCCGGCTTGTCCCCAGGGCCTGTGGAGTAAGCTGGATTTCGTGTGCGGGAAAGAGGAAGAGCCAGTAGCACAGGAAGGGCTCAGGAGGAGCCTCAGACCAGGGATGGGTTTGTGGGGTCTGCAATAGAGGGGTCCTCCTATCAGAGGGTTAACAACACAGACCCTGCAGATGCATAAAGCTGGGTTCCAACCCCAGCTTTGCCGTACACACTGCACTCAACCTCTCTGAGCCTTATCTCTAAAACAGGACATTCATTTCTGTATCTCCCAGAAGCATGAAGTGAAATAATAATGCACAGTGCTTGGCACACGGTAAGCATTGTCTTTCCTCTGTCCCCCACAATTTTCCCGTGATTGGAAGTTGTTCCACAAAAGCCTTGGGTCTCCAGAAATAAAAAGCTCCTGCTCTGTACCCCACCCGCCCCCACCCACCAGGCGTCACAAAGGTGGTGAGAGAGGCATAGCAGTGAAATTCCTTTCTTTTTTTTAAAGTCTCATTCACACCAAAATATTCACATCTACATATTTACTTCTAAGATTTACTTTAAAATAACGGGGTGCGGAAGTGGGGAAATGGAGAGGATAGAGAGATGATGATTGGCCAGGAGTTGATAACTGTTGATGCTGGCTAATGGGTACAAGGGAACTCATTATGTTGTTTTTTGTACTTTTGTATATACTTGAAATGTTCAGGTTAAAAATATTTTAAATAGAAAAATGCCTTATGAATAAGCTTTCTAAATATCAGACACTGGTCGAGGAGATAAGATTTAAAAGAATAATAAATCTGGGCTCTGCCCCCGGTGAATTTACAGGTCGGTGGAAGAGACGGGCATGTTAGTGGTCATTTCAAGTAGAATGAGGCTGGCAGTCGGAGTCGGGGTCCAGCTTCTGCTCCCAGCACAGACCATGTCACTGGCATTCACAAATGCAGGCTGCGCAGAGAAGAGGCTGCCTGGACGGTCATCATACCAATCATTGCAGGCTTCAGGACTTGGTTGATATGTCACCTGCTTGTAGAACCACCTCATCCTTGTCCCTTCCAGGATGAGTTGGGTGCCTTACTCTGCACTACCTGTGCATGGGGCTTTATCACAATGAATAGAGTGGTTATTTGGGAGGACAGGGGAAGGAAACCTGAAACCTTACATAATGCAAAGTTCCTGTAATTCAGGACCTGAATTTTTATAATGAGAAAATCAATATTCAAGAGTACCAAAAGCTCACACTGGCCAAAGTGACTTGTTCTTTCCCTGTTAAAAAACGAAATAGCAACAGTGGTGGCGCCCCCATGTGGCAAACGTGTGAACATTATCTGTAAGTCAATCCTTTTGCTTGCGTTGAACTTGAGCAGCTCTTGGCCAATTTATAATTTGAGAAGCTTTTTACTTCTTCAATATTTGGATATAAATGAGACAATATATTTCTACCACACTGCTCAAATCTGCAGCACGAAGCTTGACTTCCGAATTGCATTATCTGTTTACTTCCCCGGTGGTCCTCTTTCTCCTTTCTGTTTTCCCAGTTGAATGGAGAGAAAGAGAAAGAGAGAGAGAGAGAGAGAGAGAGAGAGAGAGAGAGAGAAAGGGTAAGATTAAACAAAAACACTGTCTTCTCTTCTTCTCTCTCTTCCCACCCCTAATACAAAAGGTTTGTCATATAAAGAATTTGACATTAGCACGATCTTTTCTGTACTGGTCAGTAGCCGACACAAGTGACGTTAAATCCTGTTGCTGACGAGCTTCCCACATTCTATAACCTTCATTCCCCCGTCTGTAACAAGTATAGCAAGTACTGGCCTCACTTCCTAAGGGTCACAGAAGGGTCATGCTGGAAAGCCCTTTGAACACCGTACAGCAGTAGACTCCCCTGAGGGCTGGAAGGACCTGCAGGCACAGGGCATCCACAGCGTGGCACTTCCGACTTGTCTCACATGGAGGTCCCCAGGGCTGCTGAGCTTATGGTTGCAAACCACTTTAAAGAGGAGCTTGAGTCACTTCCGGCGAGATGACCTCTTGACCAAAGTAGAAAGAAGAGCAAATATGGACTTTTCTCTTCCTTTAATTTTCTTTCAAAAAGGGAGGCCACTTGCTCTGTCGCTAGTGCACATCACAGTGTTTGAATTAGCCACGCGAGTGCAGAAGAGTTTTCTGGGGATCAGGTTAAAAATATTCTTCTTCTTTTTTAATGAAAACAGCAATGTGTGCTGATTAAAAGTGTAGGTGATATAGGGTATAGAAAATATAAGGTAAAGCCCCCTTTTTTCAGAATATCACCTCTACCCTCTCAGAGGTAGCCACTGTTGAAACAGATGTATGAGGCTTTCTGTGCATACTGTCCTGCGATTGTCTTTTTTCACTTAACCAAAAACAGTTCTGTGTGTTTTTTTAACAAGGGTGGAAATTTTAAAGACATCAGAAGGAAATATAAATGTTTTACCAAGGGAACTGCTCATTCAAATGTGTTTCTCAAGCCAAAACAGAGTTGGAATGTTATCCTAGCATCAGAGAAAATATCATGCCCTATGCACACCTTTCTCGTGTGTCCGTCCTCCCAAACTAGAATGTGAGCGTTTTGCAACGGTGTTCGCAGGACCCAGCACAATGCCTGGCACAAATAAGTGTTTTCTGAGCAAGCAAATGAACCAATTGAACAGCCCGGTGACTCCTGCTGAATGAACCGCCACAGGGTCCCTTCTGTGCTCTGGGGCATCTTGCTTTCCCAGCACTTTCACACATCAGGTCATTTTGGCCCCACAGCAGCCCTTTAATTTAGGCTGCTCTTTGTACTTCATTTTATCATTATTTCAGAGCTGGGGAAACTGAGTCCTAATGAGGTCACGGAGCTGGGCCAGAACCCAAAAGAGTGGGTCACTGCACCTGCTCTTTGTACTCATCCATGGCCGCCTCTGTTATTTACAACAGTCAAAGGAGGACCGAATCAGTTCCATTTCGCCACAGCTGAAAGCTCTTTTGAGGTGGTGAGGGTTAACCCTCTTCAGCCTGCGAACTAGGAAGGCTGCTTGAAGCCAGGTGCTGGGGATACACTGCAGTGAACATCACAAAGTCCTCTCTTTTGCAAATGCATCTTTTGCCATCTGCTGGATGAAAGCCAACTTCCCTTACTGCCATTCACCAGCCATCAGACTACAGTTTTCTACCTAGTGAGAACCTACTCAGTGCCATGCCCTTCACATGTATAATTTCTTTTACTCCTCCACACACCCTAGAAGGTGGGTCCAATTCTAGTTCACAGTGGTTAGGTAACTCACCTTATGTGTACTAGTTTCCTAGGGCTGCTGTACCATCAGCACAAACTTGGTGGCTCCACACAATAGGACTTCATTCTCTCACAGTCATGGAGGCCAGAAGTGTGAATCAAAGTGTCGGCCAGGCCGTGCTCCTTCCAAGGGAGGATCCTGCTGGCCTCTTACGGCCTCTGGTGGCTCCACGGGTTCTTGGTGGCATCCCTCCAATCTCTGCTTCCTTCCTCACAAGGCCTCCTCCTGCTCTCTGTGTCTCCCCTCTGTGTTCCTCTTATGAGGATATTTGTCATTGAATTTAGGTTCCACCAGGATAATCCAGGGGGAGCTCATCTCAAGATTCTTAACTTAATTGCACCTACAAAGACCCTTTTTCCAAATAAGGTCTCATTCACAGGTTTCTGAGATTAGAAGGTGGACATATCTTTGGGGGAGAGGGGGTGGGCACCGTTCAACCTACTACACTATGTTCCACAATTGATAAATGAAGAGCCTGTACTCTTCATCTAGGAGGGGTCAAGTTTATTGTTAGCAACCTTCACTTCTGTGTCTCCTCTACCCTCCAATCCCTACCAGTTTAGGCTTCAAGGGACAAAATAAAAAAGCCTCACACTCTGAGACTTCCCACAGATACCCACTGCATGGGGAGTGGGGGGCAGGGGGAGTGACACATGATTTATTATCCAAATGAGGATACATTTGAGAATAAAAGAGTAAAAGTGAGAATTAACAATTATCCTGTGGCAACTGGCAGATCAGGACTGTGCAGGGCAAACCTAGATGGAGGCGTCCTTGTCATTGCCTCCCCACAGCAGCCCCTCCTGCTCCTTCTCTTCTCCTCTTTTGCACCTGAAGCCTCCTCCCTCCCACTGAGCACCTCTACCGGAAACGTGATCAAGAGACCAGGAGGCCCAGCGGATGCCTATTAAACAGGTGCTGAATTCATTTTTTAAATGGACTTTGGGCCAAGAATCCCTAGTACACAATCCTTGCCCTTAAGGGGTTTATAGACTAGCAAATGGGCAAAGAGCCAGGAGTGCAGCCAACATGACCGCTGAGCTACTGCCTGAGGAGGAAGCTGCACCTGAGGAAAGGGGGGAGGGGAGGCGGGAAATGGCGTGGCACAGGTGTTCCAGGTGTTCTAAGCACATGACTTCATGCAGTCTTCACTGTCCTGTAAGGCACGGGCCCACAGTCCGTCATCAAAACTCCTTGGGGCCAATGGTTTTGGAATTCAGACATTTCTGGATTTTAGAGAAACAATGTGTTGTCAGCATTTAATATTATTTGCCCAATGATGTGGGGCTATACCCCATAACTAATACATTTATAATTCTATAGCAAAACATATATATTCATCTATACAGACGAAAGGGCGATATGCTAATTAGATCGGGTTGACTGGCCATCTTCCGGATGTCCGACTTCCTTCCAGACAAAGCCATGGTGGTGGGGGCCAAGGCAGAGGCGGTTAGGGGTGATCAGGCTGGCAGGGGAGAGAAGTTAGGGTGAGATCAGGCTGGCAGGGGAAGGCAGTTGGGAGTGAGATCAGGCCGGCAGGGGAAGGCACTTGGGGGCGAGATCAGGCCGGCAGAGGAGGGCAGTTGGGAGTGACCAGGCCTGCAGGGGAGGGCAGTTGGGGGTGACGAGGCTGGCAGGGGAGGACAGTTGGGGGCAACCAGGCCAGCAGGGGAGGGCAGTTGGGGGCGACCAGGCTGGCAGGGGAGGGCAATTGGGGGCATTAGGCAGGCAGGCAGGTGAGTGGTTAGGAGCCAGTGGTCCTGGATTGTGAGAGGGATGTCTGACTGGCGGTTTAGGCCCAAGTGTGGGATCAGGCCTAAACCGGCAGTCAGACATCCCCCAAGGGGTCCCGGATTGGAGAGAGTGCAGGCCGGGTTGAGGGACACCCCCCCTCCATGCACAAATTTCGTGCATCGGGCCTCTGGTATTAAATAAACATAAACTATAAGAAGCTTCATGTCAATTTAGGAAAAGGTTTTACTGCCAAATTAATTCAGATCTATTAGGTTTCAATGCTAAAGGAGTTAAGAAAAGGCTGTCAGTTTTTACAGCTTTTGGACTTGGGGATTGTACATAAGAGATCTTAGGGCTGTGTTATTGGCTCCAATTTGCGGACAAAGAAACTGAAGTTCAGAAAAGTTAAGAAACTTGCCCAAGACACACAGCTGGTAAGTGGTGCAGTGGGAATTGGGGCATTCGTCTGTCTTCCTGACTCGCTGCAGCATCATTCTGTTTTGATTTTTGATTCAGGTAAGCTACCTGAGCCCTACCACGCCCTGAGCAATATGATTCTGAAATAATAGTGGCTGCTCCAGTCCCACTAGCTTTGTAGAAACACTTGAACCGAAGCTGGAAGTCGTATGAACATGCTAATCTTTTTGTCTACCCGTGTTTGGGACACGCCACTCTGAGACATCTGGTAGTGGTAATAATTCTGTGGCTTCAGGCAGGGGGTGCAGTTCTCACTGGTGAATGTGGAAGGGACTTTAATTAAAAAGTCATGCAGATGACAACACAATTGGAGTTGCTTAGACAGCAAAACCAGAGCTCCCTTTTGTTGACCTACTTCAAACACATATGATTACTTAACTTTATGAAAAGAAAATAAAGTCCCCAAGAGAATAATTACTATTCCTAACATCTTTAAAGAAATGGGCCAACCAATAGAAAACAGCCAATCCAAGAATAATTTTAAATGCTTGCCTCCTATTGACAAGGATCACACTCCCTGCCCTCCTGCTCCCAACACACACACACACACACACACACACACACACACACACACACAAATACATACCACAAACCACATATACACCACACTCTGCATATATGCCACACACACATATCATACATACATCACAAACATACACACACCACTCACACACACACACCAGACCACACACACACTACATACATCCCACACATACATTACACACACCCCACATACCCACACATCGCACACATACCCACCCTACCCACACACACATGTACACTACATACATACCACACACGCTGTACACACTTCATATACCACACACATACACACCACATACACACTGAACCTGCATCACACACTACACATACATCACACCCCACATATGCACACACCACACATACACACAAACACACATGTAATGTACATCCTCAGGATGATAAGGCTTGGCTGAAATTTCTTCTTCTCGCCTGTACTAGGCATGGAGTACTGAGCTCACTGCACACTGCTAAAACCCTGCTCAGGTTTAACCACGTGCTTATCCCCACCTTTTGGCTCCTTGGGGAGAGAATTCACTGCAGGCCAACAAAGAAGGCAATTTTCCTCTACAGTCAGCATCTCAGCCTTCCCTCCCAACCTGGTATGCACCACTGCTTTGTCTCTTAACACAAAGGGTGTCATGTCAGAAAATTCTCTTAACAATCAGTTTGCATTCCTCACACTTCAGCACGGAGGAAAGACAGCTCACCTAAATTAATCCAGAATTTCCCACCGAATTGCAACAGTGACAATTATGACGATTGCTAACTTTATTAAGAGATTACAATGATCCAGGCAACACTAAGCACGCTGTGTGATTTATCTTGGGAGAATAACATTGATCAAAACAGTTTTCAGGACTGTACTATACTGTATGTAAATCCTTACAATGTATTTTCATGTCCCGGGCACTGTCCTAAGTGCATTATAAGCAATCCTCTCACTGTGCACCATGCAACTACCCTATAAGGTAGATACCTATGTTATGACATCTTATGGGTGGGGAAACTGAGACCCAGAGAGGTTAAGTAGCTTTTCAAGGTCACACAGCTAGTAGTGATGCACCAAGTAAGTAACACACCAAGCTAGTAAGTAGAGAGCTGGAATAGTGATTGAGACCCTCAGGTCCTGCAGTCCACGTTCTTCCTGCTACCATGGGAATGTTGTCTCCTTAGTCACCCTGCATCCCAGCTCCCGGCATTGTACCTGGCAGAAGTAGATGCTTAATATGTGTTCAAGGAGGAAGGAAAAGAGAAGTGAGAGAGCGGGGAGTAAGGGAGGGAGGACACACGTTTCAAAGACATGCCCACAGACAGCTCACCAGGGAAATGAAGGCTGGGGCCCATTTATTAACCAACTGCATCTTCTGAGAGAGAAGAGCTGACGATGGATCTATGGGGGTTTGCTTTAGTGAGCTGTCAGACTGTCTGCTAGAACCCCACAAAGGGAGGGCCCTTTGGAACTTCACCAATGACCCAGGCACAGCCTGCCAGAATCTGCTCATGATTCCAATCGCAGGATTAAAAGGCCCTTCACTCACCTGGGGTGCGATTTGGGGCCCAGGAGCATAACTAGGTGGGTAACAATCATTCCACCGGGTCCAGTCTGCAGATGTACAGTATCTTCTAATATTTGTAAAGAAATCTTTAGACCTGAAGATTGCGAAGACTACCCTGATGCAATGCCAAATTCGGACTCTGCCGTGCAGAGATGCTAAGGGAAACAACTGGCCCACTACTCCCTCAAGGCTCCAGAATATCAGGCACGCCTAATTAATGTAGCTATCATGCTTCATAGCAGGTATGTGTTTATTCCTATCACTCCTCTAGCCCAAGCGTTTCTGAGGTGCAAGGAACTTTTTACTCATCCTTGGTATGGAGTCACCGGTTAAACACGTGGCCTGGGAAGTCAGATTACCTAAAATAGCATTAAAGCTTCATCACTTACTGTGCGACCTTTGGCGAGTGACCAACCTCTCTGAGCCTCTCTTTTCTGATCTGTTAAATAGAAAAGAATGATAAGGTTTTCCATAAGGGAATTTCATCAGCCACTGAGCAAAGATGTCTGGCTGCTGCCTCAAGGAGGAAGTTGCACCTGGGAAAAGCATTATGGGGTTAAAGGGGATGGAACTGAAGTTGGGTGCTGTGTGCATTATATCATGAAAGTCTGATGATTAAATGAGAGATTTATGTAAATTATTTCGCAAAGTGCCTGGCTCATGTTTATAGATGTAAGAATGTCCAAACCTGTAGAGAATTTTTATAAAAATTTATGTGAGCCAAACAGAGGATATATATACAACTGGAAGCAAGATCTCAACAGACTGAGAAAAATGCTCTTTTGAATAGCAGTTTGCAGCTTCTTTTATGCATTTTGAATTAAGATGGGAAAGTAAGGAAGACTACACAAAGGTGGGGAAAAACAAGGGGGGGTGTAATTATAGGATAATAAAATTATGTGCTTTCTTGAGGGTGGTTTCCCTTGAGGGATCTGAAGAGAGGCATTTTAAAAGTCTGTTAACCTCGGTGCACAAAAATAATGGGCAGAGTTTGCATAAGGCAAAGATAAACCTTTTACTAAAGACGTTACATGCCCGTGACGTGTCTGCCCATCATAGGATTTATGATCAGATCACTATGTGAGGTTACTTTTCTAGCACTCCTTTTTCGTCCACAGATAGCCTGTGACAGACAGCTCTGTTTCCTAGTACATACCTACTTTCCCCTTCTTTCTTTAGTAATAATGTCACTGAAGTCTTAGTGAGGTATGAACCTGGTTTAAGAAAGAAGGGTCTGGACAACTGTGGAGAAATGGTGGGATGCATGTGGCTAATAGCAGCCATTGCCAAAGTCAAGGTGAGAGGAATAGGAACCTTCTCTTGGTGGTGGAGAGGAGTGGTGAGCCCTCAGGTGTTTCTGGGGCAGAGTCAGCTGGATTTTATGAATGACAGAGGAGAGGAGGAGGCAGGTGGAGGGAGGGGAGAGGCCAGAGGACACCCTGTTTTCAGCATGGTGACTAAACAGTCAGTAATTAACTAAAGTAGAGAATGAGGAGGAGGAACAGGTTTGGGAGGCAGGTGATGAGTTTAGTTAGGACATGCAGAGACGGACAGGACTGGTGATGTCCTACCCAGATGTCTGGCCAAGTTTCTTTGTTCACCACTGCTATGGAATGATGGTTCATCAATATGAGTCCTGAAAAGGAGTTTTACAAAGAGCAGGCAGGAACGTTCTGTGCCCAGAAGACCAAAACAACCCACAGAGACAGCAACTTCTACACACGCCCAGCCCAAAGCCAGCGCTCAGGTGACTGCCCCTGCCTCTCTGGGTTTACTTTCCAAGCCAGCAGCTCAGCCTGGCCTCGTCCCACACCAGGCTCCTGGGAGGGAGACAAAAGGTGTGTATGGACAGCGTGGAATGATCCAACCCACCGCTCAGCAATGGCCTCTATGGGACGTTTGGTCACGATGTGCAAGTTTTCTTTTTACTGAAGAGTTGTTTCAGTGAAAATACCTACCATGATTGTGTTGAAGACAACTAACGGTGGAGTCATTTCTCCACTGCAATTCTGCTCTGGGCAGACATTTCATTCTATTTTCACGAACTCCACGTGGGCTCTTCCAAGTCTTGTTAAGCTACAAAGGCCTGAAGCAAGAGTGCCACCCAATCCCCTAGCCTCAGGCAAAGGAGGTCAAACTGAAGGATGAGTGATTTTTTTTTTTTTTCTCAGCAAGAAGTTTTGTTGTTGTTTTTTTTAAATTGATATTTAGAGAGAGGAAGGGAGGGAGAGAGAGAGAGAGAGAGAGAGAGAGAAACATCAATTGGCTGTCTGCTGCACGCCCCCTACTGGGAACTGAGCCTGCAACCTTAGACATGTGCCCAACCAGGAAATGAACCTGCGACCTCTCAGTGCATGGGATGATGCTCAACCTACTGAGCCACACTGGCCAGGGATCTGCAAGCAGTTCTAAGAGGTGAACCCACAACCTTGGAGACCTAGCCCAGCATTTAACCAATGCTTGTGGCATGAAATTCTATATACCTTTATATCATCTAATCCTTAGAACTAAACCACAAAGCAGGGAAGACGAGGCTCACAGAGGGTAAGGAACTTGCCTAATGCCACACAGCTAACAAAAAACAAAGAGGGGACTCCAATCAAAAGTGTCTCACCTAGTGCTTAACCACTATGCTGAACAGCCCCTCCACCGTCACCGTAGGATTTCACCTCCCTGGTGACAGGACCACAGTTAACATTGCTGTCATTTAGTTCCTGGTCCTCTGGCTCACTTTGCCCTATCTTCCCCTCGTTGTTCTTCACACGTGAGCTCTCTGTTTTACCAAAGAAATGTGTGTGGTTTCCTAGTAACCACTCAGTGTTGGAAAAACGAAAGTCTTGGCCACGAAGACAGTCAGTAGAGGTCCCTGATGTTCTTGCTCTGCGGGAAACCATGCTCACCGGGGTAAACAGTGGCGGCCAGGGTCATGCTGGCTCTGCAAAGTGGTCGCTAGATGGAGCTGTTTGTGCAGGCAACCATCGCATCGGGCTGAGGGCATGATGGTCTTTAAAAGGGCATTTATTTGGGTCCACATCGATGTGCTTTTATAAAGCACATCCAGGATATGAAAATTCAGAGTTGCAAAGTGAAACAAGTGGAAAGGATGGAAATGTTCAGAAGAGACTTTGGATCCTTCTGGTTTTATTCTCTCTGAATTCTCTTTCCTCCGAACTGACCTTTCTCTTGATCACTGGCCTTCATCTTTAGACATTGAGGTGGTTAGTCTAGACCAGGCTAGGATCAGTGCCTACAGGGTCGCAGTGATAGAGGAGCGGGAAGGTCAAGGTAGCACACCAGCTTCAAGTGCCTCAGCCTAGAAGCAGCATGTATCATTTCCGATCAAGTTTCAATGTCTGTAACGAATCCCAAGGGCTGGGAAAGTCATCTCTCCCTGTTCCCAGGAGGAGAGGAGAACGGGACACAGGGAGCCCTTGTGATCTCTGTCACTGTGGCTTTTCTTTGATGTCTGCTGAGCCTGTTCACCAGGTCACCTTAGTTGATGTCTGGTGATGATTAGGGACAAGGGGAATTCTGGGAAGATGTCAATGGTATAGTGCAAGGGTGTTTGTGTGGGATTTATTCTTAACCTTATCAAGGTGTAATTTACATATCATAAATCCACCCATTTTCAGCAAATTCAATACATTTTTGTAAATTTACCAAATTGTGCCACCTGGTGGTGGAGCTGCTTAATTTTTTTTAAATATATTTTTATTGACCTATGAGAGGAAGGGAGAGGGAGAGATAAAAACATCAATGATGAGAGAATTATTGATCGGCTGCCTTCTGCAAGCCCCATACAAGGGGTCAAGCCCACAACCTGGGCATGTGCCCTGACCAGGAACTGAACCATGACCTCCTGGTTCACAGGTTGATGCTCAACCACTGAGCCATACCGGCTGGGTGGTGGAGCCACTTTTGTATCTCCTTGAATCCTACCACTAACACATTTGTAGCAACTGGGTTATCCAAACCAAAAATCCACAGATAGCACCTACAATAAAACCTGGCAACCAGTGTTTCCGTCAAGTCCAAAATTTGAGTGAGCAAGAACATGCCACCAATAACTGCATGGGCCACATGATATCAGAAACTGCAGAAGGAGAGAGGTAACAGGACTTCTGATACCATAGAGAACTAGAGGACCCTAAAATCACCAAAGGAGTTCACTAGAAATTTCAGTGGACCATCTGGAGAACAGTGGCAAAGCTAGGGTTTGGGGAGAAGGTTCTAATCATTGGTGTAAGAAACGTCCAAACATGTAGAGAAATTTTCTAAGAGTTTATTTGAGACAAACTCATGACATATGCTGGGAGCAAGATCTCAAAGGCTCTGGAGAATAACAGTTTTGCAGCTTCTTTTGTGCATTTGAAATTAAGGAGGGGATATAAGGAAGATTGGAGAAAGCTAGGCAGGGATTGGATTACAGCATAGTTAACAAGATTATGTGCTCTCTTGAGGGTCAATATCCCCTTGGAGGGGTGTGACTTCTGGTATTTCAAAGGTGTGTTAACCTAGATGCACAAGAACAATGGACCGACAGGGCTGGCTTAAAACTTCTTGTTTTTTTCTGTTAAACCTCACCTGAGAATATTCTTTCCATTGATTTTTAGAGAGAGTGGAAGGAAGGGAGCAAGACAGAGAGAGAGAAACATCGATGTAAGAAAGACACATCGATTGGTTGCCTCTGGCAGGCACCCCAACTGGGGCCCAGGATCAAGCCTGCAACCAAGGTATGTGCCCTTGACTGGAATCGAACCAGGGACCCTTCAGTCCAAGGGCCAATGCTCTGCCCACTGAGCAAAACTGGCTAGACCTGGCTTAAAACTTTTCACTAAAGAAGTTATAGGCCTGGGACATGACTACCCACCATAACCTACCCAGTTAGGAATTTAGGATTGCATCACCCTGTGTGCCGGAAGCCGGTCCATCCTTGCTGCTTGACACAGTCGCTGCAGGATAGAAACATCTGCACAGCATATGTTTCAAGGGACCTGGCGTTTATAGCATACTGTTCTTAATATGTTTGCTCCCCTTAGCGCTGTGTGTTTTTAACCAAGGTCACCTCTCCGAGAAAGGTTGTTTCCCCAGGTAGGGATTTTTCCCTGAAGTCAGGGAGGGGATGAAACTCCTTAACTAAGTGTCAGGAGGGTAATCACTTTAACTACAAACAATCACACTTAAGCTACATAATCTTTACTCCCTGGAATGGAGATAAGAAACGCCCTAACCTTTGTAATAGAAATTGACAGGATTAAAATCAACTGGTATAAATACGGATGTAACAAGACAATAAACAGCAGAACCTCTCTGGAGATCCAGACCAGAACTTGGCTGGAGATCCTGGCTAGAGATCCTGGCTAGGCTGCTGATCAACTGAACACTGTCTCCGTGTCCTTCCTTCTTCGCCGACTCCATCTACGCCTTTGGGAACCCCTGGACCTGCTGGGGTTGGACCCCCGCACCTGTGAGGGTACTTCCCATAATTCATGGGTAGTGCCAGGAGACAGTGAAAATATGTGACTATGCTGAAGGGTCCAGGGGTCTGGGCCCCATGAGCTCTTACAGCTAACAAATAGTTCTCTCCCGGGACAAAACCCCACTCAGGGGAAAATACTGGAACAGCACCCAAACTGAATGAGAGAGGAACAAGGGGCAAAGAAAAAGTGAAGTCAAAATGCAAAAGGAGTGGGGAAGAGGAAATCAGAACATATGAGGTTATTCTTTAAAAATTACTTCATGAAACCAACAGAAGGGGAAACTCTGAACTGTGAAACTAGAAAAGCTCTCTGATGTCATTGCTTCCTCCTGAAAATGGAGGGAAACTCATTTCACTAAAAAAATAAGGCACAGGAAAGGATTGTAGTCAAATACCAACATTATTATTGTAAGAAAAAGAGAGAATAAGAAATTGAATCATATCACTACAGACAATGAAAGAATTCCAAAAAAATGTGCCACAAAACAGGTGAAAACTGTACCTAGTATTTCAAAATAAACTAAAAAACATAGAGAAGTGTAAAAAACAACATAAATCAAAATGAGAAAAACTTAAAAATAGGATGATTTAGGAAAAGGAAGATTTAAAAAGAGAAATAAAAGTTTCAAAAAAGAACTGGAAACTTAAAACTGTCATTTCCAAAATGAGGACTAAACTAGAAGGAACACAAGAACAAACAAGCCAATGAAAAATGCTTTGAGAGAAATAAAAAATGGAAAATAGGAGAAGCTTGTAAAACCAAAACAAAAAAGGAATGAGATAAAATGGGTTTTAAAAAAAGTAATAAATGTGGGAAATAGACAAAGAATATTCAATATACATACAGTAAGAGTCCCCAAGGAAGAAAACCAAATGAAACCAAAAAAATTACTAAAAATTAAAAAAACTTTCCTGAGCCCTAGCCTATAGCTCAGTTGGTTAGAGTGTCATCCTGATACACCAAGTTTTTGGGTTCAATCCCTGACCAGGGCACATACAAGAATCAACCAATTGATGCATAAATAAGTGGAACAACAAATCAATGTTTCTCTCTCTCTCTCTCTCCATCTCTCTCTGAAAGAAAGAAAGAAAGAAAGAAAGAAAGAAAGAAAGAAAGAAAGAAAGAAGAAAGAACTTTCTTGAAATAAACAAAAAGCCTTAACACTACATATTGAACAAATATACTGCATATATTAGGAAAATCAGCCCTCAACAGCTCCACTCTGAAATCATAGGATTTTAGAGAAAAAGAGAAAAAAATTCTGTGTGTCACCAGACCCCCCCCCCAAAATGTATTTTATAAGAAAAAGAAAATCAAATTGTCATTAGATTTCAATATCAATGCTTTCTGCCAGAAATCAATGGACTAACTTATTTAGGAATGACATATTCATTTACTGGAAAAAAAAAAAAAGTGAGCCCAGAATTTTAAATCCAGCTAAACCGACCTTCAGATGTAAAGACAGCAAACCTACTTTGCGAATATGCAAGAAGGTGGGAAGCAGAGCTTCCGAGGAATCAAAGAAAGCTTCGGGCAACCAAACCGGCTAAAGAGACAGCAACATAGGAATGCTTAAGTAATTCAGCTAACAAAAGGAGATAGAATTAAAATAGCATCATTTTGCAAGCCCTCATGAATAAATAGATCTATTCAATGATCATCAGTGGCTGCTAACATCACAAAAGGAGAGGCAAAAATAAATTGCATGCCCCATGACGAAACTACACAATTTTTGAAGTAGCCCTGAAAAAGAGTGAAATTTATCAAGCCTCTAGAGCAGTGGTTCTCAACCTTGGCTGCACATTAGAATCACCTGGGAATCTTTAAAATCCTGATTTCTGGGCCGCATCCTCCGGTAATTCTGTTTCTTTGTTATGAGGTGGGGCCACAACATTAGTAACAAAGAAACAGAATTTCCGGAGGATGAGGCCCAGAAATCAGGATTTTAAAAAGATTCCTAGGTGATTCTGATGTGCAGCCAAGGTTGAGAACCACTGCTCTAGAGCTAGCCACCATTTAGCAGGCAATACAAGGAACCATTTACAATCACGCCACAAAGATGCAATCAGCAAAAGTATATATCAAGGAAATGCCATCGAGCAAGTAAGACAACTTTTTAAACAATTTTTCCATTAAAAAGAGAAATGGGAAAATTAAAAATTAATCAGAAGCATATGAATCAATTTGTAAACCTTGTTTTGATACCAATTCAAGCTAACAAACGCTACAGGGGAAATTACAGAAAAATGAAGGAAACATGAACGTTGCATAGTCTATGAATTAAGGATTTTTGTTTGTTTTGACACCAGTATTGTGGTTATATTTTAAATGAGAAGTCATTGCTTTTTATTGACTCATAGTGAAATATTTGCAGATAAAATGATATGCGGTCTGGGATTTGTATCAAAGTAGTGTGGGGTCAGGGTTTGAGCGTAGGTAGGGTAAAGAAGCAGCAGGCTTGGCTAGGATCATTGAGGCTGAGCAATGGGTACATGGGGTATTCATTGACCTAATCTCTATACTTGTATTTATTTCTGAAATAGTCTGTGTTAAAGCATTTTTAAAAAATATTTTTATTGATTTCAGAGAAGAAGGGAGAGGGATAGAGAGATAGAAACATGATTGATGAGAAAGAATCATTGATCAGCTGCCTCCTGCATATCCTCTATGGGGATTGAGCCTGAAATCTGGACATGAGACCTGACCAGGAATCAAACTATGACCTCCTGATTCATAGGTCAACGCTCAACCACTGAGCCACACTGGCCAGGCTATTAAAGCATTTTTAAAGAGAGAAAGACCATGCACATGTGATTGAGAGAGAGAGAAAGAGATTGAGAGATTGTGGGAAGAAAAAGGGAATTAGAAATTCTGGGTGTGGCTTTTACTGACTTTCGGTTTCACTGTGAAATGATCTGCTTCAGCCATTTGATGGGAAACTCCTAACATCAGGATCTTTCAGTCTTTTAACTTGGGTTGGCCATATTTCCCAGAATAGATTCTTCCCATTACCAGACACAGACGGTAAAGGTCTGGCAGCCAGCTTCCTGGGTGCTGAACAGAGGAACTCGGGGTGAGAGCCTTTGCATCCCCTTTGAATAACCTCCTGCGCTATAGTGTCAGTATCCTCGCCTGTGCCTGTGGTCTCTCCAACTAGAGGCCCTGTGTTTTTCCTTCTCCAGAAAATAAGCCTCTGATCTTCTGTTTGGAGACTAAGCAACAGTCATCCAGCAGTTCTGGGTGAGAGAGGAAATCTAGGGGTCTAACAACTACTTAAACGGCCAACAAATCCTCCTTATTTCAGCACCTGTTTAACATTTTCTGCAGGTTTCAGGTGCTATAAACTCCTGAACCATTTCAAGGCTCTACGGTGAAAATAAAGTCGGTTCCCAGCTTTCTCTATTGCCACGCTAGAGTTCTGCTTCACAGAGTCTGTTGAGCCATTTACCAGTTGTAGTTCACCTGTTTTCTCCTCTCTTGCTCTCCTGGTTTTGTGAGTCTACACTAAACACACACGCACTACATTTTAGCGGGGTCCAGGGAGAGAGCAAAAAATAAAATGTGTATGCTCAATATACCACATTTACCCGTAAGTCTCCACTTCAGCCCTTACCTTCTTGAATTCTGGTTCTGGCACACAGTTGCTTCATGATTTTGGCAAGTGACTTAAGCTAGCTTGGCCTCAGTTTTCTCCTCTGTAAAATGGGAATAATGCTAGCACTTACCTTATAGGGTTTTGGTGGGATTGAGAATATACATGTATAGTCCTTGGCCCAGTGCCTGACACATGTCTCCGTTAATGCCAGGTTGTTATTGTTGCTTAATAAATGAATTATAGAGAAGGTCTTAAAAAATGAACTCACTAAAGGACAGAATCATTGAGCCCCGTAATTACAAAAATTCATCCTGAATTTAGGTTCCGGTTGAGTCAAACCCATCAAGGTAAGAAGAACTCTGAGAGACAGCATCCCAGGGGACCCTTGCCCTGACATTTCCTCTCACTGATGTGGGACTTGGGGGAGAATTAGCACCTTGAATTATAGGCTGCTAGAGCTGGAAGGATCTTTGTGGCTAGATCACACAGGCTGTTGTTTCTGAGTAATTGAAACCAGAGAGGCCAAGTGACTTCAGTTGTGCAGGATTCGGGTCAAGGTCAGTGGTTTCATCACTGCAACATGCTGCTTCTCAACACCACAGCCTCCTCATGTGAATATGGAGCTCTGCTTGCTGCCCATTGTCTGCATCAAGCAGCCATGAACTTCAACTCCTGTGCTAAAGTTCAGCTGCAACAGAAAGCCAGAATGGTGTCGAATCGACTCTCAGCCTCTAGAGGGAGCCCTGAGCACAGGCTGGGAAGCTCCAGTCTGGGGTGCACCCACGCCCTCTGGGGCTTGCTGCAGGCCAGGTCCCGGTCCCCCAGGGGCCTCCTGCCAGCAGGCCCAACCCTTCTCTACATGTGGAATAGGGGGAAAAGCCCAGGATCTGTGTGCAAGCACAGGGCTTTCAGCCCGTGTTCCAATCACACAAGATGTGTGCACTTGTGCGTTCGCCTTAACTCTGTGAGCCTCATCTGTCAGTTGGGGAGGATCACAGGTGCCTTGCCTAGTCCAGGATTTAAAAGACTGAACCTTTGACTGAAGCCTAGGATTTTATCCCAAGTAAATAAACAGAAACAGGACCAAAGATCTGTATACAACAGCAGGTCTCACACTTTTTGGTTTCATGACCTCATTATTCTCCTATAAATTTATTGAGGACCCCAAAGAACTATTGTTTATATGGCTTATACCTATCAATATTTATCATATTAGAAATTAATACTAAGGAATGTCTAAATATATACTCATTTAGACATAACAAGTCACTACATGTTAGAATAAAGAGCATTTTTGTAAAATAGTATTCTCCAAAACAAAAAAAGACAATGTTTTATGTCTCTTTAATGTCTGGCTTAATAGAAAAGAACTGAATTTGCCTTTTGCATGGAGTGTGTAGTGAGCTCACACATGTAACCTCTGAAAAACTCTGCTATACACTGAAAGGCTGAGCGTGAAATACGGTTTTAACCGAGAGGACTCCCTTGGAAGGATTTCAAGAACACCCCAATGGTCTGGGACCACACTTTGAGAACTTCTGGTGTATGCGAATGTTTATCCCAGTGTTATATACAGCAGGAGACACCTCTCTCCCTTCTCACTGCAGGCTTGTGGAAGCCTCAGAACCAGTTTCCTGCCCACTAACCTCCCGCCACTCCCAATCGTGGAGAGAATTCTTCATAAAACACTGCGTGATTATGTCATGTCCCAGCTCAAACCCTCCTGTAGCTCTTCACTACCTAGTCAGCACTCTTATGCCTAAGGATCAGGCTTCCAGGTCTGACTGCCACCCAAACTCCCAGCCTTAAGTCACACTCGGTCCCTCTGATGTGCCTGATGGTTTGTTTCACAAAAAACAGACTATTAACGCCCCCCCCTCCTATGTCCCACCCTATGCTTTTGTTTCTGCAGGTCCCTTCTCTTAAAACACCCTCTCTCCCATTTCCTTCCAAGATCCTTTGCTTTTAGACTGGTTCTCCCACCTGGAGATCTTTTACAAACTCCTAAAGCACTTACTTAGTTTGCCTTCTTTTATGCAAAATACAATGTTCTGATGGGGGTGGGGGACTATGATTCAACTGTTGTGAGGTAAATGTTCCCCAAAGTTGCTTTATAAGTTTCCTGTTGCCACTGCAACAAATTATTGCAAACGTAGTGACTTCAAATGGCACCAACTGATTACCTTACAGTTCTAGAGGTCAGAAGATGGAAATAGCTCTTAGGAGCTCAAATCAAGGTGTTGGCAGCGTTGTGTTCCTTTTGGAAGCTCTAGGGGACGATCCATTTCCTTGCCCTTTCCAGCTGTTAGAGGCTGCCTGCATTCCTCAGTTAGTGGGCCCTTCTTCCATCTTCAAAGCACATCACCCGAACCTCTACTTCTGCCATCACCTATCTCTGACTTTCCTGCCTCCCTCTTATACAGACCCTGTGATTACATTGGACCCACCTGGATAATCCAGCATCTACTTCCCATCTCAAGCTTTTTAATCATATCTGCAAAGTCCCGCCAAAACCGGTTTGGCTCAGTGGATAGAGCGTCAGCCTGCAGACTGAAAGGTCCCAGGTTCGATTCCGGTCAAGGGCATGTACCTGGGTTGCAGGCACATCCCCAGTAGGAGATGTGCAGGAGGCAGCTGATTGATGTTTCTCTCTCATCGATGTTTCTAACTCTCTATCTCTCTCCCTTCCTCTCTGTAAAAAATCAATAAAATATATTTTTAAAAAAATCATATCTGCAAAGTCCCTTTTGCCATCTAAGGATCCAGGTATCAAATGCAGACAGGACATTTGTTGAGGGGCCGGCATTATTCAGTTTAAGATCACAGTTGCTAATACCAAAAGCTGAAAATCAAAATGCAACCTTAGTGAGTTGCACAAGCCTTGGAGTCAGACATATGTCCCTTCATGGAACTAAAACGCACTGATCTGATTGCCCTGAAGATTAAATGAGATCATCTGCATGCAGCATGATGACAGCTGCACAGCGATCACTTATAATTATAGTCTGTAACTATTATTATTGGCCATTATTTGGCATTTTACCACCAGCTGTCTTAGAGTCCCCTTCACAACACTTGCCCTATTTCATAACTGTATATTTAGTGTAGCGCGTGATCATTTTTAATTAATTTTTAATTATGTAAATACTTCTTAATATATTCTCCTTGTTTAAAAAATATCAGTTGTTTAATCTGTCTTACAGTAAATCATGAATTCCACATGGGCAAGAACTGCTTTACACACCATCAAATGCCCAGAATCTAGTCCCATAGCAAATACATACATAGTTAACGCTCAACAAATGGTGGAATTAATGATTCAATCTGACTTTTAAAATACCTCTCTGGTTTCCCATTCCCCTCGGAATAAAGTTCAGATTCTTAGCATGACAAGTTTTAGCAAGATCCAGTCCCAACTTGCTTCCAATTTCACTTCCCACCACTCCCTCCAGCCTTGCACCCTCCCCTCCAGCAGTACTGAGCTCCCGTCCTCTCAGGCCTCAGGTCCTTACCTGTGCCATGCAGCTTTCTTTACCTGGAATGGCCTCTCCCAGCTTTCTTTCCTGGAATGGCCTCTCCCCACGCTCAGCAACACACACACACACACACACACACACACACACACACACACACACACACACTATCCCCTCCTTGTCACCTGGATAATTTATGCTCACTCCTTCTGAACTTAACACTCGACTCTGGAAAGCCCCTCCCTCAGCCCCCCCACCCCCCACCCCAACGCCCCTGCATTCTGGATAAGGGTGCCTATCAGATCTCCCATAGCCCCTTGAGCTTCTACCCACCCAGCTTGAAGCACACCAGATCGTAACTGCCTGCCCATCTGACAGGCAGGGACCAAGTCTTACTTAATGAATGTATATACCCCCACATCCTGGCAGGGGCATGGACAGTAGGTAGTGAACTGGTGTTAGCTGGATGCCTGCCTCTGCCTCTGTCTCTAGAATGTCAGTTCCTTGGGTGCAGGGACTGTTTTATTTATCTCCCTATCCTAAGACTCTAGCACAGCGCCTGGCAGGAACATTGTGAGCACTCAACATGCCTGCTGAACGGCCAAGCCTCTCCACAAGATGCCCTGCCTACACTGACAATAAATTACAGGCTGTGTGTCAATCGCCGGGTGCTAATCACCACTGCTAGGCTTTGGGAGGAGTTAAAAAAACAAAAGCAGAACACCCTCCAATGGCTCCTGGAGCATACAGTGGACAGTACTCAACATAAATGTCTGTTGATAACGTCTACAAATGCATTTCAGTGAATTCCTCTGGTTACACTTCTTGCCAAGAAGTATCTCTCAAAGCAACAACGGCTAAAGAATAATCCTAAAATAGCCACTACTTCCGCTGTTCCATCAATTCTCTAGCTCCAACTCTCCTCCATACTCTGCATCCAACCACACCTTTCCATGAATACCATCAGGCTTCTTCAACTCAACAAACAGTGCATCCAGCATCTTCCCTTCCTCCTCTCTTTTCCACATTATTGGCACTTTCCTAAGGATCTCAGAGGGCTTCTCTTCCCCAACCCACTCCTATCTCCTTGGCAGTCCCCAGGTGCTCACAGCACAGGTCCTATCTTTTGAAGCAGTGCCGAGCCACGGCTCTGGTAGTAGAAGAAAGGACAGCGATGGCAGGAAAGAGATTTGAGCAGAATACACCCAGACACAGCCCCTAAAATGGCATATACAGCTTCACTTCCTGGATTATGGAGGAAAAAGGTGTCAGTCTCCTATTAGGAAGCACATGGCTGGTTGAGTAATTGCATCCTTCACAACTGTTTACCTAATTAGTGTCCTTGCAACCATCCTCATTATCAACAAGCATATTAAACATTACTATGAATTGGGGGAATAGGAGATAAAGAAGGGAATTAACACTCAAGAAGAGACTATATGCTAGGCGTCTTTGTATATGTTAGCTCTTTAGTCCTCATCCAAACCAGCACACACACACAAAGACCTTGTATAATAGCTATTTTATCACTCACCTCCCAGAGCTTCAGAAAGTTTAAAGTGGTCACACAGCTGGTAAGCAGTATTATCACAGTTTGAAGGCGGTTTCTACAAAGCCAATGCTTTGTAAGCTACACAAAGTTTTGCTATTAAGCAGCTACTAAATGACAGACACTTTGCAAAGGGTAATCCACAGAATCCTCCCCATCACACCATGGGAAATGGTTTCGTACAACCATCTTATAGGTGAGGAAGCCAGGCTCAGACAGGTCAGGGGTGGGCAAACTTTTTTTTGACTCGAGGGCCACAATGGGTTCTTAAACTGGACCGGAGGGCCGGAACAAAAGCATGGATGGAGTGTTTGTGTGAACTAATATAAATTCAAAGTAAACATCATTACATAAAAGGGTACGGTCTTTTTTTTTTTTTTTTAGTTTTATTCATTTCAAATGGGCCGGATCTGGCCCACAGGCCGTAGTTTGCCCACGGCTGGGTTCGGTGCTTTGTCCAATGCTATAATCACAAATCAGATTTCACACTGAAACCTTGAACACACACACACACACAGAAAAATAATTCTATGTTAAGCAGGAAAGGAGTATATACCTCACTTTATTGTGCTTTAATTTATTGCCCTTCACAGATGTTGCATTTTTTACAAATTGAAGGCAGACCCTCCACCAGCAAAAAGATTACAACTTGCTTTATTGCAAGACTCACCTTATTGCGGGAGGTCTGAAACCAAACTCGCAATACCTCTGAAGTATGCCTGTACAGGGAGTTGGACGCTTACAAAACTGATGGAGGAGAGGACTCTAGGCTAGGCCCCCAGGAATGACACCCAGAGCAACATCCTAATGGAATCTCAACTGCTAACTCCAGGCTCCGACCACCTTGACCACAACTCAGGATCAGGGAGCTGCCATTATCAGTGCTCTCTGATACATTGGCCAGACCTGCATCAGCAACACAGTGTAGCCACAGGTGGAACCCACCTTCATCCCCACTGAACTCCATTCAATTTGAGCCTCATGCAAGCACATCTGAATGGCAGACACTAATCATACCCAGAACCTATAAGCGAGTTTCAGCAGTGGAGTTTACCTTTGCAGACTCTGCAATTCAAGAAGGCGAGGGGAGAAGAGAGAGACAGAGGTGGAATGAGTAGCTCTACTTGGGTTTCTGTCATAGTCTGCCTTCCCATGGAGCAGCCACCTACTGGAGCTGAAAAGCCCCCTTCAGAGGGAACCAATGATCAAGTCCTCCTACTCCATTAGCATTCTGTGTGCAGCTAATCTGTTGCAGCATAGTATGGCATTGTATGAATCCACCACTTTAAAATATATATACTAGTGACGCATCGTGCGAAATCGCGAGAGATCCGGGACCCCTCCCCCTAACCCCTCTCACCCAGTGCCATGGGACCACCCCTAGTCCGGGAGTGCCGCCTCCAGGCCACGCACAGCAGCTGCCAGGCCCCGCCCCCGCAGCATGCACGCAGGGTCGCGGAAACCCCAGCAGAAGCTGTGCGAAGCAGCCACCAGGACCCCCTCAGGGCCACAGGAACCCTGGCCGAAGCTGTGTGGAATAGCCACTTGCCCAGCTCCTGCTGCCCCGCCCCCGCTGTCCGCACCACCATCTTGTGACGGTGTTACAGGGTGAGGGTCAATTTGCATATTATCTCTTTATTATATAGGATTTTTATTGCTTTTAGAGAGGAAGGGAGAGAAAGAAACATCAATGACAAGAGAGAATCATTGATCAGCTACCTCCTGCATGCCCCCCACTGGGGATCAAGCCCGCAACCTGGTCATGATTCCAACTGGGATTCAAACTGTGACCTCCTGGTTCATAGGTCAACACTCAACCACCAAGCTACACGGGTCGGGCTGAATCCACCACTATTACCTATCCTCTCTGCCAACAATGGAAACTCAAGCTGCCTTTTGGCCCTCAGGAACTTGCCTAAGACATATGCTTGGACCTTATGGACTTTTAAGCTCACATCACCTGATTTCAGTTTAATTCACTATGAAATAATAGTATATTATATATATACACTAGAGGCCTGGTGCACGACATTTGCGCACTGGGGAGGGGATGGGGAGCCCCTGAGCCCTGCCTGCACACTTTAGCAGTCCAGGAGCTCTCAGGGGATCTCCGCGGGGAGTGGGCCTAAGCCATATTTGGACATCCTCAGCGCTGCCTCAGAAGCTGGAGAGGCTCCCGCCACTGCCGCTGCACTCGCCAGCCGTCAGCCCGACTTGTGACTGAGCAGCGCCCCCGCTGTGGGAGCACACTGACCACCAGGAGGCAGCTCTTGTGTTGAGTGCCCCCTGGTGGTCGGTGCACATCATAGCAACTGGTGGTTCCACCATTCAGTTGATTTGCATATTATCCTTTTATTGCTTTAGATTTGCATATTACCCTTTTATTGCTTTAGAGAATATGTATATATTCATGTATATATAGAGAGAGAGATGGGGGAAAATATAGAATAACAATAGGTAACACTTACGGAGCATTTACCATGAGTCAGACACACCTCTAAATACTCATGATTTAAGCAACATAAATATCTGACATTTTGTACCAGGGACATAGTGGTGCTCAGTAAACCACATTATCCCCAAGCAGTAGGTCAGGGGCCAGACACCAAGGTTTGGCAATTGTCTGACACAGTCTGGAATACACTCCCAGGCAAGGTGCCTCAGTTTACCTCTGTGAGCCCACTCTATGGCCTGTGCCACTTTGATTCTAGCTCCTTAAACACAGATGGCACTGATTCGTTTGTTTCTCTAACTCCCCCCAAGATTAGAATGCCTTTGAGGTAGTGGGTGGGTCTTACTTTTTCATACTCTAACCCTAACACCTAGCACAGTGACTGGCACATGTAGGCACTCAAGCCATGACTGCTGGATGAAGATATTGATGTGTAGGGAGTTCATGGCTAGGCCTAAACCTTGTAAGAGGAAGATCCTGGCAGGCATAGATGGCAACGAAGTTGCAGGAATATGGGCACATTGGCCTCTGACGTCAAAAAGGGATATTTGTAATATTCCAGGGAATGTTGGGGGATGAAATAGAGGGAGATATCAAAACTCAGGGTTGTTTCCTACATGTGTGGCAGAAGCCAAGTTCAAGGTGGGGTAACAGAGGGAGGGAAGCCTCTTCCATGTTGCTAAGGTAGACCTGCTCTTCTCAAAAATAAACACTTCCTAAAGGGCTTCTTCACAGATCAATTGGCTGTTCTACCTGTGCAGCAAGTCGGCATCCTCTAGTGCAGCAGTTCTCAACCTGTGGGTCGCGACCACTTTGGCGGTCGAACGACCTTTTCACAGGGGTCGCCTAAGACCATCCTGCATATCAGATATTTACATTACGATTCATAACAATAGCAACATGACAATTATGAAGTAGCAACGAAAATAATTTTATGGTTGGGTAACAACATGAGGAACTGTATTTAAAGGGCCAGAAGGTTGAGAACCACTAGTGTCTTTCATAATGTTACCAAGGAAGGATGTTTTCAGGGTCAATAACACAATTCTGCCCTCCTGGATTTATTGTGCCCACCCTGTGGGAGAGTCATCTAATCCCTCTGAGCTTCTTTTGCTTGCCAGGCACTTCCACGTGCAGCATTAACTTGAATCCTCCTGAACCATCCTATGGGTGGGCACTGTTGCCATCCACATTTATAGATGAGGCAACCCTGGCTTGAAGAGCCTGAGACACTTGCTCAAGACCTCTCACCTGAGCAGTGGAGGAACCAAACTTTGAACCGAGGGCTGTGGGGCCATAGGGCAACGTGCTGGTCACAGCAGAAGTTGCATCTTTTCCTTGTCCTTTTATAGCACCTCCTACAACTGTAAATCATCATTTGTGTCATTTTTAGTTTATCATCTGCCTCCCAGGTCAGACCATTTGCCCAGAAGGGCCAGGTCATTCCTATGTTATTCACTACTGTGTCCTCAGCAACAGTACATAATGGACTTGGCCATAATGTTAATTTACTAATGGTCATTGAAGGAACATTCCACTGAATGAATAAATTTCACAGATACAAATGGCATAGATCCTGCTCTCCAGCACTGGTGATGGTCACATACTCAGCTCCTCATTTGTTCTTGCCTGAACCACTACAAATAATGTCCTTAATGTCTCTACCTTTTTGCGCACTTTCCCATCCTCCATATGGGGATAAGTGTGACCTTTCTATAACACACACTAGCCTAGAGCACATCATGGTCCTGCTGAATGTCATTACCAGCGCCCCAGTTCCTGAAGAATAGAGTCCACACTCCTTCCATACTTCTACAATGCCACCTGTGATACGGATTCTTCCTGTTGCCTTAGAGCGGGGGGGGGGGGGGGGGATGGGGGGGGGAAGGATTGAGAAAAGACAGACAAGAGAATGAAAGCTGGGTCTCGGTGGGACGCTGCTCCCTGATGAGGAGACAGTACCAGTGCCCACAAGCCCTGTCTTTATTTTATAGCAGATGCCACGAGGCAAAGCAGGGGTGTGATCACGTTGTTTACAGCATTCTCGTGAGCTCCAACCCTACTCAACTACATGCACCTGAACTCCAGCACAAGGTATGTGGGGCCACGTGTTCGGACCATAGGTTCAAGCTCACAACCACAGCTGTTGGCTATGATTGTGCTGGGAGGGCCCTGCCCTTCCAGCTGGGACTTGCACGTGGCAATGAGAGGACCTGTCCTTTCATTAGTCCGAGGCTTGAACCTGGCCAAAACACTGTAGCCGCGCCCCACACAACACCTCCAACAGTGCCTGGCGAATAGCAGGTTCTTGCAAATGTGTGCTGGATACATGTATAAGGTGGTGATTATGTACCTGGGCTCTGGGGCCTGACTGCCTGGATTCCGATGCTAACTCTACTGCTTCCCAGCTGTGTGATCCTGTACAAATGACTTAGTCTCTCTGTGTCCTCAATGTATAATGGTAACGATAGCAGAATCTGCATCCAAAAGCCATTGCGATGGTAAAACACTCAGAAAAGTGCCTGGCACATATGTTCCATAGTATTAACTTGGCTGATTATAAAAATATGTACTATGATGATGTCACTCACTATAGGGGCTCAAAAATAATGCACTGATAGTGTATGGAGTAGAAACGCATTGATACTGATGAAGGGGATTTAACAAGGGTTCTTGGAGGAGGTAGGAATTGACTTGGTCACAGAAAGTTATGTGGGAGGCACAGAAAGGACAAAGAAAGGACATTAGGGGCCCAGAGAATAAGACTTGAGCAGACACAAGTGTGAGAGCGAGTGGTGAGCACATTACAGAAAGGTATGGGTGAAGTTGAGTGTGTGGAGGCTTGTTCAGATGGACACAGGTTTGAAAAAAGAGCTTGTAATGTTCCTATAGGCAGTGTGGAACTACTAAATGTTTTTGAATATAAAAGTGAAATAATCAGATCATGGTTTAGGAAGATAACTCTAATGATCACAGGAAAAGGGGTTGAAATGGGAAGAGGCTAGATACTAGACTGGCAAACTCAGATGCCTACAGCGGGCAGGCAAGAAATTTAAATGAGGGAGGAGGAGCAAAGAAGCAACAGGAACCTGGTCAACTGAACCACTGGTGCCTTCTTCTCATCAGTGCACAGATGCTGCTCAATTTCAGCCATTGTCGCCATGTAGGTTGTGGGTCCATTGTTACCAAATTTTTCTATTTTCCAAAGAATGTAAGGAGATATAGATTTATATGTAATTCTAACTTTTAATATGAATTTGTAAGTTAAAATGGCCCTTATTTTAATTTACAAATGTGTGTTATAAACTGTTGTAATCATTCAGGAAAAAAGTGATCAAGTCCTTACCTAGGAGAGGGGCAATATGTATAGAAGATGGGAACAGACAGCTGAGATCCACTGTGGGTAGGGTTTGATGACTAATTAATGTCGACAATGAATAGGAGATGTTGAAAAGACTGATGTTTCCAGCCTAAATGACTAGAGGACACTGATGCAACTGGCAGCATCATGAAATGGAACAAGAATGGTTCTAGCTAGTTTGGCTCAGGAGATAGAGTGTCGGTCCGCAGACTGAAGGGCTGCGGGTTTGATTCCGGTCAAGGGCACATACCTTGGTTGGAGGCGCTATCCCTGGCTCCAGTCAGGGTGCATGTGGGAGCAACCAATCGATGCGTCTCTTTCATCGTTGTTTCTCTCTCTGTGTCTCTTCCCCTCCCTTCCACTCTCTCAAAAAATCAATGGAAAAATATCTTCAGGTGAGGATTAACAACAAGAGCGGGTTTGATTGCTGGTCAGGGCACATACAAGAAACAACCAATGAAGCATAAATGTGGAACAACAAATGGATGTATCTTTCTCTCCCTCTTCCTCTATCTTAAAAAAAATTTTAAATAAAAAATAAACTGTTTAAAAAAAAAAAAGAATGGTTTTTGAATCAGAGAGAACCAGTTCAAACTCAGCCCCATCACTTAAGACCTGGGTGACACTGAGCATGTTACTTAACCTCTCTGAGCCTCCATTTCTTCTCTATTATATGGGATAATATCAATACATATCATAGAGTTGCTTATAAAGATTACATGAGATCGTGCATGTAGAGTGCTTGGCACAGAGCCTAGTACATAATAAGAGCTTAAATGTTTGTCAAATTTATTGGGAACATCCTTTCATTTTACTTCCGGTAAGAGCCTCCAGATTTTTATTTGGTGCTCTCTACTCCTCCCCTGCCCAACCCGAGTCCAGAAGTATCATGTGACCCAGCCCTAGCCAATGAGAAAATTGCATTCCTCTGGTGATAGTGATGGGTGCAGGGACCAGGTCAGATGGTCTGAGTCAACAGAGTTAAACAGAGTTGAGAGAGGAAAGAAACAGCCCTTCTGGAGCGTTTCATTTCCTGTAACATGCCACACCTGAAATCGCCTCTACATCTGGACTTTGCAGTTAAGTCCCCTGTAGGTAGTATTCGTTTGGATTAGATTTTCTGATATGTCTCAATAAAAGAGTTCTAGCTGACTTTGTAACTACAACCACTGTTGACTTTTTAACTCAGATTCCTAATGAAGGCATATCCATAGAGTTTAAAACTGGCAGACCTTGGGAAGACTCTCTCTAGTGATGGTCCCCTGAGATGAGGCCCTGTCCTCGAATATATATGTCTTAGGTAAGAGTGTGAACATGACATGTATCCAAGGGACTCTGAGAGGGCATCCCAAGGTCACAGCTCAGCAGCACCCACCCCTTTGAAGTTCAGAATCCAAACTTGAGAGTGAGGTAATGGGCAGTGGGGGCACTGCCTCTACAACTTCTAGGGCTCTTGTCTGGTTCCTGGAGGAGAAACTTAGCAGGACACTAGCTGGGGAAGCAAAAGGCAGGTGAGACCTAGAGACTAGAGAGAACTCTGGATGTAGGGACAGAAGACCTTCACTTTGACCCTCCAGGGATATGGTGCCTAGGCTTGCCAGCTCTACTCTCACATCCGGGGGTCATGAGTAGGGGTGTTACATGTGCAGCAGGGCCCTAGCTGGCACTTGGGAGACAGGGGGTTTAGCTGTATAATCTAGGACACAATACTCACTTCTTCATCCTTACTTTCCTTAGTAGTAAAACTGGGAGAACTTAATAAAACATACCTAAAGGCCCAGCGGGCATGGCTCAGTGGTTGAACATCGACTTATGAACCAGGATGTCATGGTTCGATTCCCGGTCAGGGCATATGCCTGGGTGTGGGCTCAATCGCCAGTGTGGGGCGTGCAGGAGGCAGCCAATCAATGATTCTCTTTCATTATTGGTGTTTATCTCTCTCTCTCTCTCTCTCTCTCTCTCTCTCTCTCTCTCTCTCCCTTCCTCTCTGAAATCAATAAAAAATATTTTTTTAAAACATACCTAAAGCATTTAGCAATGTCTGAAACATAGTTCACTATGTTCTAAGCAAACATTTCTTCCTCTCAAGTTACTCATCTATAGAGTGAAGGAGTTGAAGCAGAACTCTAGTTACTGGATAACCCATGAGGTTCCTTCCAGCTTGCAAATATTCTAAAACATTCTGTTTCTTTAGCTTATTTATAGTGGTAGGCTTATGATGATACTACAGAACCATCACCCGTTATACAAAATGGTGCCAAATGCAACTCATAATTATTCAGTACGCTTTATTGAATTCTTTAGTATGATAATACTGTTCCATATTGTGTATATAACAGAATACATATGGGTAGCACTCCTGTGCTCGTTTTAAAATGGGTCCACAGCCCTAGCTGGTTTTTCTCAGTGGTTAGAGCATTGGCTTGTGGACTGAAGGGTCTCGGGATCGATTCCGGGGCTGGTATGGGAAGCAACCAATTAATCTGTCTCTCTTCATCTCTCCCCCTCCCTTCCACCCTCTCTAAAAAAATCAGTGGTGGTTGAGGGAGTATTCTTGGGTGAGGATTAACAAAAACAAAACAAGACAAAAAAAAATGGATTCCCAAATTGTTTGATACTCTTCAAGAGGTAGAATCTAAATCTCCTCTTCCGGTGACTTTCTTCTAAGAAATGGGACAAAGCAAAAGTAACAGTGTGATGCTTCCGAGACTAGGTCATAAAAGGCATATGAGTGAGCTGTCTTGCAAGAGAGCCCCTCAACCAGGTCAAGCCTTCAGATGACTGCAGCCCCAGCAACATTTTGACTGCAGGTCCCTGAGTCAAATTTACCCAGTTAAGCCATTTCTGAATTTCTGACTCACAGAAGCTATGAGATAATAAATATTTGTTGTTTTAAGCCATTAAGTATTGGGGTGATTTATGTAACTAAAGATAATTCATACAACCCCTAATCAAGCATATTGAAAATTTTGCAGGGCCATGTATAAATACTCACAGCAAGTGGTTTCAATGACCTCTGCAAATAACCTTACTTCAGTTCAGTCAGGTTTGAGTATGAAATGAGTTGCCCGAAACGTAAGACTTTTGGTTATCTTATTTATTTTATTATGGAACTGGAAATGAGAAATTGTGATCTGGAATTACATCAGGCAAAACACTCAGAAGACATTTTTCAGCCCCAGTGTGCCTGCTAGACAATGGCCATAGCAGAGACCAATGCCAAGAACTGAGTTGATTCTCTTATAAAACAATATTAACAACAGCAAACTGCCTTCCTTACTAAACTGTGTATTCAGCATGTATGGACTATTATTTTCACGGACTTTGCAGCCAGAGGGAGCCCTAGAGATCACCTGGGTTGGAGTCTTTCGAAGTGAAGGGCAGTGAAGAGGTTACGCTCCTCAGATCTGGGAAGCCTGGGAAAGGTACTTGCCCTGCGGATCCTGAGGCCTTACCAGGCCACTGAGGTAGAATCTCAGCGGTGGACCGAGGAAGCATAGTAGCGTCATGGCGCTAGGTAGGTCAAGTAAACTCTTTAAACCTGAGTTTCTACATCTATAAAATGGGGATTATAATACTACCTGCTCATTAAGATTGTTGGGAGGATCAAAGGAAATGATGTAGCAAAGTGTCCAGCACAGTACCTGGTATAAAAATGACTTCTGAATTAAATTCTATAATCCAGGCTATCCCTTGACTTCAGGGAGACCAGTACCTGGAGAAAGCATAACATCACCCTCACTGCCATCTGAGGTGTCAGGGGGTACAACAGCTTAGGTGTAATAATAATAATAATATTAATAATAGTCACAACATGATTGTTAAGTGTTTATGTGCCCAGTAACTATTCTAAGCATTTAGCTAATGTTAACTAATTAAATTCTCACAACAATCCTATGAGGTAGATGCTTTTTTAAGACCTGTTTTACAGATCAGAACAGTGAAGCACAGAGCAGTTAAGTGACATGTATAGTTACAGCTCCTATGCAGCAAAGTTAGCACTTGAATTCAGAGACTCTAAGTAATTTGTAACAGTGAGTTTTACCAATGTCGCTCACCCTAAAATAAAATAGAAGGAACCCAAGTCCATAAGTGTCCCCCTTTCTTAATGAATATGCTGGTCTGCCTCAGAACTATGTATAGCTGAAGGCTGAGGCCCCAGAGAAGCTGTGGATCCTGGTGAAGTTGGTTCTCAAGCTCCCACCAGGAGTGCGTTTGGATAAAACAAAGGGAAGCAATGGAAGGTGCTGGGCCTGGGGCAGGTGGACACTTTCTGGAGAAAGCAGTTCAGGCAGGGAGCCTGGAGGTCCCCCAAGAACAGCTTAGCTTACTCAGTTTGCCTGCGTTGACCTCAGGCTTAGAGCTTTCGCATTACCCAGTCCCTCAGCCTGGAATTCTCTCTTGGCTTCTTTATCACTTGTGTCCACTATCCCTTAAGTCTAATCATTTACATCAGGGGTCCTCAAACTATGGCCCGCGGGCCACATGCAAATACAAATATTGTATTTGTTCCCGTTTTGTTTTTTTACTTCAAAATAAGATATGTGCAGTGTGCATAGGAATTTGTTTATAGTTTTTTTAAAACTATAGTCCGGCCCTCCAACGGTCTGGGGGACAGTGAACTGGCCTCCTGTTTAAAAAGTTTGAGGACCCCTGATTTACATCCTTAGAGAGGCCTTTTCTGATTATCCCATTGAAAGTAAATGTCCTATCCCATCCCTACTCTCCATTATTCTCTATAATATACCACTCTTTTTTTTTCCTATTAGCACTTACCACAGTTTGCAATCATTTTAGTTACCGATTTCTGTTTTCTGATCTTCCTCACTGCTCCAGCAGGAGTGAGATGTGCCTCACTCTTGCCCCTGTCTCTCCCCTATTTTAGGAACCATGCCTGTCTCATTAGCCACTGTAAACTCCAGGACCTGATTGCTAACAAGGTCTGGCACATAATTGATTCCATCAGGACTTGTTGAATGAGGGTGAGCATGCAGAAAAACATGGGGGCTATACCAGCCTTTCCCTCTCCCGCCTACGTTGACACCCATTCCTCATCATTTCACCCTGTGCCTGTCCCTCTGCATGGAACTGCTGAGCTAAAACCCTTGACACACCTGCTCTCAGCACCTGTCACTGTCCTCAGCAGGGGATTTCTCCCACTCCGCCACCCCCAGTCTTAACCACAAAGCAACTACATCTTTTGGGAGAAGGGCTGAACCAAGCACACATGAGCTACCTGAACAGAGTAGACAAGCGGTTCATAATACCGCCTATATGCTGTTAAAAGGAACCAGCTTTGAGCTCCATCGTCTTCATTCCTAGAAAGGAAAATAGAATGCAATTTAGTGATTCACACTACAGGGGGCAGTGGTTTTCCTTAAGCTTGAAGCAGCATCATTAGTCACTAGCACAATCTCTTTAAACCAATTTTTTAAATGACACCCAAGATTTGAACCAATTAATCCACAGCTGAGATCACCGCTGGAGACTAGTGATGGCAGAAAGAGGGCACTAGGGCCCCATCTCACGTCCTAGCTGAGACAATCCCTATGCCTATTGACTTTGGCAAGAATCAGGTGGAAACCCAGTTGGGGACAGGAGAGTAACTTTGCTGTTGAATGTGTCCCCACCTTCCCCAGCCCAGGACCCTAGGAATGGAGAACTGATAACTCGGGATGACTTCAAATTGGCAAATGGTACAATTCAATGAGAAAACCAGAATTGCTGATCATTAAAACAGCAGCATTTTTCCAGAAGGAGATTCCTAGAAATAAAATGCCAAACACAGCACAAGTCATCAAAAAGCCTCCGAAGCAGGAATTTCCCACTTGACAGAAACCATCCACGTAGTGTTCAAAGGGAAAAGAACAGCATTATCCCAATTCCTTATACTTTGTTGTTTCTGGGATTTGGAATTAATTATTCAACTAAATAATTACTCTGAAATTCATTCAAGACATTTTAGCTCTGTGACCCTGGGTAAGTTCTTGACCTCTATGGATCTCTATCTCCTACAGAATGGAAAGAATTATAGTATTTGCTTCATGTTGTATAAAGATTAAATAAATTATAATATATGTAATTATAATATTTACTATCATATAGTAAATGCTAAAAATATTGAAAAACCATTTTTTGCAGTTGTTTACATGGTAACAGCAAATATGCTCACAGTGAAGCTTATACTCATCCCTATCTCATTATATCCTAACTACAGGCCCAGTGCACGAAATTCGTGCACTGGGGGGGGGGGTCCCCTCAGCCCAGCCTGTGCCCTCGCAGTCCGGAAGCCCTCAGGGGATGTCCGACTGACGGCTTAGGCCCACTCCCCTGGGCGGGGGGAGGGAGGAGTGGGCCTAAGCCATCAGTCAGACATTCTTAGTGCTGCCAGGGAGGCGGGAGAGGCTCCCGCCACCACTGCTGCATTTGCCAGCCGTGAGCCCAGCTTCTGGCGCACTGACCACCAGGGGGCAGCTCCTGCATTGAGCAACTGCCCCCTGGTGGTCAGTGTCCATCAGAGCTCCTGGCCGGTCTGCCCTTGGGCCAATTTGCATATTAGCCTTTTATTATATAGGATGCCAGTTTGCTTTTCCACTTCCACTCTAGAGCAACATAAGGGCAACGTCTCTTTCTCTGTGTACCCTGGTGTCAGTAAGTTATCTGGCAAACAATAAGCATTCAATAAGCTTCTGCAGTGAATAAATGAAGGTATATTGCTCCGAGGTTATAAAATGAATAATACACAGTCCTTGTCCTTATAGAACTCACAGTCTAGGGATGGAGAAAGACAATAGTAAAATCACATCTTGTGATTGGTTAGAGTTCTGAAAGATTGCCTTAGAATTTGCCTACCTTGGGGGAGTAAGAGAAGGAGGTGATGTATAAGCCAACCTTGAAGAGGGATTTCACCAGGAAAAGATTGGATGGAAGGAGATGGCATCTGAACTGAGTTTTGAAGGATGAGTAGGAGTTGGCCAGGTGAAGAAGGTAGAGAGCTCTCCAGGCAGATGAAGTAGCATGTGTGCACTTCAGGATCTTGTGTGGGGAGGATGTGTATATCTGTTTTTATGTGTATGAGAGATCTTTTGCCATCAGACTGTAGATTCCATTAGTTCAGGAGTCAGCGAGCTTTTTCTATAAAGGGTTAAACAGTAAATATTCTCAGCTTTTTGAGCCATCCAGTTTGTCACAACTACTCAACTCTGTCACTGTAGCAAGAAATCTGCCATATCAGTGGATAAAGCGGACTGAAGGATCCCAGGTTTGATTCCACTCAAGGGCACATGCCCAGGTTGCAGGCTCAATCCCCAGTAAGGGGTGTGCAGGAGGCAGCTGATCAATGATTCTCTCTCATTGATTTTTTTTTTATTGATTTTTTACAGAGAGGAAGGGAGAGAGAGAGTTAGAAACATCGATGGGAGAGAAACATCAATCAGCTGCCTCCTGCACATCTCCTACTGGGGATTTGCCCGCAACCCAGGTACATGCCCTTGACCGGAATCGAACCTGGGACCTTTCAGTCCGCAGACCGACGCGCTATCCACTGAGCCAAACCGGTTTCGGCTCTCATTGATTTTTCTATCTCTCCCTTCTCCCTACCTCTCTAAAAATCAATAAAAATATACTTTTAAAAAATAAAAAGAAATCCCCCATAGCCAATATATAAGCAAATGGTGTGGGCATGTTTGACCTGAAGAGGACTGGATTTGGTCCATGGGCTCTAGTTTGCCAACTCCTTTATACAGAATGAGAAAACTGCCCTTCTGGCTTCCCAAGGATACAGTGCACAAAGGTGTCCAAACCACAGAGCTTATGCTCAGAGGCCTTCCTGTGATCAGACTTTGCATGAGTTATCAATTGCCATGTTACAAATTATCACAAAACTTGGTGGCTTAAGTCATTAATATTTGTTACAGCCTCTGTAGACAAGGAGGATTCTGACAGGGCAGTTCTGGCTCAGGATCTCTTAGGAAGTTGTAGTCAAGATTTCAGTTAGGGCTGCAATTATCTGAGGGCTGTACTAGGGTTAGAGAATCTACTTTCAAGGTGGTTCACTCACTTGGCTGACAAGTGGGTGCTGGTTTTGGCAGAAGTCTTTAGTTCCTTCCCACATGGACCCCTCCACGTGGCTGCTTGAGTGTCCTTCACAACGTGGGGGCTGGCTACCCCAGAGCAAACAATCTAAGAGAACAAGGTGGAAGCTATTACCTAGCCTAGGAAGTTACACACCGTCACTTTTGCCATATTTTACTGTCCATAGATTCAATGTGGGGACAGACACTACACAAGACAAGTATACCAGGAGGCAAGGATTACTGAAGGACAATTGAGGCTGGCTACATTAAGTAAAACCCCAACCTGTGATTGATTAGACTTCTAAAAGAAGGTACAGAGAGCTCTCCAGGCAGATGAAGCAGCATGTCTGCACTTCAGGATCTTGTGTGGGGAGGGTGTGTGTACCACAGTGATGTGCCTCACTCTTGTCTCTTCCCTATTTTAGTCAAATATTACCACAGAACTTTCAAGAGAATCTGAATGCCCTAAACCTCTCACATTAATCATAAAAGACAATAAGAATACCTCTTGTTACTATGGAGACATTAAAAAGTTAAATGAACCCTTGCTACATTTGCTCTCCTGAAAAGCATGAGAGAGACTGGGGTACAAACATAGGAAACTCATTTCTGAAATTTTCCCTCAAGGAAATGGCTTACTGGACAGAGCCATTAGTTGCTCCCCATCAATAAATTGACCCAAGGCTTCCCTATTCCGACTTCTTCACTTGCCCAAAAATGAGCTGCACTAGATAGGCAGTTACTTCACTCTTTACCTTCCATAAAGGAAGTAGAATCTAGAAACTGCTAGAAACAAAAGCTTACTATTACCCAATGGGGGCTATTTTGAGGAAACAGGATGAACCAACTTGGTTCCTATCAAACTATTTGGGACTCAGGATTCTAGTATTTTAAAATTGAAGAGACCTTACCACGCTCTCCAGCCTCCAACTTGATCTAGCTCCCCTTCCCCAGCACCCCTGACCAAGAAATCCTGCTTCTTCTCACAAGTATCACAGTCCTTTTTCACTAGGCAGGGGTGGGAACATGCTAGGTGACATTTTTACAGTGTTCCTTTGCATGGTGTGTGGAGGCTCTGTGTTTCATAGCTGGGGCAAAGAGAGTTTTATTTATTTTGGTTGTCTAGGTGACAGGAGACAGCTGAGAAAGAAGTAAAGGTGACAGAGAGGGATAGTATGTCAGATGACCCACTTCCAACTGCTGGACTGTCTCTGAAATTCTGTAACCCAGAAGATGAGGGTCAGTAGCTGAGAGACATCTTGCTGTTGAGACATAGTGGACTCTGGCCAAAAATATTATTTCTTGGGGACTCAGATGACAAACTGTGATAGAAATGTGGGACCATTCTCCACAATTCTGCTTAGAACCCAGCAATACACAGGCACCCTGAGGTGTAGGGACTAGAGTGCATTGCGAGGAAGCCCCTTGGCATGGACACTGGTGTTCTCACAACCAGCATCATTGGCAGAGGCAGCAGCGAGGCGGCCTCAACAGTGTTGACAGCTAAGATGTCCCTGAGAGGGAAGCCATGGTGCATGACAGGTGCCTGTATCTTATCCACCAGGTTGTCGGTGTAGGTAGGCACTTCATGGGGACTCCTGGAAATGAACCAGGCACTTCTGGGTGAGGGAATTATGGTCTTATAATTTGACATGTAGAGGCCTACAGTCATACCTTGGGGTAGTAACATAAATATGACCTCACTATAGTAGCTAAGAGTATGAATTTGGGAGCCAGACTACTGAGGTTTCAATCACAATGTGACCCTGAGCAAGTTAATGAACCTCTCTGAGCTTTATTTTTCTCATTGATAAATTAGAGATAACATTACACTTAATTCATAAAGTTGTTGTATTCCAATAATTATCTATATATATAAAAAGCCAGGGGCCATCGCAACTGAACAGACAACCAAACAGGCTGAGTGGTGTGACAAGGCCAGCAGGGGGTTTAGTGAGGGACGATGAAACGACTGAGCAGCAGGCTGTGTGGGGCAACCAGGCCAGCAGGCAGAGGTGGTTAGGGGCGATCAGGCAGGCAGGCAGGTGAGCAGTTAGGAGCCAGCAGCCCCAGACTGTGAGAGGGATTGGGCCTAAACCGGCAGTCGGACATCCCCCGAGGGGTACCCGATTGGAGAGAGTGCAGGCTGGGCTGAGGGGAGCCCCCCTGCACAAATTTCGTGCACTGGAACTTTAGTATACGTAATATAATTATTGAGAAAAAATTAGAACAGCGGCAGGCATACAATTGTTGAGGAAAATTTTTTGCATTCATAAGTTGATAACGCCTGAAACAAACTTATAACACAAACTTCCTAGGATGAAACACCTCCTCAACCGTGGAGTTTGTTGCACATTGGAAAATTCCAGTTATTAAAATTTCTTTCTGATGGTAGGACAATTTGCCTCATTTTTTTTTACATTTTAATTTCTTTATTGATTAAGGAATTACATATTTGTCCTCATCCCCCCATTATCTTCCCCAACCCCCCAATTTGCCTCATTGCAACTTCTCCGCATTGAGTCCAATTTTTCTCGGAGATATTCCAAAATAAAACTTTCCCATGCGAACAGCTCACTAGACAATTCTCAGACTGGTTCTGAGAACTCTCCCTCCCAGGTGTGTGCCTCTGGATGCAGCGCAGGCTCAGTGTTGGGGAGCAATGCGGGATCCAAGGGACAGCCTAGGGACTGTCTCCAGGAGACCTTCCCCCTTCAAATGAACACATGAGAAAAAATGTCAGATGAACCCAAGCGTTTCAAATTAATTTTGTTTGGGAGAGCAAAAGAAAAGGGATTTCCAAAGTGGGCCAAGGACTTTGTCAAAGCTGTGCCTCTAAGAGAGAGATGGACAACTGGCTGGCCTGGAGGCTGGCCAGCTGGGAAGCCTAAGCCCGGCCAGAGACCTGAGCCAGCACTGGCTCCACCTCTTGGGGCGTAAGAAGGAAAAGCTGGTTTCCTCAGTAGAAATAAGCATATAGTATGCGCCCGGGGACAAAATAAAACTCTCCCTGTACCTGGCATGGGTCCTAACTCTTGCCTCCAAGTCGGGCAGAGGCCTCCCTCATTCCACTTTCACTGTCAGAAGGCGTATCTGTCCCTCACCTCCAGGGCATGAGGCTGCCAGATGTAAGCACAGCACATTTCTGGGTTTCACTTGCTCAGGGCTTTCTGATTCATTTTCTTTTATGGGCCTGAGGGGTGGAAGAACAGGAGGTAGGAGGGAGCATGGAAAATGACATTTCTGGTCTCAATCAGACTTTGTTTTCTGTAGAATGGCAGTGGAAACTCTTTTCATTGCTTTCTGTTTGACAATATTTAATGAGGCAACTATTTTGGAAGTAAGATCTCATTTCTTTCATTTAAAAAATTTCACCGTACTATAAAACTAAGGCTTGCTCATCAAAGGAAACAAAACATCAACCACAGCCCACCATCTAAAGGCAACCTTCATTAGCAGTCAGTGGATTTCTCAACAGAACGTATGTCAGAGCTTTTCATTTCTTTTCCAAATAATTATAATATAGTTTACAAATTCCAAAATATTCACACATATTATGAACACTTCTTCCATTGATATATACTTCACATAAATGTATTAACAGTTCTGTTAAGATATAGTTCACATACTATATAATTTGCCTATTTCAAGTATAGAATTCAATGTTTTTTTAATATATACACAGAACTGCACAACCATCACCATTTGAGAACATTTTTATTATTCCAAAAAGAAACCTTGTACCTATTAGCAGTCACTCTCCATTACCATCCCACCCCAACCGCAGCCCTAGGCATCTACTAATTTACTTTTTGTTGTGGAGAGCGGCTACAGTGTTTTGGACAGGTCCAAGCCTTGGACTGATGAGAGGGCACAGTCCTCTCATTGCCATGTGCAAGTCCTAGCTTGGAGGGCAGAGCCTTCCCAGCACAATTATAGCCAACAGCTATAGTTGTAAGCTTGAACCTATGGTCCGAACACGTGGCCCCACATGCCTGAGTGATATGGGCTTGATAGAGTTCAGGTGCATGTAATTGAGTAGGATCGAAACCCACGAGAATGTTGTAAACATCTTGACGACACCCCTACTTTGCCTTGTGGAATCTGTCTATAAAATAAAGATACGGCTTGTAGTCCATGGCGCTGTCTCTCCATCCGGGAGCAGTGTCCCACCCAGACCCAGCTCATTCTCTTGTCTGTCTTTTCTCAATCCTTCACCGCCCCCACTCAGGGTCACTGAACCAGGCTGACCTGGCATGGCACATAAGGTGCCCTGGAGCTGAGTATGCCATGGCCGTGCCAGTTCGCCACATTTTGTCTCTATAGATTTGCCAATTCTGGATATTTCATATAAATTGAATTATATGTTTTTTTATTACTGGATTCTTTCATTTAGCATCATAGTTTAGGGCTCACTTATAGTGTGTATAAATACTTCATTCTTTTTGTTTTGTTTTGTTTTGTTAATCCTCACCCAAGGATATTTTTCCATTAATTTTTAGGGAGGGTGAAAGGGAGAGGGAGAGACAGGGAGAAATATCAATGTGAGAGACGCAATGATTGGTTGCCTCCTACATGCACCCAAACCAGAGCCAGGGAACCTGCAACCAAGGTACACGCCCTTGACTAGAATCAAACACTGAACCCTTCAGTCCTCGGGCTGATGCTCTATCCACCTAGCAAAACTGGCTAGGGCAATACTTCATTCCTTTTTATCGCCAAATAAAATCTTATATAATAAAGAACTAATATACTAATTAGACCAGACAGTGGAATGCTTCCGGAACTACCAGTGGGCAAGTCCATGGGGCCAGGGGCCAGGAGGCAGCCAGGGCCTGAGGCAGCCAGAGCTGCGAGGGCCAAGCCCCTTGCATGAATTTCGTGCATTGGGCCTCTAGTTCTATTATATGGAACTACTACATTTTCTTTACCAGTTTGTCAGTTGATAGACCTTTGTGTTGTTTCCAGTTTTTATTTTTATTTATTTATTTTTAATATATTTTTATTGATTTCACAGAGGAAGGGAGAGGGAGAGAGAGAGAAAAACATCAATAAAATGAGAGAGAATCACTAATTGGCTGCTTCCTGAAAGCTCCCCACTGGGGATTGAGCCAGAAACCCAGGCATGGGCCCTGACCTGGAATCAAACCATGACCTCCTCCTGGTTCTTAGGTTGATGCTTACCCACTGAACCACACTAGCCAGGCTTGTTTCCACTTTTTATGCATTATGAATAATTCTGCTTAAACATTTTTGTGCAAGTATATGTTTTTATTTCTTATGGGTATACCTAGGAGTGGAATTGCTGGGTCATAAGATATTTCTATGTTTAACCTTTTGTGGAACTGTTATACTATTTCCCAAGGTGGCTGGACCATTTAACATAACCCCCTAGTAGTGTCTGAGGGTTCTAATTTCTTGTCAGCACTTATTATTATCTGTATTTTTTAGTATAACTATCCTAGTGGGTATAACACAGTATCTCATTATGGTTTTGATTTGTATTTCCCTGGTGGTTCATGATGTTAAGCATGCGTTTATATGCTTATTGGCCACCCTTATACTTGTTTTGAAGAAATGTCTATTCAGAATCTTTGTGCATGTTTTAATTACATTACTTTTCTTTTTATTTTTTGAGTTGATATAAGTTCTTTTTGTTTGGCAAATATTTATTCCCATTCTGTAGTGTAGATCGTCTTTTCACTGTTTTAATGGTGTCCTTTGAAACACAAATGTGTTTCTTTTTCCTTTGTTGCCTGTGCATCCTTATTATTTTATTTGTTTGACTGTCTCTCCCCTAAAGTAGAAGCTCCCTAAATGTAGGGACATTGTCTGTAATATTCATTTCTCTGTCCCCAGTGCCTGGCACAGGAAATGCTCAATTAATGTTTTTGATAAATGACTAAATGAAGAAATGACTACATAAATGAAACACAGTTATAGATATTTGTTCATTTTATGTAATAAATACATAACATTGAGTTTAAATGGAATTTTTAAAAATTAAATTGAATCACCCATTCTGTAATAAATGTAGAGAGGTGTTCAAGAATGCTTTAAAAATTAAATTGTAAGACAAAAACTAAGCCATAATCTTTATGCTTTGGGGCTCTGCTGTCCAATATGGTAGACCTACCCAGTTCAAATGGCTGGATTCCATAAGATTCTGAAAACTTTGCATGCAAAACGAATGTGAAATATCTCATTAATACTTTTGTATTTGTTACATGTTGAAAGGATAATGTCTTAGATATATATTAAGCTAAATAAAGTATTTTATTAAAATTAATTCCATCTGTTTCCTTTTACTTCTTTAAACTGTGGCTACTAAAAAATTTTAACAAACATATGTGGCTTGCATTATATTTCTAACAGATATCTCGGCTCCAAGTTAACTGACAATTTAAAATAAATTCTATTGTGACTCTTTCTGACAATCAAATCTCTACCTACTAATTTTCCTTTGGGGAAGAGGCAGAATAGGAGGGTAGAACTAACACTGGTTTAGAAATAAGGCCAGATGGGTTTGGTCCCTGCCGTGCCATCGACTGTCAGTGTGACCAAGAGCAAGTCTCTTGGACAGAAAGCTCTGCATCTGCTCCATGAGGGGTTTGAAAAAATGCACTCTAAAGGCCCTCAGCACCAACAATTACATTCTAACCTGTCTTACCTAATTTCTTTATTAGATTGGCTTAAAGCAAGGTGCAGTTACACAGCATGGATGGAGACGTCTTCCTTCAGAGAATCAAAGGCCTTGTACCATACGCAGGTGCCCAAGCATGAAGACATTATTTTTGCCAGACAGGGTCTCTGGCAACATTGGGAAGCAGGCGGAATGTGCCTTTGTTACTCTTTCAACACACGTCCTGTGTCCTTCCTTTGTCCTAGATTAAAAGGGAGTTCTTCACTTCTTTTCAAGTTACTATTGACCATTGGGCAGCAGGGGTTTGAATTATATGGGTTCACTTACACACAGATGTTTTTTTAATAAATACTGTAAATGTATTTTCTCTTCCTCCTGATTTCCTTAATAACAATTTCTTTTCTCTAGCTTACTTTATTGTAAGAATACAGTATTTAATACATATAACATGCAAAATATGTGTTAATCGATTGTTTATATTATCAGTAAAATTTCTGGTCAATCGCAGGTCATTAATAATTAAGTTTTGGGTCCCTATCCGATTTGGCTCAGTGGAGAGTCACCTGCGGACTGAAGGGGTCTCTGCTTTTTCTGTATACCATACCATTTGGGGCCCTTTGCTTTCTTCTGAAAACTTACCATTCCTGGGTTCCACACCTTCAAAGTGCTTTTGATTGGCTCACTAATTAACTTAACTTTGCAAATAATATAATTATATCAGATAAAGCATTATGTATGCATTTCTTTGTTTTTAGCTCACAAAAACACTGATAGTTATCACTATCATCCATGAGATGGGAAACCCGAGACACAGAGAGGTTAAGTACCTTGCCCAAAGCCACACAGCTAGTAATTGGTTGAACTGAACTTTGACCGGCCATCAGATTCCAGAGTCATTGGGATTGCTGGCTAGTTTATCTGGTCCATAAAATTACATCAAGGTGAATAGGTCCTGATGCTACTCTTCCAGTTTAAAATGTACACTTACTAGTGACCTCAACCCAAAGTTGTGGCTACTCTGAGTACCATGACAAGATTGGTATAAGGTACAGAAACTATTTTTTTTATTAGATGTCATTGCTTTTCCTTCCTCAAAGCTTGCTGCATTGTTCTATGTTGTATCTGGGCTAAACATGCTTAGGCACAGGGTGAGTGCTCAAGAAATGTTGGTTTTCTCTCCCTGTTTCCCTGGGCCCCAGATAGATGCTCTGTCATCATCAGTGTAGAACCTTACTAGTAGTAATGGTCTATTCACTTCACTACTAGTATAATAATAAGAGCTACCTCTTGAGTCTACTGCCAAGACACTCAGCTAAGCAATTCACATACACTGCCTCATTAACTCATGTCAATCTTACCACATGTCTGAGAAGTCAATCCTTAAACACATAGTCAAATCAAATGTTAAAACATCTGGAAAGTTGATTCTTTTCACATACATCAGATTATGTTACTATTCTTTTGCTTAAACCCCCCAGTAGTTTCCCAACTCCTTAGAGTAAAATTGAAAGACTTTACATGGGGTAATGTTCCAGCCAACTTGACCTTACTCTTCTTAAACAGTCACTCAAAGTATACCTCCCACCTTAGGGTCATTGCACCTGCTGTTCCTCCCACCTGCAATCTTCTTCTTTATACTTACTTTACACCTCTGCTCAAATGTCACCATCCTTGACCAGCCCTTCTAAATAGCTTCCCTCCATCCTTCATATCCCTACTCTGCTCATTGCACTCACCACCTGCCATCCATATTTATTTTTATCTATTTCACTCAACTAGATTCTTAGGTACATAAGAAAGGGAACTTTGTTCATTGCTGTGTTTATTCCCAGAGCCTGAGTCACATATTGCAGGTGCTCAGAAAAATACTTGTTGAAGGAAAAATGAGAGGAAGGAAAACAAGAAGGAAGGAAGGGAGGGAGGGAGGAAAGAAGGAAGGAAGGAAAGAAGGAAGGAAGGAAGGAAGGAAGGAAGGAAGGAAGGAAGGAAGGAAGGAAGGAAGGAAGAAAGGAAGGAAGGAAGGAAGGCTAATATAATCCATTTCACAGATGAGGATTCATAGAGGTTAAATAATGTGCTCAAGGTTTCCCAGCTAATTAAGTGGCAAAACAGAGATCTAAGACTTCTGCTCTTAACCACAAAATGGTGCTGTTACTAAATATCACCTCACACACACTTCAGCATTGGAGAGTTTATTTGCACGACTTTAAAAATAAAAAAAGGCCTATGTGACTGTCATTTATAGATAGCTTTCTCAAAAAAACACACAAAAGAACCAAAAACCAATACATATTCTGGGTGAAAACACAAATAAAGCTTGAATACCATAGCTGTCTTTGGCTTAGTACCTTATTTTTATTCCTTAAAATAAAAGGTATGGAAAAATCCTTTTGTCTGTGACACAGGGCGGTCATTGTAAATGCCTAGGCATGAACTTCATCAAGAAGGCCATAATCTAGGTGTCTTCTGTTCTTTTTATTTATTCTAAAGTAACATAATCCTTTAGACATCAATTTGTTGGTCAACTGTAAGGTGGTTGAGAAACTGAAGGCTGAATATTATCCTTTTTCACTTATTTCAGTTTACAGTAAACAGAAAGTGAAATGCAATGTCCAAAATACATGAACCAGGGAACACAAGTGCTAGAAAGCCCTTTAGGGAGCATCTGGCTACCCTCGCATTTTCCAGATGAGGAATGAAAGCCCTGAGAGATGAATTTTTACATATATAATAATTATGTTTGACATTTGCTTTCAAATTTAGCATGGAGAGATGCCAAATGAACCATAAAACCAAGAATATACAGCCAAAAAATTCCATATGTTCCCTCAAGAACTCATAGAATCATGACATCAGTTTCCTTCTCAAGTCTCTAAAATCTCAGTCTCACTAAAAATGATCTCACACCTCAACAGGGAATAAATCTGTGGGACTGTCAACCTCACAATGGCCAAATATTGGTATTTCTTGTGTATCCTGGACCATATTTGATTCAATCCATTAATCTTTGTTAAATTAACCATGCACTACAGATGTGAAGTCTTGAGCTTTAGCTAGACAAGAATTGAAGTCTAAGGATGGCCTATGTGACTGCAGTGAAGTCCTCAGCACAGGGCGCTTATTAGCTTAGTTGGCCAGAGACAAGGCTAAACATTTTTTTTCTTTTCCTCTTCTTCTTCTTTTTTCCCCCTATTCCATTGTTTTGGGGTTGTTTTTGTGGGTTTGTTGTTGTTGTTTCTGTTGTGTGTTTTGTGTGTGTGTGTGTGGGGGGGTATTGTTGTTGTTGTTAATCCTAACCCAAGGATATCTTTTCTATTGATTTTTAGAGAGTGGAAGGGAGGGGGAGAGATAGAGAGAGGGAAACATCAATGTGAGAAAAACACATCCATTGGTTACCTCCTGAACATGCCCCAACCAGGGCTGAGCCTGCAAGTGAGGTACGTGCCCTTGACCAAATGGAACCAGCGAACCCTTCAGTCCCCAGGCCAATGCTCTATCCACCGAGCCAAACCAGCTAGTACCCATTGTTTTGTTTTGTTTTATTCCCCATTGTTCCTTCTTTCCTTCCTTCCTGATAGTAAAATGTTTGGAGGAAAAAAAATGGATAGAACAGTTAAGTATTGTCAATTTTACATCTATAATTCTAAACATTGGTAACACTTCCATGTGTGGCACTTAAGAGTCTATTAATTGGGCAAGGTTGTTTGTGAGCAATTTAGAACCTCAGATTCAACATCATCTATCAGAACCTCCTCCACATCTTCCCAGAGCCCATATTGAGAAAGAATCTTAGATAGTTGAGTCCATGGTGGAAAATTTTGGAATTGAGATTCAAAAAGTAAACTGTGTCAGAATGTCACCTTGAGATTGAAATCATAGTGAGGGATAAATGAAGGTTAAGCCATTGTAGGTATATCATGGAAAAGCTCCTTGAGACTTTGGAACCTGGCTACCTGGGCTAGAATCTTGTCTCTATTACTTTAGGCAAGCAGGTTACTCAGACTTCAGAGCCTCCTCTATAAAAATGGAGATAAAGATGCCTCCTCTGTAGGAAGATGATGAGGATCTTAATGATGGGTTTATAGGAGTCTTAGCACAGAGTTAGGCACATAAGGTTTCCTCACTCAGCATAACCCACTCTTGTTTGATGGCTTCCAGTGCAGTGCCATGGCAACCAGAACTAAAGGAGGATTCAGAAAAAGTGGGCTCCCTGATCTGAAGCAAACACAGTCATGGGGGCTCTGCTGGCAACCTCATGATAGACTACTTATGGAACCCAGGCTGGGACAAGGCACAGCCTGCCCACTGCTCTGGGCTTGGGAAGTTAAGTGGCTGTCAGGGTGCAAAGGCATCTCTGTGGGCTGCCCTCACCCAAGTCACCACCTCCCTCACCCCAGCATGTTGTCCAAGTGAAATCTGGTGAAAATGAGGAGTCTGGACAACCAAAGGAACAGGAGGAATCCAGTCCACATAGGGACAATCTCAGGCCTACGGAGGGGGCAGTGTAGAGTCAGGGAAGTGACTCCCATATCTATTGCCCTAGTGTTGGGGGCAGGAAAGGAAAACAGTCAGTGCTGATTCCTATGACAGGAAAGGGAACTCCCCAAGCCAGAGCCCTGGGGAAATCAGCTTAGGAAATTATGCAGGGCTTAATTTGTTAAACTGTTAGAAGGATATAGATACCAGGAAAGCAGGTCCTGGTACTTCCGAGGGGGTATAGTAGGAGGCACACCCTCCGCAGGGAGAGATTCAAACAAATATACTCTGTTGTCTGTGTTTCAGTGTAAATGAAAAACACACACGCCCTCCTCTCCATAATAAGAGGTTTAGTCTGTGCCTCTCTGGCTTCCTCACAAACAACCACAGGGAGCTGACAGGCTCCTCAGATTACTCTTGACCTTGGGAGTTGACCCTTAGAAATGCATTCTACTTTGAGATATGAAAAAAACAAAAAAACAAAATCAAACCCAACAACCTCTTGGGAAAGATGGTTTATTTCTGCTGGGACCCGTTTCCCCTCTCTAACCCATTGCCAACACACACACACACACACACACACACACACACACACACACACACCCCAGATCATCCCTTTCCTAATTAAAACCCTCACAGCTTCCCACTATACAAGATTAAAATCTAAAGAGCAAACTGTGGACAATAATGTCTCACATCATCCACCCTTACCCACCTGTAAACCTCATTCCACACCCCTCTCTGGTTGGTCATTACGTGCTAGGTACCCTGGCCTCATTCTTCTTCCAGTCTTGTTCCCACTTAGGGCCTCTGTGTTTGAAATGCTGTTTCCCCCTGATTTCCGCATGGCTGACTGCTTCTTGCCTTTCACATCCCACTCAAATGGCATTGTCTCAAGGAGACCTTCCTGATTGCCCAATCTGAAGTAGCCTGTCCTTCACTTGTCAGCACTTGTCACTTAAGGGCATTTTTCTTGTGTACGTGCCAATTGATTGTTGTCACTCCTACAGAGACATAAGCTCTGTGATCACACGGCATTAGCTGTCCTGGTCACCACTGTGTCCACAGAGTCTAATGTCTTGCCTAACACATAGGAAGCTCAATACCTATTTGTGGAAGCTCATAACTCCTACTCTCCCCCTCTGCCATTTTTGATGAATTTGATGGAACTTAATTCCTCATCGGTTCCCCTTTACACCACTCAGATACCAGCAGAGCCATATTTAGGCCATCATTATACCCTGGGGCTCCCACTCAAACATCTCCAGCTTGGTACCACTCTCTTCTCTTCAAACCTCCATATCTTTCAAGCCTCCTCTATCCCACCTTCAGGAAAGTAGGCAGTCCAATTGCTCAGCCCTTCCCAGAGCCCCAAGCCCATTAGCTTCCTTTTCACTTGACTCCCTGCACAGATTTTTGGCATCATGGCTAAGAACACAGGGTTGCTCTCACACCAGTGACTAGGGCTTCAAGGTGTTTTTTCTGAGGATTAAATGACTTCAACACCATGCCTGGCACATTAAGAACACTCAAGCAATGTTATCCAGTTTCATTACTATCTCTGCTATAATGAAAGTTTCTTCTTTGCCTCTGCCTCCTGTCCTTTCGTCTCTCCCTCCCTTGCACTCCCATTTGATTAGTTTTACTCTCGGTGGTTCATTTAGCTGAGGTGAAGTTGGAACATTGCCAGGTCTTCCAGGTGGTAGTGCAGAGTTCTGACTGGATAGAACCAGCCCAGTGCAAGGTGGGAAGGAGCTGAGAACTTCTCAGGCTGCCTGGGAACTTGCACACCAGGCTATGCTGGGCTCTGGCTGTCTGCTGTCCTCCGGTGGACCCCTAAAGCTGTTGGGGGCAGGGGACAGAGGCCCACTGAGTGATACTTGCCTGTGCTTTCACTTATAGATGCTTAAGGAGCCAGTTTTTATCCTTGAGGTCATCAACTCAGGGTTTACTATAATCCCGTCAATTTTTTACTCATTCAAGGTCTTAGGCATCCAGAGAAACAATCCTTGGAAAGGATCATGAATACGTCTTGGCCTGGTTCCCTGTGTGGAACAGGGGTGGAGTGAGCACAAACAGAGGAAGCTTCCAGGTCCTGTGAACCAGGCAAACTTTATGAGACCCTTTCCTTGCCTCTCCTCAGAAACAGTGGGGCCTTGACTTACGAGTTTAATTCGTTCCAAGACTGAGCTCGTTAAGGAGCTGGTTAACTCAAATTACTCTGTCAACTCAATGCAAAATATCCACAGAGAGACAGCTGGTATCTCAAAAAACTCATTAGTCGGGACACTCGTAAGTCAAGGCCCCACTGTATATCTCAGGCCCAAGTTGTGGGGAATTTTTATTTGAGGAAGTCCACTTTATTTCAGGACGATTAAGACCAATCACATACCAGATCCTCAAATATTTGCTGGAAGAATTTACAAATGACTGAGTAAAGGAACTCAGAAATGGATCTGAACAGAGCCCCTGCTACTATGATGGGCAAGTCTGGAATAACCAGGGTAACTTTATAAAGTCACTGTGTCAGATACTGTCCTAGATGCTGGGGATACAACGACAAGCAAGGCAGGCCCTGTCCCTGCTCTCCTAGAGCTCAAAGTCAGAGTGTAGAGGTGAGGATGCAGCAGTGTGATAGGTGCTACTGCCAGAGGAGAAGTACAGGATGATTGATATGGGAGAGGACACTTAACCCCGACCTGAAGCATTGGACTTGGAGAGAACCTCCTGGTGAATGAGTCAGCTAGGTGTCAGGAGGGGAGGAGTGGTTAAAGGAAAGCGTGTGCGAAAGATAAAAGATGGGAGAGAGTATGGTGCTCTGCAGGAACTGAGGAGCAGTCGGGTAGGGCTCCACTGCCAGAGGTCCTGATCTAATTGGTGTTGGATAGAGCCCAGCCTCGGGTATATTGTAAAAGCTTCCCGGGTGACTTTAATGTGTAGCCAGGGGTGAAAGCCACTGGACCAGAACATGGGATGAAAGGGTGGGAGTGGTGAGAGGTAAGGCTAGAGATGTGAGCTCTGCCAGATCACACAGGGCCTGGAAGACGGTGTCAGAGAGCTTAAGTTTTCTTCTCTGAGCACTGGGAAGCCATTTAAACATTTAAGCAAGGAACAAGTGGCATGTTCAGGCTTGCAGACTTCAGAACATCTCTGTTGTGGAACTTGGATCAGAAGGAGGCAGGAATAAAGTAAGAAAACCAGTTGGGAGGCTCTTGCATTAATTCAGGCAAAAGATAATCACAGCCTGAATTAGGCGAGTGGCAGCAGGAATGGAGAGAAGTAGATGAATTTCAGAGATATTAGAGCTGCTGGGCTTGATGAAACATTGGCGGTGGGGAAGAGATGTCAAGGACCATCGCTTTGTTTTGGAATTTTAGACCGCTGGGCAGCACCAGGAGAGGAGCAGCTGGTTTGTGGGTGCATGGGTGAGGACCTACACCTGGCACCTGCTGAGTAGGAGGTGCCAGTGCAGTAAACAGATGATAGCTTCAACCTCAGGCAAAAGACATCAGAAAAGAGTAGGAATAAATGAGATCACACAGGGAGAGAGTATGGAATGCGAAAAGGAACATTTATTCACAGAATTTTGAAAGTTCTTCTCTTCCTCCAGGTAGGCAGCCGTAAACCCATTAAGGGTAATTAGGCTGAATGGTGATGTGACTTACCTAGCTAGTCCTCCTCAAATAGGTGAGCTGGCTCACCCCAGCCAGGGTGAACTCCTGCAGTCAGCCTGTTGTGCCGATGCTATTGGGTCAAGCTGACTCACAGAGTTGTGCCTTGCACCTATGGAGCTCAGCTGCCGGAAGCAGTTCCAAATTCCAGGCTCTGCTCAGAGGTTTCTAAATATAGTGGTGGTTATGTGTTAGATATCTGAGGCATTTTAAAGAAAGTTAGCCTGAATCATCTGAGAATGGGAACATTCGATAACTAACTCAATACAAAGGTCCTGAGAAGAATTTGATGGAAAGGATGGATAGGCAGCTAGAAATGCTTTTATTCCAGGCTCTGGGCAATTATGATTCTACTAGAGACCCGGTGCATGAAATTTGTGCACAGGAGGGGGGGGCGGTCCCTCAGCCCGGTCTGCACCCTCTCCAATCCAGGACCTCTCGGGGGATGTCTGGCTGCCTCTCACAATCCGGGACCCCTTGCCTGCCTGCCTGCTTGCCTGCCTGATCGCCCCTAATGATCAGGAACCTCTGCCTGCCTGTCTGATCACCCCTAACTGCTCCCCTGCTAACCTGATCGCCCCTAACTGCCTCTGCCTCACCCTACACCTGGGACCCAGGATTCCCTTCTCTGGCTGGTCGCAGGCACTTGGGATGTGGGTTTCCTTCCCTCTGGCCGGCCGCAGGCACCCAGGACCTGGGCCGGCTTCGCCCAGGCTGGCCGCAGCCGCAGGGGACCATGGGCAGGTGGCTTCGCTTGGGCTACAGTAGCAGGCACCCAGGACCGCGTGGCAGGCAGCTTGTCCCTCTCCCGGGCCACAGGCGTAGCTGCTGGTGCCCAGGATGGCGGGCCAGGCAGCTTGTCCCTCTCCAGGCTGAAGCCTGGCTGGTCCCCATTCCTCTCTTGAGAGCTCATTTGTGCCTGGCTGATCCCCATTCCTCTCTCCCCAGTGTTGAGTGTCTGAGCAGTTCCAGCTCGAGGGCATGAGGGCGTGAGGACCATTTGCATATTAGCTCTTTATTATGTAGGATTTTGGGGTTTCAGTCTGCATGGATTTAAGTGCTGGTTATGCCCTCAGGTTCCAGAATCCATCTTTGTTGTATTGTAAATAATAACAATGAAGCAGTTTGACATTAGCAGTTTACTTTAGTCTCAACAATAAACCTAATAAAGTAAATAAGACAAATGTTAGCCCCATTTTAAAGATGGAGAAACTGAGACTGGAGCTAATTAACTTGCCTATGTTGCAGAAAACATAAATGAGGCTGAGGATTCTCACTTCAAATCTACTCTGACCTCCCAACTCCCACCAATGGTCCACCTCTTTTAAAAGGGCTTTTGAACCCACTCCAGAGAAGAGGGGATGGGAAAAGGATTTGGAAAGAAGCTTAACAGGTACCTCCTGTGATTACTGTGTTTGTGACTTTTTCCTTGTCTCTTAACTCATCCCAACAGAAATTGCACATGCCCAGTACCAAAAAGTTTAAAGAAAGTTGTCATGAGTGGGCAGAGTCAGGGAACCCAATTCCAGATGAATTAGAGACCCTTATGACTGGAAGGGACTGACAGGTCATCTACTTTAGCTCCTAAATTTACAGATGGGAGAAAATGAGGGCACAAGGGGAATGTAACCCTTGTATGCTCACCAGGCCAACTGCGGCAAACAGAAGGCCAGATCCTAGCCGGCTGATGTACACCCAAATGACAGTGTAAAATAAACTTAGACTCAGAGCACTGAAACAAACAAACAAAACCAAAAATATCTGGGGAATAGAGAGCAGGCCTACACAGAACAGTACACACTCTGCTATGCATTCCCCCTTTCTTTGGAGACATTTTCATAGGACTCTAACTGAGAAAGGTAATTAGGAAAATTATTACTCTCTCTTGTCTTTTACTAAAGTCATGGGAGAAGGTAGGTGGAAGTGCCTAGAAGGTAGAGTGGGTAGAATTGGGAAATTGCTTTGTAAGATTCAGGTTGATGACAATAGGATTGTTGGTTCTACCAGTTTATTATTTAGTAGTCACTAGAATTAACTATAATAATAGCTTGCATTTGCATAGTATATTCTAATTTACAAAAGGCTTTTATGACATTATCTCATTTGATCCCACTGACAATCCTGTAAAGTAGACAAAGCAGGTATAATTATCCCACTTTATGGATGAGAAAACTGAGAGTTAGAGAAGTAAAATTACTTGGCCAGCATGTTCAGTTATTAGAGTCTGGACTAGAAACCAGCTGTTCTTACTTAGAGAGCTTTGCAAAGGTCACACAGCTAAATAGGACTTGAATCCCGGTGAAGCCTCCAGCGCTCATGCTTTTGACCACCACCTTCTACTATTCATTCAACAGACATTTGTTGAGCAAGGGTGTCTCGTTTCCTTAGTTCCCTGCTCACTGTAAATATAATCCATGTGCCCTTGCTGGGCAGGTACTCCTTAGTGAAGGCTTGCTTGGTAAGGCTTTCAGAACCCTCTCCCTACCTCAGCAAACACAAGCCTATGGCCTAATTCCAGAGTCCCCATAAGCACTGATTGCAGGGAAGATGAACCAAAAGGAAATTGACACACAGCCCAAGGACAACCTCAGTCTTCAGGCTTCGTTTTGGCTGTGAGAAAGAAGCTGGTGGGCTACACTACCAGCCTGGGTCTAATTGGAAGTGAGGACACCAGACAAAGACTCCTTTTCCCCAGGAGTCTTCTGTGTTGTCCTCTCCCTTCCCCTGTTAGCATTTTTTTCTTAAAAACTAGTAGTAGCTGTTGGCTAGGCTTGACTATTGCCCAGCCTTAGAGAGAGCATGTCACAAAGTATGCAAGGCCTCTGTAGGGCTGGACCCTGAGACAGGCAGCTCATCCAGGCAGCTCCATAAATAGCACCTGTGATACGTGGAAGGGGAGGTGGGTCAGGAAAACATGCTGACTCTCCTTGGTGATTGTAAAACATTTAGTCTAAATGATGAGTCTTGGAAAAAAGGGAATTCCTATTATAGGGGTCTAACACTGAGGAGTCCCTTTAAGAACAAATCCGTATTATGAGTTGTTTAGGACTTTCTGTTCCTCATTCCTTCACTCCCCTCTCTTTCTGTCAGTCCTGACCAACATGCTTTTCCATCCTGTCTGTCAGATGATATTGTATAAGAATCCAGACCGAGTTTTTCTAACTATTTATAGAAGACAGCTGTGCAGCTTTAGCCGCTGCAGGAACTAACGTTTGGTTCCCAGGTATGCTACGCATGAAAAAGTTACAGAAATGTGCTTGTTCTCCTGTGTTCCTACCCCACTTCTTTCCCATTGCATCCAGGAAGCCTCTCTGAGTAACATCTCCCTCGCCCATTCCTTTCTAATTAAACAATTTTTTTTCTGATTACAAAAGCAGCCCATGCCACATACAAATTTCAAAGACAGTATGTAAATGTATAGCTAGAAATGTAAAAGTACCTCTAAATCTCTAGCCCAGAGATAGCAAGTATTAACAGTTGTGTTTTTTAGTTTGGGGGCTCTTGCAATGATTCATGGGAAAAGTAGAGTACTAAATAGTAGGTATGTATGGAGGAGACAGAAACAAACATACTAAAAAAAAATGTTTCAAAGCAAAATCAACAGGAGGAGGGAAAAGAAGAAGGTGAAGGAAATTAACTGGTCTTTCAGCCTGGGTGACTGGAAGGAAGGTATCTCATGGATTAACCCTGGGGATTCAGGGCGAAAAAAAGAACAAGCAAAGATGTTTACTCTGTTAGGCCTTGCTGGTCCTCTTATCAATTATTATCATCATTTTAGGAGCCACGGTTACAGATGATTAAAAGTCTAAAGTTAGCCTTCCAGATGTGCTGTATAATATCCCCAACTCAGACTACTTCAGCATCTCAACAGGAATTAAAAGCTGAGAAGGAGGGAGGAGAAAAATTCAAATGTAGAAAAGATTGACTCACTTATTTGATGATCCTACTTTTCAATTATCGCCTCCAAACAGTTGCTCAGAATATCTTAGCTCTGGAAACCACATTTTTTGGTAAACGTACCCATAACCTCCTCAAGGTTTAAACACTCTCTAATACAAAATTAGCTTCAACAAAATGTAACTTGAGCCAAACATCCATCTTAAAGGCTTAGGTAAGATGTAGGCTATTTCTAAGTTAGAAATGTGAATTCTGCCAGCCTGCTTTGGGGATACATTATCTAATAATTAACAGCAGACCAAGAGCCAAGCTTTTGATCCTGTCACTGTAGCCACTATTATTGGTGCTGATACTCAATGTGATGTGTATAACCAGGAAAATTCCCATTTTAGGACCTTGACAAACAGGTCCCACTTGTCTTTCCCTTCTTAATCCAGTATCCTGACAGAAAGCACGCGCTGTTAAGTAGGCTATCCTAATGCCAGTTCTTATGCACCTTGAATGAGGCAGGTGAGCACAGTCAGCCCTTAGCCCTGCTGACTTCAGAGTGGGAGGGCAATTGCAGCTGACTTGCAGCTTTACATTCTCAGAAGCTCCTCCTCTCTGGGATTTCCATAGGGGTGATGATTGCAGCAGCAGTACTTCTTGTTCTTTTTCATTATCACAAAAGAAACATAAGAGTGCAGAGATAATATTGTTTGTTGCCATTGTTACTTGATTATTTTCTTTAATTTTACTTTGCCATTTTAGGCTTTTAACATTGGTTTAACTAAAACAAAGCTTAAATTTTCTCAGCATAGTTCCAAGGAACAGAACAAGCATCAGGGGAAAGAAAAGGAAAAGGACGCAAGTTTTAGCATTTCTAAAGGCACCAAGCAAAGAATGAAAAGCAGCCCCATCAATACTGTGTTCCCTCTCTCTTAACAGAAGCCAAGCAGCCAGCCCACAGCTCCCAGTCAGCCATTCTACCAGGAGAATCAACAACCCATACTCTGCAGTGTACTGTGTTGCCAGCGTGTTTTGTTTGTTTGTTTTATATTGTGTTCTAAGTACATTTAAGGTAGGCTAAGTTAAGCTATAGTATTTCGTAGCTTAGGTGTATTAAATGCATTTTGACTTAATGATATTGTCAATTTACAATGGGGTTATCAGGGCATTGTAAATCCAAGGAGCATTTGCTTGGGCAGTGTGACCTTTTGTTAGGAAGTTGTCATCTGAATGGAAAGGCATGGGATAAAGTTAGTTGTTGACTCGGGCAACTTAAGCTAGTTGATCAGAGTATAATTAGGTATAGTCACCAGATTTCCAGGAAGGCTTATCCCCTTTAAAGGCTCATAAACTGAATGACAAGTGCATCAAGATATGACCAAACGCTAAGAGACTAATTTGCCAAGCTCACAAGAGATATATATATATATATATATATATATATATATATATATATATATATATATATATATATGCCATTTACTCTTTGCCATTGAGAAATATAACTAGACACATTCTGGATATGTCAACCAATTGACTGTGTTATCAATTGTGAGGGGAAAGAACAATATATAAACACATCGACAGAATCCTGAAAATACACTGTCAAGACTAGAGTTAAGAATTTTATCATACTTTTAGTTTTCTAGGAATAGACTCAGCCTCATAACATGTAAGACTTTTGACTGATTTTTAGCACTCTCAACTTCTGACTTTAGCTAATTTTCAAGAATAGGTCTGCCTTTAGGTGGTTAGTAGAAATTTTTGTTTTAGAAGGGGTGAGTTTACAAACGCTCTCTTATGTCATTGCCTTAGTTACGAGATTATGCCTTACATTTTGTTTTCACTAACATTCTTCTCAGAGTTCTGAGTTGAGTCAACTGTGGGAAACACTGGCAGCTCACTCCTGTATTGACTATAGCATATCCAGTTATTGAATGGAAAGCTGTACTACTAGTAAATGACCTTTATGGTCCTTCTGAACTCTAGTTTTATGGTTCTATGAATCTATTAATTCAGGAATAAAGCAAGGAGTGGGAGAAATTGGATAATTGAGGTGGAGGAATAAGAAGAGGGCCAATTTTGAGTTAATTAACTAAAGAAATTGTTTTTACTGAGTGCAGAGCTGTGAAATTATGTTTGTTGAATTTTCTCTACTTTCATATTCATAAGCAAATACCACTTTTGGCAACTATAAATTCAAGGAGGCTCTCCTGGTGGATTCAGAGGACAGAAGGAGTGCCTGCAAGCACTTCCTAGTTGTGTCCCACAAATTTTGATATGTTGAATTTTCATTTATTTGAATGTACTTTTTTTTATTTCTCTTAATACTTCTTTTTTATTTTCACTTTTTTTATACTTCCTTTTCAAACCAGGGATTATTTAGATGATTTTTGTTTTCTTACAGAGTGTTTGAAGATTTTGCTGTAATCTTTCTGTTATTCTAATCTCATCATTGTGGTTAAGAACGTACTCTGTATGCTTTTAATTCTTTTAATTTTGTTGAGTTTTGTTTTGTAGCCCAGGATATGCTCTATCTTGACATTTGATCCACAAGCACTTGAAAAACATGTGCATCCTATTGTTGTGGGGGTGGAATATTCTATTGATTAGATACTGCTGGTTGATGGTATTGCTGAGTTCTATATTCTTGCTAATTTTTGTCTAGTTCTATAATTGTTGAGAGAGGTACATTAACTATAATTTTAAATTTGCCCATTTCTCCTTTTGGTTTTTGATTTACATATTTTGCAGCTCTGTTGTTTGGTGCATACATATTTAGGATTACTATGTCCTTTTGGTATAGTATCTTTCATCATTATATATTTTCTCTCTCTGTCTTTGGCAGTTTTCTTTTTAACTTGAGTCTACTTTATCTGATACTAGAGGCCTGGTGCACAAAATTCATGCAAGGGGCTTAGCCCTCGCAGCCCCGGCTTCATTGGATTGGCTGTCCAATCTAATTAGCATATTACGCTTTTATTATTATAGACTAGAGGCCTGGTACACGAAGATTCATGCATGGGGGTGGGGGGGTTCCGTCAGCCCAACCTGTACCCTTTCCAATCTGGGAGCCCTCAGGGGAGCCCTCTCCAATCCAGGAGCCCTAACGGCTTAGGCCTACTTCCTGTGGTTCTCTGCTCTCTGCAGGGCCTGGCTGCCCTGCGCCCACTGCCCAGAGGCTCTCCGCTGCCTCAGTCTTCTAGTTTTGTTATGGGAAGCTTTTCCTTATAAAAGACAACTTTCTCATATCTCTATTTTCCCTCTTCATGCTCTTCTCTCAGTTCAGCTGAAAGGCCCTTCTCCTGCCCAGAGGCCCTCCGCGGGCAGGGCGAGGCAGAATGCTGGCGTCGTCGCCATGCTGACGAAGCAAGCGTCCTGGCCCAGCTGCCACCATCTTTGTCATGCCAATTTGTATATTTTCTCCTTATTGGCTGTGGCGCTGCCATCTTTTTGTCATGGAGTGATGGTCAATTTGCATATTCCTTCTTTATTAGATAGAATAAGTATGGCCACACATGTTTTCTTTTGATTAATGTTTGTATAACATATCTTTTTCTTTCTCTTTACTTTCAACCTGTCAATATTGTTATACTTGAAGTGAGTTTCTTATAGACAACATATAGTTGGTAATGTTTTTTTAATTCACTCTACCAGTCTCTGTCATTTGATTGGTATATTTAGATCATTTATATGTGATGTCATTATTAATATGTGAGGTCATAATTTGCCATTTTATTTTTTTCTATTTATTCTGTTTTATTTATCTCTTTTCTTTTTACATCTTCTTTGAATTACTTGACATTTTTAAGAATTCCATTTTGATTATCTATAGTGTTTTTTAGTATAATTTTTGTATAGCTTTTTGGTGGTTGCTTAAGGTATTACATACCCATAACTTACCTACTGATGTCATCACTTTACCAATTTAGATGATATGAATAATGAAATTATTTCCAAAGTCTGTAACATTTAACTATAAGACATTATTTCTGGTACCTGAGAAGCTCTTACTGTCTTTGAGGTCAAGTTTTCAGATCTTCCTCTTTTGTCTCCAGAGGTGCTTACCTGTGAAATCCAGGCTGTCACTCCTATAGGAAAAAGAAGTTCACTGAAATGCTTACCTAGAAAGTTACCAATTGTCCATGCTGATGAGCTAATGGATAGACTAGATGTTAAAATCCAGATTGACTTTCAAAATTCCAAATGTTAGCTGTATATTCTAACCTGTTAAACTTTTAAGAGGAAAGTTTAAAAATAATAAAATTGCATTACTCAAATTTCAACTGCTGATTTTATTCTTTTGCTAATATTTAACATAAAGAGAGAAATGGGTCATAAATGACTGACATTGGGTCATCAGGCTGCAGGCATGGACTTTAAATGAGGTAATATGAATGGGCGGTTTGACCTTATACTGGTAGATGTCAAGACTTGGATGTCAGATAGAGATAGAGGATTGAATCCCAACTTTGCTATTTATAAGCCATGCGACATTAAATAAATTACTTAGCTTTTTGAATACCTTTGTGTTTTTTATTTGTAAAGTGTGGTCAATCACTTTTACTGCAAAAGTTTGTTGTGAGGATTAAATAACATATAATATATGTAAAAGGCCTAACCTAGAGCAGGTGATCAACACAGATGAGTTTCCTGGCTATTCCTATTAATTTTCACAGAGAAAAACCAAATAATTGTACTTAAGTTTCCAAACTAGGCTTCTCTCATCAACTAAGCCAGTTTGTATCTGGTGATGCCATTGTGACAATTGATGCCATATAAGTACAAGGTGGCAATCAGAGAGCAGAAAGGAATTCTAATTTTTAATATTTTGGTAGTATTAAAGAAGCCCCTTCTTAAAGAGCTTTGAAAAAAACACATTTACTGATCACTGACTATGTGATGAACAGGGGGTGGGCACTCTGACATCTGACATCATGGCTTCCTTTCAATGCATCCATCTTGTCTTCTCTGAGATCCAGAGAGATGAAGAGTCAAGCAAAAGAAGAGCTGACCTGAAAATTAAGTCTGGGATCCAGATTGGAGTTGTCTAGGTAACTGTTTGACCTTGAAGAGGTTACTTAGCTTCTTTATACCTCAGTTTCCTCATCTAATAAATGGGACTAGACAAGCCTTTAGGAAATTGTGAGGGTGAATTAGGTCACGTCCATAAATACTCTTTAGATCTTTGAAAGAAAAGCTTTTACAAACCTATAAATGCGTAATTAAATGTCATTATCACCATGATTATTGTTGATGATGGGGAACAGTTCACACATGCAAACTTCAGAGTTGGGAATATTTGTCACAAAGAATGTAAAGTGAAGACTCTCCTTTGGAGGATGTCTTTCCCCACTCTTTTTGCTGGCTTAAAACATCCCAATCCCATAGAAGTACTTTTGATTGTAGAATTGGCATTTTATTGCCTAGCAAAAAAAAAAAAAAAAAAAAAAAAAAAAGTCCCCTGAGCCATCATCATGGCTTCTGGCACGTTTTAAGAGGAACTAGAAAGATTTCACCTTCCTGTATCTTTCACTAACATAATATCTTTAAAAATATAAACAGCTGCCCTAGTTGGTCTGGCTCAGTGGATAGAGCATCAGCCTGTGGACTGAAGGGTCCCAGGTTCGATTCTGGTCAAGGGCACATGCTCAGGTTGCTGGCTTGGTCCCCAGTAGGGGGTGTGCAGGAGGCAACCAATCAATGATTCTATCATTGATGTTTCTCTCTTTCTCTCCTCCTTCCTCTCTGAAATATATGTATATATATATATATATATATATATATATATATATATATATATATATATAATATTATATTTATTATATTGACATATATATCCTATCTAATAAAAGACAAAAAGGGTAATTAACTGTACCTCCACTACCCTTCCCATTGGCTAATCAGGGCGATATGGAAATTAACTGCCAACAAAGATGGCGGCCGGCAGCCATGCAGCTGAAGCAAACATGAGGCTTGCTTGCTCCAGTGATGGAGGACGCCAAGGTTCCCCACCTGCCGCGGCCTGGCTCTGAGCTCCGGAAGCAACAATGTTTCAATTATAGAACTAAACAAACCCCGGATACCTGCTTTCAGCAGCTGAGGCCTCAGAGCTGGGAGCACCAGTGACGGCAACAATGTTTCAATTATAGAAGGTAGATAAATCCCAGCATAAAAAGAGAAAAGAAAAAAAGGAGAGGCTGGAAGCTTCAGTTGCCCGCCAGCCTGAAAACGGCCCTCACCCCCTCACCCAGACTGCCCAGGCACCCCAGTGGGGACCCCCACCCTGAAGGGGGTGTGACCAGCTGCAAACAGCCATCAGCCCCTCACCCAGGCCGGCCAGGCACCCAAGCGTGACGCCCACCCTGATCCAGGACACCCTTCAAGGCAAACCAGCCGGCCCCCACCCTTGCACCAGGCCTCTATCCTATATAGTAAAAGGGTAATATGCAAACTGACTCTAACAGCAGAAAGACTGGGAATGACTGGTCACTATGACACACACTGACCACCAGGGGGCAGATGCTCAATGCAGGAGCTGCCCTCTGGTGGTCAGGGCGCTCTCACATGGGGGAGCTCTGCTCAGCCACAAGCCAGGCTGATGGCTGCCAGTACAGCGGTCGTGGTGGGAGCCTCTCCTGCCTCCTCAGCAGCACTAAGGATGTCTGACTGCAGCTTAGGTCTGCTCCCCACTGGCAAGTGGACATCCCCCGAGGGCTGCCGGGCTGCCAGAGGGATGTCTGATTGCCATCTTAGGCCCAATCCCCCATGGAGCGGGCCTAAACCAGCAGGTGGTCATTCCCTGAGGGGTCCCAGAGTGCGAGAGGGCACAGGCCAGGCTGAGGGATGCCCCCCTCCCCGAGTGCACAAATTTTTGTGCACTGGGCCTCTATTATAAATATAAATATATGTATATATTAGAGGCCCGGTGCATGAAATTTGCACAGTCCCTAGGCCTGGCCGGCGATCAGGGCTGATCGGGGCCTTCCAGCTGCTGGCTGGGGCCCTTCTTCATTCTACGTCACCCCTTGATGGTCAGCACATGTCATAGTGAGTGATCGAACTCCTGGTCTCCTGGTTGAACTCCTGAGGGGACACTTTGCATATTAGCCTTTTATATATATAGATATATACAGCAGTACAGTACCCAGTGTATTCCAGGTACTGTGCTAAGTGTTTATCTGCATTATGTCATTCAAATATTACAATAGCCTAGAACAACGGTCGCCAACCTTTTGGACCTCACGGACCACTGGTTGGAGACCGCTGGCCTAGAACACTCTTCACTCTCTTGCTTTCTTTAGTCTCTACTCAAAGGGCACCTACTTAGAGAGGCTCTTCAGACCACCCTGTATAAAAGAGTAATCTGCTCCCTCTCCCGCAATCCTTTTACCTGGCTCTATTTTTCTCCAAAGTCAAGCATCTGACTAGTCATCATCTGACATAATTACATTTCTTTGTATATTCTCTTGTCTCTCCCAATAGAATGCAAGGTCTGTAAGGGCAGGATATTGTTTTGTGATCTGTCTATCCCCAACACCTAAGACAGTGCCTGGCACGAGGATGAGTGCTCAAAAATATTTGTGAGCAAATTAATGATCCTTTGAATAAGATAAGATTATACCATTTTGCTGATGATGAAACAGAGACTTCAAGATTTGCCTGTGGCCACAATAAATGGCAGAGCTGGAACTAGAAACAAAGTCTATCTGATTTTAGTGTGATTGCTAACTATCCATCGACCTCATGCCCTACTGCCTTCAGGGATGATCACAAAGATGATACTCTAGTGCTGTGGTGCCTTTCTGCCAGAAGAGTCATGAGGGCAACAGAAATGAGATAAAGGAAAGGGATGTGTCTAAAGTGTTAGATAAACTGGGGAAAATAATTCTATTCTAGTAAATTGTTCCTTTTTCCCATTCTAACACCATTCATATCTAAAAAAACATATATCAATCAACTTTCTCTTTAGGTCTAGTTAAGAAGACCTGTCATTTCAGAGGCCCCACACCTCTCCCCTCTCTTGTCTACCTTCAACGTCCTCTCTATTAGTGTGCTGGAGCCACAAGTTCCGATAAAGGGAAAAAGGGAAATAACATTTATTAAGCATTTAAAATGCATTGCTGTTGCTTTAGGAATGCTACATTCTTTATCTCTTCTATACACCAATTTACAGGCAGTGGGTATTTTAAATCCATGTTTACAGATGATAAAACTGATTCTCAAGAAAGCTAAATATCTACTGTAAGTTGTCTCAGCCTGACTTCAAAGCTCATGTTCTTTATCTGTATAGATTAGTGAAGACATAAACTAGAGTAAACCCACTTGGATTTTTCTGACTAAAATCGTGTTTGTTCTACTAGGAAATTGATGACAAATACCAGTTGTTGAAATGATGGATACTCTCAAGATTTCAGGGACTATAACCTCAATGCAAAATGACAAGATTGGTACTTTCATACTTGGTTGAGATGTTTTCTCACTGTCTTCTATACTTGGTCCTAGAATGCTATTCTATGTGGGAAAGACCAGGGGCCAGGGCTGGGCATTCTGTAACCTTGAGCCTTTACTTTCTCCGGATAGGATGCTTATGCCTAGGAAAGAAGATCGTGGTTAAAAATATGTTATCCTAGAAGTATGGTAGTCAGGCTATGAGAAAATGGATCTTAATCTGGGAGACAGAAGGGAAGGAGTGTTGAGGGAAGGCAGTCCTGAGGAAGGAAAGGCGGTTAGGCTCCAGGAACAGGACTGGAATTGGATCTGACAGTTTCCTCCCCCATTCTCTCTACTTCCTTCCCCATCTCCTCTCTCAATTCCTTTCTCCCTCATTCCCTTGGCCACCATCTTACACACTTTCTGTACCACTCCCTACCCACCTCCCCACCCTCTCTATCTCCCACTTTTCCTTATAAATGTACACCCTCAGACAGAAACAGGTTCTGAGGAAAGTACAAATGCCTAATACATTTAAGAAAAGCTGCCAATCTCTCTGCAAACATAGGAAATTGAAAACAAAGCTAACAAATGTTGGGGGAGATTTTAAACAGGGGAGGGAATATGGTGAGAACATTTTTTTTAAATATGCACCTTTGTCTGACTCAATATTTTAATGCAGTGTATAATTCTCAGGATACATCACCAAAACAGAGGATTTAAAACCTGAAAGTTTTTTTTTTTAAATGCCAACAAAAATAGACTAGTGTTTTGGTATTTTAAAATAACATAATATTGTTATATATGGAAAACTAGTTTCACAATTACCAGTTAGCTTTCTTTTTCCATATCTGAAGGATTTCTTTTACCTTGGGACCTTAATTGAAAAAAAAAGATCAGTGATGAAAAAGCAAAGGGCAAGGTATATTCTAATATGAACAATTTAACGTTTTTTTTTAAGAATTATTGAAACATATTTAGATATGTATCAATTTCATTTAATATGAAGACACACCTTTGAGTAGTTCTGGGGTTAACTACATAAGTCAGAAATCTTTTGAGAAGTTCTAAAAGCTAAAAGTTGGTGGTGTTTTGTTTTGTTTTGCAACTCATTCCTGGTAAGACGTAGCCTGACCTGAATTTATTTAGTGGCAAAACCTGAACTGAGCTCACATGCCATGTGTCTATTTATAGTCTTTACTAGCGGCCTGAGCATGAAATTCATGCACGAAGGAGGGGGGGAGAGGGGAGGGAAAGGAGATCCCCTCAACCCAGCCTGCACCCTCTCCAATCCGGGACCTCTTGGGGGGTCGCCCACAACTGCCCCCCAGCCAGCCTAGTCACCCCTCACAGCCCCCCCTGCCAGCCTAATCGCCTCCAACTGCCCCACCTGCCAGCCTGGTTGCCCCCAACTTCCCCCCTCTGCTGATCTGGTCACCCCTAACTGCTCCCCTGCTGGCCTGGTCACCCTCAACTGCCCCCCTGCGGGCCTGGTCGCCCCACGCAGCCTACCTTTCAGTCGTTTGGTCATCCCTCACTAACCCCCCTGCCGGCCTGGTTGCAGGCAGCTATCTTGTGAGGGAGTGAGGGTTAATTTGCATTTTACCTCTTTATTATATAGGCTTTTCCATTTAGTATGAATATTCATATCTTTCTCTGAAGAAATAATGTTTAATTACAGGTGTGCTGTATACCCCACCAAAGTGTTATATATGTTATATATATATACTAGAGGCCTGGTGCACAAAAATTTGTGCACTCGGGGAGGGGAGTCCCTCAGCCCGGCCTGTGCCCTCTCTCAGTCTGGGACCCCTCAGAGGATGACCATCTGCTGGCTTAGGCCTGCTCCCCGGGGGATTGGGCCTAAGATGGCAATCAGACATCCCTCTGGCAGCCCAGCAGCCCTCGGGGGATGTCCACTTGCCAGCGGGGAGCAGGCCTAAACTGCAGTTGGACATCCTTAGCACTTCTGAGGAGGCAGGAGAGACTCCCACCACCACTGCTGTACTGGCAGCCATCAGCCTGGCTTGTGGCTGAGCAGAGCTCCCCCATGTGAGAGCGCCCTGACCACCAGAGGGCAGCTCCTGGTGGTCAGTGTGTGTCATAGTGACCAGTCATTCCCAGTCTTTCTGCTGTTAGGGTCAGTTTTCATATTACCCTTTTACTATATAGGATAGAGGCCTGGTACACGGGTGAGGGCCGGCTGGTTTGCCCTGAAGGGTGTCCCGGATCAGGGTGGGGGTCCCGCTTGGATGCCTGGCCAGCCTGGATGAGGGGATGATGGCTGTTTGCAGCTGGTCACACCCCCTTCAGGGTGGGGGTCCCCACTGGGGTGCCTGGGCAGTCTGGGTGAGGGGCTGAGGGCCGTTTTCAGGCTGGCAGGTGACTGAAGCTCCCAACCTCTCCTTTTTTTCTTTTTTTTTTAATTCTGGGATTTATTTACCTTCTATGGCTGTCACTGGAGCTGAGAGCCGGCTTTAGCTCTGAGGCTCGGCTCCAGCTCTGAGACCTCGGCTGCTGAAAGCAGGTATCTGGGCTTTGTTTAGCTTCTATAATTGAAACACTGTTGCAACTCCAGCTCTGAGGCCCGGCTGGCTGAAAGCAGGTTTCTGGGGATTGTTTAGTTTCTATAATTGCAACATAGTTGCTTAGAGTGCAGCTTAGAGCTGGGTGGTGGCAGGCAGGGAACCTTGGCTTCCTCCATCACTGGAGCAAGCAAGCCTCCTGTTCGCTTGAGCTGCCTGGCTGCCGGCCGCCATCTTGGTTGGCAGTTAATTTGCATATCGCCCTGATTATCCAATGGGAAGCATGTCAAAGGTATGGTGAATTAGCATGTTTGTCTATTAGTAGATAGGATACTAGAGGCCCGGTGCACAAAAATTTGTGCACTCAGGTGGGTCCCTCAGCCCGGCCTGTGCCCTCTCGCTGTCTGGGGCCCCTTGGGGGCCCCTTCCCCTGGCTGCTGTCACCAGTTTTCCTCTGGCGCCCGGAACCCAGGCCTTCTCTCTTCGCCAGGAGGGGCCAGCGGGCAAGGGGCTTAGCTTCTTGCTGCTCGCTGCGCGCAGGCCCTGGGGCGTGGTGGAGGCCAGCACGCGGTGAGCAGCGAGGGCGCTGGGCGTGCGGCCCCAGGGGTGTGGCGGAGGCCGGCACGCTGGGCTTCCCTCTTTGCTCTTCGCTCGCCACGCCCGCCTTCGCTCGCTGCTCCTGCCTGGGGCCAGCCATCTTCACTCCGTTGCTTGGCACCTACGTATGCAAATTAACCGCCATCTTTGTTGGTGGTTAACCACCATTTTTCTTGGCGTTTAATTTGCATATCACCCTGATTAGCCAATGGGAAGCATAGCAAAGGTACGGTCAATTACCCTTTTTGTCTTTTATTAGATAGGATTGCTTAAATAAACACATTATTTTGCTTAAATCTGACAAGTTCTGAATTCTGAAAACCTGTGGTTCCAAAGGTTTGGGATAAGGAATTGAGGATCACCTTTCTCAACTCGGGTATTAATAGCTGCATAAAAAATGTTAAAGAAAGAAAATATCTTAGAGATCTTTCAGTCCAACATCTTCCCCTTTTATAAAAGTGAAAACTAGTGTATATAGAGGAAGTACTTTCAAACACACAAATGGTAACTCATAAAGCTAGAACAGCATTGCCAAATCCTGTCTCTGATTCTGGAGAAATTCAGCCAGGGGGCTCCTGTGCTGTCGGGCCTGAATCATCTACTTTCACTCTCATGATTCTGCATCTGGCTTTCATCTGCCTCTCTCAGAGGCTGAGAGAAGCACAGGCCATGCATGGTTTTTGAGAATCTTGGTATGTTTTTTTAAAATGCTAAAACAGGATTACAAAAATTGTCATGCTTATGTTAAGAGGTTTTTAGTAACATATGATAAAAGCAATATACAGTATTTTTGCTAGGCACAAAATAATTACAGGATTATCTTACTAAACTTATTAATATTATTACAAATATCAATTGATAAAACATTATAGGTATTATCGTCCAGCCCTGAAAAGCATGTTTAAAATTTATAATGGCCTGGCCAGCATGGCTCAGTGGTTGAGCGTTGACCTATGAACCAGGAGGTCATGGTTTGATTCCCGGTTGGAGCACATGCCCCGGTTGCGGACTTGACCCCCAGTGTGGAGTGCAGGAGGCAGTCGGTCAATGATTCTCTCTCATCATTGATGTTTGTCTCTTCCTCTCCCTTCCCCTCTGAAATCAATAAAAATATATATTTTTAAAAACTATATAATGAGCATGACCTTCTTTCAAGTCTGGAAGTGTATTTCTAAGACAGCCAACTATATAACCTTATTTGGAGATAACAACAAAAGTCTGGAGGGGCTTTGAATGTGAGATCCAGGCCTTATGTCCAGCCCTCTGGACTGTCCCTGAATTGTTCACTTTTATGTTTTAAGGCTTATCTGCCAACTTCACAAAACTTTCAGTGTCTGAAGCTGCCCAAAGTTGGGTCTTTCAAGCATGGGTTTCCCTCTACTATATATTTCTTTTACTGGATTTATATTATTCTTATGTTTTGCTTCTGTACTTAATAGTTATAGAAAAGATCCTCATATATCAGGAGCCATGATTCTCCCTCCAGTTAAAATCCATCTGAAGGCTCTAAACCAGTGGTTCTCAACCTTGGCTGCACATTAGAATCACCTGGGAATCTTTTTAAAATCCTGATTTCTGGGCCTCATCCTCCGGAAATTCTGTTTCTTTGTTATGGGTGGGGCCACAACAGGATTTTAAAAAGATTCCCAGGTGATTCTAATGTGCAGCCAAGGTTGAGAACCACTGCTCTAGAATGTCAGCCACCCTTCTCAGTCCTATAGTGAAAGGACAGGCTTAGAAACCTAAGTCTCTAAAAAAAAGTCTATTGAAAAAAAGGCTGACTTTTGAGCCAAGTATTGCCTGGAAGACTCTCCTCTCACTCAAAAACCTTTTCCTCTTTGGTTGTTTCCTGCCTCTCACTGTAATTGTCTCCCTGGCAGAGGAACCACCTGCTCTGGTCCTCTGGGGGCTGGATGTAGCCAACTGACACGAGTTTTTCTCATTAACCACTTCAAGCCTATCGCATATGCGTTATCATTTACTCTCTGCAGGCAAGGAGGCAGAGGTTGAGAGAAGTTATGCAATTTGCCCGAGGTCTTATTGCTAGCAAATGGCGCAATGGCATCAAAACCTATGCCTTGCCCTCACCAATTTGGCTCAATGGATAGAGCATTGGACTCCAGACTCAAGGGTCCCAGGTTCGACTCCCATGAAGGGCATGTACCTTGGTTGCAGGCACATCCCCAGTAGGGAGTGTGCAGGAGGCAGCTGATCGATGTTTCTCTCTCGTTGATGTTTCTAACTCTCTATCCCTCTCTCTTCCTCTCTGTGAAAAATTAATAAAATATTTTTAAAAAACCCAAAAAACCCATGCCTTATTCCACTATCCTAGATAGGTTAGGTGGTTTATTCCTTCTGACTTCTATAAAGTTAATGACTTAACTCCACTATTCTGTGGCCCACATTTCTCTCTCTTTTCTTCAGGTAATTCATGAAATGCTTTTCTAAATGCCTTGAATTCTTTATAAAATGTCTGGTAATTCCTTTAAAAAATAAGATTAATTCTTGATTACCTACTGTGTACCAAGCCCTCTGTCTACCATGACTTATTCCAAGTGAATCAATGTGGGATCCTAGTGATCAATTCTTCTTCTTAGTAATTCATAAATGATTCCTTTAACCTGCTATTTCAAGAATCTACCCAGGATGCACATTGAACTAACTAAGTTTGCAGAATTCAAGTTCTTCACCTTTTTAGAAAATCAAACTATTTATACACCTACAGAAAACTTTCTCATCCTCCCTGATACCTCAGAAAGATAACAAAGTGGGCTGGCTTCCTCATTTTTAACTTCTTCCCTTCACTCCAACAAATCTAATAGAATACAACTTCATGCATATTTTGTTTGACTTGTTTGTGTTTTTTAAACGGGGCTACCTCTTCCCTTAGTTGTTACTGAAGCAGCTGTATTGGCTGCCTTTTTCTCCCAGGGTCTGCCCAGATGAGAAAAAGCTCTCTGACCCCAAGGAAGCCTTACTCCTAGATCTGGGATTTATGTGTTTAATTGTATAAAATCAAGCAGTAGGTCCTTTTATAGACTTGCTGCCTTTAACGCTTTTCTGGTTAGGGTTACCTGCAGCTGTTTTGTGGAATTGTTCTGACTTTCTATTGCTGCATAACCACCCCAAGGCTTTGGGAATTAAAATAACAATTTATCATTGGGTCTCGTAGTGCTGTGGGTCAACTAGACTCAGCTGGGAAGTTCTCACTTGGGGGGGGGGGGTCTCTCAACTGTTTGCAGTGAGTCTACCATGGTCAGGGCAGGCTTCCTGGCATGTGACCTGTGTGGTCACGCAGGGCCCGCTGTTTAGAAGAACCTCACACTTGATTCAATACCTGCTGTTGCTGTCTTTAATTTCTTAATACTTTTTAAACAGGGAACCCAAAATATTCATTTTATACTAGGTCAGTGATGGCGAACCTTTTGAGCTCAGCGTGTCAGCATTTTGAAAAACCCTAACTTAACTCTGGTGCCGTGTCACATACAGACATTTTTTGATATTTACAACCATAGTAAAACAAAGACTTATATTTCTGACATTTATTTTATATATTTAAATGCCATTTAACAAGAAAAATCAACCAAAAAAATGAGTTTGCGAATCACCTCTGACACGCGTGTCATAGGTTCGCCATCACTGTACTTGGTCCTATAAATTATGAAGCTAGCCTTGGCTGAGGTCGCAGTCAACTGAAGACTTTTACTAAGCTGGATGTCCAACATGCCTCATCACAAAGCTGGCAGCTGATGCTGGCTGTTGACTGGGAGCTCCACTGAGATGTCACCTGCAGTCCCCACATACGACTTCTCTGTGTGGTCTGGGCTTCTCAGAGAATTTCAATAGCGAGTGCTCCAACAGTCACAAGCAGAAGCTGAAATGCCTCTTATGACCCCGCCTCAGAACACACAGAATATCTTGTCACTTGCGACATTCAATTGGTCAAGCTAGTCATTAAGACCAGCCCAGACTGAAGGGTAAGTGCAACAGACTCCACCTCTTGATGGGGAGTTGCAAGATGACATTGCAGAAGCGTCTGTGGGATGAGATATTGTTGTGTTCATCTTTGGAAAAATACACTCTACCACAGAGCTATTTGGGGCACGGCATTGCTTTGTTTGGGTGCTCTGCCTCACTCAGGCTTCCCTGCAAGCTCTGCCCTGTTGGTAGGCATTACCGAGTGTGGATAGAAAAGACAGCTTCTGGGTATTAGCCCTGTCTTTTGGTGTCTTTCTAATATGATTAAAATGGGTCTTGCTCCGAATCTCTTCAAACCAATCATGTGTTTATGAGAAGTGTGCTTATGAGGGATTCTGATCTTAAGGTGGAGTAAGGACTGCTGGGAGGAACTACCTTTTGCCACAATTCATGTTGAATAAAAATATTAAGCTTTTCTAGATTACATTGCTAAATCTTGAAGCCTTCAGATCTAAGACCTTAGAGATGAAACAGAAGAAGGTTTGGTGTTTGTTAATCCTGTAATAAATACCAATTCCACACTTACTAGATGGGTAAACCTCTGAATACTTTAGTTTCTCTACTTACAAAGTAGGACTAATGATACTCACATAGGGACTATTGTGATGATTAAGTAGGATAATGTATTAAGTGTTCAAATAGGTAGTTATTAATAAGTATATCACTTGTCTTTGATTCAAGCCACTACCTTTTAAATTTCCTTTGCCCTGAACACTCATAGTTGAGTTCTTAGACCCACCCAGATCCTCTGGGTGATTTACTGGTATAGACATAATGAAAGCAAACAAAGAATGGCATGGTCCTGAAGCCTCCGTACTAGAAGGTGTAGTATAAGGTGTTGGTTCTCACTTGTCGATGTTGAGGACTGGCAAAATTAGTAGTGGCGGCAATTAACATTTACTGAGCAGGTTAAATGGGTTAGAAACTTTTGATTTAATCCTCACTACAACCCTGTGAGGTGGTTACTGTTTTATTCCTAATATTAAAGATGAAGAAATAGTCATTTGGTAAGAATAAGCAATTTGTGCAAATTCACCAAGGTGGTAAACAGTGAGCCGGGATCCAAACTGAGGTTTCTCTGACCCCAATGTGCTTTACCAACTGGCTATCTAGCCTCCCAGACAGATTAAAGCATTAACATACCTGAATCCTTTACATGTGACCTGAGGCTTTGTTTAGTGACTGATTTGGGAGCTTAAGAACTTAATATTTTACTAAGTCTGGTTGTAAGACCTTGTTGAGGAAAGTTTCTAAAGTCATCCAATTTTTCGGCTGCCGGTATAAATTCCCTTGGAGGATTGTTATCTTGTGGTGGGTCAATCCCTCATGTTTGTGGCTGGGTAGCTTTCAGCGAGGCCTCTGCCATTTGGCATTTTTTTTCCTGGCAGGCAGCCAAAGGAACTGAGTATTTCTCTGTTTTTCTTTTACTTTAATTCTTAACCATTTCCTCTCAACATAAACAAAAGGGAACTCAGAGATTTTACTAGTGGAAATGCATTTCAAAAAACTTGTGGGGGAAATGTGTAGCTAGAGGGGAAAAGGAAAAAAATGATGGAGGGAAAGAAGGAAACAGGGCCCTTAAACTTATTAACAGAATTCAAAATCTACTTGAGCTATAAAGGTTCTAATTTTAAAAGCTACTTAAATTCCTCAAAAGAGAGGTTCTCTAAGTATAAATATGTGGTTAGGAACCTCTTAATGAGCCATGGAGAATCACTAAGGTGATTATTTATTTGTATTGTGTCCTCAGTATTTCCCTTTAACAAACATTTACAATGGCCTCTTTCCAAACATTTAAATTCTAAACTTGATGTAAAGTAGCAGAATTGGCTTAAGTTTGGATCCTTTTTCTTTCCTCTTCTACTGACTTAGAAAAGGTGCTGGTAGCTCTTTACAAACCACTGAAATGATTACTCGGCTTTAGTGATCCGCCCCAAGAGGAAACCACTTTTCCCTCATCTTTCTTTCTTTTCTTTCTTTATTATTTTTTTTTTTTAGCACTCTCTGTTCTGCTTTAAGTATTTTACATGTATGAACTCATTGAATCTTCAAAATCCTAAAAGATCTCTAAAAATTACAACCCTATTTAACAGATAAGGAAACAGGCTTAGAGAGCTTAAGAAATGAGCCCAGGTCACATGGCCATTAAATGGGGTAATGGTTAGATTTTGATTTTTGTTAATCCTCACCCGAGGATATTTGTCCCGTCAATTTTTTAGAAAGAGTGGAAAGGGAGGGAAGGGAGAAGAGACACAGAGTGAGAGTGAGGGAGAGAGATAAACATTGATATGAGAGAGACACATCAATTGACTGTCTCCTGCACACACCCCAACCAGGACCAGGGATCAAACCTGCAATCCAGGTATGTGTCCTTGAGTAGGAATTGAATCCGCAACCCTTCGGTGCATGGGCCGATGCTCTAACCACTGAGAAACACTAACCAAGGCATGGGGTAACTGATGGGAGGCGGGGAGCAGGCTTTATTTCATATCATCCCAATGGAATCAGTCTCACACAGCTGGAGAGGAAGCCCAGGCTCTGCTACCCCTCAACTCACAATTGCTTATGCTGCTTGTAATGTTCCTGAAGTTCTCACAGTATGTATTTCAACTGATCCCAATGAAATCTATAGCCTAAGCCGATGAGACATTAAGTCTGTTCCAGTCCCTAATGCATTTTCTATCCTCCCTCCTTCAATAGGTTCAGAGCTTCCGGACTGTATTCCTAGAGGTTGGAAGGGATTCTATTTCTTTATTCCCTCACTTGACAGACACTCACACACACAGGCAAAAAGGCATAGTGTCAGAGTGCAGACACTGGAACCAGACTTTGAATTGTAACTTTACCATTTACTCGTTCAAGGTCACACAGCTTGTTATTGAAATTTTTGGTGCCTCAATTCCCTTATGTAAAATGGGTTAATGATAACATTGATCTCACGCAGTTATTATGAGCTTTAAATGAGTATTGAAAGCTTAGATCTGTGCCTGGCACACAGTATATGCTCAATAAGTATAAAGTATCGTTAAACAGATATTTAGAAAATAGAAATATGCTAAGCACTGGAAATAAAAGGACTTGTAATCTACTGGGAAATAAGAGGCATAGTCCTCCAATAGATCCATTTACATGCTAAGCACCAGGGTGGGGGAGGTGCGAAGGTGCTAAACAAAACACCCTCATTGCAAAATATTTACAAACTACTAGAAGAGGTAAATAAACGAACAATGACATTTCAGCGTGGTAAGTATTGCAAATGGGGTAGAAATGAGTAATATTAGACACATGGGGGGAATGAGGTCATGGTGTTTGAGGGTCAGAGAGGGCTCCTTACAGGAAGTGAACTCAAAGTAAGACCTGGTAGACAAGAAGGAATTATTAGGACGATATGTGAATTGTAAGGTGTATGAAGGACATGGAGCATGTGCATGTGCATGGTGTAGAGTGAGTAGTCCTACATGGCTTGAGGGTTAGGGTGCATAGGGTGGGAGACAGGAAGAAGGAGGCTGGAAAGATGGCACCAGATTACATAATGGGGAGCCATGAAAAGCTGTCAAGTCTAGGAGTGATATAATCACATGATCCAGATTTTAAGTCAGGGCCACCAGTTACAGTGATACTCCTAGAGAGAAATGAAGGCCTGCATTGGAGTGCTAGCCCTGGGGATACAGGGAGGAGATGTTTGGGAGATAATAGGAAGAATTGTTAGAATGTAATGACTGAATAGAGCAGAATGGAAAAGCAGTACATTGCCACTGAAAAGAGGTATCTTTAAAGCTATTATGGGTACTTCGCTGGTGGCATATGGGAAGAACATGAGTTTTGGGAGCTGAGTGAAACTGAATTCAAATCCAGTCTCTACCATTTACTGGTTTCATGTTTAGTGTGGATAATAGTTCTACCTCAAAGTTTGTTATACAATAATATACGAATACATGTGGAGCACCTAGTACAGTGGCTGAAACATAGTAAGCACTCAGTACATGATAGCTGTGAGTATCCTGGGATTGGAAAATAGAACATGATTGGAGTTTCATGCCAGACAGCAATGGTTCTTAGTCCTTTGATTGTCAAAGATGCTTTTTATTTATTGAGATATAATTCATATACCATCAATTCACCCATTTAAAGTTTATAATTCAATGTATTTTTTTTTTTTTAGTATATTCACAGCGTTGTACAACCACCACCACAACTACAATCTAATTTTAGAACAATTTACTGGCCCCTAAAAGAAACTCCATACCCATTAGCAGTCACTGCTCATTCTTCTCAACTGCCCCTCCACAGCCCTAGGCAGCCAGTAATCTACCTTCTGTTTTTGTAGATTTGCTCTGAAATATTTCAGGAGTCTGATGAAAGTAGCTTCTACCCTGGAAATATGCAAAATTTTGTGTGCAATGTCAAGGAAATCAGACCCAGGTTAAAATTTAAAAGAAATACCCAATCGCTAAAATCTCTACTAGAGGAAGAAACTCCCAGTGGGGGTGGTGGGCAGCTGGCCCTTTTAGCCCTCACTCCGGTATCTCTCCATGATCTGAGATCTCTGCGCGGGCATACACATACACACAGTGCTCCAAAGATTCTACACGTGACCTCTAGCCATGGAGGCTCCATTTCCTTCACTCTTACAATCCGTTTCCTCTGGGAGCAGCAGAAACCTAAGACATTCCAGCCAGCAATCAAAAGTAGCACCTCTGATCGGTTCAAGCTATTGAGATAATGGTTACCATTCATTCAGTGCTATTATGTCTGAGCATTGTGCTTATTATGGTCTCTTCTAATTTTTCAGTTTTAGGAATACTACCTGGACATGTTCTGTCTCAGCTCTCTGGTGGCTCCTGGTAAATAATATGATGCCACTGTGAAGAAAGTTTCTGCCAACATCTTTGTTGGGTATTGTTGCCTTTAATCCACTTCACAGAAGCCAAAAACAGTTGCAGTTTAGAGGTAATGTTTCTCTTAGTAAAAAAGAGCAATAGAGTGATGTTTAAGTTCCCATTGGATCAGGAAGAAATGTCATTGGCCTCTCAATGCATAAACTATCAGGTTAAAACTTCCAAGAATGTGCTGAGCTGGCCTCTTTTAGAATAACAAATGAGAATTTTGATTACAGAATATTTTCCTGGTTTCAGTTTAAACCTTATTACCATGTTAGTTGAGGGATTCTTTTTGAAAACAAACAAACAAACTGGAAGCAACTTAAAAACACACACAGATGGAATTCCTGGTATTCACTACAGGATCTGTCCTTCAGTTTGCCACCCCAAACTCAGCTCATTTGCTACAGACACTTGTATGTCTACACAATCCCTGCAAACAAATATCATAACAGCCAAAAAAGCAGAACTAACCCAAATATCCACTAATTGGTGAATGAATAAAGTATAGTCTCTTCATACAATGGAAAATTATTCAGTCATAAAAAGGAAGTACTGTTACATGCTACAACATGGATGAACCTAGAAAATATGCTGAGTAAAAGAAGCTAGTCACAAAAGACCACGTACTACAAGATTCCATTTATATGAAATGCCCAAATAGGCAAATCTATGAGACAGAAAGTAGATTATTGCATGCCTAGGACTGGTGTGGGAGAGAATGAGGAATGACTGTTAATGAGTATGGATTACCTTGTGGGGAGGGGGTGTGTGGTAAAAATGTTTTAAAATTAGATAGTAGTGATAATTGTACAACTCTGTGAATAGACTAAAAACCTTTGAATAGTACTCTTTAGATGGGTAAATTATGTGGCATGTGAAGATATCTCAATAAAGCTGTTTTTATTTTTAAGAGTACAATGTAGGAAAAAAAGGGAAGTTTCAAATCAAGAGGATCGACCTTCAAAGTAAGTTTGAGGTGACAAAATAGAAAGTGTAATATTTCTATATTTAGCTTTGATATTCTAACTTTAGCAAGAGCCTCGACTTGCAAGATTATACTTAGCATTCCATCCTGAGACATAGATGTTATGCCCTTTCTTCACAAGAACCACCTTTAGCCTGGCCGGTGTGTCTCAAAGGTTGAGTATCAACCTATGAACCAGGAGGTCACAGGTTCGATTCCTGGTCAGGGCACATGCCTGGGTTGCAGGCTGTCCCTAGTGGGGGGCATGCAGGAGGCAGCCAATCAATGAGTCTCTATCATCACAGATTCTATCTCTCTCTCCCTTCCTCTCTGAAATCAATAAAATATATCTTAAAAGAAGAACCACCTTTATTGCTTTTATTTTAAAAATGCATAATGTATTTAAAGTACATTAAAAATTAGAGTCTCTTATTTACATTTTATGTGGTGTCTACATCTAGTGTCCCAAAAGTGTCTTAACAGAATAATAGTTTTCTATTGCTACAGGTGGCAGCAATAGAATGTTCCTCACAAGTATAATAGTTGGGTGTCCAGGCTGTGAGATCAGACTACCTGAACTCTTTCAGGCAATGTGAATTTGGGAGATGTTCTTAATCTCAGTCTTCCTATCTGTAAAAGGGAAGTAGAGATACTAATACTACTTATTTCACAATGTTGTTCTGAGAATTAAAGAAAAAAATGCATGTAAGGTACTTAGCACAGCGTTAAGTGTATACTAAAGGCTCAAATTATACTTGTTAGTAATTATGATTATAATATAGTAACAGTAATGGAGGGTTGAGATTATTAAGAAATGGGTGAAAACAAGTTGTAATGTGGTTGAAAACTGAGTATTAACATCCTAAAGGGAAGTGAGGGTTGCTAGGAGGTATAATATTGTTGCTCAGTTTCATAACCATTAAGCAAACATATTGGATATTTAATCAAGATATTTGGATAGTATTCAGCATTTACTGTTTTGAGAGCATGCTAGAGGTAAAGGCTGTGAAGTGTATTTTTCAGAAAACAATATGTGATTTAAGCTTGCTAAAGAGAGCTTGCTACATTTCTCATCAGTGGTATAACTTGTCATTTTACAATGCATGCCTTTAATTTGAATAACAGTCTGCCATGAAGTCTTCTTTCTTCCTCCCTTAGGTTTATTCAGCAATATTATTTTCTAATGAAAGTAGCAGGGACATTTAAATATTTTTAAAAACTATTTTAACTTCTTAGCAGAATGGAAACTTTAGTGAAAATAGTTACTTATAAGATAACTAGAGGCCTGATGTACGAAATACGTGCAAGAATAGGCCCTCACAGCCCCAGCAGCCTGGGCCCTCGCAGCCCCGGCTTCGTCCAGAAGGTCATCCGAATGATGGTTCCGCTGTTCGGCCGTTTTGTCAATTTGCATATTACACTTCTATTATTATAGATGATTGATTTGAGATGTAAAAGAATTACCATTTTGAGCTTTATTTGTATACTTTAAAAATGGTCTTTAAAAATTTCCTGGATTAACCAAAATTCCAGGAAAGAAGAAAGGGAGAGAAGGAATTTGAAAGTGCTTACAAGTTTTTCCCTCTTCCTCCAAATTTTACTCATATTTTCATGCTATATTAATAGGTAAATTCTCTAAAGAGCATTAAGTGACCCTCATAAATTCATAGCCATACAATTCCTCTATGTGTAGCTTATCTTTAAATATTCTTATTGTAATAGTGCTTGGTGGTCATAAAAACCTATTTGGAGAAACCAGGGATTTGTACATAGGATAAAAATGACTACGAACAGGCCAGCCCCACTCCCCCCAGACTATGGCAGAAGTAGGTAAGTTACTTAGTCCCTTCATTTTCCTCACCTTAGAAATGAATGAGTTGATGTGAGGATGAAGTGAAGTCACACATGTAAAGTACACCAAGCACATAGTGAAGCATCAAGTTTTAGCTCTTAATATTGTGGCAGTGGCCAGAAAGAGGTAAGTTGTAGCATATATCTCAAGGATGCAGCTAACCCTTGGTAAAGAGAAAATGTTTTTAGAGCATGGAGATCGTCCAAATTGCACTTAAGCTACTTTCAAAGGTGCTTGAAGAATGTGGTCAAAAACTCCTTGTCTTTTATCTTGGTTGGATCCACAAGAGCCAGAGCTTGTAGAAGGGTGTGTGTGTGTGTGTGTGTGTGTGTGTGTGTGTGTGTGTGTGTGGCAGGGACTCAGGCAACAGAGAAATAGGTGACTTTAAGGAGTGAGGGCTGGATTTAGAAAAAAGAAAACCACCAGGCTTGCTGCCACATGCCTGTAATGTAGACTCTGTCTTTTATTTTCTCTGGTAGGGAACTGATTTAAAATCTGCTCAGAAATTAGGAAGATCACATTCAGCCACGCTACATACTTTGCCTGATGTGCCAACGATATTTAAGTCTTACTAAACACTGGAAATTAAGAATGGACTGACTTCTATCAGAAGGCAGAGTTCGGATTAAGGAGTTGATGTCAACAGTCTCCTAGAGGAGTTAGAAGCCAGCGTTAACTCCCGGCATTTGAACAGAGGTGTGAACTTGATAAGCCATTTCACCTCTGAAATGGTTTCACCATCAGTGAAAAGGGAAAAGCACCTACCTAAAAAGCTGTCCCGGCGAAGGTTATTCACAGCACCTGGGACACAGAGGTGCATTTTCTATTATATTTTGTGTTAATGGAAAAAAAGTTTCAAAACTATGATGAAATACTTAAACACTTACAGTGTTACCAAATATGCTTGAATGGGCATTGACACTCAGTTACCTTAACAGACGTCAATAGTCTCAACTAATACGAATGCTGTAAGTGTGACCAGTCGCTGACACTTTCCTCTCCTCATTGTACCTCTCAGCACACCGCACGCTCAGATGCTGTCTAAAACGTTATTTCTTGAGCACCTTTTACGAACACCTAATCCTTGGCTCGCTGGACACTCGTGGACAACTGGACTGACTCTAGAAAGTGTTCCTGCAAACAGTGCCTTTTCGAGGCTTGCCCGGTGTCTAGCTTTTGCTGCCCTGTAAGGAGTTAACAGCAATGACAGCATCCCTCGCACAACCGTATTTCTCACCCAGGAAAGGCGCGCAACACTCCCACGTGATGGCTGTCCTTTTAATTATTCTGCTCTCCAAGTTCACGTCCCTGCGAGAAGAAGCGTATTCTGCGTCACGTTAAACACACTGTCGATTCATTGTTAGGGATACAGGAGGGCGACTCCAGCAACTGTGCAGCGAGGGACTTGAACTGAAACAGGTCGGGTCCTGTCTGGGTGAGGCCGGCGAGGCACCGCCGCAATCCCCCCCCACCCCCCTCCCCTGGCCCCGGAAGTTTGCGAGTCTCCAGTTGTAAGATCTGCGAGTCACCTTGACCCTCCCGGAGAGGTGGAGAAAGTTATAACGCCTTGGGCCGGAGACTAGGGGAGTAAAACCAAAGATAGAATACTTTCGGGAGCAAAACACGCCGACACGTTTTCCTGCTTTCAGCACAGCTCGAGACTCGAGAGTTTAAGGGTGGCGAGAGCAGGTGGCAGGACTCCGCCCATCGCCGCATTTCCCCTCCCTCACCTCGCAAGCTCCACTCCCTCCCTGAAGTCCGGCCTCCCAGGCGCGCGCGAAGAGTTGTCGCGCTGTGCATTCTGGGAATCGTAGTCCCGGTGTCGGGAGCCGTCTAGGTAAAAGCGACTCTGGCCTACATACCCCATAGTGCCCTGCGGCGCCGGCCGCTCCCGGATGTGTGCCTGGCACCGGAAGAGAAGACGGCCCCCCTCTCTCGGCCCGGCCATCTTGTGGGAAGAGCTGAAGCAGGCGCTCCTGGCTCGGCGCGGCCCGCTGCAATCCGTGGAGGAACGCGCCGCCGAGCCACCATCATGCCTGGGCATTTACAGGAAGGCTTCGGCTGCGTGGTCACCAACCGATTCGACCAGTTATTTGACGACGAATCGGACCCCTTCGAGGTGTTGAAGGCAGCAGAGAACAAGAAAAAAGAAGCCGGCGGGGGCGGTGTTGGGGGCCCTGGGGCTAAGAGCGCAGCTCAGGCCGCAGCCCAGAACAACTCCAATGCGGCAGGCAAACAGCTGCGTAAAGAGTCCCAGAAAGAACGCAAAAACCCGCTGCCGTCCAACGCCGGCGTGGCTGACAAGAAAGAGGAGACGCAGCCGCCCGTGGCGCTTAAGAAAGAAGGTGAGTCCGTGGTGGAAGGTGGGGAAGACCCGGCGTGAGGGAAGGAGCGGGGCAGCTCCTCGGGCTCCGAGCGTCCGCGGGAGGTTCTGCGGCCGATTTCCTCCCGTTGCCCCCGCATGACCAGAGCCCGGTCCTGCGAGCGTGGTAGCCTCGAGTTCAAACCACCTCCTGCAAGGTTCCCGCCTCGGGTCCCGGCGGCGAGCCGCCGTCAGCGTGCTCGGGTCCTGGCGGCTGTCGCCTTCCCGCTGGATCCCGCCCGCCGGCGGGTGTTGGCCTGAGGCTCCCGGGAAGCGTGGGGTCCCCGGTTCCCTCCCGCCCAGAGCTCGCTCTCTGTGCTGCTCTGAGGTGCGGTTGCCTGGCTTGGGCTGCTGTCCTGCCATCTTGTCCCACGACGGTGCGGGGAGCCCCCGTGAGTGAGAAGCTGGGGGTCGGGTACTGCGGCGTGAGCTACCTGTCTCAGGTGCCCCATGCGCCTTCTTGTACCACCCTCCCCCCGCAACACACACACCCTCTCCACTATTTTAAACTTGGTAAGTGGCTGCAGCGAGTGAAGCTGTTGGGAAGGGGAGGCTTTGGGCTGCATTCGATGACGCAGACGCGGGGCTTCTGAATGGAGAGTGGCTCTTGCAGGGAGCCCTGGGGGTCGCGACCCTTTCTCCGCCCCCCGCCCCCCGCGTTTCAGGTGGGGCGGCTCCGCGCCGGCCGCGTGGCGAGAGGAGCGCACGGGCTGTCACGCTCGCCCAGCGGCCGCGGGGAGCTCTCGGGCGCAGCTTTCCCTCCGCACGTGCGGGAAGCGTGCTCGGCGTCTCATTGGCGGCGGGCGGTTGCTGCTTCCAGGTCACGCCGGACGCTTCGCCGAGTGGCCCGAGCTTGGCTGTTGCGTTCTCACGCCTTACGTGTTTGTCTTTCGTGGTGACTGGGAAGAGCAAAAACAGTTGGGGGCCAGAAAAAGCATACGGGATCCACAGCAAATAGCCAGGCTCCGGATCTTGGTTGGTTTTCTACAGTCAACGTTGAAACCTCGCTTTGCTGCCACGTGCTCCGGAAAGGAGTTGTTTCTCATGAGCTTTAAGTTGGATTCCTCAACATTCAACTAATTTTCTTTTTTAAAATTTAAACACGTGTATTATGTTTTGGTTTAGGGTTTTGGTGTGTGTGTGTGTGTGTGTGTGTGTGTGTGTGTGTGTGTGCGCGCGCGCGCGCGCGCTAACTAGAACTGTGAGGTTTTGACATAAAGAACTAAGTGGTGAATAAAACAAAAGAATTCCTATACTAAAATTATGGGTTGGGGGAAGCACAAGTTGGAGTGTTAGAAAGCATGTGTACACCGAGTAAGCCAAATACCTGTTTTGTCAACTAAGACAGCAACCTGTAGCACAAGTGAATAAATCGTTTAAGTTCTGTGTTAAGGAACACTCTCTTGACTAGCTTGTGTAATTATTTAAACTGCTCATCTTTACCTCTTTGATCAGAATAATCCCAAGAAAGCACATGAAAAAATTGAGTCTGAATCGTAAATCTAAAATGTGCAAGGTAGGTGTGTTCACCCATTTTGAATGTTCAAAGGATGAAGCATGTTTGAAATCCCTCAGTTGTTTTGATCATAAAGCCCATCTTTGAAATAACCTCTTACTTGGAAACTAGTATTTTAAGTTACAAAGGTAGGGAATTGCTTCATAAATTTATAATTCAGTGGTCTTCGGGAAATCTCCCATATTAGCTATCAACATTTTCCTTAGATCAGTATTTCAGAGCACTCCTAACTTTAAATTGCATAAAACATTTATAAATAAAGGGAAAATGTTGAATGAAAAAACTCATTTTGAGATCCTGCTGTCAGTTGATGTTGTGGGCATTGGGGAAGGATAGTTAGCCTGATCCTGTGTTTGTGCTTTTGAAGAAAGGTCCTGGTATAGTGCTAGACTACCCTAGATATATATTTAATGTTCATATTATAAGAATTAGCTTTGTAGCTAGTCTTTTTTCCATTTGAAGAATTGAGAATTGACACTACAGACTATCACTGAGTATAGACCAATGTGATGTTTTTGTTTTTAATTAAAAGCCTGGTATCTAGTGAAAATCAAGTGAGCTTGCACATACAGCTAAATATATCAAGAGAAGCATGCATTTTTAAATGATGACTATTGGTTGAATATATTTGGTAAGTTTTTTAGATTCCGTAAGCCTAATATTGAATATTGGGTGGGGAAATAAGCCATTGTTCATTTGGGTGTGTTTGGCTTGGATATCATTATAAAGACTGGTTCCAAGCTCCACCCCAATACACTTTAGCTCTGATGAAATTCATTTAAGATGCCTTGGTGTAAGATCTCACAATGTGCCTACACTGAGAGTTTATGTGGAAAGGACTTTAAAATTTCATCAGAGTTTGGTACTTACTGTTTTACTCTACTTACAAGCACCTGAACAATTGGGTGAATCTTGATTGTGTTCCACTTTCTTAGAAAGAACCAGGGTAAATCAACTTAAGATCTTGTTAAAAAAACAGTTCCTTGGCTGCTGTTTGGCCTTGACTGAAATTGTGGTTTGGGAATTATGGCATACCTGAATTTTACAGACTTGAGTTTAACCATCAATCTATTTATTCTTAAGGCCACCAGTAATGCATATTGGTTGCTTCTTGGAATTAGATACTAACAGGGTAAATGCACTGGTAAGAACAAACCAAAAGAAATGTTCTCCATCCATAATAGTAAAATATTGAGTATTTTAAAGGTTGCATAACAGTTTTTCTGTCAGGTGTAGTGTGTATAAAACATGTAAAAACTAATAGAGGGGGTACTTTTTCTGGTTAAATAGCTATTTCAGACTGGATATGTAATTCTAGATGCTAGTTGTTTTCCTTTCAATTTTGTAATTTCATACAATTATCAGTCTTTTTTTTTTTTACATTTGAGGTTTTTTTTCCTCCAGATTATGTAAACTAAAAGTGTGGCCTTTACTTTAAAAAAAACTTTTTTTAGGGTCCTTATCTGTTGAATGTGAATGTGTATGGATTTGCTTGGTTATTTATGAATGGCTGCTGGTGTTATCTTTGGTGTATTTAAAGCCAAAATGTATCATTTGCCTAAAATTTCTTTAAATTTAGAATTTTAAAGTAAGAGACTGGCATTTTAAAAAGTGAGGAGAAATGGCCACCTACCCAGGTAACTTCCAAGTCAGTTGCAGAGAATGCTTTTAGGGGGTGAAAGTGACTTGGCAAACTAGATAGAAGTTTGAAACAAGTTTATTTAAAATAGGAGTTTCTCTAAAGTACTTTGTTCTACTTTAGATATGCCCAGTGTTTGCCTTTTTCAACAGTAAGTGCTAGTTAGGGGACCTGAAGATTAACATTTTTTTTTAGTCTAGGCCTAAAATTTTTGAGTTGCAAAAATAATTTTCTTATGCTGGTTATTTATCATTTTAGGAATAAGACGTGTTGGACGAAGACCTGATCAACAACTTCAGGGTGAAGGGAAAATAATTGATAGGAGACCAGAACGGCGACCACCTCGTGAAAGACGATTTGAAAAGCCACTTGAAGAAAAGGGTGAAGGAGGAGAATTTTCAGTTGATAGGCAAGATTTTTTCAAATCTCTTCATGTTTTGTCAGTTTATAGTCTCAATACAAAGCTATAAATTGGTAATAATTGCCAGGTAGCAGTGTGGCTGGTTATGTTTATCAGTTTTACAAAGAAACATCTGAATTGTTATTTCAGTAGCAGTTTTTAGTGTTCAACCTTAGATCCCTTGTAGTGAAACACTTTGTTGAATTGATAGACAGTTTCTTTTTCTTGCTATCCCAGGATGTTAACAGGAAAGTTCTGTTGTATTGTTTATAGCAAAGCAGATTATTCATTATGCAGGTTAGATTTGTTTATTTTAATTATTAAATGTATTGATGAATAGTAGTTTTATTAGGTTACTATGTAAAATGAATAACAATAAAAAGTATGTGCACTAATAAGTTTTAGACAATGTAAAATTAATGTTCTTGTTGTGGGAGTAGCTTCCTAGTTGTTTTTATTTCCTTTATGTGATTAGAAATAGACTGTTTTGAATTTTCTAAAACATGTGTTTATAACTGTTGGCTTATGAGCCAATAAATGTATTCCTGTATTTTTGAGTCTTTGAATGAATTTCCCTATTCTTTTTTCTGGAAACCTGGGATGTATATAATCTTCATTTGTTGTAGACCGATTATTGACCGGCCTATCCGAGGCCGTGGTGGTCTTGGAAGAGGTCGAGGAGGACGTGGACGCGGAATGGGCCGAGGAGATGGATTTGACTCTCGTGGCAAACGTGAATTTGATAGGCATAGTGGAAGTGATAGATCGTAAGTCTTATATTGGTTTTTATTATATTATATTTGAGTCTACTTTTTTTAGTAAAACAAACTTTGAATTTCTAGAATTAAAGAGTATTATGTTAACTCAGTTTTGTTAGTTCTTTCTCACATTACAGTGGCCTGAAGCACGAGGACAAACGTGGAGGTAGCGGATCTCACAACTGGGGAACTGTCAAAGATGAATTAACGTTGGTATTCTGATTTTTTAAAATAATTTGAATAAAATTGACCCTATACCTTACTAGAGGCTCGTCCATAACTCTTAAATATTATTTGTCCCTGAGACAAGAATGGAATAACTCTTATCTTATAGCTAAATATCTTGTATATCTTCCATACAAGATAACCTCTTGTTGGATATGTTTAGATTATAGTTATATGAAGTTACCAGTTTTTTCATATTTCAGTATATGTGATATCAGTTTTTCTTTTCATATGCATATGTAGCTTTTTCTGAAACCCTGCATTGAAGTTGTTTGGGTATTCTTATTTCTATGTCTTTAATAGTTTGTAGCTATTGACCCTTCTGGTTATTAGAAAAATTTGATAAGTGAGGCATTATTTTAAAACTAACTTCTGTCCTGTTTCTTTTTGAGTAAAATACTATAACTTGGATCAGTATACATTTTTAAATTATTTCCTCTTAAGGGTCTACTGGAGTATACATTTAGTAGGAAAAGACACAGGGAATGTGAGGATTTTAAAATATTTTTGTATAATGAATTCTTCAGCTACATGTAAATGGACCTAGATGCCTTTCTTTTTCTTTTTTTCCTTAGAGAGTCCCCAAAATACATTCAGAAACAAATATCTTATAATTGCAGTGACTTGGAGCAACCAAATGTGACTGAGGAAACACCAGAAGGTGAAGAACATCCAGTTGCAGACACTGAAAATAAGTAAGTTGGTTTATGTATAGTAGTAATCCTCTGTCACTGAAATCAGTTTGGACTTTTACCAAGAAAGCATATAGATTTAATTCTGTTACTTGATGTGTTTTTAACAGGAGAGACTTTCAGGGTACCCCAATTAATCAAGTAGTGTTTATATAGAGGAGTGTTTTACACATGTATATATTGGTATATTGGGCTCTAATGATTTGAAAAATGGAAATGGTTATTTCTATTTAAAACTACCATTGCTGTTTTAAAAAAAGGGAAGATAGTAAAACCTGCTAGCCCCAAGCACAAAAATAAACTATTGTAACCTCAAAATAGAGAATAAGATGCTATGCATTTTACCTAATTAACCTTACTTGATAGAGATAATAGTAATGGATAATTCAAGTGATAGCTGTCCAGAGACATCAAATAGACGAGAACTAGAATCTGAAATTGGGGGTTACTAAAAATTAGACCAAATGGTTGAAATAAGAGAAGTTGTATATAGAACTCATAGTTCAAAGTACTTTGGAATCTATAACTGCAGGTTTTATTTTGAGACAGTTTAAAACTAGGAAACATGACTTTAAAATTGTACCTCTTTGAAATTTATTTTCCATCAACATTGGATTTGGAACATAGCATTATTGACTTGCTTTAAAATATATGAAGAGAGCAAATGCCAGAATGTGTTATTCACTAGATTTCTTAATCTTTTTCATTGTCTGTGTGAGAGTCTTTTTAGGTAGAAGACCTGGTTTTGAAGTTTTTATTTATTCAAGGGTGAGAGTTTTAAAGTTTCAAGTTATGCTGGTAGAAATAATTTAATGCCTTTCTCTAGTTTCCATCAATCAAAGCAGAAATTATATGCCAGTCATTTCTTATGGTTTAAAGTCTTGCATTATAGATTACTTAGGTCTAAATCTTAACTGGGGCATATTCAAATCAATCAGAGGAGATGCTTTTCTAAACTTTGCTTTTTCTTAAGAATTGCTCTTACAGTGAACGATTACTAATGATTAGGGTATCATATTCCATGGGTTTATTGGAATAATACATTTGCTATTATTGGAGACAGAAAAAATACATGGTGTTAAATGATGTGTTGAACTTAGATAAATTCATTTATATGAAACTATATGGAATAATTTATTTGGTAAACAATGAAATTGTGGATGCATAAATGAGCCTCATGTAATATTGAGTACTTCACAATACTCAATACAAACGTTCTTCCTTTAATAAAGAGTCCATATTTAAATCACTGTAAGTGTGACCTGCAAAGATTATAAATGTCTACCAGAAGGAAATCATGCATTATTGATAGGGTATTGGAAGCAGACCTTTAATTCAGGACCCAGGAATGAAATTGAGGGTATTTGGTCCAAAAAAGATTATGATGATGGTATTAAGAACAGTCACCAGAGTGGAGAGAATCTGAACATAGTATTGTATCTTGTGTATGGAAATACAAATTTATAAAGCAGTGCTTGGCTGACTTTGCCTCCCTTATATATAGTTTCCAGAGCATTTGTTTTTTCTCACTTGATCCTTACAATAATCTTTGAAGGTAGGTGTCATGGTTCCATGTGACAAAATGTGCTGAGTTACATTACATTCTTGGCTCTGTCACAACTTAGGAGTAACTAGGACTTTTTTTTCTTAGCTTTCTCATCTGTAAACTGACAGGTGGACCTTATATCCAAATCTCATCAATTCAATGTAAACTTGAAATTTTAAGGTAGGATTAGTCTAACAGTACAGAGTAGCATAGAAGAGAGAGATATTTGAGCTCTGAGGCTAACTGGATCATCTGCTATCTTTGGAAAAAAGCAGAGCTCCCAAAATAGCAAACAACTTGTTTGGTGACAATTGGAAATTGATACTAGATTAAAATAATGGATTTCTAGGCTTTCTTTCTGCAAAAATGAAAACTCATATAATAGTTATAATCTAAGAATTACATTTAGAAATAACTAATTTACTATTAAGTATTGAAACCAGTGTGTTTTGTGGAGAGTTTCATTTCTAGTGAAACCTCAGTCTCCCGCCCACACACAGGTTGGTTTGAAAATTGGCATATATAGAATCTAGGATTTGTATAAACCTGGGTTTTAAAGATTCTTTTGTTTTGCCATCAGCGTTATCTGATAAAAGAGAAACATGGTAATTGGCTTATGACCGCTACCCTTCCCATTGGCTAATCAGGGTGATATGCAAATTAACTGCCAGCCAAGATGGCGGCCAGCAGCCAGGCAGCTTGAAGCTAACATGAGGCTTGCTTGCTTCAGTGACGGACGACTCCAATGTTCCCTGCCTGCCTTGCCAGCCTCTGAGCCTGCAATTTAAGAAACATTGTAACATATAGAAGCTAAACAAAACCCCAGAAACCAGCTTTCAGCCTGCTGGGATCTCAGAGCTGGAGTTGATACAGAGTTTCGATTATAGAACCGAAACAAACCAGATACCTGCTTTCAGGAGAGGAGGCCTAAGAGCTAGAGCCTCAGAGCTAAAGGTGGCCCAGAATAAAAAAAAAAAAAGAAAAAAGAAAAAAAGGAGCAGTTGGGAGCTTCAGTCACCCGCCAGCGTGAAAACAGCCCTCAGCCCCTCACCCAGACTGGCCAGGCACCCCAGTGGGGACCCCCACCCTGAAGGGTGTGTGACCAGCTGCAAACAGCCATCATCCCCTCACCCAGGCTGTCCAGGCACCCCAGTGGGAACCCCCACCCTGATCCAGGACACCCTTTAGGGCAAACCAGCCAGCCCCCACCCATGCACCAGGCCTCTATTCTATACAGTAAAAGGGTAATATGCCTCCCAGCACCGGGATCAGCGTGACAGGGGGCAGCGCCCAAACCCCCTGATCACCCTGCAGCTGTGTGTGTGACAGGGTGCGGCACCCCAACCCCCTCACCCCACAGGCCCTGCTCTGTGTGTGACGGGGTAGAGCCATAACCTCCCCATCGGCCCTACCCTGAGTGTGACAGTGGCGGTGCCCCAACCCCCTGATCTGCCCTGCTGTGTGTGTGACAGGGGGCGGTGCCCCAACTCCCCTATCGGCCCTACTCTGTGAGTGACAGCGGGGAGCTCCCCAACCCCCTGATCGGCCCTGCTCTGTGCGTGACAGGGGGCGGTGCCCCAACCCCCCCAATCGGCCCTATCCTGAGCGTGACTGAGGGTGGCATCGCAACCTCCCAAACCGCCCTGCTCTGTGCATGACGGGGCCAGGCCCCAACTCCCCAATCGGCCCTGCCCTGAGCCCGACCAGGGGCTGCAAGCCTAAGCCAGCAGGTCGTTATCTCCCGAGGGGTCCCAGACTGCAAGAGGGCACAGGCTGTGCTGAGGGACCCCTCCCCCCCCCCCCCCCCCCAGTTCACAAATTTTTGTGCACCGGGCCTCTAGTCCTAAAATAAAGGATAGAGGGACAGTTCTTTTTATATTCTAGAATGTGAAGTGTGGTTCACAGGCATTCTAGATGATAACATGAGTTATGTATTGTGGGAAATTAAAAAAATGTTTTAGGAGAAGTTAGGCCAAATATTTTAATTATGTAATGGTACAGTTTTAAGAGAAAGTAGTGTTATTTTACGAAATGTGTATTTTAGCCCCGGCGGGGGGAGGCTTGGTTGAAGCATCATCCCATGCACCAAGGAGGTAGCAGGTTTGATTTTTGGTCAGGGTACATACTTAGGTCACAGGTTCAATCTCAGTTGGGGTGTGTATGGGAGGCAACCAGTTGATGTTTCTCTTTATGTTTGGTAAAGCCAATTCCAGGTTGTATTACTGATAGATGAGCATTTAAAAGTTTATGAAGATGAATTGTGTTTTTCTTACTTATCCATACTTTCACTAATACAACAAGCGTTGAATACCTGGTGTCTACCAAATTAATGTTAGCCATTGGGTTACAAAAATTATGATCCTTCCACCCTTGGATAATTTTCCCTAAAAGATTGATTTACCAAGATTTAACTTCTTATAAGTAATACAGATTTTTGTCAGCCACCTAGTAGGTATAAAACTTAAACATCTTTTCACAGGGAAAACGAAGTTGAAGAAGTAAAGGAAGAGGGTCCAAAAGAAATGACTTTGGATGAGTGGAAGGCTATTCAAAATAAGGACCGGGCAAAAGTAGAATTTAATATACGAAAACCAAATGAAGGTGCTGATGGTCAGTGGAAGAAGGGATTTGTTCTTCATAAGTCAAAGAGTGAAGAGGTAAAATTAGTTTTTATGGTATTGGAAAATTTTTAGGTGTGTCTTGACAATTCAACACATAATTTTTGTTATTTATAATCTTTATAAAAAAGAAAAGCTTTGCATAGTGTCATTGGGTTAGGTAAATTGTTCAAAAAGGAAAATAAACTGCATTACCAAATAAATTGCATATTTTAAGAAATTTAGTCCTTCTATTTATTGTTATATTCAATCTGGTAGTCCCCATCCCCAAAAGCTGTTAGTCAATATATACCTTATAATTACTATATTTCATAAATACAGTCGGTCTTTTCAGAGTTTTAAAAATCATGCCTAAATTCAAGGACTTGTATTAGATTGAAAGATTGGCATTTTCATGTGGCTTAACCTACAATAAAATGAGTTCCTTTATATAGTATTTAATACTTGAAACTGTCTGCCTGTGCCATATTTAATGGTCAGGACTCTTCAATAAATGGTACTACCCTTTATTGAGGAATGATGTAAAGACCAGAAAATTAATTTATAGGTTTCCTTTACTTACAAAACATGGAAACTAATGAGAAAGATGTGTTGGTGGCTTTTACTTTGGCATCTTCTACTTAAGCCTTGGGGAACATTCTTAGAGGAATGTCCCATTGCTACATCCTTTTAGAGCTTGTGTAAGTATGATATTTTAGTCATAAAGTTAAAATGTTATGAAGGCAACCTGTAATAAAAAGATGCAATGAGATCTTTTTTTTTTTTAATATATTTTATTGGTTTTTTACAGAGAGGAAGGGAGAGAGATAGAGAGTTAGAAACATCGATGAGAGAGAAACATCGATCAGCTGCCTCCTGCACATCTCCTACTGGGGATGTGCCCGCAACCCAGGTACATGCCCTTGACCGGAATCGAACCTGGGACCCTTCAGTCCGCAGGCCGACGCTCTATCCACTGAGCCAAACCGGTTCTGGCTGCAATAAGATCTTAATACATTTTAATTTCCTTAAAAAATAGTTGTGAAGCAAACTTGGAAACATTTTGAAATGAAACAGGTTGAAGCGTTTTAAATATTTTTCTAGATTTAAAGGTGTTTTTTAAAAACTGAGTCTATAAAAATAGTATAAATGAGGACATTGTCTGTTAAGTGTCAAGTCATACAGAAAAAAAAAACCAGTAGAAGATTTTCATAGTTCTTGCAGATACAGTTGTATATCTGGGTAAAACAAATAAGATTTCAGATTAAAGAACTTTGAAAATTCTCCTTGGGGAGATTGTTGAACTAATTATTAAACTACTTAGGTTAATATGAGAAAGATTTATTGGGCACCTTTGAGACAATTATTTGTAACTGTTATGAGGTCCTGATAGAACTTTTCTCCAGAACAAAACACATACAAAATTATGATATAATTTTATAGGTGAGGCAATAATATCCTGAATCCTCTTCATGTATTTTATAGACCAGTTTAGGTATCATGGTTTTAAGTATTATTTTCCAGTGTGCTTTTCAGAAATAATTATACAAGGTGATGTATATGATTAGATGTTTTTGAAACTATAAAATGTGAAATTGGTTATGAATAACAAACTAATACATTTTCACTATTAAGACACATTCATATGCTTTGCCAATTTATCCTACTAGTTACTCAAAGGTTAGGGATATGTCCTCAACATTCAGACTTTATATTGTAGTAAAACCTTTTAGATTGTTTCAGTAGTATATCAACTTAGACTTTTTTTGTTTCTGTGCTCTAGAAAATTGTAAAAGCTTCTCTTTAATAGATTGATATTGCTTTGCAATATCAAACATTTAAAAGTTAGACAGTATATATAATTGACTTTAATTTGCTAGCAATTTTTTGGACTTATCTTTTAGGCTTCTTTACAAAGACTTCTATTGCCTTTAGGTTGGTCTGACACTTAATTTGGTATTAGATGCTTAAAGGGATGAAAGCATAGATACAAATATAACATTTATTTGTACTTTAAGGGTAGTTATTGACACCTGTAATATATTTTTTGTTTGTTTTGTTGTTTTTTTGCAGACTGGGTCATGTAGCTTATTACATAAATACAAAGGATCTGGATTTCACAAACATGATGTTTTCATTTTTAAGATGGTTCCTTTAATATGTTTAAGGCGTAGTTTTACTTGGGTGCAGCTTTTCAAGGTTCCCTTATGTAAAGTTGTGATTCACTTGAATCTGTAGCTCTCCTGTTTATATGAAGGAACATATGACAGTGTATGAACAAAAGTCTGTACACAATTTCTTAACCTGTGGTTGGAAGAATATAAAGTTTTCTTTAGAACTTACAGATTTAGTATTAATAATAGAAGCCTTACATGCTATCCATGTCTTTATCAGGGGTTCCTTGATGGGAATCCTAATCTGAAGGCATATTTTAAATGTACTGGTAAAGATTATGATTCATTAGGTTTGAGATGAGGCCCAGTCACTTGAGTGGTTGTGATTAGATACCTCTAATTGAGACTTGCCAATATCACCTGTAATTTTTTTAAATAATACTTTTATTGAATTCAGAGAGGTAGATAGAGATAGAAACATCAGCGATGAGAGAAAATCATTAATCGGCTGCCTCCTCCACGGGGGATCAAGGCTGCAACCTGGGCATGTGCCCTGACTGACCAGGAATGAAACCTTGACCTCCTGGTTCATAGGTTGATGATCAACCGCTAGGCCCAGAAGAAAGCTCATTCCGAAAGTTGCAGCATTACTTTCCTAGGAATCATCCAGTGGCTTTTACTTAAATTTTCAGGCTCACGCTGAAGATTCGGTTATGGACCATCATTTCCGGAAGCCAGCAAATGATATCACGTCTCAGCTGGAGATCAATTTTGGAGACCTTGGCCGCCCAGGACGTGGTGGCAGGGGAGGACGAGGTGGCCGTGGGCGTGGAGGACGTCCAAACCGAGGCAGCAGGACTGACAAGGTAAGTTGTAAAGATTTATTTTGTTCTTTTAAGTAATTCAAGGCCCTCTTTTGGTAAATCACTGCTTAAAGTCCTTTGGGGGACATATTGGAAGGAAAAAAGTAGACCCTGGCTGGGTGCTTGATTAGAGTATTGTCCTAATATGTCAAGGTTTTGGGTTCAGTCCCCAGTCAGGGCATATACAAGTATCAACCAATGAATGCATAAATAAGTAGGACAACGAGTCAGTGTTTATCTGTTTCTCTCCCTCACCATTCGTCCGTCTTCCTCTTCTCTAAAATCAGTAAGTTAAAAAAAAAGATTTTTTTTAAAGAAACTACATTTTTGGTTATATATTTTTTAAAGTGTTTAAATGACTAAATAGTGCTGCCAGTAGAATTAAATTACCACACTTTATTGAGTACTTAATTAGGTGCTGGTCATGGTGCTATGCTAGGCATTTTATGTGCTGCGTCATTTGACTCATGTTACTATGTTGACATCCTCATTTTACAGAAGAGGAATTCAGTACAGGGAACCAAGTTAACTCTTGGCCTTTGACAGGGTCTACCTGAAATGCCAACCTATATCCTTTGCCTTCACTGGTTTTTTAGGTCTCAGTTTAACATAACCTTTGTGTCTATTGTTTATTGTGTGAAACTCACTAGATGATGGTCTAGTGAACACCTTTTTAGTTCTTTATTTTTTTTTTTTTTTACTTGACTGTTACATAAGAGGTGGGATTCATTTTTGTCCTAATTTTTGTCATGTTCAATGCCTTGCATATAGTGTACTACACAAAACAAGTTCTTATGAAATATTTTGATATAAGCCCTAGTAATTGATAGATTTGAGCTCTGATCTGTCTGATGTCATAGTTCAAGCTTTTAATGTTTAGGTATTATTAAACTAAATTATTTGAGAAAACCTTTTAGTTAGTTCATTGTCTCTTATTGTCTATCTAGGATACAATCATGATGTCCTCCTGAATTTTGAACAACTGATACACAAACTGGAGGGCCCATTTGCTTGATTGGGTCTGCCAGTATTTGATTATAGTGGCAATTTAAATATTACAGATTTTATGGTCACCAGTACCAGTGTAGTGATATTTTGTTTCTGTTTCTTCCCCTGATAACAGGTGTTTTTAAAGCCAGTGTTATGTATGTGGACCTTTTCAATACTCTTTTGTTTTGTTATTTGTACGTTATAAATAGCATTTGGCAGTTTGGTCCCATTCTAACATTGATGAATGTGCTGCTTAAATAATTGTAATCGGGTTGCTTTCAAATTATTGCCATTATTATTTAGCAATTGGAGAAAATACAGAAATGCTTAACAAAGTAAGAATTTCCACACATATCCCATGTGAATCCTATGAGTATTAGAAAAATAAAATAACCCAGGCTATTTCTAGGGAATTTTCCTAGATCTTGATAGAAATTTAGGGCAAGACTCACTGCAAATATTTGTGACCCTAGCCTGATCCATAATTTTGCCTTTAAAAGGTTTGACACATTTGAGTATTTAATTAGTATTTTAACTTCAAGGTATTTTAGAGTTCTTGTCTACATGTAGACACTGGCAATTTATTTTCAGGGTTTGAGCATTATTAATTTTGGTTTGTTTCTTTTTCAGTCAAGTGCTTCTGCTCCTGATGTAGATGACCCAGAGGCATTCCCAGCTCTGGCTTAACTGGATGCCATAAGATAACCCTGGTTCCTTTGTGGACCCTACTTCTCTGAGGTTTTGCATGCTTAAGGATCCCAACCGTCTAAGAAATTAAAAAAAAAAAAAAAAAAAAGACTGTCATTCATACCATTCACACCTACAGACTGAATTTTATCTGTTTTGAAAATGAACTTCTCTCGCTACACAGAAGTAACAAATATGGTAGTCAGTTTTGTATTTAGAAATGTATTGGTAGCAGGGATGTTTTCATAATTTTCAGAGATTATGCATTACTTCATGGATATTTTGTATTGCTGCTTGCAAATATGCATTTCCAAACTTGAAATATAGGTGTGAACATGTGTACCAGTTTAAAGCTTTCACTTCATTTGTGTTTTTTTAATTAAGGATTTAGATGTTCCCCCAGTTACAGACCGGTTTTAAATATTGGACATAATATCCGTTTTAGTACCTGCTTTGCATTTACACATATGGTCAACTGGGACATGTAAAACTCTGATTGTCAAAATTTATGCTATGTGGAATACTAATGACTTTACGTATTTTAACTTAGTTTTAATATTTTTATTTCTGGGGAAAATCCTTTTTCACTTCTCATGATAGCTGTTATATGCTAAATCTTTATATACAGAAATATCAGACTTGAACAAATTCCAAGCACATTGGTTTATTAATCCTCGCTCCTGCATAGTTCATTAAGTTCAATTTATAATTGATTGACAATTTCAACTATATTTAAAAGTGTGTGACTTTCCCACTTCAAAAACCAAACTAGACACCTTACGATCTAATAGAAAGTTGTTTAAACTACTTATTGTTGAAAATACATCCTGTCAGGTGAAATAGTTTTATGGGTGTTGGGCTTTTCACCCTCCAACAGGGTGGGTATAACAAAGTTGATTTGGTTAATTCATAAACTGCTTCTGGCCACTCGATGTGATTTGTTTGTGAAAGGTTCCAAATCAAAATTATATACCCATAATCAATGATCCTTTATCCCTTCCCGTTCTAAAGAAACCAAAGGGCCTGGTTAGTATGGTAAGATGTGGGAGTGTGTTACTTTTTGGAATTTGGAAAGCAGACAGCTTTACTTTCTAAGGTTGGAACAGCAGCACCACCCATGAAATAGAAGCCAAAAATCTTATTGATGCCTAATTTCCTACATTGCTGTTAGCTTTGGTCTTAAGTTGATAAATGACTGTTCCACAGAAAATATCTTTTACCTCTTCCTATATTAGAAAAGTAGGTTAATAATGGATTACTGAATGGGAGTGTCAATGCACTTGGTAAACACGTAGAGAATGATCAATAAACAGGTTTTCTAGGATTTTTTAAAAATCTTCTGCCATATTTATTTTTAAGCAGAAAAGGAATTTTATTTAGCTTTAAAAAATTTTTGTCACTCATTTTCAGTAATTTTCTACCTATGTGTAGTAATGTCCAGTTTTTAAAATAATTGAAAATCTTAAAATCATAAAATGTCTGCTGTTTGCTGATTAGCTCCCCCATATGCTTCCAAAAGAGATGTACAGTATAAAAGTTATTCATTTGAATTAGATTTATTAACCTAGTTACTTACTAGTTTGACATCTTATTAGGAAGGAGGTAATTGGTTTTTAATGATGAATAACTTGTGCTGATGATTTGAATCTTATGCAGAGTGTGTTCTGTACTGGTGCTAATGTCTAATATAATTTTATATTTACCAACATAACTGCTACCCAGAGGCAAGTGTTAAATTAGTCCATATGGACTCTTGGTCCCTCCTAAGTTAGTGTGTTTGGACTTTTCATCTTAACTCATTTCTGGACTTGCAACCTGCTTATAAACCTCTTGATTTCTAGCGACATAAAGAAAACACCTGCTATTAACACTTCACAAGTTCCACTCTGTCAGCCATTGCTGGCATTTTGTCAGTAGAGAATACACAGCAATATCTGATATGTTGCAAGCTTTCACAACAGCCTGAACTTTAAAAAGTTAGTCCATTAGTTGTATCTGATGGATGTAAATTTGCCTCCTAGTTCACTTTGTGTCAAGCTAAAACTGTGAACCTGACTTTCTTTTATTGGTGGGTAATTACTGAAAATAAAGATTTTATTTTCATGCTCACTTCTTAAAAGTCATAAAAACAATCAAATAGGAACCCATTTATCGTCATGTGTTTTCTGGCCTGTGTGTGCACCCCAAAGATAATGCTCATATTTCATTTTTTACCTTATGCTTAGATTTTGTTTATCTGGGAGGGATGCCTATTTTAATGAGTATTATAATTAGAAAGTTGAATTCTTATAAAATGAATTTCAAGGACTGACTTTACATTGGCATTTCTCTTAGCATATCACATTTTGAATGCAGAGGTTAGTTATACTGAGCACCACTATTTTTTGAAGGGAGTATTAAACTGGATATAATACTCTAAAGAAATCCCTTGATACAGATCCATAAACAACAATTGTGGCTGATTGAATGTTTTAGTGAACTTTTATGGATGCTTTTAATTGGAAGTAATGCCAGAATTTATTAAGATATTTTCAGTTTGCATCGAAATGATTGGAATATGATTTCTTCTTTAGTTTAAATACTGTTTTGAGATCTGTGTGGAGTTATGAAAGATTTTTAAAAGTGTCACTAGGTATTATACATATAGTTAACTTTACTCACTTTTAAAAGTGGAAGTAGGACATACACATCATCTCCAGAGTTTAAATATATTTGGGGCTTATTTTTTGGTATGGGTTTGGAGGGAGTATATTAAGTAATCATTCTGAATGTGTTATTTTTCTAATCGCTTGTGATGATTGCACTGAAATAGAAAAAATCTTGTATTCTTAGGGAGTTGCATATGAAGTCTAAATATTATATATTGGACTTCAAAAATAATCTTTAAGAGCACTAGCTTTGTGTTGAAGGAACCAACGAGTATTAAAGGTTAAAAAAAAATTAAGGAGAAATGTGAAAACTGCTGGAACCTGATACTATGGACATCTATCCCAACATTTAAGTAACTGGTATAACAAATCCTTGGCTCTCAGGTGCATGTAATTCTATTTTTTAAAGTAAATAGAGCAGTGGTTCTCAACCTTGACTGCACATTAAAATCACCTGGGAATCTTTTTGAAATCCTGATTTCTGGGCCTCATCCTCCAGAAATTCTGTTTCTTTGTTACTAATGTTGTGGCCCCACCCCATAACAAAGAAACAGTTTCCGGAGGATGAGGACCAGAAATCAGGATTTTAAAAAGATTCCTAGGTGATTCTAATGTGCAGCCAAGGTTGAGAACCACTGAAATAGAGGCTTATAAAATAGATTCTAACCCAAACATTTGTAATTATGCTGAGATTAACATGTAAATAAGTGTTTATTGAGTCTGAACCTTATAAAAGCCAGATCGCCAAGTTAAGTGGAAAAAGCCTAGAAGTTAATTACCGTTAGACTTTGCAGAGTATATCTAGTGACAGTGCAGTAAAATCTCTAATCAAGCTTCAGACCAAATTTAACAACATTTGCAAAATTGTCAGGTTTTATAGTTGAGGTATAGATTAAGTGTCAGCTTTCAGAAATTTGGGTTCAATTACTTTTTGCTCGGCCTGGGTTTACCTTGGATATGTTCTCTCCATTTGAGACTCTTACCTGATTTTGAAGTTATGCAAATAGGAAGTTTAAATGAGAAATGATTGGAATAGGTCTGTTTCAGTCTGAGAAGAATATAGTGAAAGGTTGTGTCCTCAAAAATTAGAAGTTTAATTTCAGAAAGTAATTAGGGTATAAAGATAAATGATTAAGGCCAGCAAGATTTTGGCTACAGAAAAAAGTAATAGTATGGAAGTGTCACTTAAATAAAGTGCTATGTCTAAGCCTGGGGTCTGCAAATTTTCAGCCTGTGGCTTGTTTTGAAAGGGTTAGAAACAAAACTATTCTACAAAGATGTATGTAGCCCACATAGCTTAAAACATTCTCTGGCCCTTAACAGAAAACGTTTGCTGAATCCTGATCTAAGCTATCACTCCTAGGTCAGCACATATAAGAGTTCTTTTAAATAAAAGTCATTTTTAGCTACAAATTAAATCGTCCTACCCTGTGGGAAGTTGTGAAATCAGAAGTATTTTCAAGCGATTTTTTTTTTTTTTTTTTTTTTTGCCTCTTCTATACTCAAGATAAGGGCCAAAATATCCGGTAGCCACTTAGTAAAGAAGATCTTATTTTAAGAAAAGATTATGTAGCTTGTAACTTAAATATGTTACCGTAAAAGCTGTTAAGGAAAGTATAAATCTGCTATAAAAGTAAGCTTAATGCCATGGTTATAGTTTCATGATTCATGTTTAGTGACACTTGTCACTCAGTGCTGAAATCTTTCTATTGTGATTAATTTTCCATGAGATGAGAATTCTGAATGGGTAAGAAATGTCTGTTAACTTCATAGGTTGAGCTAGGACAAGAATGAATGACTTCTGAGGATTACTTCATTAGGATATTCATTTGGGCAGAGTTTAGATTTTGTGCCATTGAGGACTTCTGTACTGAATAACTGGGAGTCAGTTGTTCACTTCTAAATGGAAGGAAAGAAAAGGTGAGAAATGGCCTATACAAGTTAGAAGATAATTTACCAAATCGTTAGTTTGAGGTATTATGTAGGTACTTAGTGCTTTAAATCAGTAACCTTTGTCCCTTTTGCTGCCCATTTGGGGGAGAGTAGCAGTTCCCGGTGCATTGTATGTTTATTCTAAGCCTTGTGCATTCAAGACAAAAGATAACTGGTGATAACGTTTATGAGAATTCTGATTCTGGATTTTTTTTAACCTATTTAGATAATGGATTCATATCAGGTAATGAAAATTGCTCTGAATAGATCTTGCTGTGGTTTTGATTACTTATAATAGCTGCATTACTGGTATGGAAACGTGAACAGTGAAGGGTTAATATTCAGGATTATGATACCTGTTATTTGGTGAACTGAGTAGGGAAAATGGGAAATAGCTTATCTTTAGGCATTATTATTTATATCACCTAATCGCAGTTATAGCTGATTTAACAGACTTTAGGAACTTTAAAAGACCTCTAATTGGAAGAAATAGCATTTTTATCTATCTAGAATGATGGTTCTGTATAAAGTGATCCAGCTGAACTTGGTTCTTGACATTTGACTGCATAGAATTTTGTCAAATTGCATTAAATTTTTTTATTAGCTAAATGTCAGGAACTTGGGGAACTTTGCATGTTGGAATTCCTTGTTTCACGCCTTGGGTGTAATAATCCATGGTGAAATGTTGCTTTGTTTGGCAACCACACTCTGACAATAATAGGCCAGCACAGTTAGACATTTTGTGCTTAGACTGCCAGGGGCTGTTTTGGAAATTGATGACTTAAACACATCAGAGAAGTTGGTAGATTCCCCTCTACCCCTTCCAGTTTTATGCCTGAAAATATTTAGGATTTAATAATTGGTGAATTGAACTAAACGCCGGCAGATAGCTTTTCAAAGATAGTTGGTTTGTCTTCTCCCTGGAAATCCTGAATTTCCAATGAAGCTTCCACTGTTTTTTTTTCTCAGTAAAAAAGGAAGAACCTTTCTTACAAACTACAAATAATTTGGTTTCGACTTGGTCTTGTGTACACAAACCTTACATGTACAAGGCTTCACTTAGATGCTATAGTTTAGGAGTTTCCGAGGAGTGCTTGGGAAGACTGGATTGGATAAAGCTACTTTTAAGACATGTTCATTGGTCACTAGCATAGGAGAAAAATCACATACCTAGCAGGTATAGTGTGTACCACAGACCACTGTATTTTGTTCATTACAGTGTTCTTTGAAGATTGAGTGGCACTTTGTCACCGTTTCTCGACAAAATCCAGTATATCAGTTTTTAACAATTGGACTGATCTCCCTGCCTTTTGCCAAAAAGTAGAATTGGAAGTCATGCTGACTGAAGCAGAGAAGTGGTTTGGAGGCTGTGTAATGAATGCTAAGTGAAAATACTTGGCATGTGAGAAATAAATTCTCTTCAGGAAAAATTGGTAATATTTATTAAGAACAAAAAACAAACCTGTACTGTTGATTGAGGAACATAACTAGCACCTCCAGATTATAGGAAAGCATTAATGTGCACCCCCCCTTTTTTCCAACATCATCACTTTTGCTACTAAGTTATTACACTTTAAAGTGGGTGTTGTAAAATAAAACAATTGCAATGAAAGCTACCCTGCCATAGACAGGAGAGGGTAAACTAAAGGAAGTGTATATAGGAATGCAAAGGAATCTTGTGGAGCTGTAGCACAAGTGAGAGAAGATTTTATTTTCTACAGTGTTGAGAAAAGAAGGCAAATGGTCTTTTACTCTCTGTGTTGGAATAAAGTGAGATTTTTGTTTCTAAATGAAATCCTGCAGTGTCCTGTTTTCACCTTGAGGGATTTTTTGACTGGTGAAGGCTGGGTATGGGGGCCTTTTGGACTTGGTACAGCACAAGAAACTATCCTCGAGTTAACACAGGCCACATTCTCACCTACTTTGCAGGGAGATGTGTAAGCCATTTTAGCAAGTGAATTGTGATTTTCTTTAGTAAAGGAACAGATTTTTCTTTAATGTTTTTGCAGCTTTTGAATATAGTCAAAATTTCTTGTTTGTGGGTGGGCCTGCCTGTCCAGTGGTAATTTAGGGCCTTTTAATACAGCTTATTCTCTGTGAGGATCTTATAACAGCTTTTACAGTATTTCCTTGGCTTCTATGACCTATAAGTAGTAAAATGTCTGAAATTGGCAAGGGAGGAAAAGCTATTTTGAACCTTGCCTACATTCTCTTTCCTAGACAAGGCCAGGGTTTTATGGAATACCTTAAAGTTGTGGAATTTGCAAAGTGGCCCCAATTGACTTAAAGGGACCCCATTGTAGCAAATAATGCGTTTGTATATTTCTTAGAGATGTTACTGAAATTTCAGCAGAACCTACTTAACCACTTGTAAGTAAATGACCACTAACAACATGTGCAGCCAGTTACCATAGCATAAAGGACAGGCATTTATGTTTTAATAATACCAGCAACAAAATTGAGTTATGTAGTCCTAATTCCTTTTTGCTTAGGAAATAATAGCCTTCGTGTTGGGAAAAAAGCAGTAGGCAAATCCAATGGGGTTATAGCTATTATAACTAAAGAGCACAATTTCTCTGGTTACTTTCCTACTTAAAAGGCTTAATGATATTTATAGTTTGAAATTTCCATTTATAATTTTCCTATCTAATAAAAGAGAAACATGGTAATTGGCGTACGACCGATACCCTTTTCATTGGCTAATCAGCGAGATATGCAAATTAACTGTCAGCCAAGATGGCGGCCGGCAGCCAGGCAGCTTGAAACTAACATGAGGCTTGGTTGCCCCAGTGACGGAGGAAACCAACGTTCCCCGCCTGCGGCTGCAAGCCTCTGAGCTGGCAGTTTAAGAAACTCTGTAACAAATACGCCCAACTTCAGCCAGCAGATTGGCAACATTGTAAGCAAAGGCCAGAAACCTCCTTTCAGCTGGAGGCCTAAGAGCTGGAGCCAAGCCTCAAGGTAAAGCTGGCCCAGAATAAAAAAAAAAAAAAAAAAAAAGGAAAAAAGGAGCGGTTGGGAGCTTCAGTCACCCCCAGCCTGAAAACAGCCCTCAGCCCCTCACCCAGGCTGGCCAGGCACCCCAGTGGGGACCCCCACCCTGATCCAGGACACCCTTCAGGGCAAACCAGCCGGCCCCACCCGTGCACCAGGCCTCTATTCTATATAGTAAAAGGGTAATATGCCTCCCGGCACCGGGATCAGCGTGACAGGGGGCGGCACCCAAACCCCCTGATCGCCCTGCGGCTCTGTGTGTGACAGGGGGCGGGGCCCCAACCCCCTGATCAGCCCTGCTCTGTGCCTGATAGGGGGGAGCTCCCCCCCCACGGGCCCTGCTCTGTGTGTGACGGGGTAGAGCCATAACCTCCCCATCAGCCCTGCCCTGAGTGTGAGAGTGGCGGCGCCCCAACCCCCTGATTGGCCCTGCTCTGTGTGTGACGGGGGTTGCTCCACAACCTCCCCATCGACCCTGCCTTGAGTGTGACAGGGGACGGCGCCCCAACTCCCCGATCGGCCCTGCTCTGAGCCCGACCAGGGGCTGCACCTAGGGATTGGGCCTGCCCTCTGCACCCGGGAGCAGGCCTAAGCCAGCAGGTCGTTATCTCCCGAGGGGTCCCAGACTGCGAGAGGGCACAGGCCTGGCTGAGGGAGCCCCCCTCCCCCCCCGAGTGCACAAATTTTTGTGCACCGGGCCTCTAGTCTTAATATAAATGGATTTTCTTGGGAGTGTTCTCTCCTTTCTTTCCCTACCTGTGCCTTGTAGGATTTAGATTAGCTGGGTAGATAAATGAACAAATTCAGGAGTACCGGGTTTGTCAACTTAAAAATTTACCTGTGTGGTTTTGTTTGTTTGTTTTTAAGGTAGATTTCTTAGGAACCAAGAGTGATCTAGGGCTTTGGAAGTATGGAAATGCCAGGTTTTGGTTATTTAGTAAAAACAGCTCCAAAGATGGCATCAGTTTTAACCCCAATGGATGTAAGTTTGTAGAGCAGTCATTTGCATAAGAAGAACTGTATAGCTGAAAGTTATGCCCTGAAACTAGACTGTCCTGTATTAGGTACTAGTGTGACTTTCGCTAATTGTATTTCAGTTTCTTTTTCTGAATAGTGGTCTACCTTAAACCAGCCATGGTGAGAACTGAGTTACATATCTTAAAAACAGCATGCACTGAATATGATCCTCTCTATCCATGGTTCCAGATCCACAGATTCAACTGAGGATTAAAAGTATTCCCAAAAAAAACAACAAAAAAAACATTGTTGCTGACATTGTACAAGGGACTTGAGCATTCAGTAATGTTGGTATCTGAAAAGGGGTGGTCCTGAACCAAACCACGGAGGATACCAAGGAACGAATATACTGTGTTATATGTTGAGTGGGAATTTGGCAATATTTGGCTTGTTATATAAACTTTGTATTTCAAAGATGCATTGCTTCAGTTATTACCTTAACGTCCCCAATCCCCACTCTCACCTAGGGTGTCATAATGAATTTTCTACCAACTGACAGGCGAGCTAAAGGTCAGTGGAGGATGAAAGAGATACAGATCATAAAGAAAATGGTTGGTAGTGTCTCAACCCCTTGTGTCAGGTCTTTGGGGGGGAAGATTGGTTATATTTAGTTGACTTATCCAATTACCAGAGTAAGGAGTACTTAATGAAAAGAATATAGAAGTGTGATTTAAAAACCTATGGCTAGAAACCACTATTACCATTTTTGTGTATATTTCAAAAACTTTTGCATTGATTTATAAAGATGATGTGATCATTTTGTTCATTTTTTTGTAGCTTACCATTTCTGTGTCAAATATTGTTACACTTTTTGAAAGATTGCATAGTATGCTTTTCAATTCTAAGATCCATTCCAATTTCAGGCATTTCAGAGGGTTAGGGGCTCGTGCACCATAGAAATTGAGGCATTTTAGTTTAGTTAGCATTTTTTCTTATTCAGAGCATAATGAAATAGGGGTAATGGTTTTGTATAGATGATTTAGCCAAGTTCCTACTAACAGGCCCTTCTGGTTTAATCAATGCTGTGATAAGTCTTATTCAATTTGTTATTGATAAAATCTGTTCTTTAGTCTACATTTGTAGGAGTGGAGTTGTGTATTCAAATTTTAAAGAATATTGCCCAGCCTGGCCTTTGTGTCTGGTTAAACATTGACCGATAAACCAGGAGGTCAGGGCACATGCCTGGGTTGCAGGCTCAATCCCCAGTAGGGGTTGTGCAAGAAGCAGTCAATCGATTTTCATTGATATTTTTCTCCCCTCTCCCTTCCTGTCTCTGAAATGAATAAAAGCATTAAAAAAAAAATACTGCCCAGCCTCCAGAAAGAAGCTAGCTAGCATACCTGGTTACAAACACCCAGTTTCTGGTTATTCCTTACATTTTGCTAATTTGGTAAGTGAAAAGTGGTGTTCAATTTTCATTTATTTGAATGCAGGTAATTGTTTTCTTAATGCTTGTTGAGCATTTAATGTTTTCTGTTAATCTATTTTCTTTGAAGTATTAGCTTTTTTCAAAATGATCTGTAAGAATGTGTTATTTTTGGCACATGTTGCAAATATTTTTTGCTAACTTGGTGTGGGGATTTTGCAAATTTTTAATTGGAAATTTATTCCAGAATAGGCTGATGTAAAGATATGACTTGTTTCTTTAGTTGTCCATTAGCCAATTGATTGAATTTTCTTTTTCGGGGGGGGGGGGGGGGAAGGGAGGCGGGGGAGAGAAGAGACCTTTCTAGAGCAGGGGTGGGGAACCTTTTTCTGCCAAGGGCTATTTGGATATTTATAATATCGTTTGGAGGCCAAGCAAAATTATCAACTTAAAGATTGACCTCCTATATTCGGTCAAACATTTAATTAACATACCCTTAATGCCTGGGTAGGGCCAGATCAAATGATTTCCTGGGCCTTATACAGCCCATGGGGCTGGACATTCTCCACTCCTGTTCTAGAGAGTAGTTTGAGGATTCACCTATCCTAAAGCTTGGGTAATGTGAACATCCATGTGAGTCCTGCACGTTAGAAAGAAAAGCAGGGCTCCTACACGATAAGTGTGTCATGTGAAGGGAGAAGTTTCAGAAAAACCGAGAATCAAATGGATACACCGGAATAGAATGCCTAGCTTGGCATCATTTTCACTGGCCTCGGGCATTGGCGAGTTGCAGCTGTAGGCTATTAATGGAAACTGGGAAATTGGGACAGGGTGGAGGGGGAAAGACAGTAAAAGAAAAGAACTAGATAGCACTAGTTTGTTTAAGACAAGCCCAGGAAATAGAATCTCTGCCTCCTAGGAAAGGCCCCTTTCAAGGAACAATTCAGAGTTGGATTTCTGCACAAGGATTGGTGGAGAGTCCCATGTATCCAGTGTGTTTGAACTTGAACTTTATAATATTTCAGTCACAGAAAACAGAAATTTAATGTGTTTGAATAGAGCAGAAATTCCTGGATTGGCTTTGGATGTATATTGGGAGTGAGGATTTAAATCATTGCTGATTTTCTTGAGGAATGAAACTGGTTGTATGGATCTTGGTGAGCTCCACCTAGTCCTGGTAAATTAAGCAACCTGACTTGAGATTTTTGTGTGGGCAGAAAGGGGGTGTGTGAAACTACTTAGTGCAAGGACAGAACAGGGTTACCCATCCTCTGTCATTCATGGGAAGAGGACATTTTCTCTGGCAATGTGAGCAGCCAATGTCTTCCTCAGATATGTTTTTAAATTCTGCTACATGTGTAACAGCAGTACTGCCAGTGGACAGCAGGGCAGAGGAGGCGTTGGGGATCAACAAATGCAAACTCAGTTGTCCCAATAAAGAGGAAGCACGCACAGCTAGACTGGCTGCTGGGACAGAAGGAACACAATGAAAGTGTGGCCGGTGACATCTCTTTATTGATAGCCTATCCTGTACCTGGTATGGTGCTGGAGAAGATTGCATGTTCCCACCTTCAAGTTATTTACAGTCCAGAGGAAGTAGACTGTATAGGCATCATGCTAGGGGAGCACTGAGGAGGCCTCTGCATCCTTAGAAGGAGAAGCCTTTAGGAGTCCGAGAAGTCTCCCTGTTTAATATTTATTTATTTTTACTTTTTTAGGAAAACAAATGAGGACTGCATTATCCCCTGGGGTATTAAGGGAACAGAAAGGATGTGGGGGGGGGGGGGGCGGGGGGAATGAGGGTGTAAGGAAGACTGGGAGCTAGCTATCTTTGGGACCAAGTGGAGAAGGGCAGAGTGACTTAAGATGGAAAGGTAATCAAAAGAAGATCAAGGATTGTAAAACAAGTATTGCAAGAAAGAAAAGTTGGCTTCCGTTAAGAGGTGATAGATTGCCATGTAAGGAGGTATCCTTGTCTTGGCCCATTGCCAAATGAGGCACCACATCCTGGGTGCAAGCCAGCCAATTATGGAGCTGCTGAGATGCAAGGAACTACACACAGCGGCTAAAGAGAATTGAACAGAGATGTAAGGAAGGAAAAGCCTGGGAGAAAATACGTTAAGTCTGGAATGGCAAGAGCATGGGTGAAGAGTTAGACATGTCTAACAACATGAACAAACAGACCGATGTTTGTTACTTCAATTGCTGAGGCTCTGAGGGACACATGCCTCAGTTCCAGTGGGTGGGATGGGGGTAAGAGGTAGGTCCCATGCTTGACAGAGATTTAAGGAAAAGAAGTCTTGGACCTAAAAGTTACTATCAGCAATTGGACCACCAGCTTAACAGAAATGCCTACAGTGACTGCATAGAGGCAGTGATGGGTAAGGGGAGGTGACAGGCCAGGGCCACAGATCTAACAGTAAAGTATGGCTCATGTTCTGAATTTGTGCTGAGGAAAAGAACTCTGAGGACCAGTGCAGTTTTCCCCAAAAAGGAAAGCAGGAAAGATGACAGGAGTGTGGCAGCCCACTCCCTTTTAAGACACCTGATGTTAGAGGGGAGGCTGTTTGCTCAGCGTCCTAAGGTGGGTGTACAGTAGCTTTCCACCATCAGGCTGCTCTGGATTCACTGCACGATGAAGGCAAAACAAACCAAACTAGCAAAGCTAGGGGGGAAAATGCATTCTTGGGCCTCCACAAGTAAGGACAGTCAGAACCATCTTGGAAATCCTTTTATACTGGTGTTTACCAGGGTCTTTTATGTCAATTGCAAAACTAGGCTGATCTGTTTTGAAGGCTCCCCCTGTATTTCTCACCAGTGTGTCCATTACCTGTAGTTGTGCTGAATACAGTAGCCATTAGCCATGTGTGACATAATTACAACCAAAATTCAGTTCTTCAGTCATACTTGGCACATCCCAAAGAGTCAACAGCCAGTACTGAACAGTGCAGTTAGGCTGGTGAGACATAAGACCTGGTATGTAGTAGCTGCTTTTTTTTTTTTAAATACATTTTATTTTTTACAGAGAGGAAGGTAGTGGGAATAGAGAGTTAGAAACATCGACAAGCTGCCTCCTGCACACCCCCTACCAGGGATGTGCCCGCAACCAAGGTACATGCCCTTGACCGGAATCGAACCCGGGACCCTTTAGTCTGCAGGCCGACGCTCTATCCACTGAGCCAAACCAGTCAGGGCATAGTAGCTGCTTTTTAAACAGTTGTGTGAACAGTCCTCAGGACTATATGCCATTGCCAGTAAGAGCTTTGGTTTCCACTCTGCAGCAAAGCCAAGGAAGTTGTGGGAACTTAGTCTGGAGTCTGTAGGTCCACACAGTGAATGATGTAATATCAAGCCTCCAGAGAAGGCAAGGTGAAGTATCTGGGTTGCAGCCAACTCGCAGTTCTGAGATCACCCTGAGCCGGTTTGACTGCCCTCTAGCTGCAACCAGACCTAATGGTAGCACCAGAGGTGATGACAGCGAGCAGAGGGCTGGGTCGATGGGCCGGCTGCGCTGGTTGGGAGCACTTCAACTTTCCAAGTTTCAAGCTTCACTCAAAGCATGAGGGGACCGCACCCCATCTTTAACCGATCCAAAGTCAGCTTCTCACCACAGGAGAAGGGGAGTGGTTGCAGGGTACTTGAGGGGAACACAGAAAGGGAGATGTGCTGAGGCTCCAGTTCTTCCGGGGGCTCAGTTCCAGGAGCCCCGTGTGCAGGGAGGTAATCTATGTTGGAGGGTAAGTAGCCCTCCTGGGTGGGAAGGTAGTCCCCTGGGAGGACCCGCGAGGGGCTTGCTGGGTTTCCCGGCTTTGAGCTGGGGCTCCTGCTCCCCAGCACCTTGTACAGATCCACTAGCTGCCCTGTCTCTGCCGTGAGAGCTCTTGGAGGTGGTGCTCTCGAGGCACTGTACCCTGTTTCCTCAGAGGTATAGTGACCTTGGTCTCCTTTTCCCTTCTCTGGCCAGTTGGCACGAAGGAGCTGTCTGAAGACTGGGGTCACTTGCTGCAAGACTTCGCTGATGACCAGGGGCTCGGGTTCTTTCGTTGCGGGCCCGTCTGTCAGGAGCCTCTCCACGGGCAGCTGCACCTCCTGAGATGGGAGGAAGAAACTCAGGGCTATGCTAAGTGAGTAGCCTGGACAACTGACTTCTCCAGGTTCCAAAAGGCCTCGGCCAGCAATACCTAGTCAGCTCAAGGTGGACACCGGGCCCTTTGCGAGGTAAGAAAGCAGTTCACATTGTCAGGGAGGAAGACAGCAGGAGTCCTGGGGTCCTCTCCACCCCCAGCCAATAAGTGATTCACCGCCCTGCTCCACCTTCAACCAGACTGTTTCTGGTGAGTCAAACTGCACTCACTGCTTTTCCTCTGGGATAGAGGCATACTGAGTGCAAAGGAAAGGCTGAGCTTGCCTCTGTCTGGGGGAGGAGGCAGGGAAAACTATAAAAGGGTCAGACCAGAACTGAATCCTGAGAAGCAGAGTATTTTTTCAGATAGGTTGTGAGCAAGAGGACTGGTCTATTCTGGAACCTGCTAGTTGTTACGACAGGCGAACTGAGGCTTCAGAATTAGGAGGAGGTCCCATGGAGGGCTTTTAAGGGATGCTAAGGAGTTTGGGTTTTGATACAACTACTGAAAGGTTTTAGGTAATATCTTTATCAGTTCTACTCTAATGAATGACCCTTCTAGAATAACTTTTGGAAGAAATTTTCATTCTTTTCCCCCCTGTAACTAACTTTCTCTTGCTTACCTTCTCAACAGCACATTGGTTACCAACTCTTCAATGTCTTATCTCTCCTTTCCAAACTTGCTGCTGATCCCTGATTCCAAGTCCCAGCACTTTATTAGCATTTATTGTAAGGGGCTCATTGGGCTCTCCTTGCCTCCTGGAAACCACCTTCACGCTGACTGATCAAGCAAAGCTCCGGAGCCTTTCAGGGCTTGGACTTCCATATGGAGTAGAGCTCCCAGCCCTGACCTCATCCATCAGATTCCTTCCTCCACTTCCCATGTTTTCGTTCAGAAATTATTCCAGGCACACCATCCTAGTCTTATTAAACACAGTTTTTTTTTCTCTCTCTATGCCACACTTTTGCTTCCACTGCCAGCCTCGAACGGCTTCTGTTTATGGTACCATCCCCTGCTTGACACCTCCCTCTTTCTGTTTTTCTTTTTTCAAATGTTTTTATTGATTTCAGAGAGGAAGGGATAGGGAGAGACGGATGGAAACATCAATGATGAGAGAGAATCCTTGATCAGCTGCCTCCTGCACACCCCCGACCAGGGATCGAGTCTGCAACCAGGAAACGAACCGTGACCTGCTGGTTCATAGGTTGATGCTCAACCACAGAACCACACCAGCCGGTACCTTCCCCTTTCTTGAAGCCCCTAATGACTGCTGCCTCCACTGAACTACAGTAGGGAAGCAACCTCTTGTTAGGTTATTGGCACATGGTGCTTTATAATGTCACTCTTTAGAAACATGTCTAAGCATGTCAAAGCCATTTGTAAACAGGGACCATGTCTTAAGGGAGGCATAAGGTGATAAAAGATAGTCTTGGGACAGCGCAAACCCTCAGGACTAGTCCCAAGTCTTGACACCTTACCGCTTGGGAAAACAACCTCTGTGGCCTTTGATCCCCTCAGCTGTCAGATGTCAAGAGTGATTTGGTCTGGATTGGCTCTGATGTCCCTTGCCTTGCCTGGAGCATGAAAAGTTTCTAAAAAGTGAATGATGGTGCTGTCTCAGGACAGACTTCTGCCAAGGCCCACAAGCTGAAGGGTATGTGTATGTTTCTATTTTCTGGCTCCCTGCCCACAGTGGTGCTGGTGTGTGGGTGTGGCTTGGAACATGGCTGGTGGCTCAGGGTGTGGAAATGGCTCCTATCACAAGGTGAGGTGTTCACCTGCCTTCCTAAAAGCTTGGGCAGTGTTGATAGAGCTGTTTCTTTGATAAAGCAGGCCCTGTGGCAGACAGTCCTGGGGCAGGGCCTTTTACACCACCATTAGCTCATGTGCCTCATGGACAGTATTTTAAGATTTTACAAGCTCAAAATGGATTAGCATTCCAGTGATCCCCTTTATGGTTTGGCTTTTTCCTCCAGAGCTTTAAGACACATGTTTTTTTAGCCACATGTTAAGAAATGGTAGGGGCTCATAGGGCCTGAGAACAGAAAACGTTTTGTTGGAGTTGTAAGACTATTGTAGTTCTGACATCTGCCAAATCTGCCAAATGCCAGAGTGACCTGGTCTGGATTTGGTCTGTCACCAGCAGAGCAGTTTGGGTCTTTAAAGCCAGACTACTCACTTCAGAGGTCAAGCGACACAGGGCTCTGAGGCTGTCTCAAGGCCTCCATTACAGATGCCATGTCCAAGCTAAATTTTTACAGTTTTCTAATTTACCAGTTATTTTTACAAAAGATATATAGTTTTGTAAGAAATTTTAAAAATTCAAAGCAAACTTATGATGAAAATTAAGTCGCCCTCATATCTCCAACCCCTTCCCCAAAGGACACTCCAGTTATCAATTTTACATGTAGGCTTCCAGAAATATCTGTGAGCGTGTGGAGGGCTGTGTGTATAAAATCTCTCTCCTTTTTATGCAAATAAAAACCCACTTTAGAAACTGTTGCAAACTTTTTTTTTTTACTTTTAAATGTCTTAGAGATTTTTAGACATATATCTTTTTTAAAAAAATAATTGTATAATATCCTGCTGTATGAATATACTCAAAATATTCAACCTGTCCTCCTAGTGGCAGCTTACATTATGCCCAATTTTTGGCTTCTATTTATAGTGCTCTAATGAACATATTTATACTATATGACTTTGGGTACGTGTGTGGCAATTTCTGTTACCCTTTTTCCGTGTTATTTTCTCTAACCCTTTGTGTGTCTTAGCATTTCTTGTAGGCTTTTTATGGGCTCTTGTCATGCCCACACCCCCAAAGCTACCAGCTCAGAAGCCAGGTGTCGGTGACTGACCGGAGCTGCTTCCCACCATGCTATTTCAGGCTTTTAGGAGATGAGACAGTGGTATCTCAGCAGTGGAAGAAAGTGATCTTAAAGCTAAGCTGGTTCAACTCCTAGTCCTTGAATCCCCTCTAATGCTGGCAGCGGCATCCTTACAGAGTGCATTCCACAGGTCATCACAGTATTGCCACTAAGTGAGGGCCTCTCAATCTGTGCAGCTCAGAGGCGCTGACTTTGAGAAAGACCCCTCGTACCCAGTGCTTACAGATCTTTCAGAAGGAATGGTATAGTGGTGGATGGCACATCCTGCTCTTATGTGGACTTGGGATCCACCATTTACTAGCTGACTAACGTTGGGCAAGTTACTTAGTCCTCTGTGCCTCAGTTTCCTCATCTAAAAAATGAGGATAATAGCACACCTTCATAAAGCTATTGTATGGATTATATGTTAACACATGAAAAATGTTTTTTCAAAGCGCCTGGTATATGTAAAGTAACATATGTGTATATAAACAATATAATTATATACCCTATAATTATATATCATGCAGATGATATGTAATATATGAAAAATATATACATAAAATTTAAAAGTATACATAAGTTACTATTATTACTGTTCTTGCTATGATAACTTAACAGTGATAAAACCCCTAAACAGGCAGAAGAGACATCAAGTATGAGTCTTCCTGGGAAGAAAGTGATCCATCTTTGTTTTGTTTAAACCATGTGCTTTACATTAAGAATAATCTTTACTTTTCTTAATCCTCGTAACAGTACACATGGGAGATACTATCAATTCCTACATCACAGAGGGTAAAACTAGGGCTCAGATGTTAGGCAAGTTGCCCAAGGGCTATCCACATAGTAAGGGGCAGAGGAGGGGTTTGCATCCCAGCCTTATCTCAAAGGCCCTAAACTGCAGGGACTGAAATCCTACTGGGGCAGACATGGCTGAGACCAGCTCTTTCCCTAAGCAGTGGCTTGTACCATTGGCTTCTGGCCTGAGGAAGGGTGTGGTTAATAGAATACAATGGGCATTTGAAGAGAAGAATCTTGGAGGAGAAGGGCTATAAGGTGTGAGAAAGGGAGTGTGGGGCTGCCAACAAGCTGGGCTGGGGAAGAATATTTGCATAGCGCTTTCCTCCCCTCTGCTTTCCTTTCCATAAACGCACCGTCTTGCTCCGTATTCAGATGTCTTAGCTTCCAGACCTTCCACCAGAGATGGACCGTCTGGCCCCCTGTGAGCTGTCCTCACCTCAGACTGCACAGCAGCCCCTCCCTTGGCTTCCTCTCACCTGCCAGCTGAGCAGCCTCTCCTCTAAAACCCTTTCCGTACACAGTGGGATGACTTACTGGCTTCCTGCTAAAACCAAAATAGTCTGGGTTCTATCTGTTCTATGCTCAGACGGGGCTGGGAACAAACATCATGGTAAAGCTGCAAATCTCAAATTTGAATGAGTCAGTGTCAGGCTAGGGGTAAGCAAATTTAAAAATACTTGCTTTTTAAATTTATTTTAAAGTAAGTTAAGGTGGAGGAGGGGAACATAGGCATAGAGAGGAATGAAAAGCGATGCGTCTGAGTCAAGGTCATAACCTTCAGAAAACTCCTGTCAGGGCAGTAACGACTCAGATGGTAACCTAGTGTGAATGACTTCAGGTTATTCATGGGTTCCAAGTACCCAGGTTTCCTCCTAACTACAATGGGAAACTTAGATATGCTCATGTCTGCAACCCCATCAACTGACCGCTGAGGCCTTATACCTTACCTCCATAATGAGATAGTTCTTGGCCCAAGTGCTGTTTGCTGGGTCTGGGATTTCTCTGTTACACCACTGAGGGCTGAGGGCTGACAGGAGAACAAATACCCTATAGATATAGAAAACACTGACATCAGGTTAAGTGAGTACACGTGACATGGAAGCACGGGTTCTTAGCACAGTGATTTCAGTGCAGGGGTATGCAAATAAGTGAAATGTAAGCACTGAAGGAGAAAGATGATGCATCATCTAAGGATGGACTAGTTTTTTGTGAAGTTTGGATAGGTGATAGTCACAATGCAGTCACGTGGGGTTTGCTAAATAAATGATGGCACTTTTGCTCAGTGTAATGTTTAGCTGTCACTATGCAGCCATGCACTTATTCAACAAACATTCCCTCAGGTATGACCAGCACAGTGCTGGGGTAGGACAGCAAACAAGAAGGCATGGTCCCTACTCTTGGGAGTTTTCTAATCATGTGACTACAATGTTTATAAAGAGTTTGTAATGACAAGTAAATTATGCTAAAAGTAAGAAAACAAACAGGATACTAATGATATAAATAACTTAAACATAGACCATGCAAAAAAATGCCAAGAAAAATACCGTAGAGAAACATTCATACTGTTAAAAGAGTACTTGTGTTTGGTGATCAGAGGAAATATGGGTCTTTTTTTCTACATCTCTAGGTTTTTTAAAAATTTTTAAATGATTTTATATCACCTTTATGAGGGAGCTCCCTCCCTCCCTCCCTCCCTCCCTCCCTCCCTCCCTCCCTCCCTCCCTCCCTCCTTCCTTCATTTTTTAAACAGCAGAAGCTTTGCCCCTCACTGATACTATTTCCCTGAAGAGGATACATGTGATCCTAGTTAACTCTTTTTTAAACTTTTTCAAAATCTACCTAAAGAGAGCTCTGCTTTGAAGTACCTATCACATACAGGGTTTCAATAAATGCAAAGCCTTTCAGACAAGTTCAACAGCGGGCAGGATGACTTTGAGCTAGTCTTATTTTTACCTCTGCTCTTACGTTATACAACATCTGAAGAAACCTTTGTATTGAGTAACTAACTCCTTAAAAATTCTTTCAATAAAATAATATGTTTAAAGAAATTTTAGAAAGTATAGCTAAATAAAAGAACTAAAACCACCTAATATGATTTTATTCCCTGATATAACCACCATTAATATTTTGGTGTATTTTCTTGGGGCAGAGAGTGTTAATTGCTGCCCAATACTTGTTTTCCTCTCTGCCTTAGGAAGAACACCTTAATGTATTGGGACAACCATGAGCCCAGCTGTAAGGCCACAATTCTAAACCTCCCTGCCTCACCAAGTTCTGGCCAATGAAATCTAACCAAAAGTATCCCGTGTGACTTTTTCATGTAAAGTCTTCTGAAAAGGGAAGTGTAGGCACCTTGATTTTCCCTGTAGTCGTAGAAAGCAGGCACGATGGCTATCATTCCTGCAGCCATTGGACCATGAGGTGAAATGGATGGAAGCCAATGTCAGGATAATGGAGCAGAAAGATGCATTGGAGCTATTCACCAACCCTTGACCTGAGTTTACTTCCCTTACCTGGGTGAGAAGCTGTTAGCTAGTTTGTCATATTATTTTGGATTTTTATCTTATATACAACCAAATTTAATGATAACTGATAATATTTTGTGTGTGTGTATGTACTATGCTTTTAAAAAATGAAAGTACATCTTTTGCAAGCTGCTTTTAAAATACAGCAAATATTCATGATTTCATTTTCTTCTACATCTTTAATGGACACATAATATTGCTAGATAGCATGAGATATATCATGATTTCATTAATCCCATGTCATTGGGTCTTTATGTTTCAAATTATTTTCCTTTTATGAACAATACTTTAGCATACCCTTATGATATACTTAGAATAAATTTCTAGTTAGAAATTGCTAGGTCAATGATAGAACATTTTTTAAAATTTAATATATATTGCCAATCCAAAAAGAAATAAATTTAGTCTGCCATCAGCAATGTATGAGAGTGTCCATTTCTTGGACTCATAGCAATGATAACAATTATCATTTAAAAAGACAGTTACCAAAACTGGCAGGTGTACCCAACTCACTTTTGCCGGAAGTAACGCATTGAGAAAATGCCCACCATGATGATAGCAGTGCAAATGCTTGGTGCCACAAATGTGCTCCAATTGGCTTTACCTGAAAAGATAGCAAACCCTGTGATTGAGTTATCTTCAGTGAACATTCCAAAATACTCTCTATAGTGTGAAACGCAGCCCTACCACAGCTCCTGGGTAGCTGGGCCCAGGAATAGGCCGAGTCATTTTATCCATTCATTTAAGTCACAGCGGTTCTCAACCTGTGGGTCGAGACCCCTTTGGCAGTCGAACGACCCTTTCACAGGGGTCGCCTAAGACCATCCTGCATATCAGATATTTACATTACGATTCATAACAGTAGCAACATCACAGTTATGAAGTAGCAACAAAAATAATTTTATGGTTGAGTCACAACATGAGGAACTGTATTTAAAGGGCCAGAAGGTTGAGGACCACTGAAGAGGAGGGGCCTCAGGGAGCCAATGCTATAGTTCTGGGAGGAGCTCCAGCCCTACAAGGGCTCCTTCCTCTATGGGTGGGGGGGAAAGAGCTTGATATACAATGCACTGGCTGTGAACTGCCCTGGATTCTAGTACTGTATCTTCTACTGACTGATATGTGATCTGTGGACTTCAGGTTCTTGATCCATAAAAGGTGAGTGATGATGTCTACATGAAGCTCAGGATGGTTTCCCAAAAGGCATGATGTTAAAAGTGCAGAGTTGGATGGACAGGAGTTGGCTAAGCAGACAAGTTAGGGAAGCGCAGGCTAGACCGAGAGCTATGCAAAGCCATGGGAGGATGAAACAGCTTAGCACTTTCAGGGGACTAAGGTTGTCTGGTCCTGCTTTGGAGTATAAATGAGTGTGAGGCAGAGGATGAAGCTAGATGAGTGAGTAGGACCAAGTCATGCAGGTCCTGGTAACAGAGCAGTTTGAATCCTAGCTTGAAGCCCTTGGGGAACCACTGATGGGTTGCAGCAAGAGGTGGAATGTCAGCACTAGGGGTCTTGCAGAAAGATTCTTCTGATGGAATGAAGGACAGGCTGGGAGGGAGAGTGAACAGGGGAAGTAGGGACCAGAGACCTGCTAGGTTCAGTGAGAGGTATATTACCAGGGCTGAATGGGGGAGTTATCACAGGCAGCCTTGTTACCACCCCATACAACCAGCCCAATCTGACATTTCTTCAGCATCTGCCTTCCTTCCTGGGCAGATGGGACAGTCTGGAGCACCACAAGTAGAATGGTGCTGAGCTCTTCATCTAGTTAACTGCTCACAGTTAACTTTCATGGGGGTCACTGGGAGATGAAAAGATGGGTTTTTAATTTCCCCAGTGGAGAAGTACCTGGCATAGAACAACAAAGTCCTGAATAACCAACTTGATACTCCCTGTCAGAAAGCAAGAACAGTGTGTTTTACTCTGGGGCAAATGCAAACTAGTGCTGCTAGAGAGAACAATGTAACTTAGCTTGTGGAAGCACAGGATAGCTGGGTCACTTTACATATTCAACCTTAAGTAACTCAAATCTGAGTTTGATTTGTAGTTCTGCCATTTACCACCTCTATGACCTTGGGTAATTTTTCTGTACCTTACATTTGTAAAAGGCATCCTAATCCCTCATTCCTTTATTCATTTCATATTGAGTGCCTGGTAGTGTGACCAGGTATAATCATGTAAAACAGGCACTTTACATGGTTGTGGTCAAGATTAAATGAGCATAAGTATGTGCTACGTAGGTTGAATTGTGTTCTCCCACACCAAATATTCACATGTTGAAGTCCTAATCTCCAGTACCTCAAAAAGTGACCTCGTTTGGAAATAGGGTTGTTGCAGGTGTAATTAGTTAAGATGAGGTCAGACTGCAGTAGGGATGCCTCTAATCCAATATGACAGGCGTCCTTATAAAAAGGGGAAGTTTGAACACAGACACACAAGGAAACCTCAACGTGAAGATGAAGGCAGAGATCCATAAGCCAAGGAATGCCAAAGATTGCCTCCAGACTCCAAGCGAGAGGCATAAAACGGATTCTTTCATAGCCTTCAGAAGAAATGAACTCTGCTGATACCTTGATCTTGGACCTCCAGCCTCCAGAAATGTGAGAAAATAAATTTCTATGGTCTAAGCAACCCCCAATTTATGGTGCTTTGTTACAGGAGCCCCAGCATACTAATATGGTGTAAAAGCACTTAACACATGACTAGTACATAACTATCTGATATGCAATAGCTGCTATTGCTATTATTGAGATTATTCTCATTATTCATTAAACAGATATTTAGTGAACAAGTAGTACTAGGTGGTGGGCACCATTCTAGACCTTGAAGATAGAGATAAACAGATACCAGTCCATGCCCATTGGATTTGGAGTTTGAATATGGGTCAAATATAGTACATTATAAGGGAAATAGGAGGTGCATTTGGGAAGGCTACCTGGAGGAGGAAACATTTCCACTGAGTTTTGAAGATTGAGTAGACACTGTCTCCAAGCAGACAATAGCATGATAGGGCAGTCCAGTTATAGGAAACCTACAGTGCAAAGGTGTAGCAGTAAGAAAGCTGTGAGCAACTTAAAGAAAATCTGATAATCTCCATGCCAAAGGCCATGGGACTGTACACCTGTGTGGGAACCCAGGGTGGACTCTCCACCTCTAAAGTTGTTCTTACCTTGCAGACAAAATTCCCTCTCATTTCCTTGGGGGCTTTCGCCAGCTGCTGTCAGAGCTGTCATCCACAGGACATATCTCACTCTGGGCTGCAGACTGTCTATTGGATGTGAATTTTCAGAGACGCTATAGGGAATTTCTGAGAGGAAGATAAAGGAAGCAAGGTACAGATTAAAGGGAATATTTGAATATGGGCTTTTACTCATTGGTTAATGTTTCATTTAATTTGAAAGAGAAAAGCACATTTCTGTTTTAAAATAGTCTTAATTAATTAGCACTTAACACTTTAGTAGGCCCCACATGCAGTCATTTATGGAGGTCTCACTTTCCAGCATATTAGAAGAAGTAAATATTTTTTCTGGGGCAAAATCTTTTGAAAGAATTCTTATCATTTTGTTTTTTAAATTATTTAGTTGTAGTTAACTTCTATTTTTTTTTAAAAAAAGTTTTTATTGACTTGAGAGAGAGAGAATCATTGATCTGCTGCCTCCTGCATGCCCCCCACTGGGGATGGAGCCTGCAACCAGGAATCAAACCAGTGACCTTGGTGCATGGGACGACACTCAACCAACTGAGCCATAGTGGTTAACTCCTTTTATGTCCTATAATGTTTCTGGCATTTACCAGGTATATTTGAGAATCTTTGAGAAAGAAATTCAATATACAAATTGTTTTCAATTAACCTTTTAGAAAGCTAAGTTTAGCAATTAATGAAACAGATATTTAAGCAACATTTATTAATTTTGATTTTCCACTCAGTAGGCTTCGTAGGCTTAATATGATGATCTCCTACAATTTGATGTAAAATTTAAAACCTAGAGCAGCGGTATTTAAGATTAGATTTATTTTGGCAGTTTAAGCCTAAATCATCAGTTCCCTATGCTCTCCACACCCCTGCAGATTCTCAGCAGGGGAGATTTTGTTTTTGAGCAATGCACTGAGGCTGTTTGTAGGTAGCCTTCAGTAAATAGGCAGTCTTCTCCTCCAGCGATCTTCTGGGTGGGATTAGAGTGTGGGGGACATACAATGAAGGGCAGAACTTGAGCAGGAGCAGCCTGCTGGCTCGCTCAGCAGACTTGCCCCTGTGCTGGTGACTAGAACTCAGCACTTTGTGCCTCAACATCACATTTACTAACTCACAAAGCCCAGGACAAGTCACATGACCCTATTTGCTGAAATTATTTCAACAGTCACAAATATGTACTGAACATCTGCTCTGGGTAAGGCACCAAGTATACAAAGGCATTGTATCTGCCTCAAAGAGTTTACCATCAATGAGGAAAACAGACCCCTTACACTCCCCACCCCTGCTCACTGTGGGTGCCCAGCAAGATGGAGCCCTGTAATATTACATCCACTCCACCCAAAGGGGCTGAGGTTGGAGCGGATCATTTAAGAGCTGTGACTATCAGAGCAATTTCTGCATTTTACATCCTGTTGAGAAAAAGTACCCTGTGGAAAATTCCCAAGCCTACTCTAACCTGATGAAATTGCTTGCACAGACTTAAGCTTTGAGATCAAACTAAAAAAGCTCTTTCCTTCTTCCTAAGTCAGGGGATTAAAAAATTAATTTTGAAGCAATCTTCTGCTCATCTTGCTGCAGCAAAGCATCAGCGAGCATCAGTGAGTCAACCATTGGATTGTGTGAGGGCATCCTTGGCTCTGGGAGTGAAATAAGATGTTGGAACATAAGAGGAGAAATTTGAATGGTGTGCTGGGCCAAAAGGTTTACACACACACACACACACACACACACACACACACACACACACACACACATACGTATATTTAAAAAATAAATAAATATATTTGAAAAATAGGAAACTATGGGGGAGCAGTAAGGAGGAGGATGGTGTTAGCAGTTTGGTTGGCAAAATAGGTTGAGTTGAGTAATGGGAGAAAGAAATCATGCAGGAAATACTGGTTCTGCTGCCTGGGTCTGGGCTGTGATCTCAGGCACAGATAAAAGGGCCATTCGATCCTTAGCCCTCTGAAACTTTAGGCTCAGGTGGTTAAAAGACAAAGGCACCAGTTTTGGAAGATGTGATAGTTGCCAATCATCTGACAGGCAGTGGGTAAGAAGGTCAAGTGGTCTCCGGCAAAACAGCTGCATTGTTACCGAAAATTAGTTTTTCCCTAATAGTCTACCTTGATTTAACAACATGGAGGGTGGTGATCACCCATTTGTTATTCAACAAATACTGTTTTTATTAAGCACCTGCTGTGTGCCTGGCTGTCTTGTAAGAACAGGGGAGACAATGGTAAGCAAACAGCCATGGTGTCTGCCCTCATGATGCTTAAGGTCTGTGGACAAAAATAGCCAAGTAGAACAAAGCATAGTGTGTGCACCAGTACAGAAGAGCACCTGCCACTGGTGCACGTGGCGGTACCAACCAACTTCCTGAGGAGAAGTCTCGCACCATATTCCGCTGGGATTGCGCTAACATGCAGATGCCGGGGCCCACCCCAGGTCCACACCTCTCCTCTCCTGCCCAGCAGGGCTCAGTGCTCCGACTGCACCCTGCATGTCTGTCAGTCTGGGGCCTGGTGGGCAGCGCCACAAGACACATTAGACAGCGCCCTCCCCCTCGGTCTCCATCCTGCTCTTGCTGTTGTGGTGCCTCCATCCTGGTGTCTTTTTCCTTCAGCCTCCTGCCTTCTGTCACTCTCTAGAAGCTGCACTTGTGAATTCACCTGTGATTTCTGGTTATCAAATGCAATAGACCAGGGGTCCTCAAACTAAGGCCCGCGGGCCACATGCAAATACAAATATTGTATTTGTTCCCGTTTTGTTTTTTTACTTCAAAATAAGATATGTGCAGTGTGCATAGGAATTTGTTCATAGTTTTTTTTTAAACTATAGTCCGGCCCTCCAACGGTCTGAGGGACAGTGAACTGGCCCCCTGTTTAAAAAGTTTGAGGACCCCTGCAATAGACAGTTGCCAGTCCCTGATCATAGCAGTTACATCATTTTTGTGTGTGTGCTTTTCCATCTCCTTCAATAGACTGTGAACTCTGTGAGACAGGGACTGGGTCTTACTCGTCAATATGTGCTTCATGAATAAAAGGAATACTAGTATAACCTAAACTGGTATAAAACAGGACTTTGAATCTGGGCCTCCTTCCCTTTTGATGTATTTTTAAATACCCTTATATAGACTTTAGAATCATCAGATTTGTGACAAAATAAAGTAGGTATTTTCTTCTACATCTACAACAGCAGCTTTATGAACCAAATGACCATGCATATGTCTGGTTGTAAATAGGCCTCTCGGTTTAAACTCTGCCAAAATGAAACTTGGAAGGTGGAGGGGAGCAAATTCCACATGAAGAGTTCAGAATGGCTCAGGAGGCCCTGACTGGTTTGGCTCAGTGGATAGAGAGTCAGTCTGTGGACTGAAGGGTCCCAGGTTCAATTCCGGTCAAGGGCATGTACCTTGGTTGCGGGCACATCCCCAGTAGGGGGTGTGCAGGAGGCAGCTAATCGATGTCACTCTCTCATCGGTGTTTCTAACTCTCTATCCCTCCCCCTTCCTCTCTGTAAAAAAATCAATAAAATATATTTTTTAAAAAATGGCTCAGGAGGAGGTCAATTGATTCATCACCTTCTGGGGCGTTTTTCAGAACTGACCCTAGCTGGCCCAGTGGGAAGCAGTTCTGTTCAATGATATATCCTGTTTATCAATGGTGGGTTAGTTAAGTGAATGACTGTAAAGTCTTATAATGGAATACTAGAGGGCTATTAAAAAGAATGAAGCAAATCCATCCGGACTGATGTGGAAAGATCTCCAGTATTTATTATTGAGAAGTAGAAGCAAAATGAAAATCAGAATACAGGGGGTGGGTTAGAAGAGGACAATGGGGAGAGGGGGGAAGGAGGACGTATGTAGTACTTTCCACAATAAAGATTAAAACAAACAAAAAAGATCAGAATACAGATGATTATTCAAAACACTAGAGGCCTGGTGCATGAAATTCATGCATGGGTAGGGTCCTTAGGCCTGGCAGGTCATCAGGGCTGATCAGGTTCCCCGCCTCCCTGCCTCCTCCTTTCCTTGCTCCCTCAGCGCCCCACCGCTGCTGGTCGCCCACCATGTTCCATGCCGCCCCCGGAGGTCAGCACACATCATAGCGAGCGATCGAACTCCCATTCTCCCGGTCAAACTCCCGAGGGGACACTTTACATATTAGCCTTTTATATATATAGACTAGGGGCCCGGTGCACGAAATTCGTGCACTGGGTGTGGGGGCGGGGGGGAGTGTCCCTCAGCCCAGCCTGCCCCCTCTCACATACTGGGAGCCCTCAGGCATTGACCCCCATCACCCTCAAATCGCAGGATCGGCCCCTTGCCCAGGCCTGACGCCTCTGGCCTAGGCGTCCAGCCTGGGCAGGGGGACCCACAGCTGCAGCGGCCCCACGATCGTGGGCTTCGCTTTAGGCCCAGGCAAGGGGCCCCTAGCTCCTGGGACTGCCAGCTTCGACAGTGCCCAGCTCCCATCACTGGCTCCACCCCTACTTCCTGCTATCACTGGCCAGGGCGGCAAAGGCGCCTGATTCTCCGATCATGGCTGGGGGGCAGGGCAAAGGCAGCCCCAGGGCCGCCTTTGCCCTGCCCCCCAGCTCTTAGCTCCCCCCTGGGTTTCCAATCACTGTCAGTGGCAGGGGGCTTCTTCCTGCTTTCCCTTTCGCCTCCCTGCATTGTGCCTACATATGCAAATTAGCCGCCATCTTGTTGGCAGTTAACTGCCAATCTTAGTTGGCAGTTAACTGCCAATCTTAGTTGGCAGTTAATTTGCATATAGCCCTGATTAGCCAATGAACAGGGTATCGTCGTACGCCAATTACCATTTTTCTCTTTTATTAGTGTAGATAGGCTTGTGTAGGTCTTAAAATTTTTTCTGGATGAACATACAAAGAACTGCTAACAGTCTAAGTATAAAGAAAGGGATAATTTTGACTTTATGTCTTATTAAACTATTTGAATGTTTTTATCACTTGCAAGTATTATTTATATAATAAAAATTAACTAGCTTCAAAAGTCCTAACTCAGAAAAGCAACACCAGATCTTGAAAGGTCAAGAGAGAGGACCGACGGCTCAAGTTTCCCAGGTAAAAATCCCTCCTGCAGGCAGCACCCTGGCACCCACATCTCAGGGTGGCTCTGTTACATTCTTCTTGGACTAACTAGCTCTCATGAATGAACAAAAAAGTTGCTTCTTTATGATAAATTCTCCTGAAAGAAAGCTGCCTTTGAAATAAGGAGAAGGGCAAGCCAGAATAAATCAAAATTAGAACATCAAGTCTGGCAGGTGCCTTGGAGCTGCTATGAATAAGTGATCCATGAAGTCACTCAAGATTATGCTCCAGCCAGAATTTATTTTAATTGCTTTAGTCTTATAGAATAACTAGTGGCCCAGTGCACACATTCGTGCACATTGAAAGGAAATTAATTAGAAGAAATATTTAAATATTGCTATTCGCCCTTTCTCTATAATAGAAGTGTCAGAGGTGAAAGAATTAGTAAAATGTACATGAAAATAATATGTAAATTGATTAAGGAATAAACAATAACATGAATAATAAAGACATAAAAAGAACAAAAACATGATATAAAAACAACATTGATAAAAACAATGACTGATAAATTTATTAAACTTATTCTAATATCTCCCTGTATACCACATTAAGAGTAAAAACACTTGCAGAGTGCTTGACTAATTTCCCTTGTGATGAAGTATTTACAACTTTAACTTTAACATCACATGCTGTTTGGACTCAAGAGAAAGCAATATACAACTGACCATGTCCGAAAACTTTTTCCAGCCCAGTGAGGCACCTCTTTCAGGTAACTGTCAGCAAAACAGCAGTAAATATCAACATGAAGCAGACTATTATTGTAGATCATGCAGGGAGAACAAAGGGTAAAATATTTAACTATAGTAGTGTTTGACTATAATCTGCACAGTGAGAAAACCTGAAGTCATTTTCAAGTTCCACCATTTCCTCTTTTCAGTTGGGTCAAGCTTCTAAACTTTGTAAATCTCCATTTTCTGGCTCATGAAAAGAAAATAGGGTTCCACCAGGTTTCCTAGCTACCTACTCCAGGACTTCTACTATAAAATGTCTGCACCTGGCTATAAAACAAGTTGGGTTCCTGGGCTGAAGAAACTCCAAGGAGGCTAGTCACTAAGGAGAGGTAACCGGCCATTGCTACATGATGTCATTACCCGGCACCCACAGCCACCATTTCCAGGCTGGGCTGGGCTGTGGGCCGCATTTTGCACCATGGGGTCTCGACAGTGTCAGCTGCAATTTGGTGGGCTGTCGATCAGGGTGGTGGTGGGGCCTGTGTCCCACTTGGGGGAAGCTGAGTGTTGCTTTGTTGGTGCCAGGTCCGTGGTGCCGTTTCTCTGTAAATGGCCAGTGCGCATCACAGCAGCTCCTGCATTGAGCATCTGCCCCCTGGTGGTCAGTGCGCATCATAGCGACCAGTCGGAGGGTCAGACACTTAGCATATTAGCCTTTTATATATATAGATTATAGGTCATAAGGAATTAAGTTGTAATTCACCTATTTTGAGAATAAAATAGTATGCTATAATGGTATTTGCAAATGTGGGAACTCAAAAAGTTCTCCAAATGCATTCCTTGTAAACCTCAAGGGTCTATATAATAGTACTAAAGTGTCTTTATTGCTTTTTGAAATGCTACCTCCCCATGTGAATAAGCTCCTTGAGAGCCTGGTCTATCATCTTCATTTCTTTAATTTGATTGGCACATAACATATATCCAGTAACTGTGCTTAAGAGTTCAGATGTCTTTTCCTTCCTTCAGTTAATTTCACAATATTTATTGAGCATCTACTAAGTGCCAGGCATGGTACTAGCACTTTGTGTATGTATGCACATGCATGTGCTTGTGTTCTCCTGGCATCTGAACAAGGAAGGCCCTGCAGCATTCTTTTCTCACACGTACCACAAAATCGAGGTTGGGAAGTGGAGCTCTGTTCCTTCCAGTATATCCTGTAATGGAGGATGCAGCCCATTTGTTCCTGGGCTGGGATTTCGTCCCATGAAATTAAAATGCGCCCCTTTTCCTCTGTGATGGCATTAATGTGGGGGCCACTCCGTGGTGCTGTAAAGTAGAGCACAGGAGGCGTCGTCACCCCTCTAAATCCAAATCATGAAACTAAAGCAAAACGTGGCCAAAGGTCCCCAAGACTCACCTTTGTGCGCAGAGTCACCCCGGATGGAGCGGCATCCTCCCCGGTGCCCTGACAGTGCGTGCACGCGGATTTCATAGCAGATGTGAGGTTTTATGTTCTCTGCAAGGAAAGAGAGCTCTTATCACAGGGGCGGTATCACCTGTGAGTCACTAAAGGAGCCGCCTCCATATCTGTACAGACGCATTCAAGGCATTTCTTGCCTTTTCTTAGTGTGAAGATGGCTCAAGGGTAAAGGAATGACCTGTTACAAAATCTCAGCCTCCTATTTGCTATGGAACCGCCTTCTAAAAGCCACGGCTCCCAACTCCAAAGTTTACCTCATAGTGAACAACTAAGCAAACCTGAGTTTCTTCTGAGGGTCATCGTGATTAAGGAGACAAAAGCTAGCCCAGTCTCAACCAGGATTTAAATATAACTACACAGACCGCTTTTGAAACAAAACTTTCCTCCTGGAAAAACAACAACAACTGACTTCTACAAATAAATCATTTGCCATTTATCAAAAAGTGAGGCTGGGTGTTTCAGGCATAGAACCTGGAAGGTTCTTCAATTCCACGGACGCTTATCAGGATCTGCCTGGGGAGCTTGGGGTGACACGTTCGGGTGTGGCTAACCAGGGCGCGCTCAGTGCAACCCGACCCATTGCTCCTTCCCTGCCTGCCCGCACCATGAACCAATTAGGTCTCAGTTGCTTTGCAGCATGGAAGATTTGGAAGATCCCCCGGGAATGTTAATACACCTTCGGAGCGTTTAAACTGCCCCCCTTTGCAGTTTTCTATCAGCTACAAAGTTTATTGGCAAGTCGCTCTTTCCTGTCCAAGCTCCTTATTTCCATGATTTCTACTTGTTATAAAGGAAAAGGCCCCTCTCGTATTACTGCCCATGACATATCTTTAAATTCCCCATTAAAATTTAAAGGAAAAAGAGAGAGAATCCCTACTAGGCAACGACTGTATCATGTCGTCAAAACAAGAGCTCTCTCCCATATTGTTTAAAGCCCTGCCATGGGTAGATCTGGTCCCCTACCACAGACGATTGATTAGGATTTAACATTTCCTGTTTGGGGAAGAAGAATTCCACTGAATAATTTACTAAACTGTGTGTTTTATAAGAAAACTCACTGTCCTTTAAATATTCCAGCAAATACGCAGCATATAAAGCTCGAACACACCACCAGTTCTGTCAGAATGACCATGAAGAGAAAAGACGAAGCCAGGGGGAGCTCCCGTTTGTATTCATAAACTAAGTGAGAGGGAGGTAGGGACAGTCAGCTCAGCCCTGTAATCCAAAGATTATATGTGGGTGGCCTCCAGACCCAGGGGCCCCAAGGGCACCGTGGAGAATGGAATCACATTTCATTTCAGAGTGGCTAGTGCCTGGCTGCTCTGCTACTCGTCGAGGAAGGTGCCAACCAACCATGGTGCCATTCAGAGGCGTGGGAGTTCCAGATGAGCTCAGCCGGCAGATGCTTTTGTTACATTTTGCCATGCAAACTGTGTTTAAGGCAGAAGCCTTGGGAATGGCTCTACAGAAGCTGTGGGCTGCTGCTTGTGAAGAGCCTACCCTTAGTGGAGGAGGGAAGAAAATGTGGCTCCTTAGCTCAGGTGACATTTCCTTTTCCGTGAAGCGTGGAGCCCTAGCAAGCTAGTTCCCTGGTTCTGATCTTGAGGACTCCCGTTGAACTGGCTAAATCTTATACAAACACTCCTTAATCATGTCTGCTCTCCACCTCGAAAATTCCTTAGCCCTGCTCCCCACAATGTTAAGATTTTTATTTCTTCATCCTGGCCCCAACTACCAGCTCATTTCCTCATACTGGCAAGCACACCTATATACCTGGTGTCCATGTTTATAAATACTCTTTTAGGTGGATTTTCTGCAGAAAGCTAATTTCCCCTATTAAGTATGGGGCAATGGTCGGCAAACTGCGGCTAGGCAAACCGCGGCTCGCGAGCCACATGTGGCTCTTTGGCTCCTTGAGTGTGGCTCTTCCACAAAATACCGACTTCTGCACATGGGCCATGAAGTTTCAATCGCACTGTACGTGCGCGCCTGCACGTGGTATTTTGTGGAAGAGCCACACTCAAGGGGCCAAAGAGCCGCATGTGGCTCGCGAGCCGCAGTTTGCCGACCACTGACTTAGAGGAAGAATGAGGGAGCATGCAGAAGGGGGCCCCAAAATAGCCTAGGAATCAGGGAAGGTTTTCTGGAAATGGCGATGGCCACCTATTGTAAAAGGTGTGGCTCTGTATGGCCTGAACCATCTTTATGCAGACAGGGCGGGACTGATGATCCCTCGCCTAGTCTCACCGACCTACAGTCCTGGAGCTGGACTGTCTTCAGGCCCACTATAAGCAAGGGCCCCAGCCAGAAGCTGAGGATGCGAAGGCAATGAGTCATCTCACTGAGGAGAGAGGGCCCCTCTGATTTCGTGGTGTGAATTACTTAATTCTTTAAGAGTTTATTTTCATAACGTAACAGCAACACAAACTAATAGTTCACCAAGTGTTTTCAAGTAGCAAGAAAACCATTATTAAAGTTATTTTACCAACCAGTACATGGATCTAGTTCAAATGAATATTTCTAAAATGCTTAAAAACACTTTAGTTTCCTAAATATGGAAACCATTCTCTCTTTTCATCTACTTTATGGTATTTGTGTAGAATCATAAAAGGAAGGACCTGTAGGGACTATATGATTTAAACTATCCTGCAGGGCTAAATCCTAATTCAGTTGACAATAAGCATTTGCAATTTTGCAGCACTTCAGAGCTCACTAAGCACCTGCTCTAGCCACTGCTTCCTCTGATTTGATAGGCAAAGCAGCCCTCAACGTAAACTGTGCTACTGCGACAACTCCAGGGACAATCACTTGTCCTACGAGAGACCATAACAAGTAAGGAAAGTTCCTTCTCAAAAGAGAGCCGGCATCTGCCTTCTTATAATTTCCATGCAGAGGCCTCCGTTTTGCCCTCCCAAACAGTAAAGAATGCATCCTCCTTTTCACGTATGTCAAAGCCAGCAGCAGCCTTCAAACCACCCCACCCTCATCTAGAATTCTCTTCCATGTGCTAAGTAGTTTCCACATGAAAAGTTCCAGAATCCCAGGGACTTGCTCACCTTCTGTGGCTCACTGGGCAGCATTCTGCTTACGTGTAGTGATGACAACTGAACACAACTCACTAAAAATCTGAGCAGCTAGACTATAAAAAAGGGCACCCAGGTAAGGACCGGCTCATGTGTTATCACTCAGTGTGCTCTGTTTATTTCATCTGTGTAAATTTTTTTGCCTTAAGCAGTGCATGTGTGTCTTCCTGGACAGGTGCAATGATTGTCAGGATGTGATGGAAGTGTTATGGGATTTAGATCTTGAAAATCTATTAAAATCTTAGCTCTGTAAAATAATAATAATGATGATGATAATAATAATAATGCTAGCTAGCTAAATTATCAAGCACTTAAAAAATGCTAGGCACTGTTCCAAACATTTTCTTTATATTAATTTAGTTAATCCTCACAATAACCCAATGAGGTAGATAATATTGATATCCCCATATTATAGATAAGCAAACCAAGGCACAGAGAAATTAATTTTCCCTAGATTATCCAACCTAGAAAGGGGCAGGGCCAGGACTCAAATTTAGATAGTCTGGCTCAGCCGTGGGCAAACTACGGCCCGCGGGCCGGATCCGGCCCGTTTGAAATGAATAAAACTAAAAAAAAAAAAAAAAGACCGTACCCTTTTATGTAATGATGTTTACTTTGAATTTATATTAGTTCACACAAACACTCCATCCATGCTTTTGTTCCGGCCCTCCGGTCCAGTTTAAGAACCCATTGTGGCCCTCGAGTCAAAAAGTTTGCCCACCCCTGGTCTGGCTGCAGAACTAGTACTTAAACTTACACTTAAAAAGGACATTGCCTAAGTTTTGTCCAACCATCTCAATATGCTTTCAGATGCTTTCTTTCACTTGATTGTAACCACTGACAGATTTGAAAAATTTGAGGATTAGAGACACCAATTAAATAGATAATTCTGAATTTATTATCACAAAAATAGGCAGCAGACCTGAGCATGAAAGACTTCCTGGAATCCTTGTCTATATAATGGGCTGCACATGATATTTCTGAGACTTAAATGAACTCCCCAATGTAGGTTGCCCATCACACTGACTGGTTCCTACTTAGCTCTCAGCCACACTCATTTGGTTGATTCACTTGTATGGCACCGTGTCAGGCACGTGGGTTTTCCATAGATACTGGAGCTTGTAGGCGACCAGTTGGTTGGCCTTCTATCGCTGCCGTGGTGTATTCTGGAGTGCTGTCCTGAAGGACCCTAGGTGATCACTGTCCCACATTCTCATGTAGCCACTCGTAATTGAAGGGCAGGGTTTTGGGTTCTCACCTGCAATTTCCTCAAACAAATGTGAATTTAGAAACCCTCCTGAAGGCAGGTGAACAATCAAGTACCTGAAATCAAAGCGGACACCTTGCAGGGGGGAATCCGTAGCCAGTTCAGAGGGGGCCGCGCGCCGCGCCCCGGATGGAGCTCCCTCCATTCCACCACGTACTCTTGGACAGCAGAGGCGGCGTCCCCGGGGGGCTCCCACATCACCATCATGCTGTCCAGGCCCTCTGAGTTTGCAGAGACCTGGCCAGGAGCCAGCAACCCTTTATGGGGAAAGTGGGGAGGGACAAAAACAAAAATCACTGTGGATAAAGGTATAAAACATAACAACTCATCCTAGCGAAGTTTTAGAAGAACTGATTTCTTTTTAAGGGCTTCAGGTTCACAGATTAAAGTTCATGGTACTTCTCAATTCGTGGAGATCTGGCATCAACAGCTTGGACAAGGACCCTGTGTAGAGTTATTTATAGAATTATTTCCCCTTCATATCTCACTTCACTTTTCATTTTGTGTCCCCAATGGTACCTGCTCTAGTGAATGTAATAGAAATCCTTCTAATCCAGCTTATATAAGTGTCTATTCAGATATATATGGATCCTTGGAAATTAGTGCTGCTTTGTGCTTGTGAGTTGCTATTTCATGAACTGTGTTGGGAGTAAATCTAATGTTTTTTCTAACTCCCCCCCCCCCCATACAACATTATGTTTCTGGGATATATCCATCCTGTTCCTATATGTAAATTTAGCTCATTCCTTTAGACTGCTGCCTCAACCCCTTCTTTGCGCGGTCTCCAAGTAACAAGCAGGTTTCCCTCCAACTCTTTACTGAGGTAGACAAAAAAAAAAAAAGTGCTGTAATAAGTCATAAATTCCTAACTGGGCAGGTCATGGTGGATGGTCACACCCCAGTCCTGTAACTTAAGTGAGAGTTTTTTTTATTAAATCTTTATTGTTCAGATTATTACATTTGTTCCTTTTTTTCCCCCCCATAACTCCCCTCCTCCCAGTTCCCGCCCCACCCTCCGCCCTCACTCCCCACCCACTGTCCTCATCCATAGGTGCACGATTTTTGTCCAGTCTCTTCCCACATCTCCCACACCCCTTTCCCCCCCAAGAATAGTCAGTCCATTCCCTTTCTATGTCCCTGATTCTATTATAATCAACAAAGTGAGAGTTTTTAAAGCCAGCCCTGTCCATTGTTTTTGTGCATCTAGGTTAACAGAAGTGGTGCCAGAAGGAATACCCTTCGAAGGTATAACCACCCTTAAGAAAGCACATAATCTTCTAATCCAATCCCTGCCTTACTTTCTCCCACCTTCATGCAGTCTTCCTTAACATCCTCTCTTTAATTTCAAATGCATAAAAGAAACTGCAAAACTGTTATTCTTCAGAGCATTTGAGATCTTTATACCCCGGCATATGTCATCAGTTTGGCTCAAATAAACTCTTATATAATTCAGGGAAAATTGATGCTATTACAATGTTAAATCATTCCATTAATAATTCACAAATTTCATATATATATATGTGTATATGTATATATATATATATACATATATATATATGTGTGTGTGTGTGTGTATATATATATATACACATACATATATATAAAGAGTGCCCCAAAATTCACGCAAGAAGTAATTTTGATAGAAAACACAGGTTTATAATTAAAAATTGTAAATTTTTTGTTGATTCATAAAGTACACAGTATAGGGTTATGTATGGAATAGCCTATCGGGTAAGTGACCTCACGGCTTTGCTGGCACATACGCACTCTTTTGTTATTGCCCGAGCAGTGCATTTTCGAAGAAGAATGGTCTGATGATGCCTCCAGCCCAAAAGCCGCCCCAAACAGTGACACGTTGTGGATGCACTTGTTTCTCAACAATCACTCATGGATTTTCTGAATCCCAAATGCGACAATTTTGTCGATTAACCAAGCCATCAAGATGAAAATGAGCCTCATCGAAATTCAGCCATATTTATGCAAAACGGTCATGGAAAATTTCAACAAAAGAGTGCGTATGTGCCAGCAAAGCCATGGAGGCCATTTACCTGATATGCTATTCCATACATAACCCTATACTGTGTACTTTATGAATCAATAAAAAATTTACAATTTTTAATTATAAACCTGTGTTTTCTATCAAAATTACTTCTTGCGTGAATTTTGGGACACCTTTTATAAAGATGGCCAGAATGGTCTCTAAAATAGCCAATCAGTTGACACTCCAAAAAGAAAAGCTTGAGAGATCCCATTTCCCCGCCTGTCAACACTTGGTATTTTCTGACTTCCTAACTTTTGCCAATCTGGTACGTGTAAAGTGGTATGTAACTGTGGTTTTGTTTTCATTTTCCGGTTTCTCATGAGACTGAGCTTCTCTTCATATATTACTAATCATCTGACTTTTTCCCCTTATGTGAACTGCCTGTTCATATACTTTGCTAATTTTTTCTGAGTTTCCTGTCTTGCATCTGATTTGCAGAAATAGCTTTCATATTCTAGATCTTAATCACTTGTCAGTTTTCAACTCTAAAAATATCTTACTCTCGTCTTTCGGCTCTCTGATACCTTTATGATGTGTTTGTTGCCCATAAATACTTACTTTGCTGTAGGTAAACCTATGTATGGTTTGTGCATTTTGAGTCTTGTTTATGAAATCCTTCCATCCAGGGGTTATGAAAATACTCAACCACATTTTCTCCTATTGACTTTTGGTTTTACGTTTAACACTCAAGTTTGTTTGTTTTTTATCCAAATCTAGCTGAAAGTTTTTCTTTTAAGGGAATAAATTTTATTATTATTATTTTTTTAAATTTTATTATTTTTCCCACACAGTAAGTTTTTTTCAAATGTGACACCATCCCTAACATACACAAAGTTCTATATATGACTAGGTCTGGGTCTAGTCAGCTTCATCACCAGAACACACTGTTCTTATTACCAGGCTTTGTGATGTCTGACTATTTGGTTGGTAAACTCTCCTCTTACTCTTGGTTATACATAAAACGTTATTCTTCCCTTTAGGCTCACTTTATTAGGGTCCCCCAAAATTCCAGCTGGTAGTTTTTACTGGAATTAAGTTAAATGTATAGTTTAATTCAGGGAAAACGGATGCTGTTACAATGTTAAATCGTTCCATTAGAAGATTACTCAGCTCTCCTTTGACATCTTTTAATGGAGTTTTAAAAAGTCCTCCTTAAAGTTTTCATGGATTCTTTGTTAGTTTAATTCCTAGACATTTGATACTTTTAGTTTGCTATGTAAATGACATCTTATTTTCTATTAATTTGTGTGTGTTATTCTTATTTCTGACAAATTTGCTAAACTCTCTAATTAGTTCTAATAATTTATCTATTGCCCAATGTTGAATTTTTCATATAATAATCTTACTATCTGCATACTTAAAATATCTCTTCCTTCCAATCTTTAAATTAAATCTTTTATTTCATTTTTTTTGGTTTTTATGTTGTTGCTAACTTTAAAGAGAAGGTGCCTACATATCTTTATTAAGATGATATTTACTAGTGCATGTTTTTGTTGAAAGTCTTAAAACACTGAAAGTTTTATTTTATTCATAGTTTCTCTATAGGTTTTAAAAAATAATATATTACTAAAACCTTTTTCTAACTAAATGCTTTTCTATATCTGCGAAGAACATATCTCTTTTTTCTCTCTCTCTCTCTCTCAGTATTAATGTGATGAATTACATTGATACGTTTTTCTGATACTCCTCCATCTTTAGATTCCTAGGATTAACCTTGCTTGGTCATCCTGCACTATGTTTTGCAGACACTTAACAGTATAGATTATTTTTTAGAGAAGTTTTAAGTTTGTAGCAAAATAAGCAGAAGGTACAGAGATTTTCCAAGTGTCCCTCATACAGAGCGTCCCCTACTACCGACATCCTGCACCAGAGTGGTACATATCAGGATACAGTAAGATTCTTTTTTAGAAAATATATATTTTATTGATTTTTTACAGAGAGGAAGGGAGAGGGATAGAGAGCTAGAAACATAGATGAGAGAGAAACATCAATCAGCTGCCTCCTGCACACCTCCTCCTGGGGATGTGCCCGCAACCAAGGTACATGCCCTTGACTGGAATCGAACCTGGGACCTTTCAGTCCGCAGGCCGACACTCTATCCACTGAGCCAAACCCATTAGGGCTACAGTAAAATTCTTGATAAATACTTTCAATAATTTTTTCCCTTTCACTTACTTTTTCTCTCACTGGGACTCCTTTTAGGCAGTCATCCTATTTCCCTCTCAATGCTCTCAGTGTTTTAGTTTGTTTGTTTTTCATCTTCTTTCCCGTTTCTGATGCCTTTTGGAAGAGTTTCTTACCCAATCTTCCACTCACTCGCTCGTCTTCCAATGAGTCCTTTTTGCTCTTCAAACCATTGGCTGAGCTCTTTATTTCAGCAATTAGACTTTCCATTCCGAACCTCTTTATTGCAGGCTTCTTCACAACCACCTGTTCCTATCATTCTCTCTTCTCTTCCTGCCTGAGGACACTTATTATGCTTATTCTAAACTCTTGTTCTTTCTGTTGCATTTGTTGTATTTCCTATGGCACAAGTTGTTCTATTTGTTGCCTTCTCCCCTCCCCTATCCCCCCGGCCCCCCCAAACGTGTGCCCCTCCAATTTCTCCTTTGGGATCATGATTTATTTTTCTTGGATTGATCAACAGCCTTGACCTTCATCTTCCTGTAGGAGGAGGAGTGAAAGCTTAGCTGTAGCTCCTGCTCCTACAGGTAAGTGTAGGTAAGAAGGAGGAGCTTTTCAGGGTGGAGAGCTCGAGGTCAGAGGGCCTGTAGTGATGCCAACTGAGCTCTACCTGTCCACAGGTCCCCCTCAGGTGTCCCCGGCACCTCCAGAACTTACCTGTGCTTTTATGTCTGGCACTTCCCTTTATGGGGGAGTGGGGCTCTGATTCTCTTAACTGCCAGGCCCACAGGGTGGATGGCACCAGAAATCTCAGGAGCCAGCCAGCTCACAGGCGCTCTCTGCTCTCAACTCCTCTCCCCGGCTAGGTTCCAGGGCTCCTTAGAAGACACTCTGCTCTGATCTCAGGACTTCCCTGCCCTATAGTAGAAATGCCCGGGCGATGATCATCTCAGAACAACACAGGCAAGAAAAAGGAGTGCAACAGCCAGCGCTGCCTCAGCCCTTCCCTTCATCACTATTCCCCTTCGCACAGCCTCTGCCTCCCCTGGCACCCTCAGGGCTGGGCATGGTAGGTAGAGCCTGTAACCTGCATAATTCTACAAGCTGGAATTCCGCAGCTGTGGTTCCTTTATCTTCACTTGCCTTCGTATCTGACTTCCCATGCCAGGATTTTTTTTTTTAAGTGAAATGCATTCATTCGGTAAATATTTATTGAGCACCTATGGTTCACAAGACCCTTTGCCAGTGATGGGCTAACACAGCCAGAGCCTTTCTGACCACTGTTTTCTCTGGAATTAGCTAAAAAAATCAACTTGGCATTGCCCTGCCTCTGAGTCACTACACTTGCCAGGAACCAGCCTGGACGTCCTCCCGCTGAGGGCTGCCAGGGCTTGTTCTCTCCTTCAGATCTCGCCTCACACCTCACTTCCTCTCTGTGACCCTTCACACTATTCCTTTAGCCTCAATCATTCAACTTCCCATCCCCATTTCCACTGAGAGCTTCTGAATAGAGTTATAAAGTTCATGAGATATTTGGAAAGAGACAGGTGGCCTGGTTTTTCTGTCCAGCTCTGCCACTAATTGGATGATCTTGGCTTAGTTACTTCCCCTCCTGGGGCCTAAGTCTTTGACAGCTGTATGAGCCTGTTTATGACTCTACTGGCTTTTGATTCTTCCCAAAGTTTCAATAATTCTTGAGCACAAGGACTGGTGTGAAATATGTTTTACTTGTTGACTGTGGGTTTGGCACACATTCAATTTTCATGATAAATCAACAAAAATGTTCTAGTGCTTCTTGATATGCAATGCGATGGCAGGTGCCTTTGATAATAAAATTGTCCCTGCTTTTCTCAAAATCAACATAATTCTACCTATTGTGAGTAGTATGAACATATTCTGAACGAGAGGGACACACAAAATTATGGTATAATATTTCTACAGATTATTCAGAATATGTGTGAGACAAGAGCCATCAAGGATGGGATTATGTAATTTGCCAATCTGTCCTCTGGCCACTCTGAGATGCACAATTTTGCATTGAAGGGTCAGGTGTGGTCTTAGGAGTGGTAAAGACTCTTGAGAATCCAAGGTTTCCACCTTCTGAGACCTTCTTAGAGACAGCTCAGTTGTAGAGAACTGTTTCAGTGTCATTCCTTACCTTCTTGGCATGCTCATCCTTACTGAGCCTCATCCTTATTTAGCACCTGTCCATTCTGAGAGGAAGTAATGTTCCTTTAACTGCTTTTGTTACTGGGTTCCATCAACTTCCAGCTCCCCAGGGTCTTCCTTCCATCAATTATCCCCTTTATTTTCAACTCTTCCCTACCCCTGATTCTGTTTTTTTTTTTGGTTTGTTTGTTTGTTTTTGTTTTTTACTTATATGCTCATTCGGATCCCTCTTTAAAACAAACCCTCATGCCTGCACACCTGCATCCCTTCACCTGGCTAGTACCAAGTGGTCTCTCCATACCCTGTTCCCATGTTGCCTCCTCTCCAAGCCCCATACTTGGGTTTTCTCAGTTCCTAGAGCTACCTGTGCATACCACTAGCCTCACACTTATTATACTGTACTACAGTTTACTCGTTTATATGTCTGCCCTTCCACCTGAGTAAATATAACTGGAGGATCTTATTTTTTAACCTACTGCTGGAGTCCAGTTGACTTAGATAGTATATGCTCAATAAAGGACTACTGGATGAATAAAGTAGAAGCCAACTCTAAAATAAAGAATGTGTCATTTTGAGAAGTTGTTATCAAATCTAAATAAAGAGTCTGGAATGGGCCCAGAAAATTCATGAGGTTTATATCCCCAAGACTCCTCTGCAGTGAGGTCTGAAGAAGTGAGGTATTCTGACATACTGCATCTTAACAACAACAGGATATAAACAATGGTATGAGCTCTTCTCCCACAGAATTCACTTTAAAAAGTTACATATGTAGTCCTTATCGAAGAAAAAAATTAAAAAGTATAACAAGCAAAAGGGAAGAAAAATCACCTGCAATCCCATGATGCAATGATGATCTCTATAAACATTTCCATTATATCCCACTAAATGTTTTTAACTTGCGAAAAATGTATATTCATGTAAACACATATTTTAAATGACATTATCCCGTATACACTATTGGAAGCCTACCGTTGTACTTATTATGTGCATCTTTCCATGGCAATAAAAACATAGCTACAACATCACTTTAATGCTGGTATGAAATCAGTGCCAGTGAGAGTCAGGATATAGTAACCCAGTTCATTTTCTATTATTTTACATTTAGGTTATTTGTACTGTTTCACTATTTTTTTTCAACAAACATATTTTTGCCTATTTATTTTAAGCACTTACTATTTGCTGAGGATACATTTATAATGCTAAAATTTCTTACATTTGGCCAAATTGTTCTTTAGAAAGGTATGCCAGTGTACACACCCACTAGCAGGGTACAAGAATACTTTAATCATTCACCAGTGTGGATTATACTAATTTTTTACTCTTTGTCAGTCTGATTTGGTTTCTCATGGTTTTTTAAAATTTGCATCTCATTGATTAGCAATTAGACTGAACATATTTTCATATCATTATTACTCTTTTTATATTTATTATTTGAGTTGCTTGTTCATATCCCTGCTTTCTTATTTTAAAAGGTTGGATAGGCCCAGCTGGCATGGCTCAGTGGTTGAGCTTCGACCTATGAACCAGGAGATCACAGTTGGATTCCTGGTCAGGGCCTATGCCTGGGTTTCAGCTCGATCCCCAGTGTTGAGCATGCAGAAGGCAGCCAATCAATGATTCCCTCTCATCATTGATGTTTTTGTCTCTCTCTGCATCTCCCTTCCTTTCTGAAATCAATAAAAATACATTTTTTAAAAAAGTTAGACAGATAATCCTCTTTTTGTAAAAAATGTGATATATACTTTTCTTAAGTTTCTATTTATACATCTGAAACTAGTACAAAATAATATTGAAAGTAAATTGTAATTGAAATAAATAAATAATGTTTTTAAAATAGAAAAGAAAATCTGGCCAACTGTTAACATTTGTTAGATCTGAAATTGAGAACATGGTTTTATTATGTTACTCTGAAAAAAATTGCTACTCATATTTTTAAAGTTTTATTTTTGGTGTTTTCAACTTTTTAAATTTTACTATGCAGAAAGTTTAAGCTTTTTTCCCCATAGTTAATCCATCTCTTCCATCAGGTTTCTGCCTTAGGTACCTAATACACGTGAGCGAGATTACCAGAGGCCTATCAAATACCCCCCCCCCCCCCCCCCCCCCCCCCGGCCTTCATCTTCTTTAGCGAGGCAACACTGCTGCCTGAAAGACACTTCTGAGCCTCCTCTGAGCTGGGTGTGGCCTGGTGACCAATTAGAGTCAATGGCTGCAAGTATGTTGTGTGTGACTTGGGGCAAAGCTCCTCAAGGGAGAGGGGGTGTGCCTTCCTCTCTTCCATCTCTCCTGCTGCCTGGATGGAAATGGCTAGAACTCTGGGCAACCGTCTTGAAGTTCAGGAGTTCATCCATCTTGAGGACGAAAGCCAACTTGGCAGAAGGAACAGGAGGAGGAGGCTGGAGTCCTGATGACGTCACAAAGCTGCCACACCAGCCCTGGAGAAGGCTGGCTACTTCTGGCTTCTTTAATGTGTGAGAATAAATAAATCACTGTGCTCAGGCCTCTGCTAAGAGCAACCCTTTACTAAGAGCAATTCCTAACTCATATACCAATCCAAGGTTATCAATATTTGCTTGTATTTTCTTCTACTTATTTTTATTACTCTATTGTCTCTATATGTATAGATATGTGACTGAAAAGTTATATAACCCAGATTTAATAGTATACATAAAATAATCATGTTTTGGTAGAACCTTCTTCAATATGATGATTGCTAGACTCACATATAGATAAAATTGTTACATTGAATTTTAAGCAAGGATCTTATTAGAGTTTTATTCTATCAGGCATTTTTGGAAAAAGGCCCTGAGAAATAGCATTAGCATCCTTTTTATCCCCCCTCTTTTTCTTTCTTTTTTTACCTTTTTTTTTTACACTAATTATAGGTTTTATCCAAAGAAGTTAGTTTTCAGAGAATGCAACTATAAAATGTGTATAGCTAGTTGGGAGGTTTTCAATGTAGATCATTGGGATCACACCTAAATTTGTGGTATAAAGAACTATAACATAAATTTTTTTTTTACTATAGTTTCATTACAGCCAGAATTTCATTTTAATACGATTGGTTTTAAAATATGTTTTGACTATAGGTGTAAAATGTTTTCTTCTAGAATTTGACAGCCCATATTATTCTTGCTTCTGGAAAAATTAGCCAGATATTAGTGTTCAACTTAATGCAACTAATATTTCCTTAACTAACACTTATTAAGCACCTGCTATGTATTAGTCTCTGTGTTTAATCTTACAATGACCTGCAAAGTGGATGATGTAATCCCCACTTTAAAGACGGGGAAATTGAAGCCCAGAGTGTTAATTCACTTGTCCAAGGCCACTCCTAGTCTGAGTGAAAAAGCCAACCTTTGAAAGCTGTTGATTCAAAAGTCTAAATTCCAGGGCTACCCACACCAGGCCCTGAACTGAGCCTGAGGAAGATAAGAGGTGAGTAAGACATGGTTTCCCACAGGCAATATTAAAGAAAAGTTGGTACTTACCTGTCCCACACAGGTCTGTTATGTTAATACGAGTGGGCAGGGAACTGCCTTTTGAGTTAGCTGCAGACACAGCCACAGCCCAGTTCTCAGTTCTGGGAACGACCCAGGTCCAGGAGGTATGTTCTGTGATGTTCTGTAGTGTGGCTTTCTCCCCAGCCACCTCCAGCAAAGTCACCTGATAGTGGAGGATTTTTCCTCTTGCCTCTGATACACTCAGATTCTGCAACAAAACACATCCACTTACTGTGTAGGCTCGGACAAGGTCGTTGGATGCTCTATGGCTGGACCTCATGGTCCCCTGAAGCAGGTGGCTACATCTGAGTGAACTTTTTATTTATATCTTCTCAGCTCCTCAACTGCACACTTTATGCTGCTGCCCACCCCCACCATTTAGAGAAGAATATCACTTCACATTTTTTAAAGCTAATTCTTAACAGAACATTGATTTTTCTTGCTTGCTTCAAAATGAAACTTCCTACCAGTAGAAAACCCAATTGCATTCAATGGAACAAGAGCAGGATCTAAACTGGGAAGATCTGGATTTGAGTTCTAGCTCTACCGATCACCAGCTATGTGACTCAGGGCAAGACACTCAGCCCCTCTGAATCTCCATTTCTAACTTTCTCTCTCTCTCTCTCTCTCTCTCTCTCTCTCTACTTTTTAAATAGAAAGCACAATGCTGCTCATGAAATAAAAAACAAGATTTTCAAGAGCTAAACTAGTAAAATCCATTGGATGAATTGGATGAGCCGTCTGTGCTAGGAGATGAAGACACTCTTTTTAAGTGTGTACCCAACGAGTTTTTGGAACTGCAAAAATTCCAACTGAGATCACTTGGGAGCAATCCCAGAAAGTAAGCAGAAAGCTAATTATTTGTATTGTAGCCCTGTTTGGACAAGGACCATGAGAAACAGAAGCAATGAGAGCGGAGAGCTGCCAAGGTCAGCATTGGCAGTGCCCATCCATGCCTACTGCATGGAGAGGAAGGCTTAGCTCACCAGACGTAAGCATTACAGTTTTCTTGGCAAGGCTATTCCTCCCATGGGGTGCAGGGTGGCCTCAAGCTGCTGAAAGACACACCTTAAAATTGTCAAATGCCTCTTTCTCTGATTCTCCACTCCCTAAGCAATCTTCTAATAATTTGTAGTTTATCTGTCAGGAGAGACTTGGCTAGCATGAACATCTGGTTCAGTTAAAATTTGTGTTTTTCACTTTAAGTGAATAAATTGCCCTTCTGATTATAATTTGGTTTCCAAAATAATTAGCATACTGAGAAAGAATATTCCTATCTGCTGAGTCAAGCCTTCTCGTTTGCCCAACAGCTGAATTTTTCACTATAAATTAATCATGAACATGCAGCTTTTTATTATATTTTAGTCTCTGAGAGCGTGGTTAATGCAGGTCCTGTCCTAGGTGCCTCTCTGGATCCACAAGGCCTGAGACTGGGTCTTAAACCATGGTCTGTGCACCAGGTAAATACCATGTTGCTGAGGGCTCGTTGGGGTGCACGTCCAGCCTCTCCCTAGAAGACATCTTTGTGTTTGGGCAAGAACCAAGAAAATGTCCATCATCCCAAATGTCCGCCACAGCTGTTCCCATAGGCCTGTTGTGTAAATTAAAATAAGTGAGTGCTTTAGAAATTATGGTGTTCTAAACTTATTCATAAACATACCCTTTGTCATAAGAGAAAGAAAGAGAGTAAAGAAACAGGGTAAATTAAGGCAAAAGCTGGCTAGGGAAGACCATTCCCTCAGTATCTCTCATCCTGTCCTTCACTATCTGTTTGCTCTGAGGTTCAGAGGCATGATTATTCCCCGACCCTGCAGCACCCCCATAGTTAGCCACGTTCACCATGCTCTCCGTTCCTGCCACGGGCACAGAGGCTTCAGTCCCACCCTGACAACTAAGCAAACAGAGCCTTAATTGGAAAAACACCTTGCAAACCAGCCTTTATCGTCTCTCTCATTGTCCTGCACAGACACCTCAGCACTCTCATTCAGAGTGCTATGGTAGAATGCTGAAAGACGGGGGGAAATATCAAGTCATCTTGGATCTACTGAACTTGCCCAGTGATCGCTGGGAAAATCTAGCTGATCACAGTGACCCAGTGACCAGAGGTGTGAGTCTGGAAAAGGAGTGACAGTTCCCAGAGGGCAGTAAAGGGCCTGGACCATACTTGGCATTTTTCTTCCATACCCCATATCTTAGAGTGGAAAAGATCAGTGAGGAGGTGAGGGCGGGGTTGAGGTAGTTAGACAAACAAATATGTATTTCGTGAGTCGTGCTTTTATAAAATGTGAAGCTCAAGTTTGGGGATAAGGGTTAATCTCTCTCAGGTAACTGGCTTCCTTAACCAAATTAAAAACCGAGCCTAACTTGTCTGACAGGGTCTTGGAAACAAAAAATTCAGTGAGCCAATGGGAAAACAAGTATTTATCCAGCTGGGCTAGCAGCAGCTTAAAACAGGATAATTAGTTGAGGTTTTTTTAATAGCAACGTAAAATTTGCAAAAAATATATGTCGCCCATCACCCTTAAATCACACGTGGCCCCGATGGAATGGAATATCGTCACAGAACAACAGAACAGGAAGGGATTCCCACAGATTCACATTTAATTCAACATTTCCTTTTGTCAATGGGAAGCTAAGCCCCAGGGCGAGGGAGTGGCTTACTCAAGGCCACTCAAGGGATCAATGGAGGAGGAGAGTGTGGAATCCAGGGCTCCCGGCTTCTAGACTAGTGACCCGTCTACTCTGACGTCTGCTCCACACGGGTGAGTCTGAGTGATGCACTGTAAGTATGGCCACCATGTGTCAGAGCTGGAATCCCCAGCCACCCTTCTGCCCCAAAGTTGCAAAGCAGCGTCTCTAACTGTGAGGACGTGGAGCATCGGCACTGGAATGAGGTCAGCAATTTGGGGGAGGTGGGGATCCAGAATTCTTTTTCCCCCAGAGACAATGGCCCTGAGTCACAAGGGGACCAGCTGTGAACCCAGAAGAACTACTACCCGAGGAGCCAGCTGGGTCTTTCCAGATGAACTTCTTTTTATTTCAGTATTAGTTTGTTTGGGTGGGTGATAAGGGAGAAACTATCATTTATTGGGCCATACCATGAGGCAAGAGCTTACATCTGTTGTTGCATTTAGTTCCTATGAGGGTGCTGAAGCTCCGAACGGTTAAGAAACGGACTCCCCACAGAAAAGTAGTCCCCACAGACACGTGAGAGTTTAGTGCGCCCCCTGGTGGCTGTGGGGGAGGAAGGGATGTCTGGACCATTCCTGGCATCCCGGACAGTGTCTGGAAGACCTGGTACTTCTCGCACCTTTCTGGGCAGCGCCGAAGCTGGTCTCACTTCAGTGTTCCCATTGCCACTCTCCTACTGGTAAGAGTAAGCGAACAAAGGAAACGCTGTCCTAGTGCCCCTCGCCTGCAGCTTCTTCCTGCTCTGTCCAGTGGGAAATGCTGTAACTAGTAAACTTAGCCTTCTTGACTGTGAGAAGCAGAGTGAACAGCCCCCTCATAAACCTATTCTGAGAGTTCTGCTGCCTGAAAAGGCTTTCAGCATCAAAAACGGCTCGATGAACATAACCCATGAGAGGACAAAACCTAACACGTGTCCAAATTCAGGGCCCTTATTTTTTGTTTTGTTTTAAAGTACATTAGAGGAGGGGTGTTTCTCTGAATTGATAAGTTGTTTCTCCTTAGGACTTAAAAATAAAAACTTCTGGGAAGACTTTTTTGTTTGCTTTGGGCAGACCCTTTGCCTTCTTGCCCCACCACATAGCAGCTATGTGGCCTTGGACAAGTTATTTTACTTCCCTGAGGCTCAATTTTCTCCTCTGTAAAATGAGGATAATTCTGTGGACAGCATAGGAGTTTTGGAGGATTCGATGGGCTAAAGGAAGTAAATTGTTTCAAAAAGTGCTTGGCACATGGCAGGTGTCAAGATACTGGGTGAGTTCCCTTCTCTCACCTACTCTAATATAAAAATCATCATAATTGGCACTTTCCCCATCATAGTCATATGACTCTTCTGTCAATTTATGGAGAGACAAGCCATCTTGACTTGGCTTATACCAGAGCTCTATAAAGGAAGTCTCACCAATGTCACACAGTTGATTACAAAGAACATATAAGAGAGGAAGGGAGAACGAGAGAGAGAGGATGAGAGAGAATCATTGATTGGCTGCCTCCTACGAGGGATCAAGCCCACAACCCAGGCATGTGCCTGACCAGAACTGAACCTGGAACCCTTCAGTCCACAGGCTGGTGCTCTATCCACTGAGCCAAACTGGCCAGGGCTATCTACTTTACTCTTGGGGAAAATAAGGCACAGAGAGGTTAAGCACCTTGCTCAAGAACACAGCCATTAAGTGGTAAAGCTGGAACTTGAAGTCAGGTAGTATAGCTCTAGCTAGAAGATGAACTTTTTTTTTTTTTTTTAGATTTTTTAAATTGATTTTTTTTTTTTCCAGAGAAGGGAGAGAGAGGGAGAGAAACATCAATCATCTGCCTCTTGCACGCCCCCTACCAGGGATCAAGCCTGCACCTCGGCATGTGCTCTGACCTGGAGTCAAATGGGCAGCCTTTTGGTGCACAGGACGGCACCCAACCACTGAGCATACTGGCCGGGCGAGAGGATGAGCTCTTCTCCGCTGTGGTGCCAGCTGGCACTTGGCAGACACTGCCCAGGTGTTGTGCTACACTGAACCGATTTAATTCCAGTCACAGCTCACGGTAGCTACCCCACATAATTTCTATCCTGTTTTGCAGCTAGAAAAACAGCAAAATAATGAGAACTTTCATAAGAGTGGAACTTTAACTCCCCTTTCCACCTGGGTTTTCTATTTTCTGTTCATTCTCTGCTACCTACTCTCTTATTTTTGTCATTGACGCCATTCTGCCACCCAACGAGAAATCCCTGTTTTACAGCTGGTACCATATGTGTGATTAGAAAGCCAGGGAAAGCGACCGGGTTGGCCTTGGCTAGGATTCTGGCAGAAAAAGGAGGAATATGTGTAACGTTGGGGGCCAGTGCTGTACATTCACCCCTGACAACACGGTCAGGCGGACCATCCCTGAGGCCCTACGGCAGTGGTCGGCAAACTGCGGCTCGCGAGCCACATGCGGCTCTTTGGCCCCTGGAGTGTGGCTCTTCCTAAGCCTTAGGAGTACCCTAATTAAGTTAATAACAATGTACCTACCTACATAGTTTAAGTTTAAAAACTTGGGCTCTCAAAAGAAATTTCAATCGTTGCACTGTTGATATTTGGCTCTGTTGGCTGATGAGTTTGCCGACCGCTGCCAAGGCCATGGCAGCTTTAGTGACGAGTGAGCTGGAACCTGGGATCGAAGCTCCCTTCTCCGACCCACCAGAGCGATGGTTTGGACAGTGGAAGGGAGCCATGGTGTCCACATTCACCCCTTCGATTAGGAGCTACACTGATGGGATGCGACGTCCTCCCAAGTGTTATCCAAAGGCTAACCGAAACCCCATGGACCAAACAGCAAATTAGTCTCCTCCTGGAGCAGGAAGGCCAGTGAATGTCAGCGAGTGTGAAGAAAAGAGTTTAAATAAAGAAAAGGGGGGAACTGTGAGAATAACCAAGTCATCTTTTCTGTCAAAGAACAGTTCAGGCAGCCTCCATTGTGGCCTCACGGCTTGCAGTCAGGATTAAAAAGGGAGCGACTGCCTGCTCAGTGTGCGTGTGCTCCCAGACCATGTGCATGTGCACCCTCCTGCAGGAGTAAATGGATTTGCATTGAAAAAGAAAAAAAAGAAAAAAGAAAGCAACCTATTCTTTCTGAAACAGTCTTCTGAAATGCTGTGCCAGCCTGCGATGGGGCAGGTTTGGGGAAAGGAAAGAGATAGAATTGAATATTGTGACAAATTACTGAAATCCTCCCATCTGGTGCCTTTTGTATTTAAGTATTGATTCGGAGATTGCACACATCCTATAATTACATAAGCCCTCGGGCTCCTGGCGGCCAGTCTTCTCTGGGGATTTACAACAGGCCTTTGTCCTACATCAAGAAATCGGGTTACAGCCCAACCGGCGTGGCTCAGGGGTTGAGCAGCGACCTATGAACCAGGAGGTCATGGTTCAATTCCTGGTCAGGGCACATGCCCGAATTGTGGGCTTGGTCCCCAGGAGGGGGCGTGCAAGAGGCAGCCCATTAATGATTCTCTCTCATCATTGATGTTTTTATCTCTCTCTATCTCTCTGAAATCAATAAAAATATATTTAAATAAATAAATAAATAAGGTTACAAATAATACAGTCTACTCTCACTGAATCTCTTTCCTAGGAGGGGACCAAAAAATCCATCCCTTCAATGCAATGTGATACAGGTTGGGATATTCTTCACATGATACTGAGAGACACAAGGGGAAATAGACAAAGCGAGTGCACTGAGGAAGCTGCCGCTGGTCCCCAGTCTCTGAGGCTGGCGTCTGGGGCTCCTTGTTCTCTCCCCTCCTGTGGTTTGAGGGCAGCTGCTTATTGAAATGAATTGCTTCATTTAACAAATGAATAAAAAACACCAAATATTTTCCCACGTTTGTAACCAGGAGTCTCTCTCACTCTCTTCTGTGTTGCTTATCAAAGCCCTCGAGCTGGCCCTTGCCGGGTAGCGCATTTGGTTAGAGCCTCGTACTGAGGCCAAAGTTGCGAGTTCAATCCTGGGTCAGGACACATACAGGAAACAACCAAAGAGTGCATAAATGAGCGGAACAACAACATCTCTCTCCCCCGACTCCCCTCAAATCAATTTTTAAAAAAGAGCCCCCTAGCTGCACTGTCCATTACAGGAGGGCGCCCTTTGCTGCAGGAAATCATGGAGCCCTGGCAGTGTGGCCAGCCTGCATGGGAGGTGCTGCTGCTGTCTGGGGGAGGCGAACCCTCAGCCACTGGACTGGACTGATGCTTAGTAGACACACCAGTTTTCAAAGACTTCGTAGGGGAAAAAGTAAAATAGCTCATTAATAACTTAAAAATATCGATTACATAATGAAATGAAACTATTCCAGATATATTTGAGTTAAATATCTTTTTAAATTAATTCTACTTGTATCTTTTTCTTTTAAAAAATCTGGCTATGAGAAAAAATTTAATGACCTGTGATTGGCTCGCATTTGTGGCCTGCTTTATATTTCCATGGTTGGCCCTTCACTGAAGTGATGCATCATTTCTACGCTGAATCCATGGTCCCCGGAGGGTCTCCTGACAAATGTGCTTCCTCTTGTCCTGGCTCTCCCGTTCTTCCAGGCATTATGTTCTGAGAGGTCTGCTCTGACTCCTTCTCCATTCCCCTGCTCTCCTGTGTGAGCCCAACCATCACGCCGCCAGCTGAACCCTGAACTCCTCCTAACTGCCTGAGTGCATCATCATCCCCACTCCTCCGCCTGTCCTCCTGCTGGACTGTGAGGCCAAGCACATGAGGACTGGATTGATCTTGTTCACTTCCATATCCCTGGCATGAAGAACATGTAGTGTCCAGTACCAACGACTGGCTTTCATATATTTGTTTGAATGAATTAATGGAATGAATTCAACTTCATATACACACAGATATTTTTCTTCCAGACTCATGGCCTCATAATTTCAGAAAGTTTTTAATTTGTTATGATCAAGACAGTGAGAGGTCTCTGAAGAAAGTAACAGAGGAAACTACAAAGGTTAATGTGGCTTTGTCCATCATCTTTTCATACGTTACCTATCTGTATCTCTATACCCCTATCTCTTATCTATATCTACACATGTATCTATATCTGTATCTACATATGTATCTGTCTATATCTATATCCATATCCATAACCATCTGCACATCCACATCCATATCCATATCCATATCTATATCTATATTAAAGGTGATTTATAGGTTCATGTTGACCAATGTCACTCCAATTTAATAATTTTTTAAAAAGGTGAATTTTCTTCTTAAAGGATACATGTTGTATTAACTTGGAGAACAGTGTATTGGACTCACAGACTGAAATGCTTAATCTAAGCAAAGGAAACAGTATGAAACTTTGCACAGAGAATGACAGAGGGAATCGGAGGGACAGGATTGCTAAGAGCCTCCTGTGAAGGCCTCTCACACAAAACAGGTTGCTTATGACAGAGAAACAGTTTCTAAATGTTACTGCATTTGTTTTAACAATACCTGGTATTTTTATTGCATTCCATGGATTAGGTGGTACTTTTTGGCTTCAACAGAGAAAATACTTTTTCTCTTAAAAATAACTATGGCAAAAAATAGTGCAGGATATTTTTGAAGAAATGTGGTTTTCAGGAGAAACCAAGGGCTGGGAAAATAAGTAATTATGTGGGAACCAGAACAACAAAGCAAAGGTCTCCTTCACTCTCACACACACACTCACATTCACACAGACATAGATGAAATTCACACACATTCACACCCACACTCAGACCCACATGCACCCCTTCCACACGCTCACACTTATTCACTGCTATGGTCTGAATGTTTGTGTGTCCCCAAAATTGGGATCCTAATGCCAAGGTGACAGTGTCAGGAGGTGGGGCCTCTGGGAGGGTGATTATGTCATGAAGATAGAGCCCTCATGAATAGGATTAATGATTTTATCAAAGAGACCCCACAGAGGTCCCTAGCCCCTTCTACCTTGTGGGGACACAACAGAAAATCTGCAACCCAGAGGACACCCTTCACCGACCATGCTAGCACCCAGACCTTGGACGTCCAGACTCCAGAACTTCGAGAAATAGATTTATGTTGTTATAAGTCATCCAGTCTATGGTATTTTGTTACAACAGCTTAAATGGACTAAGTCCTTCACATACATGCACTTACACACATATTCATATAGACATACCCACGCCTACATCCCCACTCATATCCTTCACACGTATGAAAGACTCACACGCACTCATACACACATTCACACATACCCTTTGTACTCACACACGTATATAACACACATGCACCCACATCACTCACATACACACCCACCTCTACTCACACTCACATACATTCACACCCACACTCACAGGGACTATGCCCATTCAACACCTGGCTGTTCTCTAATGTAAACATCCTGCAAAAATGAAAGGTCACCTCACATTTCCCCAACTGCAAGAGAAACGTGCTCTCACTGTGTTCACAGACCAATGGGGTTTTACTTGGGGCTTCCTTTGGTTCCAACACCCGAAAACCCCCGCTGCCGTGGCGGGGTGTCCCCTCATTGGGTTTCCCAGTATTAATCACAGTTAAAAAAACCAACCCACCGCCTGCATGTCTGTGCTTCCTTTCCTCAGTGAAGTCTAATTTGGGCCCCACCACAAAGCACCTGGTCTGGCTGCAGCGTTCCTTTCTCGTCTGAGTCCCCTGTGTTGCGACACCACCCGGTCAATTCCCAAGCCTGCCTGAGGGCGCATGAGGAGTCCCCGGTGGGACGAGTGGGACAGGAGTGGTCCAGACAGAAGGGGCAGTGGTTTCCGCCCGGGAAAGGCTCCCTGGAACAAGCACCATAGGCCCTCTCATTGGAAATCATTTCACCTCCCTAGAGCTGTTCCCGCATTCCCCCCCAGTTTTTTGTTTGTTTGGTTTGTGTGTGTGTGTGTGGGGGGGGGGGTGCGAGGTGTGTGTGTGTGTGTGTGTGTGTGTGTGTGTGTGTGTGTGTTTATCCTTACCCGAAGATATTTTTCCATTGATTTTAGAGAGAGTGGAAGAGAGAGGGAAAGACAGAGAAATACTGATGTCTGAGAAACAGGGCCCAGGCCAAGGAAGAGCCTGCAACCGAGGTATGAGCCCTTGACCAGAATCGAACCCGGGACCCTTCCGTCTGTAGGCCGACGCTCTATCCACTGAGCCAAACTGGCCACGGCTATTCCCACATTTGTAAAATGGGTGGTGGGACTGCATGCTGGCTAAATTCCCTTTGACGCCAGAGCCTGTGACTCGGCGGTTCTGTGGTCCAAAGCAGGCCTGCTCACTTTCGTGACTCTGGCCAGTGTTTGATTCCCGCCCTCAGATGAGTGGTCTATTTGGGGCCCTGGAAGCTGCCCAGGACTTGGCACAAAAGGGCTTAGCCCGGGAATGGCCCTACAAGACTGAGGACTAGACCCAACTTTCCAAAGAGCCTCTCAGACTGCATGGTCACTGAAGGCTTTGTGGGTGCACTGTCACTACCACAGTCAAGTTACAGAAGCTTCCAGTGTTTGCATTTTTGATTTCTTATTCCAGCCAGTTCCAGTCCAAGCACCTACAATTCTGGCCCCACCTACAGGAAGATTTTCTGACAATAGAAAATGCCTATCCTGGCATGGACTGCAGAGTGGAATGCTCCCTGTCTCAGGAGGTCCCAGCAGAGACATCTGTCTGTCCCGGCTAACACGGGAGCAATGTCCATGACAGGAAGGGTGGACTGGGAGAGGATTAAAGTCCCTTTGAATTCCAAAGCCTCATTTTATAACCTCTACTTTGTGAGGATTAGGGGCAAGATCAGAACGAGAAGCAGAGAAGAATTTGCATACGTATGTTGAAGACCTTTTGGGAGGAGAAATCTTTATGGGAAGAGGAATTTTGGGTTTAACCAGTCATTTACTTGTGAAAATGAAAACCACGAGCCAAGAATTGAGCTGGGTTCTCCTATCATAGGCACAGATATGGCTGCTCTAAATGTCTTGCTTTGAGAATTGTCTTGCTAGTACAAAAAGGCTTTATTTTAAAATGAATTTTAAGCTTTGGTTTTAGTTTCAAAGTTAAGAGCTTGATTATGGCTCACCATGCTATTTATAGTTGTCCCCTCTTCTACCAGACATTGTGTGTGTGTGTGTGTGTGTGTGTGTGTGTGTGTGTGTGTGTGTGAGAGATAGAGGACAGAAAAGAGGGATAAAGAGCTTATTGATTGCCTGGCTCATTCCTTAAATCTGAAGAAGATTGCAGCTATCCAGATCGATCATGCTAACTCCATCAGGGGACCTTTTATTCCTTACTCTCACCCTTTCTGGTTTTGTGCTCACCAGCTTCATAATTCCAAAACTGTTTATTTACCCTTATCTGGGGGAGGTTTGGGGAAAAAAGGAAGAGTACAGTCCACCTGAACACCTCTTATTATGAGTGTGCTAATTAGTAGCTCAATTCAAAGAGCATTTTCTTTCAACAAAGAAAAAGTCAGGATGTAGCAGAAAGCGTTCTGGATCAGGTTTTAATCCAAGCTCTGCACTCAGTAGCTGGGTGACTTTAGGAAGGACTTCCTCTCTCTGACCCCCCGTTTTTATATTTGTGAAGTGGGGATGCCTAGCACCCACCTCACAGGGTTTGGGTAAGGACTACATGGAGTGCCAGCGCCAGCTTTCAGCACCCTGAGGAACTTTGACATCTGTATAACATTAGCCACATGTCTTCCGGAAGGTTACCCTACGTCCTGCTGTTCTACTACTATTCCTGAGGAAGAGCTGCTTTCCCTCCCCAATCCTATTATTTTCTGCTATTATTTGTGTTCCTGAGGTAGGGCAGCTTTCCCTCTCCCTTTTCAATGACTATAGAAAATATAGTCCTAAATATCCACATCCACAGATTTCCAGCTTTAATTTCCCCAAAAGTGCATAAGTCTGGTGGCCTGGTCACTGCTGGGCACACTGTATGTAGGAGAGAAGGGTGATAGAGGGGGCAAGAGCCAGAAGAGATGATGTAGTGGGGTCCGAGGGTGGGCATGCATAGGGGTGGAAGGGACCTTGATGAGGAAAAGATGAAGAAGTGGATGAGGAAAAGATGAGATTGTGTGGAGTCAGAGCTCCCACCCTTATCTGGCAGAAGTAAATGACACTGAGTTGAGTATCATGAAGATGTGGTTGAGATAATGAGCACCAACAAAGTCTCTGAAGCCTCATTGTGTGAAAAAGGGCCTTTTCCCATCCTGAAGCATACTGTTCAAATATAGAATCCTCTTTATATGTTATTTATAGCTCAATAAGAACAAAATAAAACAAAAAAACACAAATAGGCAATTCCCTTGAATTTTAAGTTGACATTGAAAACTTACCTTCCAGAAAAGAGAAATCTGTTGTCTCCTGTAGTCAGTGTTCTGTCTGATGTACCAGACATCTAATGTCCCTGTAGGCTCTGATTTGAAAGGGAAAGAACATATTTTCATATATATAAATGTACATACATTACAAAACCTTTAAAAGTCAATGGGTTATTTTATAAATGATTCTGGGAGAGTAGGATTATAAGATACTTTCAATTTTCTTGTGCCCCAGTATTTTTCTTCTTCTTTTGTTAAACAATGAGCATGTATATCTTTGGCCATAGAAAGCTCACAATTACCTTAAAAAATAAAATAAAATAAAATAAAATAATGCAAAAGAAATTAGATTCCTAACTTACTCTTAAAACATATATTAATAAAATAACTCAAAACATGTGTGGTTATTTCTTTTTTATTGGAATGCATAAGGAATTATCATCCAAAAAACAAAGACAGAAATTGTAACGAACACATTTTTTAACCGTGTAAAAGTACAAAATACAAATAATAAATTTTGTGTTAATCTCCATTCCTGACCTAATGCTGTAGTATAATTAATTGGTTTTATGACTATTAGACAATGATCTACTTGAAAGGAAGGCCTATCTCATGTATCTTAATATTTCTCCTACCTAGCACCATACTTAGAATGTAGTAGGCTCTCAATGACTCTTTGTTACATGATGAATGAACAAAGCAGGCAATATTATCTACTTGATGCTAAAACACAGGCTGAACTGATAGAAGAAATATCCACCAATCTATAAGACAATGGTCAAATATGACCTAATTTAATATGAGAAAGTTAATCAAAAATGCTTGAAAAGAAACGAAATAATCAACTCCTGTGTATTAGAGAGGGTGTGTGTGTGTGTGTGTGTGTGTGTGTGTGTGTGTGTGTGTGTGTGTGTAAGTGGACCAACCTCACTTGTTTAACAGTGACACTTAGAGTGTACCTGAGGTGAGGCTACAATAGGGTTCCTTCTGGAGTAGCAGGTTCCTTTTAACCAGATGGAAATTTCCAGAAAATTAAGTTCCATCTGGATAACAGAAGACAAGCAGCCAGGAAGAGAAGAGAAAGAGAAAGGAAGGGAGCACAGGCACCGGCACATACTAGGGGCAGATCCTGGGTGGGCCCACCCACAGTTAGATCTCATGTCCTCCTCACCACCGCAAAGTGGGTAGCTTCAGGGCTGCGGTTAAAGTGTTAGCTCCAGAGCCAGACCATCTACAGGCAAATCCCAGCTCTGTGACCTTGAACAAATGTTAACTATGTCCTTAAGCCAGCTCCTCATCTGTCAAGTGAGGATCACAATTCTGCACGCCACATGGGCTGTTGGAGAATTTAAATGCACAGAGGAGTGCTGATACATGGTAAACACTCATAAAACTTAGCTGATGTTTTTGTCTTCATTTGAAAACTAAAGTGCTGAGAGGTAAAGGAGTTGTTCAAGGTCCCAGAACTAATCAGCAGAGAAGCCGGGCTTTGAACACAGGTCTGTTTTATTTCAGAGCCTGTGATCGTCACTCTGCACCATGCAGTGGCCTGGTTCTGAGAAGGCTGATGATTTCTCTCCAACACTTCCATTCCCCAGTAGGTGTGCCTCTTTCATGTTTTATTCTCTTCCTTTGTCACTTCCTCTTCCTGCCTCTCTTGCCCTCTTTTCTTTCTGGTTTTTTTTTCTTCTAAACATTCACTTCTTTTACTTTCCCCCTCTTTCCACCAGTGAGGACTTAGCAGTAAGAAATACATGCATAAGCCCTGACTGGTTTGGCTCAGTGGATCAGTGGATAGAGCGTCGGCCTGTGGACTGAAGGGTCCCGGGTTCGATTCCGGTCAAGGGCATGTACCTTGGTTGTGGGCACATCCCCAGTAGGGAGTGTGTAGGAGGCAGCTGATCAATGTCTCTCTCTCATCGATGTTTCTAACTCTCTATTCCTTTCCCTTACTCTCTGTAAAAAATCAATAAAATATATTTTTAAAAAAGAGAAATATATGCATAAGACATCCTGAAACTCTCAATGCTTTAGGGTTATAAAGAATAACCCAGGAATCAAGCCAGGACTTTTATTCCTGCTAGCCCAGATGCACAAAGAGAAAAATGAACAGGCAACAGAAGAAAAGAGAACCTGACATGTATTAAATTACTATGTGTCAGGTAATATTTGGACACTTTATATACATTATCTCACTGAATCCTACACATTGCAGGGGGTGCCTGTGATTATTCATATTTTACAACTGACAAAGGTTAAATGATTTACGAAAGACATAGAGCTGGTGAATGACAAAATTGAGAGCTGAGCCTAGGTCCTCAAAGACCCTGCTCTTCCATTACAGCTCATTATGTGGAGCAAAGATAGAAACACTTCACAAATCAGGTAATCTGGACATTGACACATAATCAGGATATGGTCACTTGGGTGTGCTCAGTTGCAAAGCCAACTGACTTGTACCGAAGCACTAAATGTCTTCAGTTAATTACATATTGGTAAGAAATTTAAAGGAAAACTCATTGCCTCATTAAAGATCTACAACCTTCCATATTATTACAGAGCCAAAACCCAAATTCTAGAATCATAGTCTCTTCAAAGGAGAAATTGCAAGTGAAACTGAAATTTTAATGGTGGCCACCTGCAGTGTAAGTCACTATGGGAGAGAAATCATTAGTTGAATCTATATGAATTTCAAAGTGTAGAATTTCATGGCCAAGGGTGTCAAACCACTACTGTTTAATGCAATGTAAGGGCTAATATTAAAGAGAATCTCTGATAGTCAACTTTCACAAAATCACTTAAAATTCTAACCACAGTGTCATCTAGCAAAAGACATATTAAAGATATTATAGGCAGGTGGGAAGAGGAAAGTCAAAGGCCCACATATCAAAGTGATTTCAAAACAAATGGGTACAGCCCTGGCTGGTTTGGCTCAGTGGATAGAGTGTCGACCTGTGGACTGAAGGGTCCCGAGTTTGATTGCCGGTCAGGGTACCTGCCCAGGTTGCAGGCTTGATCCCCAGTGGGGGGTGTGCAGGAGGCAGCCAATCAATGATTCTCTCTCATTTTTGATGTTTCTAGCTCTCTCTCCCTCTTCCTTCCTCTTTGAAATCAATCAATCAATCAATCAATAAACAAATGATTGTTAACAATTATTAGATTAATCTTTAAAAAAAAACCCAAATGGGTACAAATGATTAATATACAAATATTGTGAAATGGAAGTCAGCTTTCCTGAGATAAAACTAGCTCCAATATAAAGGGGGAAATAGTAGGGTTAACTAGAGTCACCAATATGAAATAAAAAGAAAGATCCTAAATTAAGCAGGAGATTGGCCTAAATGACTTAAATGACCTCAAGGATTCTTTCAACTCTTAAATCCCAGGATTCCAGGGTTCTATGAAACTGTATGTGTGGCAACCAAATCAGAGCCAAGCCATTGTTTCTGTCAGCTCAGCATCTATATCTGAAACCAAGGTAGTGCAGGGCTGGGGACAATAGCAACTGAATCGGGTGGAAAGCAGTTCCACCACAGAGGTTTTAGCAAGCAGTGAAGAGAAGAATCAAGAACAGTGAAAATAGAGAATTTGACAAACAGTAAATATATAAAAGACATATCTCAACTTTTAGGTAGTGGACTAAGTGAAATGCACACAATTTTTTTGATCCAAGTCATGCTGTAAGCAGGGCAAGAGAGATAAGTCATTCACTGCCTTGGTTTCATGATGTCCACTCGTTAGGCTGTGCTACATTTATCTCATTTATCTAAAATTTAGTTTCAAACAATTCAATTCAAATAGAACTTACAAGTGCCTACTTGATTAAACAAATTCTCAGTGATAGGTTCTTGCCTTCAGATGTTATCATCTGCTGTGCCTGCATTCACTTCTTCCAGGGTACATGTTGGGCTTAAAGGAGACCAAAAGAAGACAAAAGGGTAGGGACTGGCATTGGATCTCAAACAAAACATTTTCTTTCTAATGAAAATGTTTGCACGTAAGTCCTTTAGGAACAGTGATGGCAAACCTAGGACACGCGTGTCAGAGGTGACACGCAAACTCATTTCTTTGGTTGATTTTTCTTTGTTAAATGGCATTTAAATATATAAAATAAATATCAAAGATATGTCTTTGTTTTACTATGGTTGCAAGTATCAAAAAATTTCTATATGTGACACGGCACCAGAGTTAAGTTAAGGTTTTTCAAAATGCTGACACTCCGAGCTCAAAAGGTTCGCCATTACTGCTTTAGATGGTAAAAAGCCATTCATTCTCATTTCCTCAAGTTTTAAGCAAGAAGGCACAAGTATGAAACTTTCAAGTTTAGCTAGTTTAGGACTCAGCAAACTATGGCCCATGGACCAAATCTGGCACATTCCCTGTTTTGTTCAGCCTGTGAACTAATAATAATGGTTTTTATATTTTTAAATGGTTGAAAACAAATTTTAAAAAATCATTTTCAGGGAGAAACCAAGGTGGCGGCATAGGTAAACACCGGAAATTGCTGCCTCCCACAAAAAATTCAAAAATACAACTAAAAGACAAAATGGACATCATCCAGAACCACAGGGAGGCTGGCTGAGTGGAAATTCTACAACTAGAAGGAAAGAGAAAAGCACACTGAGACTCAGAGGAGATGTGGAAGTGCAGAGGTGCGGAGGCGCATGCGGCAAGGGCTGGCAACTGAGGACGCAGCTGTCTTTTTGAATCAGGAGGGAGTAACAAGCCCCTGACTGCTCTGAACTCCAGTTCCGGGTGAGTCTCTGGGAACCCAGACTCATACGGGGAGAAACTGGACTGTCTGGCAGCAGGCAGAACTCGGAACTCGAGGGCAGCTTTCTCTCAAAGGTGCTTGCAGCGATTACCGGGACACTGAGACGCGGGGCCCCTTAGGGCAGGGCTGAGGATCAGCCATAGCTGCTTGCTGTGCCCTGTTGATTCCCTGAGACCCCGCCCCACCCAAGCTGCAGCAGAGGCTCTTGCATATGAATGCCCTGGCCCTTTGCAATCTGAAAATTACCTAACAAACTGCAGGTGGGCCAGACAGACCCAGAACTTCCAAGAGGAGGCCCAAAGCCCCACAGCAGCTTGCATTGCTTCACAGCTGGGCCTCATTTGGGCATCTCCAAACCCCAAACAAGGAAGGGGAATCTGCAAATCTCTTCATAGCTCCTGCTGGGTAGCCTTAGGCAGAGGCTAAATTAGCACCTTCTTAGATCCAAGAGCCAGTGTACCCAGTGGTCAGAGTGGGACCATCCAATTACAACTCCTCATATCCATAAGGGACACACTCAGGGGGCAGACTCAGTGAGCACCAAAGCCCCACTGAAGCAAGTCTTGCCTCATAAAGGTGTCTTCAGCACAGAAGTTCTCCCACCGTAGACACAGCTGACTCTCACAGCCAATTGGCCTGGAGGTCAATTCCTCCCAGTGATACCTACAACAATCAAGGCTTAACTACAACAAGACTGTGCACAAAGCCCACAAAGGGGTGCACCAAGAGTGTCCACCTCAGGTAATTGGGGAGGCTGAGCCACTGGGCCCTATAGGACACTTAGCACACAAAGCCACTTTACCAACACAGGGAAGCATAAAAAATGCAGAGACAAAGAAACACGTCACAAATGACAGAAATGGAGGAAAGCAAATGACTGGATATAGAGTTCAAAACCACACTTTTAAGGTCTCTCAAGAACTTTCTAGAAACTGCCGATAAATTTAGTAAGCCCCTCAAAAAGACTGGTGAGACTGCCGATAAATGTAGTGAGACCCTCAAGAAATCTAGTGAAACCCTCGAGGTTATGAAAAAGGACCAACAAGAAATTAAACATACACTGACTGAAATACAGGATATTATGCAGAGTTCCAACAGAAGACTAGAGGATCGTAAGAATCAAGTCAACGATTTGAAATACAAAGAAGCAAAAAATACCCAACCGGAAAAGCAAAATGAAAAAAAAGAATCCAAAAATACGAAGATAGTGTAAGGAGCCTCTGGGACAGCTACAAGTGTACCAACATCAGAATTATAGGGGTGCCAGAAGAAGAGAGACAGCAAGATATTGAAAACCTATTTGGAGAAATAATGACAGAAAACTTCCCCCACCTGGTGAAAGAAATAGACTTACAAGTCCAGGAAGCACAGAGAACCCCAAACAAAAGGAATCCAAAGAAGACCACACCAAGACACATCATAATTAAAATGCCAAGAGCAAGAGACAAAGAGAGAATCTTAAAAGCAGCAAGAGAAAGACAGTCAGTTACCTACAAGGGAGTACCCATACGACTGTCAGCTGATTTCTCAACAGAAACTTTGCAGGCCAGAAGGGAGTGGCAAGAAATATTCAAAGTGATGAATGCCAAGAACCTACAACCAATATTACTTTATCCAGCAAAGCTATCATTCAGAATTGAAGGTCAGATAAAGAACTTCACAGATAAGAAAAAGCTAAAGGGGTTCATCACCACAAACCAGTATTATATGAAATGCTAAAAGGTATCCTTTAAGAAGAGGAAGAAGAAGAAAAAGGTAAAGATACAAATTATGAACAACAAATACACATCTATCAACAAGTGAATCTAAAAATCAAGTGAATAAATAATCTGATGAACAGAATAAACTGGTGATTATAATAGAATCAGTGGCATAGAAAGAGAGTGGACTGACTATTTTTTGGGGGGAAAGGGGTGTGGGGGATGCGGGAAGAGACTGGACAAAAATCGTGCACCTATGGATGAGGACAGTGGGGGGGGTGAGGGTGGGGGGAGGGTGGGAACCAGGTGGAGGGGAGCTATGGGGGGAAAAAAGAGGAACAACTGTAATAACCTGAACAGTAAAGATTTAATTTAAAAAAAAATGATTTTCAGTGACATGAAAATGATATAAAATTCCTCCTGGGTGTTCTGAGTGGTGAGGGATCACTTCCCCCCGGAACTTGAGCATATTATTCTCAGGCCTGTCTGGACCCCATGCAGCCCAAATTCAAAGTGTTTTTCCACTAGACACAAAATATGGTTGCTCAGTTCCCAGTATCAATCCTGCCTTTAATGGATGATTGTGGGACACAGAAAGTGGTTTCTTTCCTCCTACACCTTACTTAGTGGTCATTTGAAAAGTGTTTCTCATGGAGGACCATTACTGGAGTTAAATTTAATGACATAGGAAAAGGCCATATGGAGTAAATAACGACCTAATTTCCTGCTGATATGATATAAATAACTGTGCCCAATCCACCAGGAGACAACATTTTGCTCTTGGTTTTGGTAGCAAAGTATTATTTGGTTTTAGAGTGACATTTAAAAAAAAAAAAGCTTACTAGTAATTTTTTTAAATGCCAAGTTACATATGAGTCTATATTTAAAGGGTTAAAAGGAAGGCGTGTTAAAAAAATTTCACACCTTTTAGGTTTACATCAGTTGGTGTTTCATAAAGAAACTGATGACAGAAATAGTGGTAAAAGGTGAAAACCATGCAGCTTAGAGTAAGAGAAAAGAAATCCTACAACAACCCACAGAAAGATCAAACACCAAAAAGGGAGATTCAGACATTGAAAGGAAGCCAACAGAGCTTGGTAACCGTGGTATATCTCAGAGTATAGGTTTCTCTCTTTATGAATGCCTGCAATTACTCTGAAAGAGCCAGCTTTCTTGGTTCAATTCACAACCATCCACAAATTCTTAACCATAACAAGTTGCTGCACTCATTGTTATGATAGTGGTTTATTTGATAAGACATGAGAAAGTTACTACTGTCCTACCTTGAAGGGTTTTTAATTCAACAGATAAACACTTACAAGAAAACCCTTTTAACAGGTCATTACCAAAGGTGAGTAAGAATGACAAGAATTCACAAATCCAGAGTTTCCCTTGTTTATAGTTTAGACTCACGTAATATAACAAATATTTACTACCTTGAACTTAGAAAATATGGCCCATTTTCAAGAATTTTATCTGTACTGTGTATAAATAAAATCAACTCCATGAAGTACTTCTAAAAAATTCATTGACTATGTGTAATGCAAGGATAATAAAAATAAGCTCTGGATTATGAAAATGGCAAGCATTTAAGCAGACAGCAAGTGGCTCAATGAGATTTAATTTACGAGATTTTTATTATGAAATGAGAGGAAATAAATTCTAACTTGTTGAATGATTTCATTTTTAAACATTTTTTTAAAAATAGAAGTAATGCAATTCATACAAGAAGAGGGGAAGAATATACAATTATCTCAGGAATTGTATTTTATTAATAGGTCCTTTAGGTGCTTGAATGTCATTGAAGAATCATTGATAAGTGTCATCAATTACCAAAAGCCATTACTAGCTCACAGAAAATGAATGTAACTTAATCACAAGGTTAGTTCATATGCACACAGATCCGTAAGTTTCCACAAGTATTAATATTACAAAACCTCAAGATAATAAAGCAATGTATTATATGCTAATAATTTTTCCTGAGCCAAATGTACACAAATTATGAAAAGTCCATGCTATATAACTAATTGAGAGCGTTTGAATACTAATATTCAGGTGGCTATTTCTTTTGTTTCCCAAGATTTGTTAATTACTGAAATAACCCTCATATAAGCATTTTTGCTCTAATAAAAATATTTTTATTATATTTCAGTAAAATTACCTTCCCAATGATTACCAAATATAAAAGCCCATAAGACTGCAAAATACATTTGATACCCTTTTCATAGCTATGGACAGTCTACTGGCACTCATCTGAGCAGGGAGTCAAAGCCTGGAAGAAGTGCAATGCTGCAGTATTTGAAGGAGAAAGATGGCTGGATGTTAAATTTTACTTTAAAATATTATGTGTCCAGAATCCTCCTTCTTTCAAGCTTTTAGTGGCTCACAGAGCCAAATTCATTTTCATAGAATCCAAACAGTAAACCGAATCAAGGTTTAACTATGAAAGAATGAAATTAATTACTGGTTTAGCTCTGTAACTTAAGAGAGAGAGAATTACTGAGATGGTAAGTAAAAAAATAATAAGTGCAATAAAAATAGGAAGTTATAACCAAAGATTACTGAGGCTTAAGCTTGTCACCAACATGACATATGCCAAACAGGAGTAGGACTTACCTAATGTTAAATATTTCCTAGCAATATAAACAGATCTCTCTGACAGTTTCAGAACTTAAGTTCATGTGGAAATTAACTTGTTAATTAATGCAATCATACTCTTTGACTCAGTATCAGCACTTTAGCGACTCTATTCCAAGGAAATCATTGCATCTTCTTCTTTCCCTCCATCCTTTCTCTCTGCCCCCACCCCACCGCATTCCTGTTGTTTTTTCTTTTTTTTGACACATACCTTCTTCTGGCGTTTGCATTCTCAATGATTCACTCCAGTCACTCCAACTGCCTTTATAAAGATGTAGTTTAGAGGAAACCTGAAATTCATAATCTGTGAATGGTTTCAGATCCAATAAATCATGTCTTCCTTTGGCATTTGTAGTATTAACCTTCAAACAGACAAGATTTTTAAGGTGCATATTAATACTCTATTAATTTAAAGAATTTTAACAAAAAGGTAAAAAACTAGACCAGGTAACTCATTTTTTTTTTCAGATCTGTCATTCAATGAGAAGATATATCAATGGCTGGGTTATTGAATACACTGAAATAATACTGTTTCAGAATAAACAAAACAAAAATATCTCCTGATATTAAGAACCTATCTATGTAAGTTCTAAGAGGATTCCTAAAACTAGCTGAAAAGGAAGTATAAGTTGAAAACTACCAATTTTCATAAAGGCCTTGGAGAATTTTCTACATTTGATCACAATTAGAATGTGATGCATATTTTAATACTTATAAAGACATAGAACTGGGTTCAAACAGAAAACTTTAATTATATAAAAATATTTAAGAAATTTAGTTACTGTACCTCTCTTGAATATCAGCTGTATATGAAACTGATCCTTTGTCATTATAAGACATTATAGTTTAGCTCTAGCTGGTTTGGCTCAGTGGATAGAGTGTTGGCCTGCAGACTGAAGGGTCCTGGGTTCAATTCCTGTCAAGGGCACATGCTGGGTTGAGCGCTTGATCCCCAGTAGGGGGTGTGAAGGAGGCAGCCAATCAGTGATTCCCTCTCATCATTAATGTTTGTGTGTTTTTTTTTTTTATCTCTTTCTCCCTTTCCCTTCCTCTCTGAAATCAATAAAAATATATTTTTAAAAAGACATTATAGTTTATAAAAATACTGGAAGAAATTATAATCCTATACTTTTTATTGTAAAAAAAATAATGCCTAATATATCAAAGTGTGGGGCTTTAACTTTGGAATATTAAATTCCACATAAACTTCTGTGGACAGACCCTAATATTTCTGTTTCTAATATGTTAAAAAATTACTAAAAAGTAATAATAGGGCTGGGGTTAAAAAAAAAAACTCAAGGAGAAATGAGCCCTTTACTAGACACAAAATATAGAAAATTAACACTGGTCTACAGAAGCTTGCAACTTAAAAAATCAGTGATCAGAATTCAAGATATTTCTTGATGAATAGAGGTATATCTGGCTTTCTGGTATAACTCAAGTATATACTTTAAACTACATATTTCGCTGGTATGAAAAGACAGAGGTCTGTGCAGTAATATCAAGAACCCCTCCCTGTTTTCCCCTTTCACTCCAAAAACCATTACCATATTCCAGGACCTGCTGTTACTGGGCCGATATCTGAGTCGATTAAACAGCACCATCCCCTCATCTCTCCACTGAAGAGTACACCTGCTCACAGAATCATTTGCACATTTGATTCTGATGTCCCACGGAGGAAGAGGCCTCACTGGTAAACAGGAGAAACAAAAAGGTGTGATTCAGGCTCCATAATCAGAAATTGTCTTATGTATTAACATGAGCTATAAAGAGTTGAATAAAATTCATCTCTAAGATGCATGACCACCCAATTTGGTGAAATAAACAAGAGAGAAGTCCCTGGCTTTTAGAAAGAAGAAAAAGTTTGATTCACTTCTAAATCCTTAAAATAATTCCTCTTAATCTGCCCTCATTTTTACCAAATAAACTACCACTGACAGCAACGATAGTGTTGATTCCACTTAATTCAATGATTTAAAACACATGATGTGCCAAATCTGAGAGTCCCAATGCTGAGTTAGAGGTGGCTAGAGGTGATCCCCTCAGGAAGAGAAGAAATGTTGGTAGAAAAGTCACAAGAAGGGGATATAGGAACAGGGGAACAGAAGAAAAGAATAAGAGGGAAAAAGGTGGCTTAGAGATACCTATGTAAAGAGATGCAAAGTAGATGGGGAGAAGTGTGATAGGAAAATGCATATTAAATGCCTATGTTCAGACTCATAGTTAGCAGTGTGTATGCAAAGAGGTGCTGTGGGAAGAGAGAAGAGAAACACATAGTGTGAGGCTGGGACTTCAGGCAGGCCAGAAACCCAGTTCTACCTGGGATGGGCAGAATCTGGGAATGCCTGGGATTGGTCTTTGATTCATCTGGGCCAATTATATTTGCTCAGAAATGTGCTGGGACTAGCTCATTCCAGCAACCACGCCGAGAGGAGCAGAGGTAGGTACCCACAGAGCGAGGTGCACATAAACCTTGATCCATTTTATTTATAGTTTGCACCAGCTGCTCCAGAGCTGCAGGCCTACATGTAGCCTAACTCAGAAGAGTGGAACAGCCATGGGGGTAAAAAGACATCTCTACCAAGAATGGCCTACACTGAGCTTCTTGAGATAACCTCACAGGACCCTCTCTCAGACAGATAGTATTACTGGCAGCTGGTGCCTTCGTAAGATTTGAAACCAGAGGCTCCTGTTTGTCCAATATAGAGAATAATGTTGACTTTTATACAACCATCTCTATATAGCTCCAGGATCATGCACCCTTTTACCTGCATCAAAGTAATGTTTATCCTATGCCTATGCTTGTTGGTCACTTTCCATCAACCACTGCCTCTTTTGAAACAATCACATATAGGACATTCAAGTGATTTTTGAAATAATGTTCATGTGCCAACGTATGACACCTACAAAAAGTGAAATAAAATGTACCTATGTCCAAGAATGTGAATGTGGATGGAAATGAAGAAGCATTTCCAAGATCACTGATGGTAGTAACCCTGGCTGTGTAACTGGATTCAGGTGATTCCAGGGTTAGGTTGATTCCAAGGTCCAAATGGTCACAGTAATAATCATTACATGTCTTCTGCCAAGTTAAATTTTTTGGTCCATTTAACCTGTGAATAAGAGACATCTGTGTTTAGCAGGATACGTTATGTGCTACTTCCCCCTTTTAACACAAAAGAATGAAACTTTCAAATATTTAAAATTCTAGACATATTTTAGGGTCAGTCTTATTACTAGAGGGTACACTATGGAAATGTTTGTATTCTATGATCATAAATAGGACCATACTTCCCCCTCTCCCTTTCTTTGGTAGGACTGAGATTTTTTTTTTTTTTTTTGACATTCATAGAGATGAGTAAGCATCCCTACACTACCTGAATTCCCCAAACCCTTTCTGATGTCTTGGTTCCTTAGGTCAGATCCAAAGGATCCATGGTCCACCTTGGCATTTACTGCATAGAAGTGCCAGTTTCTACTACAGATCAGAACCCTGGGGCCCACTTCATTTCCCCATCTGCTGCTCACTTAGGCACAGTGCAACCCAGCGGGATCTTTGGATGGGATTATAGAATCAACTGCAACAGACACTCCCAGACTCTCTCTGTGGACGCTCGTGCAGGTCAGGCAAAGGGGCTTCGAAAAGAAACTCTCCCAGGCTGATGGAAAGCTCCACAAGGAAGAGTCTATTTATATATCATGACCACAAGAGTCTGCGAGAAAAGGTATATAAGGCAGCCAGTTTAACCCTCCTAGAGCAGGGAAGAATGTGCAAAAAATTGGCCTTGGATGCCCTGAAGAGAGCTCTGAGTTAGACCTCACACCCATGCATCAGTTCCCACACTGTAGATGAATGAACCAGTTTTCATTTATGAACGCTAGCATTTTTTTAAAAAAAACATCTAATGATCTAGAGCTGTCTATTGCTTCTTCTCACCGGTTAAACTAGAACTATTAGGTACTTCTAAATGTCATACAGAGACCCACAAAACCTGCAAGAACAGTCTCTCACTCACTGTAAAGTATACGCAGTAGGTAGGTGGGTGTCTCGTCCTCTGTCCCAGGTGCAGGCCACAGTCCCACGTTCTCCCTTCTGTGTGCATGATAAGTTTTGAGGCTGTTCTGGAACAACTTTAAAAATAAAGAGCAAAGCCATATATTTGAAATGCCACACAAGTGATAACTCAATCACATTGTTATTATTTGTCAACAAGATAACAATACTTTCTCTATATGTCCCATCCCAGACAAGCTGGTAGCTATGTTAGATCCCATCAAGTTCAAATTTGCCTCTGAGGCATGAATTTCTTCTACTAACAATAGCAATAATAGTGACTATGAGCAAACACTATATGCCAAGTCCTATGCTAAGTGTTTTATGTGCGGTTTTTCTCAAGTAGATGTCACAGCAGCTACATTATGTACACACTATTATTATCCTCACTTTATTGAAGAGGAAACTAAGACTCTTAAGTATCTTGCCAAAGATTACAAATCTATGAAGTGGCAGAAGCAGGGCTCCAGCCTAGGAGTGGCTGACTTATGTCCAAGCCTTTCACCACATTTTACTATTCTCCCTGGCAGGTGAATACCCAATGCTACCTCCATGGCCCCAGTGACGATGAGTTTACCTTTCCGGAATAAAGTCCACTTAATAGGACAAATCTTTACAAATCGGGGGCTCTTTTTCTCCATTGAACCTGAAATGTACTGCCAAGACATTGCTATCCATTGGCCCAACTCATGTCCTTCTGAGCTGTACCATCTAAATCTAATTTCTGCAGCTTTACTTGGAGTACATACTTTATGGGCATTTATAAATTAACTAGAGGCCCAATGCATGAAATTCATGCAAGAGTAAGCCTTTCTTCCCCCGGCTGCCAGCACCGGCTTCCCTCTGGCACCTGGGACCCGGACTTCCCTTGCAGGCCCGGCTTCGTCAGAAAGGACAACTGGTCTACTTAGCATATTAAGCTTTTATTATTATAGATTATTTAAATAGACACTGAGTAGTTTCCATGGGCTAGGCTGCTTACTCTCTCACTAGGTAGGGTTACTCTTACTACACTGGGTGAAACCAACATTCACTGTGTCTTTTCCTGGAATGACTAGCTATATTCAGAAAAAGGTGTTGCTTCCAGTCAGTCCTTGACCTCAAAGGTGTTAAACTTGCTCAAAGAGCAGCCATTTCATGGTGTGGTTACGCCTTGAGCGCGTTGCACAAGCAACATTCCGGCAGGCAGGCAGCACCACCCAACTGAGCTGCACCTGACAGATCTCCTCCCCACCTCCCTAGATCCGCTGCTGCTGCAGACTGTCACAAATGCATACTGTGGATGGAAAAGTAAAATATGAAAAGGAGTTGCAGCACTCCAATGTATCTGAGCAAAGATAGGAAATGGAACAAAATGGCTAAGGATGTCGACAAGGATACCGACTTCCAAGGCCATTGTTAGGCCACCAAAAAGAAAAAACAACAACAACACAGCAGCACTGTGGACTCCTGGAACTGCCATCACAGAGCTGGGAATGTCTAATACAAATACGCCATGTCAGTCTGTAAGATGGCAAATTACTTGGGTGAAAAATTCAGGAGTTCTGAAGACAAGGGAGGTGAGGATCATTGGCGTTTTTTAGAAAAATTTTCATTTTGTCTATAACCAATGCTTATGCTTTCTCTTAAGGGAAAGAAGAGAGTAAAACTGGACAGATGTGCAATCTCCGCACTCGTGACCTATGTACCTCCTATGTGCCTGGTACTAGATGAAGCACTTTGCATACAAGGTGTCATCTAATCACTGAAACCATCTTATGAGATAGGTGGTAGTATCTCCATAATGCAGAGGGAGAAACTGAGGCTCAGAGAATTGAAACTGTCGAAGGGTACATTGCTGGTGGCAGGGTTGGAATTCAAAGCCCAGGCTCCTCTAATGACACCGCAGGCTGTCAGAGCTGAGAGTACATGATCCATTAGGGTGGGGACAGGAGACTCTGAACTGAAAGAGGAGTACTGGACCCAGTTTATGTCTCTTTGTCCCCCAGTGATTTGTTTGGCCATTGCTTGGTGTTCCGCTCAATGCTTCTGGTGACCCTCCAGGAAGACTGCCTGGCACCAACCATATCCTTATAGGTCACAGAGAAGAGGCTTCACCTTTGCAGGAAAGAGCCTTATTGAGGTCTATATCACTGTTTTTATGACGGGGACCCTGTCCTTGCATTTGGTCAGCCTGCTGTAGCAACTGCTCCTACTCTCTTCATGCCTCTCACCTGCTACTCTGGACCTTCCCTGGAACCACAGAGGCACAGAGCACCACAGGATCTCTCAGGACCCATGTATGCTCACTGGTTTGTCCGGCTGGGCCTTTAAGGCTGCAGGCTGCAGACTGCAAGCTGCAGGTAGGTCTTCTGCTGGCTCACTCTGTGCACTGTGGCTCATGCTACATATGCCAACTGTGACATCCTAGCTCTTATTCCCAGCAGCTGCCTGGAGGGGCCCACTGTGTAAGCCAGCAGTAAGGGGCAGTTGATGCTCTGACCACAGGCAGACAGTTAAAGTCTCCTCTCTTTCTCCTGTCATTGCATTTCCATATGTTCTTTCTGGGGATGTTCCTAGTGACCAAGCAACCAGCTGTATTTTCTGATGCCTCTGTGACCAGCTCAGTAACTTAACCACCTTGTGTTTGCTTTGCTACTTTCCTGGCTCCCTTACTCTTGCTTCCCTGGAACTATCCAACTCTTTTCCCCCTAGGGAGTGTTAGCATGTCAGGTTTACCCTAGGCAATTTTCAAGGAAAGATAAATATAATGGTAGTTTTCTTTTAACCTCTGCTAAGTATGATGATCAGTGGTCAGGAGTGACTATGGGTGGAAGAACTATTTTTTGTACATAAAGTTAGAGAGGGGAGAAGTGTTCAGCCTTGGGTAGGCAGCCTGGGCTGCATAACTCCAAAGAGACATCTCTTTCTTCTTTTTCGGAGGTTGTAGTTTTGAACAAATTCTCAAAGTCAAGAAGGCATGAAGATTGCAGAGATCCATTTTCCTGCCATTGCCATCCAAGGACAACAGGTAAATGGTGTTAATGGCCAAAAGGGGAGGGAGGAGAGGGACGTAGAGAAGGAAGAAGAGAGAGAGGAAATAGAGCCTTACGAAACGAGACCCCAATTTCATAGATTTCTGGACTTCTTACATTGAGGTGCTCATGTTACTATCAAGATAAAATATATCCACATGGTGGGAGAAGAAAGAACACAGTCCTATACTGGGCTTTCTGCTTAACACAGGACAAATACCAAACGATCACCAATTTTTAGGAATTCAGAATGGAATGCTCACCACCAACTGAGATCTCTGCCCCACATATCTGGATCTCCTCACTAGTGCCGCAGGCCAGTTTGCAGACAAACACTGTTGTGCCCAGAGGAAGACCTGAGACCTGCAAACTGAGGGAGTGGCCATGCTGGAACTTTATTTTTTGATGAAACTTGTAGAGGCTTAACCTGTTAAAATTAGAATATGGAGAGCAGCCTTGCTTGGGCTTTAAAGAGCATGAAATGTTGACAGCAGATCCAAGTGGGAGGACACGGGAAGGCTCCACAGTCACATCTCCTCTCTTGCACACATCTGCTGTGAGACACAAAACGCAATACTTTCGTTGGCATATAAGCAACCCATTCCAAAATGGAGGGTTCATTAATTCCCCAAATGCAGGGCAAAATGAACCCCACCAAATCCTGGAAATATAAATAACCTCCATTGCTCTGGCTGTATTGGTGACGCACAATGAGAACAGAAGGCCACCATATTAAAGTCTAACTGAATTAAAACATGCATTCCTCTCAAAACAGTAATATTAGAACCAGAACTATAAATAGGAAAGTGGTGAGAAAATAGGGTTGGAAGAACATTCAAGAACACAGTTCCAGGAAAAGCCAATCTCTCTGTATGTAAATTATTCACCAGACTACTAAAAAGTACTTCCCAGAATAAATCACATTTGTTTCCATTCCCATTTATGATTTATGATGCTTACTTAAATACTCATTCCAAAAAGAGACAATTTTAAAAGGCTATTACAAACTTTAGGGACAGATTTTGGAATAGTTCCCTCTTTTATTATATTAGTGGTATAAAGTATGTGTAATCTATAACATTATTTTATAACAGAAAATATTCAGGGGCTCTGGTGTATTTGTAGTTGGCAACAAAGATAGAAATTAGGTCTTACCGTGCCATATTTTGATATTCCTTCAAGATATAAGAACTTGGGCTAAATGAACCATTACCCAATACAGCTAATATGAAAAAAAGAGTTCTCCATATTATTTACTATATGTCAGTTACCACATTAAACTCTTATTTAAAAGAGAGGTCATTCTTATTACTGAAGTTTTTGTATAAATAAATATGACAACTATTCAGAATTAACAGGTTTTGGTGGTACTTAGTAATTGCCAATTTTAAAAAAAACCTCAGAATTATAGATTCACCCTGAATTTTTAGATGTGATATAAAATATTCACTGAAAGTCTTTTATTTTTTTATTTTTGGCAGGGGAGGTAATTGTAAAATTTCTTGGATCAACTACCATAAATAGAAATTGATGTAAAAAAACATGTTATTTAAATCAAATAAAGGAAGTACTGAAAATTCTTTTAAAATAAAAAGTTCTCACTTCTATTTACAGAACTAAAACTACATCTTTCTCTTATCTTAGTTATGTTTGTTTTCTGCTTGTTTGATATTCTTTGATGCTAATAGGCCAGAAAGTAAAAAATAAGCTCCCAATAGAAAGAAGCAAAGAAAATGCCAGCCACCACTTTTAAAAAATAGCTGACTTCAATCATAAATACCCTTTTAGAATCTATACTAATAGATTCCAGACAAAGCCATGGTGATGGGGGCCAGGGCAGAGGCAGTTAGAGGTGATCAGGCCAGCAGGGGAGAGCAGTTAGGAGTGATCAGGCAGGCAGGCAGGCAGAGGCAGTTAGGGGCAATCAAGCAGGCAGGAGAGCAGTTAGGGGTCATCAGGCCGGCAGGGGAACAAATAGGGGTGATCAGGCAGGCATGCAGAGGTGGTTAGGGGTGAGCAGGCAGGCAGGCAGAGAGGTTAGGGGCGATCAGGCAGGCAGGCAGAGGCGATTAGGGCTGATCAGGCAGGCAGGAAAGCAGTTAGGAGCATTAGGCAGGCATGCAGAGTAGTTAGGGGTGATCAGGCAGGCAGGCAGAGTGATTAGGAGCAATCAGGCAAACAGGCAGGTGAGCAGTTAGGAGCTGCCAGTGGTCCCAGATTGTGAGATGGATGTCCCATTGCTGGTTTAGGTTCAATCCTGCAGGGATCGGGCCTAAACAAGCAGTCAGACATCCCCCAAGGGGTCCTGGATTGGAGAGGGTACAGGCCAGGCTGAGGGATCTCCCACCCCATGCACGAATTTTGTGTACTGGGCCTCTCGTACATTATAAGGTAAAACATTCGTTCATGATGCTGAGCTTGGCTACCTAGCCATTTTCAAGAGGAAATGTTATCACTGAACTTTTAATCATTAGTACAAATTAAATAAAATACATGTTAGTTACATACATAGAACCAGATTATCCACTTACATGGTAGACTGACTACAAAAGACCAACTACCAGAACATTTACCACACGTGCATATTTTTAATCTGTAACTGAGAATTTAAACCACAAATCCTTCCACAGATAGATTACAGAAATATCTTACCTATTGTTGCTTTAACCAATGGCGACATGACAAAAATAAGTGCCAAATAGCATGTTCTAACTATATGTGCCATGAACTGTCACCTCTGGAATACACCTCTATATTTTTCCTGTAAGAGAAGACAGATTCATTCATGTTAAACACATTAAAAAAATACCAGAACCAACATCATTTAGAAGTGCTTAAAATGGCCTTTTAATTTTCTCCATATTATTAAGATTTTGCTTGTTATTTTTTAAATAATGAAGTGTATCTTTAAAACTAGTAAATTGAAAAATCTTAGTCATCTCTAACCCCCACGTCATTTAAGTTTCTTGGGGTCAGCAAAGGGTGGGAGAAGAGCCATGGCTTTTGGAGTCCTTTAGAACTGGGTGTAAATACTTTGAGACTATTGGCAAGTCATTTAACTTTCTAAGCCTCAATCCTACACATTTTTTTTCTTCCAAACATGTTGCCTCATCACAGTCAAACACAATAGTGTGAAATTCGAAGACTAATGAGAATTTCTGACCTAGACACCTACTTCTGGAAGTAAGAGATTAAAAGTAGCTCATAACACCCCCCCGCGGCCCCCCCCCCCCCCGTGCGCGCACACACACACACACACACACACACACACACACACACACAGCTTGGAACTTTGTAAAAGATTGATCTCTTTGACAGTAGGAGAAAAAGTCTACGGGTTCTAAAGAGGGTTGTTGAGGTTTTCTATAAAAGTTCAATTTTACTTGTGTGTTTGCTTGTTCATATATTACTATTTTACGGAGTATTTTCATCTTGAATGGTTTGGAAAATGCAAGCTGGTGATTTCTGATTGTTTCTAAATGTAAATCTAAGGAATGGCTCTACTAGTCATTAGCAAATTATCTAAATTCTATTAAAAGTGGGCTTTCACAAAGTAAGATGGAAAGTTCCCTGATGTCAGGCCACTGGGAAACAGCCATTCCAAATGTTCTCTTCTTATCCCCATACCCAGAAACGTGCCAGAGCATGCTATAGAGCCTCAGAAAAATTCACTTCTTCATTCAATGATGCCAGTCACAGTGTTAACTGCTAGACACAACAGTCTTGCCCTAATGGGCTTCCCTATACCTACTTGCTCCTTTAACGCCTAGTCACACTCAGGGTAGCCCCAAATAATATCACTATCTTTTCTTTTAAATATATTTTATTGCTTTTTTACAGAGAGGAAGGGAGAGGGATAGAAAGTTAGAAACATTGATGAGAGAGAGAAACATTGATCAGCTGCCTCCTGCACACCTCCTACTGGAGATGTGCCCACAACCAAGGTACATGCCCTTGACTGGAATCAAACCTGGGACCTTTCAGTCTGCAGGCCAACGCTCTATCCACTGAGCAAACCAGTTAGGGCGAATATCACTATCTTTTCAATAGTCTTTGCTGGTTGCAATTCTGTCTCCTCCTGACATTTAATCCTTGGAAGATCTCAGCTCACCTAATGCATTATTTTTTCACCATTTCTACTTTCTCCTGGGAGATCTCATCTGATCACCTGGCTCTAGATATCATCTGTATGCTAACAACTCTGAGATGCGTATCTTCAACTCTGCTTCTCCCTGAGCTCCAGTCTCACATGTCTGTCTCCTTGGAATCACTTCCTGGATGTCCAGCAGACTACTCAATATTAACATGCTCCTTTCTCCAAACTGGTTCTTCCCCCAGCCTTTTCTATCTCAGCGAATAACATTTTTATCCCTGAAGTTGCTCAAAAACTTAGAAGTCACCCTTGATTCCATTCTCTTTTTCATCCCGTACAACCAAACCATTACTAAGTCTTATCAATTTTACCTCCAAAGTATATCACAGATCATTCACTTCTCTCCTTTTCTACCATCCTCACTCTAATCCCAACCACTGTCATCTCTCCCATAGATGACTGAAGGAGCCCCTTAAAGTATCTCTCAACTCCATCTTGCCCCTTTCGAAGTCATTTTCACATAGCTGACTACCTTTTAAAAACATAAATCAGAAAAGAAATAAAAAATAAATAATAATAAAAAATAAGATAAAATAAAAACATAAATCAGATTCTGTTACCTCTTACACCATCACTTTTTAAAACCCTTAAATGAGTCCCCCATGCTTTAGAATAAAATTCAAAGTCCTTACCACACACAGGATCTCTCAGCCACTGCATGGCCTCACCTCTCCACCACCATTTGCTTTACGTTTTTGCCCTGCTCACTCTGCTCCATTCACACTGACCTTCTGACTGTTCGTTAAACAAGACCTGCCTTTTGCTGCCCAGGGGACTCTGCACTTTCCATTTCCTCTGCTAGAAGTTTCTTTCCCTTGTTCTCAGTGGCTGACTGACTTACATTCTTCAGATCTCATCTCATGTGTCACTTCCTCAGAGAGCCCCTCCCTGACCACCTAGCCAAAGTGGTCTTGCCCAGCTAGCTACTTTCTACTCACTGCCTTCATGGTACAATCTATAACCACCTTGTTTATTTACTTCATTACTTGTTTGTAATTACTTGTTTGAATTTAAGCCACCATGAGAGCAGAAACATTAACTGTCTTGCTCACTGCTGTATGCTAGCACTTAGCATTGGGAAAGAGTACTCAATAAATGGTTCCTGAAAGAAAGCAGGGAGGGAGAAAAGGAGGGAGGGAGGGAGGAAGGGACAAGGAATATAAGCTATAGAAAACTCCCTAAACATTCCTATGGCAGGCAGAATAATGGTCCACAAAATATGTCTATGCCCTAATCCAGTGGTCGGCAAACCTTGGCTCGCGAGCCACATGCGGCTCTTAGGCTTGAGTGTAGCTCTTCCACAAAATACCATGTGCAGACGCACATGTACAGTGCGATTGAAACTTCGTGGCCCATGCGCAGAAGTTGGTTTTTGGCCTGGGCGAGCCTATTTTGAAAAAGTGGTGATAGAAGAAATGGGGGTACGTTCACTGAGGTCAACCCCTCAGATTGAGGACATTTTTAGCAAAGGCCAGCTTAGGAGTACCCTAATTAAGTTAATAACAATGTACCTACCTATATAGTTTAAGTTTAAAAAAATTGGCTCTCAAAAGAAATTTCAATCGTTGTACTGTAGATATTTGGCTCTGTTGACTAATGAGTTTGCCGACCACTGCCCTAATCCCCAGGCCCCATGAATATATTAGGTTACATGACAAAGGGATTTTGGAGATGTCTTTAAAATTAAGGACCAGGAGGTGGCCAAATGTGCTCATAGAGCATGAGTTCATAAAAGTTGAGGCGGGAGGCAGAGAGCTTCAATGCCAGAAGTACTCTCCCCACCTCTGCTGGCTCTGAAGATGGAGAAAGGGGGCCAGAGCCAAGAAATATGGTGGTTCTGAAGTCTAGGGATAGATCTCAATGTGCAGATAATATAAAATGTAGTTCTTCTGGGTCTGCATTAAAAATGTTTGAGAAACACTGATCCAAATAGAAATCTGACAGTGTCTCTCTCTCTAAACCATAAAGTACAAGTTCATGGCCTACAATGGCCTCTGTGAGCTAATTCCTGTCTTTACCACCAGCCACGTCTTCCACGCCTCTCTGCTGACATTCAGCTGTCTACTGAGACTGAACTGCACAGCTCATGCCAACTCATGCTTCTGTTCTTAGACTGGTTGAGTCTTACTTATCCCAGACACCTTTTATTCATTCATTCATTCAACAAATATGTATTAAGTTTCTATGCGCCCGGAGTTTGGGACAGAGTGGAGAAGAAGACAGAGAGAGTTTTGGCTCCCATTGGAACCAACATCCTGGAGTAGAGAGATAGAAGACAAAGAGATAAATCACAAATTCAGATAATGACAGAAGAAAGAACACAAGGCTGAAGGGAGAGAGAGCCTGGGGAGGAGAGAAGCTGGTCAATGAGGTGTTTCTAGCAGGTGAAGCTGGAGCTGAGACTGGGGTAGGCCAAGTGAAGGCTCAGGAAGAGTTTTCCTGACAGAAAATGGTGACTGCAGAGCCAGAGGCAGGGGAACACGCTTGCTGTGGATGAAGCACTGAAATAAGTTCACGGTGGCCAGGGAAAGTGACTACGGGAGATTGGTATGAAGTGAATTGGAGAAGGCAGGAGGCAAATCTATCATGGGCTTGTTTGCCATGGAGGGGAGCATGCATTTTACCCTCAACACTATGGGAAACCACTGGTGTTTAATTAGAAGTTCCATTTATACATTTAACTGGGTTTTAATTGGGGGCGATAGAAGATATGAATTACATTAAATGCACATACACAAAACAAACAAACAAAAAAACCCAAAACAAAAAACTAGTCTTGGCCCCTTGTATGGGGGCCAGAGTGGAAGCAAGCAGACCAGTTAGGAAGCAATTGCAGAGACCCAGGTAGGAAATGATGGTGGTGTAGATCACTGTCATAGCGGCAGAGATGGAAAGAAGTTGTCAGATCTTTGGAAGCTTTACTTAAGTCTTCAGGTCTGACAAAAGCTCATACTAGTATCTACATAGCATCTTGCACCCTCTTATCTTAGCACCTGCCTTAAGTAGAACTGACTTATTTAGGTATCTACCTGTCTCCTCCATTTGCTTGCAAGCTCCTCATGGGCAGAAGCCACAATCTGTAGCACATAGTAGGCATGTGCTGAACTGAATGAAACTTTTCTGTGTTTATCTAATCCTATCTAATAAAAGGGTAATATGCAAATAACCGCCACTCTGTCACAAAGATGGCAGCGCCCATAGCCCAAGATGGCGGTGCCCAGTTCTCTCAGCCCCACCGGAGTCCCCCAGTCCCAGCGGTGGGGGTGGGGGTGGGGTGGCGGTGGTGGCTGCTGAGAGCGGGCAGCGTGAGGGGCCTGGCAGAATGCTTGCTTCATCACCCCAGTGACAAGGCAAGTGTTACACATCCAGCCGCAGAGGGGCCTCTGGCCAGGCCAGGGTGCGGATGGTCCTCTGGGCCGCAGAGAGCCTCTGGGAAGCAGGCATGGAGCGGCCAGGCCCCACAGAGAGCTACTGGCACACGGATTCATGTGCAGGGCTACTAGTTTACTTATTGTTTAGTTTTATGTAATTAAAAATACATGAAATCTTATTCTGCTACATTGTGGCTGATGTCATTAAGAAGTTTTTGTTTATTATAGTTACCTTACTTGCATCATTAAAATTTGAAATATTCTCCATAAAGGAAATTATGACTTGAACTAGAATGGACAGATACATAGGATTAAACAGGTTTCTGCTTCCTAACTGCAAAGAGTGTCTACAGGGTATCTTCCAATGTGCATTGCAACATTCTTCAAATAGTATAATATTCAATATTAAATTATTTATCTGGATGGTATAAGAAATTAATATATAATATGTATGTAGGGTATCCCCCAAATTGTACATACACTTTGAATAATTATAAATTCCAATGGGTTAAATCTGAAAAGAAAGGAACATCAATTGATCTATCAGCTTTTAGTAGTGTATACATTTTTGGGATACCCTATATATATGAAATAGGCAAAATAAAGGATCAAATTCAGTTTATATAGTTCAGACACAAACTTGATCATTTTCTCTGAATACCAGGTAAAACACCTTCTCCATTTATAAGAAAACTCAGAAACCCAAAGACCTTCAAGTAAATGAGGTATCTTCCAATAAAATGAAACCCCATATCTACTGTAAACATCCTTCACACAGCCTGCCTGGAGGATCTGTATTAAAACTACAACTCTACATTGAATCAGAAAAAGAAAGAGTGTGCTGTGTCACTGACTCATCACTCCAGTTGTGACAGTTCCCAGACAGAGAAAGCAGTGTCTCAGTGCGGGGGGCGGGGACTAGCCAGACATAGAGCGACTGGCAGGTGGCAGAGGCAGCGACTGTCTCTCCGTGAGTCTCTTCCTCCATTGCTCCAGGAAGAAGCATAAAATATGCAACGACTTCAAAAATCTAATTTTACTAGCTTAGGAAAAACCCTTACCACAGGTGATACGTTCACAGGGGGAGAAACACTTTCTACTCCGCTGTTCTTCTGTAGCACCTTATTAAGTCCCGGGGGCAGCGTGGCAGGGTGGAAAAGAAAAAGGCTAGCCGATCTCAGTTCCACTTTGCCTTCTGAACCATAGAGGACCATTTCCTCATTCAGACACCAGGTACCTAGACAAAGTTTTTGGGAAGATTAACATGATATTGTCTTATCGTGTCCTGGACCATAAGAATAGCTAACACAAAGTAGCACCACTCTCAGGCTAGTTTTCATTTCCCCTTCTGTATCTTGTTTTTGCATTTCTTTTTAAAATCACTTACTACTTTCTTTTGTTTTGTTTTGTTAATCCTCACCAGCGGATATTTTTCCACTGATTTTTAGAGAAAGTGGAAGGGGAGAGACACACAGAGAGAAACATCGATGCGAGAGAGACACATCGATTGGTTGCCTCCTACATGCGCGCTGAACAGGGCCAGGGATCAAACCTGCAACCCCGGTACATGTTCTTGACCGGAATCAAACTGGGACCCTTCAGTCCACAGGCTGATGCTCTATCCACGGAGAGTGCTTTCAATGCACAGGAATTGTATGTTCTGTTAGACTAAGTAAAAAATTATGTTAGACACTCTTTATTCGAACACTGACCATCAGATAATTTAATACGTCAGAGGAAGAAGGAAGCTGAAAGGTTTGCTAGTAAATGCCATGTGCCTACTGCCCCCTTCTCTTCCCAACTTGAGTTTGGGCCACTGCAGAACAACCCTGAACCTACATCAAGGTTGGACGTTTTACAAATGCATGCAGTTCATTACCCAGTTGACTCAATGAGGCAGGGTCCAAAATCCTTCCCTTCTGGGAAAGCTACTTATAGGCATAGCTTACTGGTGCCAGATCAGTATAAAGACAACACTTTGGAGCTCATCTCTTCTACCTTCCCCATTTTACAGAGAGACAAACTGAGGCCTAGAGAAAAGAAGGAGTTTGCCAAGGGTCACACTAATAGCAGAATCCAGATCAGTTCACAGTTCCCAGATTTCTAATCCAACCTTACTTCTGATCGAACATGTGCGACTGTTTCTGATTAGTAGCAACAGTAGCAGCATAATACTAAGAGTAATGCTACAGTTTGTTGATCTCTATGTCCCAGGCACCATACACATTACAAACACGATATTCATGATACCGGTACATCTAGTAAAGTACTTATAATACCTAATGCTTGTGATCTTCAGAAGCTTGAATCATTATTTTTGATACCCACTCCCCTCAAAAGAGGATGAAACAACAAAACCCCATGCATATACAAGATGTAAGTATCTCTAATGATCCATTCCACTATGAGAATGGAAAAGGAAAATCAGATCCACCAAGGAGCTAACTTGCAGCCTAGCATTGAAGCCAACCTCTGCTCCATGACTTCTCATGATCTATGTCATGAAAAAAGAACAGTCTCCTGAATGAAGCATTGTCTCTCTTCTCTTTCTGAGGTTTTTGGAGAAAAACCTAACAAGCTATAACATAAACAAATGCTGGCCTGTCAGTCCCCGATCAAATCAGCCCCTTCGTACCATGTTAGATGGCTTGAAGGGGAAGAAAAAGTAACACATCAATCCTCTCTGCTTTTTCACCCAATAGTCTCAATACCCTTTACATGAGCCGAATTGGACACACCCCTGTTTTCCTTTCTTATGCAGCTACTGTGGCTCTTGAATTTTTCCTGTGTAGTCCTAATTTTACCATGTATAGAAATTTTCCTCTTGCCCAAATTCAGGAGACTGTTGAAGTTTTGGTACTTTTTTTCTTTTCTTCATTTTAGTCACAAAGTTTTCTCCTTTCCCTCTTTATGACCCCTTTATTATTTTTCTTAACAAAGATATTCTTATATTTTTCTCCTGTCTTTTCTCTTGTTCTTTCTACCAGTTCACTTGTCTTTATTTCCATTTCAGATATATCACACTGGACAGGCTCCCCAAATGTTGTGTGTAAATTTTAAAATGTATTAGGGAATCTTATCCAGTCTTAATCCCTGAATCATTTTTACTGTGAACTGCCTTATAAATTGAAGAAAGAAGAAAGAAAGAAAGAAAGAAAGAAAGAAAGAAAGAAAGAAAGAAAAGAAAGAAAGAAAGAAAGAAAGAAAGGAAGGAAGGAAGGAAGGAAGGAAGGAAGGAAGGAAGGAAGGAAGGAAGGAAGGAAGGAAGAAAGAAAGAAAGAAAGAAAGAAAAGAAAGAAAGAAAGAAAGAAAGAAAGAAAGGAAGGAAGGAAGGAAGGAAGGAAGGAAGGAAGAAAGAAAGACAACATGGGTGGAGTCTTGAAGAAAGAAGGTGCTTTAAAATTAACTGTTATTTGCTACATTTTGTCTTTTCATTCTTAGAATAGCTCCACAAGCCTACACTATTCACCACACTTGTTCAATTAAGTTTTAACAATCCAACCTTCTCTATTTAGCCCCCCTGCAGTCTTCTAGAGCTATGCTATATAATAAAAGCCTAATATGCAAATTGTCCCCTCAACTGGGATTTCGACAGCTCGCTATGGCATGCGCTGTCTACCAGGGGGCAGCGGGAAAATGGCAGGCGTCGGCAACGTGGCGCTGGCAGTGGGTGGTAGTGGAGGCGCTGCCAGCCCTGATGGGCCCCATGAGAGCGAGACTGCAGCAGGTGAGCAGGTGGTGCCAGGCCAAGGCAGGTGCGAGCAGGGCCCAATCGCCCCCACTGATCACCCAGCAGACAGAGACCAGCGGCGGCAGCAGGGAGGGGGGCAGGCGCTGCCCGGCTCCCAGGCACTGAAGGAGCTTGGCAGGGGCCTGATGACTCAAATGCAGGGGGGGACTCAGAAGCCCGGGGGCCCAGGTGCTGCCCAGGGCCCAGAGGTTAGCTGGGACCTGCCCTTCCACGCCAGATGTTCCCGCTTCGATCGCCAGCCAGGCCTTGGGACCGCACTTATGCACGAATTTCCTGCACTGGGCCTCTAGTAAATAAAATAAGCCATCTTCTACTGGGAAGGATGATGAACTGGAAAGAGCATGATGTTTTGGGCCAAAGAACCTGGGTGCCATTCTGGGTCCTCCACTTCTACCTCTATCACCATCACAAGTGATTTCACATTTCAAAGCCTTTTTTCTTGTTTGAAAAATGACAATCAACATTTATTGTGAGAATTAAATCTCCTTCACTAATGTTTCATCCTGAGTTTATTGGAAGGTTTCTCATTGGACATCCTTAATCTTGAAGTCTCTAATTGTGGACCATGGCATGGGGGTGGGGATTTAACTTTGGGTCTTGCCAGTTTGTAACATCAATCCCTGAGTCTTTTCATAAAGTGCTATGAGACATTAAAGATATTAAAGCACATTTCAATTACTTTGTTTTGGGAATTTTCTAGGAACTTCACAATTATCTTCAAGTATCTGGAGGCACATGTGGAGATGGGGTGGGGACTAAAACTAATGATTGCATCCTGCAGTGTTCCTCAAGTTTCTTATATAAACTAAGAATTCAACTAAAGTTTCTACACTAACAACCCCATGCCTCACATCTCTGCTTAACATTTTACTTAATGTTTCCTTTTCTTCTAGACATCACAAAAAAAGTAAATTAAGATTCTAATCTTAATCTTTTATAAGCATTTACTTATCAAATTATCATAATTCAGAGCACATAGCTGAGTTGCTACTATTTGGTCTTCTGAATAAAGTATCCACTGGCATTTCTATTGTACAGGTGGAGAAATCAGTGATCAAGATTAAAAATAATAATAATAATAATAGGAAGAAGAGGAGTAGAAGGAGGAGGAGGAGGAGGAGGAGGAAGAGGAGGAGGGGGGAGGAGGAGGAGGAAGAGGGGGGGAGGAGGAGGAGGAAGAGGAGGGGGAGGAGGAGGAGGAGGAAGAGGAGGAGGAGGAGGAGGAGATTAGACAAGTCTTTTTTTGGATTTGGCTTTCTTTTGTGGAGGTGGAGGGACTTGGCTTTCTTTACAGGTTAGTTTGCAAAATTTATATATAGAAGCCAAATAATTTTCACATATGACATATGGACCGGAAATTTTGTTCATTAAATCCGAAGTCAGTTAAATTGAGGTCTGCAAAATCGAGGGTTTACTAGAATGAATTGAGGATTTCACATTAAAATGGGGAAGAGCGTGACCGCTCTTGAACACTAAGGTCTTTTCAGTTATCTGTGGGACAGAGAAATAGGACACTTGTTATAGGGAAATAAGAATCTGATGTTTGTTTGCCCAAGTGGAGGTGGCTATAACCTTATTAAGCCTGAGGTGTGAACAGGCAAGGAGCACAGAATGTAGAGCCAGAAACGTGTAATACTATCTCTGAGAAAGTGCCTAAGTGTCCACATTGGTAAAATGGGAATACTAATAACCACTCACTGGATTTTTAAACAGTTATATGTGATAACAATGCAGTTATACATATATATATATCCCATGTTGAAAGGCTGTTAAACCGCATTGTTTACCCATATCTTCAGAAAAAAATCACTTCTACTGTCGTGGTAAACAACCTGCTTCCCTATTTATAATGGTCTGGCCCTCTAGCAACTTCAGCGCCAAATTATAGCTAATTTGCCTACAAACGTCAGGTGGTCATAATAATCTGGCCACTCAGTGTATATGGGATAACAATGCAGTTATATGGGAAAACAATGTGCTGGGTACATAGAAGGTGCTCAACAAAGATTTTATCTATACCGGATATACACCTAAGGATTGTAACAATTATCTAGTTTTCTCCCTCCTCTCCTCTCCCCTCCCCTCCCCTCCTTTCTTTCAAGGACTAATTTCACCCTGTTCTTTACACATACTAGGGTATAAAGTTTTATCATTGGCCTACTATTGTAAGACCTATATCTAGACCTTAATATAGAAGACCTTAATCTCTTACAGTGCTTGTATTTAGTGTCCTTCAATCAGGTGACAAGGGCCTCTGAAAGAGACATTTCACAGATGAGAAAACAGGCTGGCCGGACAGCCCGCTCACCCCAGAGCACTGTGCTAGGAACTGGCCAGCCACTCTACCTGAGAGGCCACAGGAAAGCGCTGCCGGAAAGGGGGCAATCGCCCTCATGCAAGACTAAGTATCTCATAGAAAGTCCATTTTCAAGCTCCGAGTCACGCCCGTGGGCCTATCAAGGCAGGACCCTGAGGGGTGCCCTCTGCCCTTTTCCAGATGCCCCGTCGTCCCCCCCCCCCCCGCACCCCCCCCTCCTCAGGAACCTGTGACTCTGTGTCTGGCTGGGCACAGTGTGGGCGCGCACGCCCCTCCACCTAGCCAAAGCCCACCCAGCACCCTCAGGTGAACACCAGCGCCCTGAGAATGAGGACCTTGAGGAGAGGCCACCACCCAAGCGCCCCCCCCCCCCCCCCCAGAAGCCAGCACTGAAGCTTGGGCACTTACACACCCATTTCGCCCGTCTCCCTGGGTTCCCCGCCCCACCCGGAGTGCCCGGTCACTCACCATGCGGCCAGCACCTCCCGGGTGCTCCCTGTACTCTGGGACGCACGTGTTGCGCCGGCCCAGGGCGCGCGGGGGATCCCGGCGTCAGCGCCCCCTGGGCCCCGCGCCCGCCGAGCCGCCTGGAGACCCCGGGGTGGCGCCCGCGCGCAGGGGCCAAGGTGCGCAGACGGCGACGCGGGCGGAGGGACGGGGCTGCCGCCTTCAGCCCCGACGCCGGGCGCCAGCGCCTGCGGTTTCCGCGCAGCCGTCGGTCAAAGCGGGCCAGGGACCCCTCCCGCCACCGTGGCTGTGCCTCTGAGGTCCCGAGCAAGGTAGTTCTCTCTCCACCCCTCCGTTTCCCCTCTGTAAACGCGGGGGCACAGCCCGTCTCGGGAGCCCGAGCGAGGATGAGTTGGCGTGGTGAATTCTGCACCGACGGGGTGAGCGCGACACCGTCATGCTGTGGGTTTTCACAGCCGCAGAGAAGTGGCACTTGGTTGACGGTCTGATTAGAGAACTTTCCTGAGATGCTTTTTCTCTGTGCGGCCTGGAGCGCCCCGTTCTTACCACACCCCAGAGCCCTGGTCTCCTAAGTGGGCCGTGTGCAGGGTAGGGTGGGAAGGAAATAGCAGGACTTGCGTTTGTGTTTGCTTTCTGAAGTATAAGGAAGAAGTGAACATTTACTAGATGTTATGACACCCACCCCAAATGGGCCTATGTTCTGTGTTGTCAGTGGGATTCTGGGGGAAGAGGGGCAATTGCACAAAATGCAGTGGGGATGACAGCGGCGCCCTTACTTCTGACAATATTGCACTGAATCTAGGAATTCAACTACTAGTGTAAGACCTCCCTTTTTTTTATGTACCAGTAAGAAACTAAAAGATCTGTCACAGCCCTGGCCAGTTTGGCTCAGTGGATAGACTCTATCCGATAGAGCGTCGGCCTGCGGACTGAAGGGTCCCAGGTTCAATTCCAGTCAAGGGCATGTGCCTTGGTTGCGGGCACATCCCCAGTGGTGGGTGTGCAGGAGGCAGCTGATCGATGATTCTCTCTCATCGATGTTTCTAACTCTCTGTCCCTCTTCCTTCCTCTCTGTAAAAAAATCAGTAAAATATATTTTTTAAAAAATCTGTCACATAAACTATGACAATGCTTTCTTATCACTTAGAATATTTTAATTACATTTTTATTTATTGAAGTATTTCTTTTAGATTTATTTAAGCATATATGTTTATTAGCTATCCTTATTCGTTCAAGAAAGAAAAAGGAAACTATGTATGAGAAAAAATTGTTAAAATATCTTTAGATATTCAGATTTCAGTGTTTCCCATCACTTTTTTGTTTTACCCAATATCAACCTCAATGATGTAAGAGTGTTAATAAGGCAGCAATTCTTAAAAGAATGTCCCATTAATTTCTCTGGGATATTTTTTCAGTCCATTAAAACCAATCTAGGTTTGCTGAGCATGCTCAGAGCCAACTACCTTACTATATTTGGGTAGTAGGCATAAGATAAGATGTTAAAATTTTTTAAAATGTACATTTTAGAATTGACAATGCATAGATTGCTTTTATGACGTTGTGACATTTTAGTTTATACTAGTGGTCCAGTGCACAAAATTCACGCACATTAAAAGGGAATTAGAGGAAATATTTTAATATTGCTATTTGCCCTTTCTCTATAATAGAAGTGTCAGGGAGGAAAGAAAATTAGTAAAATGTATATGAAAATCTCCCTCCTGTCAGAGTCTGGGGCATGCCGAGGGACCCAGAGTCAAGTCCCTGCCCACCTGTGTGCGCCATGAAATCACTCGAGACCCAGACCTGGCCGGCCCCATGCCCATCAAGCCCCGCAGGGCAGGGGGCACAGCCTCAGATCCCCCGGCCCCGGCACGAGGGCATGAGGGTGTGATGACAATTTGCATATTAGCTCTTTATTATATAGGATACTTCAGCAATTTATTTATGTGGACAACTTGATAAAAGTGAATTTTATAAATTGCCAAATTTTAACATTACTGTGTAGTAAAATGGTGAATGATTGTGAAAATCAGTTGCAACAAAGTTAAAAGAATAATTTAGCCCAGCTGGTGTGACCCATGAACCAAGAGGTCACCAGTTCAATTCCAGGTCAGGGCACATGCCTGGGTTACAGGCTTGATCCCCAGTGTGGGGCATGCAAGAGGCAGCTGATGGGTGTTTCTATCTCTCTCTTACTCTCCTTCCCTCTCTCTCTCTCAAATCAACACAACATATTGGGGGGAGGGAGTAATCTTAATTAGAAGTGGGTTATTTTTTATTTATCTTTTACAAAAGAGCAAATATTCTCATTTTTAAAATATTTTCTGTAATGATAGCTGTCTCACAGTAGTATATCACCTAATAGATTTTCCTTAAAAAATAAAATAAAATAAAAATCTCAGACTTCTTTGTCTTTTTGAGGTAATGTTAACATTTTAACACTGAGTGAGAACATGCAATAAAGAGAACATTTGAAAAAAAATGTTCAAAATATTGCCATTAGTGGTGGTGGTGGGGGGGGGGGCGCCGTGGGGGAATGGCTTGCTAAAAATTATGTAAGTTTGTCATCTACCAAAAAAAAAAAAATGCTTTAAAACCCTTGGAAACAATTTGCTATCTTTTTACAAATGAGTAGTTCAGTGAATTCTTAAACCATTTGTTAAAAAAAATGAAAATGCAACAGCTTTTGATTAGTTTAAAATGACAACTAATCAATATCAGTAATAATAAAATTATGGTAACCAAATATTAATAATTAGCTTGTATAATTTATGGATTAGCTTATTTTTCAATAATTTTTAGTGAGAAGGAAGGCTTTTATTTTGTTAATAGTTAGTTCAAAAATATATTGTTCTCCATTTAATTTTCAAATTTAATTTATTTTTTGTGTATATTTTACAATATCTATTTGCAAAACATTTATTTGTGTATATAAAATTTATAAGTAAATGAAAACACAACTGAACATATAATAGGATGTATTCTCAAGTCCCTTTTTTTCTGAAGGAATGCACAATCTAAAATGTTTAAAGACCACTGGTCTATTAACTTTCATTGCAGCATCTTAGAAAATTGCTAATTCAGACACAAGACAGTGTTCCAAAAGCACCTGAGCCATTTTCTCTAGGGGAACAGATGAGAGATATTGGACTGAATCTGATTGTAAAGCAAGCAAAACTCATTATGAGAATGCAATAAGATAAAGGCAACAATGACAGCCTTCTTTATTATCTTCTTTTTCTTAGGTGCAAATACATCAGAAGATGACCAATCTTACATAAATATTTTTTTGAAGGGCAATTCTTTTTTTCTTTTTTAAGCTTTTTAAATTGACTTTTATTTCATTTTATTTTAAAATATATTTTTATTGATTTCAGAGGAAGAGAGAGGGAAAGAGATAGAAACATCCATGATAAGAGAGAACCATGAACTGGCTGCCTCCTGCACGCCCCCTGCTGGGGATTGAGCCTGCAACCCGGGCATGTGCTCTGACCAGGAATCAAACCTGTGACCTCCTGGTTCATAGGTCATTGCTCAACCATTGAGCCACACCAGCCGGGCTTTTAGAGAGGGAGGGAGAGGGAAAAACATCAATTGGCTGACTCCTGCATGCCCCCTTATAGGGATCAAACCCACAATCTGGGCATGTGCCCTGACCAGAAATAAAACCGGCAACCTGTTGGTGCCTGTGATGATGCCCAACCAACTGAGCCACACCGGCCAGGGCTTACATAAACATTTTTAGAGAAATTATCATCTTCTAAGTCTAACAATATATTATTCAATTAAGGCTTAAAATCAAGATAAGACCTGTGCTAATAGTTATTGGTAATAGTGATTCTCTCTATATCATAAGTTGGATGAATGCAAGGGACACATCTGTCTTGTTTGATCCCTTATCTCCAGCACCTGGCACAGTGAGTGGCACAGGACAGGTGCTCAATAAATATTTACTGAGATGAATTGACATTCGGGAGAGATCTCACTGTCTGGTCAACCAAAGTTATAGGTAATGTTAAATCTTCAAAACTTTCAAAAGGGTATTTAAAATGTAGTTTGAAAATTATATATAGTTTTCCTTAGCAAGTAGGTGGCCTTCCCCTATGGAATCTGTAGAGACCTTTCTATTTTCCTTCTCCCTTTCTCTCCCTTCTCTTCCTCCTTTTTTTAACTTAAAAAAAAATCTTTGTTGTTGAAAGTATTACATATTTCCCGTTGTTTCCCCTATTGACCTCTTCTAGCCTGTCCTCCCTCCCCCCCACCAGGCCTTCACCACCCTCTTGTCTGTGTCGGTGGGTTATGCATATTCCTCCTCCTCCTTTTAATATCTGGGTAGTTTTCCTAGTCAAGTCATGGCTGTTGTCAGTAATTGCCTGTCTAGTTGGAGAGGAAAAAAATCTTGCCTCTATATTTTCTGAGAACAAGACCTAGACAGTAGAGCATGCCTGATGAAGCAAGAGCTTCAAACATACAAACCCATCAAATATCAACCTAGGATTGTTAGGATGATTGTTGTTAGGTCGATGGGTGTGAGATGGCCTTCTGTACAGCTATAGCAGAAGAATGTTCATACTTGCAAATTAAAAGCTCAAGTAAGTGAAAACCACAGTGACAGTGACAAAGACTTTTCTAGGAAATATTAGTTCCGTTTCCATTTCTGATACTTTTCCATTCCTTTAAATGTCTATTTTGGTTCATGGTTGGTACCAACAGTCCTGAAAATACTTACTCACACTGTGCTGTGAACAACTGAGTCATTTGTCAGAATAAATACTAAGAGATGGTTGCCAACATAGTGACTTAGGACATCAGACAAATGTTGGCCCCCGTTAAGCTTGTTAAGAAGGTTTTTACATATATTTCAACCTTTTACTTATAATAAGAAGGTCAGAATCTAAGATTAATTATTCATCTTTGCTACTTCACTTTACAGAAGTTTCATTCCTAAAAGTTTTTTAAAATATTATTTTATTGTTTAAAGTATTGCAAATAGTAGTACATATGTAAAAGTTTTTACTTAATTATTAATTTTACTCATCTGACTAAAGCATTACATGTATAGGACACCAATGTAACCGCTAAATATACCTGCATCATGTGTTGAAAGGCTTATATAAAAACTAGAGGCCCAGCTCAAGAATCGTGCGGGTAGGGTCCTTAAGGCCTCCTGAGATCAGGGCCATCTTCCGCCTGTTTGCCAGTCCCCAGGCCAAACACGCCTCCGCTGCTGGGCTGTCAGGCCTGTTGGGATCACCAGCTCCTCCCCGGCTGCTCAGGGGCTCAGTCCTGCAGGAAAGCGGGTGCCGACGACTGCACCTCCATGCACATATGCCAGGCCTGCCGCTGATGGAACATGTTGCCCGTTTGGGGCCGCTCACGCAGGCGCTGCCACCATCGCTGCTGCTGCTGGGGCTTGAGGTGCTGATGGAAGCTGCGGGGCGCACCCATGACCTACCCACCCTGGTGTGAGCGGCCTGAACAGGCAGTGGAGGTGAAGTCACCGGCACCCGCTTTCCTGCAGGCCTGAGCCCTGAGAAGCAGGCGATTAGCTGGTGATCCCAACAGCCTGACAGCCAGCCCGGTCCTCCCGCCACCCAACCCAATTCCCCCATTCACCATTGCTGATCCATTGGAGCCTGCGGGTCAGGGACAGGGACCAAGAGGTCAGCCGTTCAGCCCGCTCGCCAGTCCCCAGTCCTGCCCCACCCCGCTCGTGGGCCGGTGGGGAGAGACTGAAAGGTGCTCAATGCATCTCATGGTGACCGGTCGTTTGGTCGTCACAGTCATCACAGACACTGGCTTTTTATATATAAAGATAGTGTAGTACAAGATTCTTAGGTTAGCAATAAAAAAATTCCTAAAATTCAAAGTTGTAACTTTTTTACAACTGATATTCAGCAAGCACAGATGTTGTTTATAGATGAACAAACCACATGGAAAATGCCATGTCTTGGATAGGAGCAGTGCAATTCCAAGAGGTGTTTAAGTTGCCACAGGCCTTATTGAATGAAAATAAAGGTTCAAGTGTAAAATTAGAATATGAAGTAAATTTAAAACACTGACAGCCACAGGGTTGCACACAATATGAACTTGATTCACAATCTGTCATTCTCAACAGCTAAATTGAAAACACATATGAGTCATAGGATTCACAGATTCCATAATTTAATGCTTTGTAACCTGGTCATCAGCAGCAGAACTTTTTTATTTTTAATATAGTTTTATTGATTTCAGAGAGGAAGGGAGAGGGAGAGAGAGATAGAAACATCAATAATGAGAGAGAATCATTGATTGGCTGCCTCCTGCATACCACCCTACTGGGGATCAAGACTGCAACCCGGGCATGTGCCCTTGACCAGAATCAAACTCAGGACCCTTCAGTCCACAGGCCAACGCTCTATCCACTGAGCCAAACTGGCTAGGGCAGTGACAGAACTTTTGGTGGCCCAAGAGAAAGTGTTTTGGTGGCCCACGGGAGAGTGAGTCACATAAAAGACAACCTTCTCACAAACATTCTTACACAAAACCCACATATGTTCCTTAGTTTTTTATTTATTTTGTTATAGAGTTCTTCAGTGAAAGCTTGGTGAGCATGAACATCCTTTTCTATATTTCAGTATTTTTAGGCTCCAGTGTTCCTTCGCTCCATGCTTCTCATACATAAGAATACTCTCTGATTCCCAAGTGAGACAGCCCAAATCCTGTCCTGTCACTGCCTCCAGCTCAGAGTCAAGCTCGCTGGGTAGTGAGCAGCAGCTACTGTGGGATATGATTGCTCTGGTCTACTGCTTACAATCCCCAATCATACATTACCTGCACCCCACTCTCCAGCCACAGTGTTAAGTGGTGGAATGGGAACAATGAATGCTCCATCTTGGAAAGGAGAAAATGTGAGACACTGGAAGTCACAGGTTCAAGCACTGCTGTCTGATAGGTGATGTATTAGAGTTCTTTCATTTGGCCCATGAGGCCTCTGCTAAAACGGAGAGAGGAAGAATCTCAATAAAGTATCCTTTTCTACAACTCAAACACAGCAGAGAAATAGCAAATTTTAATAATTTGTCCTGTCCCTTCCAGTCTCTCACAAAAAAAGTAATAGCTTTGTGAGAATATGTCCACATTTTTTTCTTCATGCCTTCTAGAGGTATAAAAGCATGATAGTTTTTTTCTGCATTTGAACAAAAATTGAGCCATGCTACCCATCTAACTTTCTATGTGTCATCTGGTTTTCTTTACCACATGGCATAAACTTTATTCTTTAACATACATGATAGATTTAACTCAATTTTTTCAATAGCTACAAGTATTCCATACTATGCTATGTATGTACTAAGATTTAGTCAACTATTCTTTTAGTTATAGGTCTTCAACTTTTTCCCAATTTCCTCCCAAACAAAAATACAACATACTCAATAAAATAAGAATATTCATGTACAAATATATGGTGCTTTTATTTGTATGTAATAGAATCTCACATGTGGCTTGTTAAATTTAAAAAAAAAGATATGAGCTTTTACATTTTAATAGATAATGCCAGATTATTATCCAAACTAGTAATTCACACTCCTACTAGCATATCACGCTATCAGCGACAGTAAATTCATATTCTGTAATTTTTATCAATCTAACAGGTGAAAAATGGTGTCTTATTGCTTTAAACGATATATCCTTGACCAGGAACATCTTTTCATATGTCTGTTAGTTTTTTACAAATATGTATTATTAATTTATATCAGCCTACCTTCAAAACTATAATAATAAAAGCATATTATGCTAATTAGACCAGTCATCCTTCTGGACAAAGCCACGATGGCAGGGGCTGAGGCAGAGGCGGCCGCCGTGGCAGTGGGGTCTGAGCCCCTTACCCAAATTTTGTGCATCGGCCTCTAATAGTGTATAATGTAAGAGCTTTACAACAGTATACTGCTATCTTCATATCTTTTGTGCTATTCCATTGTGCATTTTACTTTCCTACATATTTAAGCTCTACAATACACTGTTACTGCTTTTGTTTTAACTCTCTTTTAAAGAAATTTTAAAATAGAAAACAAAAATTATCTACATTTTCTGATATTTATGATTGCCATTCCCCTTAATTCCTTTGTATAAGTCAAAGTTTCCACTGGGTATTATTTTACTTCTGCCTTAAGAAATTCCTTTAATATTTCCTTTAATGTAGGTATGCTGCTGACAATTTTCTCACCTTTTGTTTGTCTAAAAGTGACTTTATGTCACTTTTTTGAGTAATTTTTTTACTGTATGTAAAATGACAGGTTTTTCCTCCTAGCATATTAAAGATGCTATCCCATGGTCTTCTTGATTTGCATTGTTTCTAATGAGAAGTCAGTTAATCTCTTACCTGTTTTCCTGTATATAATGTCTTTTTTTTTTTCTCTTGATACTTTCAAGATTTTCTCCTTATCACTGATTTTCAGTATTATATTGTGATGTGCCTTGGTATGGTTTCCTTGGTGTTTATTCTATTTAGAGTCTTTCAAGCTTGTTAGATCTGTGGTTTTTTAGTGTTTGCAGAATTTGAAAAATTTTCAGACATTATTTCTGTTCCCCCATCTAGATTCCAATTACATAATTTTAGAGTACTTTATAATGTCCCACAGGTCACTGAGGTTCTGTTATTTTTTTCAGCTCTTTTTCCTTTCTTTGCTTCAGTTTGGATAGTTTCAAATTTATTGCTCTTTCTTTGGTAGTGTCAAATCTGTTAAATGCATCCAATTAGTTTTTTATAAGATGTTAAAAAATTTATCAGCTCTGGAAGTCCATTTAGTTATTTTTATAGTTTCCACTTCTTGTGTTATATGTCTTTTCTTTAAATTATTGAATACATTTATAATAGTTGTAGTAAAGAACTTCTCTGTTATTTCTATTATCTCTGCTATTTCTGGGTTTATTTCTATTGCTTGAATTTTCTCCTACTTATGGATCACATTATTGGTGCTTCTTTGCCCATCTAGTAATTATTTTTACTGAACACTAGAGATTGTAAATATTATGTGATCTACAAAGGCTAAAATATTTGCTGTCTGGTTATATACAGAAAACGTTTGTCGATCCTGCCCTAATTGTATAGAATTGGGTTGTATACAGTTATCACTACATAGAGTACACAATATGCAATTGTCCTCCCTCTCCCCTCCTTTTTACAATTAATATATCAGTATTTTTTTCTGTTCAGCAAGAGTCAAGAATACAAAAGAATGGGAACAAAATATGAACAACCCCCCTTCACAAACTCAACTATTGTTGACCTTTGGTTTAGGAAGAGTTTGGTCCTTTCATGATCTCTATCAGTCTTCCCACACCAATCTTTGAAAGTGACATTTTCTATTTTTTCATTTTATGAAAAAAGTTCCAAGCAAACACAACTATGAGCTGGGTCTGCTGTTAAAAAATTATAATCTCTATACCCTCTTTCTATTAATTGTAATCACAAACATATACCTTTCTTTTATGGGTATATTTAGGACTATAGCATTATTCACCTTGGAGTTCTTTGCATACCAAGGTGTATATGTCTATCTCATACTTTTCTTAAACAACTTCATCACATCTACAGGACAAATGATCCATAATTCATGAATGATTTCTATTTTACTGGACACTTTAACTTGTAATTTTCTATTATTATTCATGATATTGCAAGAAACGCCCTTTATATAGTTTCCATACTTATTTCTGAACATATGTGGTTATTTGATGGGATATATTTTGGAAGTAGAATTTGAGCATTAGAGAGGGTGCATGTTTACAATTTTTTAATTGAGATATAATTGATATATAACATTATATTAGTTTCAGGTATACAACATAATTCAATATGTGTATATATTCTGAAATGATCCCCACAATAAGTCTAGTTAATATCCATCATCACACAGTTACAGTTGTTTTTCTTGTGATGAGAACTTTTAAGATTTACTATCAGCAACTTTCAAATATACAATATAGTTTTATTACCAATATGCTTTATATTACAACCCTGCGATTTATTTATGTTATAGCTGGGAGTTTGTACTTTTTAACTCACTTCATCTATTTTTCCCACCCCTCACTTCCCCATGTCTGGTAACTACCAATCAATTTTCTGTATCCATGAGCTTGGTTTTTGTTTCTTTACTGTTTTTTTAGATTTCACATATAAGTGAAATCATATGGTATTTGTCTTTCTTTGTCAGACTTATTTCACTTATCATGATGCCTCCAAGTTCCATCCACGTTGTTGCAGCTCTAGGAATTTTTTTAAAAAATTGATTTGAAAGAGAGAAAGAGATGCATTGACTTGTTGTTCCACTTATGCATGCATTCATTGGTTGATGCTTGCATGTGCCCTAACTGGGGATTGAGCCCACAACCTGGGGATATACAGATGACACTCTAATCAACTGAGATACCCCACCAGGACTCAACTTCACTCTTAATAGTAGCAATGCAAACTACACAGAGGCCATTTTTTGAAACAGCTCGAGATATATTGAGATATAGTCCATAAACCATAATTCACCTTTTTTAAGTGTATAATTCAATGGTTTTAGTACAGTCACAGAGTTGTATAATCATCACCACAATCAATTTTAGATTATGTTCATCACCCCCTAAAGAAACACTATAAACTTTAGATATCATTTCTAATCCTTCCGTGTACCTTAACCTTAGGCAACCACTAATCTACTTTCTGTATCTATAGATTTGCCTATTCTGGACATTTCATTCAAATGAAATCATATGATATGTTGTTTTTTGTGACTGACCTCTTCCACTTAGCATAATGTTTTCAAGGTTCATCGTGTTGTAGCATGTATCAGTATTTTTACTGCTTTTTTTCTGGTTAAACAATGTTATTCCATTGAATTAATATACCACATTTTGTTTATACTTTCATCAGCTGATGGGAATTTTGGTTGTTTCTGTCTTTTTGGTGGAATGATGCTGCTATGAGCATTTGTGTACAAATTTTTGTGAGGACATATATTTTCATTTCTCTTGGATATATCCCTAAGAGTGACATTGCTGGGTCAAATAGTAACTTTATGTTTCAATTTTTCAGATACTGCCCAACTGTTTTCCAAGGTGGCTGCATCATTTAAAATTGCTACCATCAGCAGTGTATGAGGACTCCTCACCAAAATATCTATCTATCTTTTTTTATTATACCATCCTAGTGTATGTGAAGTGATATCTCTGTGGTATCTCATTTGCATGAGACCATTTTTTACCTATCATATTGGTGAAGATCAAATTTTGAAGGAAAAAAAAAAAGAAACCCGCAGGGATGGAGAATATATTGGGGGAAAACAGGCACTGGCCTACATGGCTGGTAGGAATGTGAATTCGTGCACCCCCTATGAAGGCCTATTGGCTTTTCTGTCAGAAATTGAAATGCACATACCCTTTGAGTTAATAATTCCTCTTCTAGCAATTTGAACTTGAGATTGCCTGCACATGGAAATGTGGAAATTGATTTATGTACAGGGGTTTTCACAGTAGCATTGTACCAATTTCCATATATATGGGATTGGTTCTATAAGTGATACAGTGGTACACTTTAAAAGGATGAGGCAATTTTATATGTACTGATATGAAATTATTTCTGAGATATATGATATGTGAAAAGAAGTGGGGTGCTGGGCAATGTTCTTCTATGTTATCATTTTGTAAAAAAATAAGAATGATACATATTTGCATGTGTATGTCTAGGATATCTATGAAAGGATGCGTAAGAAACTAAGAGTAGCTGTCCCTGCAGAAGGGAATCAAATAGCTGGGAAAGGATGAGACGGAATTTCTAAATAATATTTCTTTCTGTATGTTAAATTTTTTGAACTGTATGTATGCTATAGTTACTTTACACATAATCTTTACTTAAAATTTTCTGAATAAGGTCTGGCCTTATTTATTATATTAATTCCAACTTTATTGTTCATTGCTATTATGGATGAAATAAAAATTTTTGAGAGTATGTTTATTAAGGCTGAGGACAGTGAAACAAGGAAGGGCTCAGGATAGAAGAAGCAACAGGAGAGAGACTAAGTGAGGCTCCTTTGGCTCTAGAAATGTTATGGAAAAGAAGCAGCCCAAGGCAGTGCTGCTGTCAGCTCACTGGAGAGTCAGAGAAAAGAGGACCTTGGGGACAGGTTCAGGGGGTTAGTTTAGGATAAGCTGCTGCTGCCCATTGCTCCCCGTATTGCATTGTGTGCCCACCACCCAAAGTCAAATCATCTTCTGTCACCTAATATTAAATAAAATCTTTTGATTATGTTTTCTAATTAGATATTGCTGGAATTGAGAGACAGTAATAATTTTTATATACTGATCTTGTTCTGGTAAATTATTATAACAACCCTTTATAATAGTTTATCTTATTGGTTATGGTAGTTTACCTTATGTTTTTTTTAAAAAAATAATTGTGTCACCTAAAAATAATGAAAGCATTTGTCTCCTCACTTCTAATTCTTATACTTCTTATTTCTTTTTATTGTCTTATTGTGTTGGTTTGGTAGAATTTTTCTTTTCCCATTTTCACTAACAGGACAACCTTGGTTCATAGGATTATTCAAGTTCTCCCTCACACATGGGCTGAAACTGTTTGCTGTTCTTCTCAAAAGTATTAAAACTCCCGTGCCAAAGGTCTCTAATTATTTCCTTTGCCCCTGTGAACTGTTCTGTTTTAGCTCCTACGTCATGCTCTTAGTTTAGGCCTCTCTTCATTTCTGGCAAGTGGGGTTGTTCTTTCTTGCTTTTGGCTTTGCTATGTACTTTAAACATTTTTTTAAATATTCATAATTTCTACATGTTTAAGGTTAGAAACAGCTTCCTGTATCAACTTCTATAGTATCATTTTTAAGTATGTTTTTTATTGATTTCAGAGAAGAAGGGAGAGGGAGAGAATGATAGAAACATCAATGATGAGAGAGAATTACTGATCGGCTGCCTCCTGCATGCCCCCCACTGGGGATTGAGCCCACAACCCAGGCATGTGTCCCAACCGGGAATCAAACTGTGACCTTCTGGTTCATAGGTTGACACTCAACCACTAAGCCATGCCGGGTGGGCTCAGCTTCTATATTATTATCTGGAAGTTTCCACCTGCTAAGGACAGTATGTTTGTGTCACCCCCAAATTCATGGTATGGCGTTGGAGGTGGGGTCTTTGGGACGTTATTAGGTTTGGATGGAGTCATGGGGGTGGGGTCCCTATGATGAGATTGAATAGATCCAAACTCTTCCTTCTCATTGTGAGGAAACCAAGAAGAGTGAAAATGACTTAGAGTTAATTTTGTTTTTCTTCCCTCCTTAATGTTTGCTTGGTTGTCAAATTCTTTTAACCTTGCCACTTTGATATTCTTAGTACTTCTATCATCACTAGCATCCTAGTTCAGATCTTCATTGCCTTTGTATTATACTCCTAATTACTCGTTTGTCAATTTAACTTTCCTGAAACCCATATTTATCTATTCAACCATTCATTCAATTTACAGTGCCAATTGCTGACAATACCAAAATGAGTAGATACTTTCTGTCCTCAATCTTTTCACCATTTTGGTGAAGAAAACAGATAAAGATATATTTAAAAAACACACAGCATATATGCAAGAGTAAATTTTATTGGGAGGATACTCATTTGTCCTTTGTGAGGACCCATGAAAGATTCAGCCATCCATTCTATTAACAATTTGTTAAATGGCTGGTATGGGTTGAGTATTACGAAATTTCCTAAGAGTAGAATTTAAATGTATTCACAAATAAATAAATAAAGTGAATATGTGAGGTGATAGATGTGTTGTGTCCCCCACTCCCAAATTCATCTGTGCCATAGAACATGGCTGTGTTTGGAGATAGAATATTTAAAGAAGTGATTAAGTTAAAATGAGGTCTTTAGGATGAACCCTAATCTAATATGACTGGTGTCCTTATAGGAAGAGGAGATTAGGACGCAGACACGACAGAGGAAAGACCATGTGAGAGCACAGCCATCTACAAGTCAGAGAGAGGCCTCAGAAGAAACCAACCCTACTGGCACCTTGATATCAAACTTCTAGCCCTCCCAAATTGTGAGAAAATAAGTTTCTGCTGTTTAAGCCACCCAGTCTGTAGCACTTTGTTATAACATCCCTCACCAATTAATACAGAAGGTGTTCATGAGGCCAATACACACACAAACAGGTATTCTATCTCATTAGTCATCAGGGAAGTGCAAATGAAAAACAAGTAGCATACCACCACTCACCCACCAGAATGGCTAAAATTTAATTGTCTGACAATGCCAAACGTGTTAACTATTACTATAATTGTTAACTCAGTTAATAGATATTTATAAAACATTGTTGCTGGAAGCCAATTCCAGCATGTCATAATTGCAAGAGTTTCATCAAAAGGTTGATGGAACTTGGGGACTCAACAAGGGCTGAGTCACATATGTTATTGCCTGTTGGGAATGGCTGAAGGCATTTCCCCAAACCTGAAAAGGATGATTGCTTGCTGCCAGACAGCTCAGGGCATCTTAATCTGCATGTTATTGCCTCCTAATGGCCAAACACCTGAACAGCTGAAGGCAGTTTCTCCAAAACCTGACAATGGATTCTGTACAAACCCTACCCTTTGATGTGTACATCTCTACCTCGCCTTAGGACAAATCTACACGAATAAAAGACAAACATGCAAATTGACCGTACCTTTGCTATGTCGTAAGCCATGCTCACCAGCCAATCAGAGCGGCTATATGCAAATTAACCCAACCAAGATGGCGGCCAGCAGCCACGGAGCTGGAGCAAGCAGGAGGCTTGGTTGCCCCAATGATGGAGGAAGCCAAGCTTGCCACGGCAGCTCTGAGCTCCACTCAAAGCAACAAAGTTTCAATTATAGAAGGCAAATAAATCCCAGAAAAAAAAAGAAAAAGAAAAAAAGGAGAGGCTGGGAGCTTCCTTCACTGGGGGGGCTTGGCCAGCCTGAAAATGGCTCTCAGCCCCTCACTCAGACTGGCCAGGCACCCTAGTGGGGACCCCCCCCCCACCCTAAAGGGGGTGTGGCCAGCCTGAAAACAGCCCTCAGCCCCTCACCCAGGCTGGCTAGGCACCCCAGCGGGACCCCCACCCTGATCCGGGTCACCCTTCAGGACAAACCAGCCGGTCCCCACCCATTCACCAGGCCTCTACCCTATATAATAAAAGGGTAATATGCAAACTGACCCTAACAGCAGAACGACTGGGAATGACTGGTCACTATGACACACACTGACCACTAGGGGGGAAGACACTCAATGCAGGAGCTTCCCCCTGGTGGTCAGTGCACTCCCACAGGGGGAGCTCTGCTCAGCCACAAGCCAGGCTGATGGCTGCCAGTACAGCGGTGGTGGTGGGAGCCTCTCCTGCCTCCTCAGCAGCACTAAGGATGTCCAACTGCAGCTTAGGCCTGCTCCCCGCTGGCAAGTGGACAACCCCCGGGCTGCCAGAGATATGTCTGATTGCCAGCTTAGGCCCAATCCCCCAGGGAGCAGGCCTAAGCCAGCAGGTGGTCATCCCCCGAGGGGTCCCAGACTGCGAGAGGGCACAGGCTGGGCTGAGGGACCCCCCCCCCCCTTGAGTGCACAAATTTTTGTGCACTGGGCCTCTAGTTGTGTTAATAAAAAGCAAGGGGTCCTGAGACAAGGAGAACTTAGTTCCTTTAGCTAAGTCTTCTCTGACTCCCTAATGCCTTTCAAAATTATGTTTCATCTCTGGACTCTTATTTAATTTACGCACAGCCCCTTCTCCAGATTTCTGAACCCTTCTAGATGCCGGAACAAGAACCCCGGCACATTGTCCCAGGAACCATTCTAGAGAAAGGGGCCACAAAGGTAAACAAGACAGACACTGTCCCCACCCACCTTGAACTTATGGTCCAGGAGGGAGGCCAGACAACTAAACTCATTAACAGAAATAATATGCACTAAGTTCTGTAATTGTGAAAATATAAGATGCTTTGGTGACACACAGCTAGAATATATAGCCTAACATCAGAGTAAAATCAGTGGCCGTAAAGGAGATAGGTAAGCATTTCAGGGCCCTTCTAAAGAGAGTTGGACTGAGATACATAGGCCCTTAACAGGCTAATACCTGGTACTCCTTCAGGGAGATGGTTTTCAAATAACTGTTCAACCTCTGTTCAGAGATGCTGCTGAGTCTGTTTGGAAGAAGAGCAGAGCAGGACCACGGGGTTTGCTCCTACCACGCACAGCCATCCTGTGCTGGCCACAAACCCCTCAGAACAGAAGCCGGCACTCAGGCTGGCTTCGAGGGTGTGTGACTTGTGCAGTTGCTCAGACGCCAAGCTTAGAAGAACCCTGTGCTTCGTTTAGTGCTCTGCTGTCACCTTCTCGAAATCCTTAATAATTTTTGGAAAGGTGGTCCCACGTTTCCATGTTGCAGGAGGCTTTTTAATTTGTGTAGCTGGTCCAGCCTAAGTACATTTGCAATTCTTAAAGTGCAATTTAGCGTGCTTCTTGGGAGTTTCATAGGGCCAGGATTGTTGTAAATGCAGACACTCTGGGCCTACTCCAGCCCACTGAGTCAAAATCTGCATTTTAAAAGTTCCCCTGGCAATTTAAGCATATGAAAGTGTATGAGAAGTGTTCGCTGAGAACACCTCATGCCCCCTGTGTGCTGAGAGTAGAGCTAACCCTACCCCTGACTCCTCTGATGAACACATGACTTGGCATGGCCAATGAGAATTCCCTGGTAACAGTGATTAATTAGTTTAGAAATAAGCATATTATACTGGTTATGCCAAGCATTGTAAATATTGAAATTTGTGTAGGAATGACTCAGCTGAGACCTTCTTGCCCCCCACCCCCACCCACAGCCCCACCTCCACCCCCGCCCTGGAACTGCTAGCTGTTATAGTGACCTGAGTCTGGAGTTGTGGCCACCATATACCATACAAAGCCTGCAAATGAAACCAACACCGCAGAAGCCAAGAGATGGGGGAAAATTGCCACCTGGATGCCATAGCCTTAGCTTCCAGGTCAAGGTGTGCTTGTAGTTAAAGCTACACCTGGTTTTTTTAATTACTTGATCCAATAAAGTCCTATTTTCATTTCAGTTCATTTGAGTCAGGTTTTCTTCTCTTTGGTCCAAAAGAGACCAGATGGGTAAAAAAAACTCCTGTTCTTGTTTACATGAAGTGACCCTCAGAGGTAGAGAGGTCTGGTTTGCTGTAATCATAGGTACACAGCAATAGATGCACTTTTCACTTGGACTACCCAGTTTGGTTATTGAGTTGCAGAAATTCACTGGATAATTACCAAATTTTCACTTTGTTTTACTTTAAATGATATACCAGTTCTGGATCAAAAATACTATTTTCTCTTTGCTTGTGTTTCTCTGCTGTTTCAATACATGCAATTCCACTGTAGCTCTTACTGGACGACCAGTCAATTCCAATGTGTAATAATATGTTTCCTTCTGGGGTGTAACTTCCTTAGGCGGTTCACTGAGCCAACAGTGCTAAGAATGGAAAGCTCCTGTTTTCACATCAGGAGTAAATAGCTGAAAGCATTTCTCTAACAAAAGCCCGCCCTTTCTCCCATGTTCATTACCTCCTTTAATTGTTGCTTAAGTTCCCCAAGGAAATGATTAACCAAGCATCAGAGTTCCTTTTCCTTCAAAGCATTCCAAACCATGTTATATTTATCTCTGGCTACCTGGTAGGTAGCTCAGTGCCCCGATTAAGTATTTTTTTAATATGTACTTATTGATTTCTGTTAAATTAAGTCTACACACACTCATAAGCAGGCTAAGGGTATAAAGTTTAAGATTACAAATCTAGCTCGAATATGAACCATTAGAGCTGGAGGGGACTGAGTGACCCTTTAACTCAGTGGTTCTCAACCTGTGGGTCGCAACCCCTTCGGGGGTCAAACGCCCCTTTCACAGGGGTTGCCTAAGACCATCGGAAAACACATATATAATTACATATTGTTTTGTGATTAATCACTATGCTTTAATTATGTTCAATTTGTAACAATGAAATTGGGGGTCACCACAACATGAGGAACTGTATTAAAGGGTCACGGCATTAGGAAGGTTGAGAACCACTGCTTTAACTGAACTCTTTTATTAGTCTGTCTCTCTCCATCTATCTCTATAAGAAATAAAACAGTGTAGATATAACTAAAGCCCACCCTACCCTACTCTTCCTTCTCCCTCCCTGCAGCGGTTCTCAACCTGTGGGTCGCGATCCCTGAAAATACATCCTGCATATCAGATATTTACATTATGATTCATAACAGTAGCAAAATTACAGTTATGAAGTAGCAACAAAAATAATTTTATGGTTGGTGTCACCACAACATGAGGAACGGTATTAAAGTGCCGCAGCATTAGGAAGGTTGAGAATCACTGCGTGACTAGAGGTAAGCTCTGGTGAAGTTGGTGTATATTAACCCAGTGCATGTTTTTGTACTTTTATCATGTATTTTAGTGTCTGAAAATTTACATTAGTGGAATCATATGAATGTATCCTTTTGCACTATGCTTCCTCCCCCCGCCCCCCTATATTTTTTAGTTTATCCCCATTGATACATGTGGATCAACTAACTCTAGGATAAGTTTGCATGTGAGCACAAGGAAGAATGTATATAGCTGCTCACTGTAGCACTGTTTGTAATAGTGAAAAATTTGAAACTGCCCAATGTAGGGGAATGGATGAACTGAGGTTTATTTATATTGAAGCATAGTAATTCCTCCTTTAGAAAACTGCTGTTTGAAACTGCTCTTTGAACTACTCTGTTATTCTTAGACAGTCCCTTATTCTGTAGGTAAACTCTGTTATTTTTAGATAGTCCCTTATTCTGTAAAGTAACTGTTTTAGTTTGAATAATAGAAAAAGATAAAAACTTAACTGTCTGACCTTGCAAGCTAGCCATCTGATGTAACAGGCTAATGCTGATACTGATAATAATTCCCATATTCTTATGCCAGTATTGGTTCATTATATATTCAAGGTTACAAACTGTCTGTAACAATAACCTACACAGAGCTCTTTGTAAAATCTGCAAAGGGCTCAAAAAGGTATAAATAGAGAGAACTTCCTCTATTTGTTTGCTCAGAGATTTGGGAAATGCCTCCCTCTGGGCCCGCACAAATAAAGACTCCTAATTAATTGGCTCATTAAGGTGTCTCGTATCTGTCTCGCTGATTTACGATACAACAATATAATGGAATTGTTATGCCCAGATTTCAAGATTCCCAAGAGCCCACCAGGGAGCTCCGATGCAAAAGCAAACAAAACAGTCCTTTATTTCGAACTAGTTCAGCTCCCCGACCACACTCACCGATGCAACGGTAAGCCCAGTGGCAGAGAGAGTGAAGCCTGATGGGACGAGGAGTTTTATAGGGGGGTGGAGTAAGGGCAGGAGAGGGGACTGTGGGCCCCGCCGATTGGCCAGGCGCGAGTCGGTGTCTCATTACACAGGATGTGGTCATATTGATGGCGTGCACTTCCCTTGATTATCATTGGTCAGTCCAGAGAAATCCTGGGTGTGGCTAGCAGAGGCTTCTTCCGGGAAGAAGCCTTGCCGAGCACATGGCTCTGCCCAAAAATGGAGGACCCAGGGTAAGATGGAGGGCATAGTCCTCGCCCTTTCAGGAATGCCAACCCACAGTTAAAACATCTGTATTTTACATGGTCCAGAGAGGTTTTGTGAAATGGCAAATGTCATTCAGATCGGTAATGGAACCCAGGACTCCTGCGTCTATGCCTGGTGCTTCTTTTTATTAATCTCATATTTTGAAGTAATTTCAAACTTACAAAAATAATTGTGAGAATAATACATACAAAGAATTTTCGTATACTTTTACCAGACTATTTTTAACACTTTGTCACTTCCCTCTCTCTCTCTCTTTCCCCAGTTTCTTTACTAAGTTATCTGAGAGAGGTTGCTTATATATATTATGGCCCTTTAGCTATATTATTCCAGTGTGTTTTCATATAAATAAAGGTATTTTTAATGTATTCATAGTACATGTATCAAATGCAGGAAATTTAACAGGGATACAGCATTTTTTTTTAAATTCTTTAATTGTTTAAAGTATTACATATAGTATCACATATGTCTCCCTTTTCCCTCTTTGACCTCTCTCCGGCCACTCCCCCCCCCCCCAACACAAGCCCTCACCCCCTAGTGTCTGTGTCCACTGGTTATGCTTATATGCACCCATACAAGTCCTTTGGTTGATCTCTTACCTGCCCCCACCCTCTCCTGCCTTCCCACTGAAGTTTGGCAGTCTGTTCAATGCTTCTCTGTCTCAGGATACAGCATTTAAAAAAATAATCTACACCTATATTAAAATTTGGTTGAATGTCCCAATAATAATCGTGACAGCAGACCTCCTATTATATTTGCCCTTGGCATAGAATTCAGTCCAAGATAATGTGTTGCATTTGGTGGTCAAGCCATTTTAAATAACTCATTATTGCTAAATCTGAAAATCTTCCACAGGTGTGCCTTTATTGATTCCTCTATTACACACACCTGCTGACTATAATATACTCTATATTCTTGGCATGGACACATTATTACACCCAAGGTTTTACTCTTCTATGACAAAGGCTCATTGAAAGAAGCCATGTAAACAGCAGATTCCAGACCTGAGGAATTCACAGTTGGGCACAGCGCTGAGATAGGCACATGGTATGAGTGAGGGGACCCTGGCAGGATGCCTCATCTCTTGTGACTCAGTTTCCTCAGCGTGAAAGTGCTAATAATACACCAAAGGTTGTTGGGAAGTTAAACAAGGTATGGAAAGAGCCAGGTATGAATTTGTAGAACTTATTTATTGCAGATACTTGTTTTCCCCCAGTTTGTGCACTGAGATTTAGTTTCTGTCAAATTTGTGTATTAATAGTTATGACACCTCGTAGCCCTTAAGTCTATTCACAGCAGGAAATGTGGGAGGTGACACTTAAGTCATTTCTTCCCCAGTTTATGACAAGGTTACCTGGTTTCTGCACAAACACAGATAAAGGGCTTTACCTTTTGCATGCTACACCACATAAAACTTTGTAGCGTGCAAAAAAAAAAATTGCTTACGTAGTCATAGAACAGGATTTGTACCTGGTCGCTGGAACATTTTGGTTAGCCATACCTTACTCAAATTCTGAAAGTCAGTCCCATAATTTAAAGGGATTGTCCTCTTCTCAGATAATGTGCAATATCAATGTCTAGGCATAATTGTTGAGAGGGAAAGCTGAAAATTATAAATATTAAAAAAATAAAAATATTAGAACTTCATTTCCACTTCAGACTTCCAGTTAGGATGCACAAAGAGTGAATAGTGCAATCCAGTGCTCACAGGCTTTTGAAAGGTATGGTTTTTCTTCAAGCTGAGTTGCATTTATTGCCAATCCTTCTGTCTGTAATTGCAAAGAGGTTGATGTAGGGGAGACGCTGTCAGGATGGCTTGAGGTCTAACTCCAGTAACAATTTACTGAAAACAACATCAAACATATCTTTGTGCAGTAGTACCTTTCAATTTTAGGTAAACTGATGTACAAGATAAACAGCATCATTGCTCATCATCATTAGAAGAAAATCGTATAGATTCTGGGAGCAAAATTCAAAGCTTTTTTTCTTTTTACATCTAGGGGGTTGTACTAATTAGAACTCTCAATTATAAATAATAGAAATACAACTCTAAGTAGCTTAAGCAAAAAAAAGACTATTATAAAGGTTTCTCTTTAACTGTAAGTCATGAATGTGATTGAACTGTATTAACAATTAAAACCAGGTCCTTAGATGCATTTAGGCTTCTCATTTCATCTCTTCTCTTTGCCTTTTTCTGTTTATTTGTTTATTATTCTTGTTCTCGGTATGTAGACCATCCTCCTTTTATTCTGGTCAAATGGAGAGAAACATGACTGACAAAAGCTTCTGAACTTTGCATCAAAAATTCTACCACTGGAGAGAGTCTCTATTTCTCCAGAGTGCCTGGGAGAAACCTTTGATTGGTCCAGCTTAGGTCAGGTGTGCAACTCTAGCCCAGTTATACTCAGAGGCATGTTGGGGAAGGCCTTTGACAGGCCTAGCTTGTTTTAGAATACCTCATACCAATCCCCTGCAGCCAGCTGACCGGGGTGACGCTGAAGGTACATGGATTGGAGGAAAAGAGTAGATCCTAGGAAAGGGGAACTGAGGAGAAAATAGATGACCACCATAGGGATGTACGCCATCCATTCTTTGGAAAAAAAAAATTTCTGATTACCTGTTGCATCCATTATGATTAATTTAGATACAAAAACAGGATGACCAATAACAGTGATTTAAAAACATTAGTCTCATCTAAAAGTAGAGATAAGTGCTCCAGGGAAGCTCCTCAAAATCAACAGGGAGCCTGGCTGGCATGGCTCAGTGGTTGACAATCGACCTATGATCCAGGAGGTTATGGTTCATTCCCAGTCGGGCACATGCCCGGGTTGCAGGCTCAATCCTCAGTGTGGGGCGTGCAGGAGGCAGCTGATCAATGATTCTCTCTCATCATTGATGTTTCTATCTCTCCCTCTCCTTTCCTCTCTGAAATCAATAAAAATATATTTAAAAAAACAAAACACCAGGGTTGTGGGCCTCTTCCATCTTTCTGCCGTGCTATGCCCAGTGAATGGCGTTTGTCTTCCAGGTCACCTGTGGTCCCAGGTGGCAGCTGGAGCTCTAGCTGTCACGTCCACTTTCCAGTCGTCAGGAAGGAGCAAGGGGGAGGAAGAGGGGAATTTTTTCTCCATTTGTCTGTCTCCCCTTTTAAAAAGACTTCCCTGAAATCCCTCTAACATCTTCTGCAAATATCTCATTGGACAGAATTCATCACATGGCCACACCTAGAGGCAAGAGAGGCTGGAGAATGTGTCTTTCAGTGGGATCTATTGATGCTTCAATAATACAGAGGCTCTGTTAGTAAGAACATGAGAATGGGTGTTGAATAGACACTTAGAAGTGTTTACCACATTTACTCTGAGCCAGGCACTGGTGGATGAGAACAAGATGGGTGTGATATGTAAACAGATAACTACAGCCAGTCCCTACAGGGGGCACAAGATGAGGGGGAGAGTCCAGTGCTGGGTGGAAAGATTAGCCTGGAAGGGGAAAGGTGTAGTCCTTTTGTTTTATGAAAGCAAGGAGAGAGAATGAGTGAAAGCAAGTTTATAATGGGGTAGTGATGAGATGCAGGGGCTCCCATGGATTGGCATCTATTGTCCCTGAGAAAACCAGGTGATGGAAGGATTGGGGATGTAAATAATAATGCATAAAGGCAGGAAGTTTCTTTTCACAAGAAGGAGCAATTAAGTTAATGGTTTCAACCCTGGCCGTGCATAAATAACCCCAAAAAGTATCAGTGAAACTGGTGGCGATCAGGCTTCCGTGGTTTTTGCTTCCGTTTTGTTTATGTTCTCAAGGTGATTCTAATGTTCAGGCAGGTGACAACCACTGGTCCATTTCTAAGCAGCTAATTTGGTGTAGGTTGTGAAAGAGCCCTGGACTAGGAGTCAGGAAAGTGAGATCTGCCCTAACTCTGCCACCTCTATACAAATCACCAAGCCAACCCCAGCTTCATTTACAAAATTTACAGGCTGGTTTGAAACTAAAGCAGATGGCATTTAAAACAACAACACACAAATACATACATTTTGTGGATTATCTCTACTTGACTATTTTTAGCGACATATCTTTACACCAAAGTTCCGATAAACTATGAGATGCTTGGTCTTTTAGAATTTAGCTATTTTTTTTTTTTTTTTTTAGTAAGCTATTTATCTAATGTTCTGTAAGGTGAGAACACTTGTTTGTTTAGTCATTTTCTTTAGCACCACACACAATTTGTCTGCCCCTTTCAGTGAGCATCGACCCATGCACCAACAGGTCACCGGTTCGATTCCCAGTCAGGGCACATACATGGGTTTTGGGCTCAATCCCCAGCATGGGGTGTGCAGGAGGCAGTTGATCGATATTGCTGTTTCTCTCTCATTGATGTTCCTGTCTCTCTCCCTCTCCCTTCCTCTCTCTATAAAATCAATAAAAGCATATTTTTTTAAATGTATGCTTGATTTTAGGTGGTGGTGAGTGCCATGAAGAAAGGAAAAGCAGGGGAGGCGAGTAGGAAGTATGGGGGTGAAATTTGCAATTTTTGATGGAGTGACCAGGGAAGGCCTAAAGTTACTGTGCTACTGAGCAATGCATCAGTCTTGGGAAAGAGTATTCCAGGAAAAAGAAAGAGTAAGAAAAATCCTTGAGACCAGTGGGATAGAGAGAGATAAACCAGGTAGAGATTCATAGGTCACTGCAGTGACTTGGACTACTATTATTTAGAGGGATGGGAAGCCATTGGCAGGTTTTGAACAAGTGTTTAGCAGGATCACTAGTTACATCTAGTTCTCTATTGAAGATGGACCTTAGGAGACCTTTGCAATAACCTAGGCAAGAGATGACGGTGGTTTGAACTAGGGTGGTGAAGTTGAGGTGGTACGAAGTGATTTAATTTCAGGATGTATTTTGAAGGTAGGGTAGACTGGAGTTCCTAATAGTGTAGACCTGAGGAGTGAGAGCAAAAAAGGTCAAGATGACTCCTAGATTTGTGATTAATTGGGAAAAATGTCAATACTGTTTATTGAGATGGGGATATCTGTGAGAAGAGAAGGCTTGGGAGATCATCTCATGTTGGGTTCTCCAGGCCATGAGGATGTGCAAATGGATATGTCAGAAAGACAGCTGAATGTATGAGTCTGGAGTTCATGGTAGAGGTCAGGATAATCTGTTTTCTTGGCATGTAGATAATGCTTAAATCCACAAGAATGGACAAGATCACCAGAAGAGAAACTAAGGCCTGGGCCGAGGGCCTCCAGTGTCTGTGACAGAGAGGCTAGCTAGGAGAAACGAGAAAAGGAGGCTGAGAATGAGTGGTCAGAGAAAAAAGTCATGGACTTGTGGTGTCCTTGGAGTAAAGTGGGGAAAAAAGTATTTCAGGAAGGAGAGAGTATTTAACTCAGTCAAATCTTCTCCTCGTCCCCCCTCTCTCTCCCCCTCCACCTCCCCGTCCCCGTCCCCCTCCCCCTCCTTCTTCTTCTATATATTTTTATTGATTTCAGAGAGGAAGGGAAAGGGAGAAGGAGAGAGAGGAACATCAATGATGAGAGAGAATCACTGATCAGCTGCCTCCTGCATGCCCCCTACTGGGAATCAAGCTGGCAACCTGGGCATGTGCCCTTGATTGGAATAGACCCTGGGACCCTTCAGTCCCCAGGCCGACACTCTATCCACTGATCCAAACCAGCTAGGGAAAATCTACTTCTTTTTAAAAATAATTTTTTTTATTGATTTCAGAGAAGGAAGAAGGGGAGAGAGATAGAAACATTAATGCCAAGAGAGAATTATTGACTGGCTACCTCCTGCATGGCCCCCACTGGAGATTGAGCCCTCAACCCAGCCAGGTGCCGTGACTTCCTGGTTCATAGGTCAGCGCTCAACCACTGAGCCATGATGGCTGGGCTCAGTCAAATCCTCTTTAGCAAGGTACACCCTGTCCCAGAAAATAGGACAAACAGAGAAAATATCAAATTCTGATAATGGTCCAAGGTCACACACTTGGCATTCAGTAGATTCAGAATTCAAAAACCCTGACTGGTTGACCTTATTTCAAGCTCTTCACTGGAAAATTTAAAAAAGGAGGTTTAGTTCACCTATTGCAACATTAGTTATATTTGTAGTTCTACATGCTTTTCTGGAATTTTTTCTTTTGCTAAATGAGGATTTTCATTGCTTAGTAAAACAAAATAAACAAAATGGAAAAATAAGAATTTTAAAGAGTGCTTTTAAAAAAATCATTATTTCATTGAAGTTATGAGGATAGGTTGAATCTATCATCTGTTGTATTTCCTAAGCATTTGTGTGTGTGTGTGTGTGTGTGTGTGTGTGTGTGTGTGTGTGTGTGTTTAAATATTATTACAATTGCTTTTCTGCATTACTCTGGGCTTTAGCAAGCTCCTGCCCAGCTCTCACAGGGTTCTGAATATGCTGCCTCTATTCTATCAAATGGAATCTCCAAAGTAGCACAGAATGTGCAATGAATACTAAAAAAGGAAAAGTGAACTTGCAAATATTTGGCAGCGGGCAGCTTCTTAAAATCCTAATCTCCTCATTTAAGAAAACATAAGTGATTTTCAATTTCAACAGCTAAGATAAAATAAATCTCCTACATTGAATCCCATAGTAAAATGAGAACTGAACTTTGTTTAAATTCAGATATGAAGAGGTTTGGAATAAGTATCACATCAGCCAGCATCCAAGGAATATATTACATTTTTCATGTTTACTATGAAATTCTGAACACAGAAACAGAACAGCCGAAGTGTGATAGGAATTTAGGGTTGGTGCTGTTTACTGGGTGAACAAGAGCAGTCCTGTGTTGCTTAAAAGTGCATGTTTTTTGGGGTTTTCTAATGCTATTTCTTTACCTCCTGTTTGCTCCACAAGTCTCCTGAAATGTCCTGCCTCTCCACTCAGGTACCTCATATTCCCCTTCTTTCTATATCCATTTAGGCATTTATCCCTCCCACCCCCAATTCACACACTTGTGTGAAGATGTATATAAGATGAATTATTACAAGAGTGGGTATAATAATGAAAAACGGGAAACATATGAAATATCCAGAATAGGTAAATACATCATAATACATTTATTCTATGAAATACTGAGCAACTATTTAAAGACTGAGATAAAGCTATATATAACAACATCTGAAGATATCCAAGATGTACTGTTAGGTGAAAATAACAAGTCACAGAACAATACAACATTTTTAACCATTAAAAAAATTGGAAAGAAAAACACTAATTTATTGAGAATGACTATTTTATTAAATGTATTGGAGTGACATTGGTTAATAGGGTCATATAGGTTTCAAGTGTACGTTTCTATGATACATGATCTGTATATTTCACTGTGTGCCCACAGCCCAAAGTCAAATCATCTTCCATCACCATATGTCAGGCCTCTTCATCATATTCTTATGATAGGGATGGGGCAAGGAAGCAGGGGTGTACAGGCGGACTGTCACTTTTCACTCCATTGATACTGATATCACTTTGATTTTTTAAAAGCATTTTTAAAAATTCGTTACTGTGTAGCTTGAAAATAAAAAGTGCTTTTTAAAAATTTTACTATTCTTTCCCTCTCACTCACTTCTAATAAAATTCTCAGGCCGGATGTGAACAGAAAGAAAACAGTTGGTTTATTGACTTCCGTGTGTCGTATGGGTTCCAGTGTTTGCTATTTATGATTTCCTTCCTCTGCCCTGACAGAGTCATGACTGTTAGGTGTGCCTTCATGGCTAGAAACAGCATTCTGGTTTGCTTGAACTTTTGAACCAAGGATCTCAGGAAAGAACTGTTTCTCCGACACTTGCTTGATTTAGTTTTTTAAATTTTATTTCTTGTCATAAAGCAAGGGCAGACTTCTTTTTCTATCCCAAGCAAACATGAACCATGTAAGAATAAATTCTCAATTTATTGCTAAATGCTAATTATTAAAATTAAATAATAAGTTGTGTTCCTGAACATAAGCATAAAGGAAATGCATCTTCAGACAGTTGATGGAAATTCTGGATAAAAAGATGCAGAGTAGGTTGAAAAGTGAAATTAGCAAAATGGCTAAGAGAGTCCTTAACATGAAACATTAATTGGGATTTAATGGTGTAATCTTAGCAGCGGGAAAGAGACGTAAGAATATTCTATCAAACCTTTGTTAGAGTTCCTTATAAAATTGCCTTAACTGTGGCATCCAAGAAAGTAGTACACAATCCACACCATGAATCACAATCCAATTATTTTATATTGGTTTCATGCTTTTACCCCCAGAGAGCTCCATAAATTGTTTTTAATCACTTTCTTTTATTTTAAATCAATAGTGTCTGCCAAGTGGATAACATTGCCCATTAAAACATCACCTCCTATAATTGGTATAATTACTTCATAAAGAGATAAACCACAGAACAATTCAACAGTCTTTAGGGTTATAATCTAATTATGTTCACAGCACAATATTTTATTCTTAATGATCAAAAAAAGAACATAAACTTGAACAAAACCCAGACATTTATGATAAAGTAATTGGAAAGAAACAAGTTAATTATTGCATGTAGTACTGCTTCTATTAGCAACCTCTAAAAGAAAGCTCCTTTTTACAAAGTCGTTCAGGGTATAGGAAGTTGTGGTCCCATTAGCTTGGGTTGGCAGCCTATGGCTGAGATGGAAAGTTTGGTACAATCCTGAGGAAGGGGCTTCTTAAGGCTGGGCTGGAGTCCTGATCACCTGGTGTTGAAGAGAGAAATCCTTGGGTTTTCACATGCATGTGTAGGCTGCTTCAGCCATGACCTTCAATCTCTGTTTTAACGGGAGATTTGCTTTCACCTGTTTTACAGTTTGGATTTCTGCAAACAGATTTAATGTCAGTTGCTAAAATTTATTTATGAAAACTCTGCCCTATGCCATAGTCATGTGATTCCTTTTTGTCAAAGAGTGAAAATATAAGAAAAGAAGTTGAGAACACCCTCTGATTGAGCCAGCAGGGCCAGAGAGCAACCCATGTTGCCTGAGAGCCACATGCTAAAACTCATAAGCCTTCTTATATCATCAAATAGTACTTCTAATTTGTAAAAACAAATTCCTAATTTAAAAAAGGATAGAACACACACACACACACACACACACACATACACACTCAAGAAAACACCTCAGAACTGTACCTCTTCCATTGCTTCTATGTAAAAAAAAATAACGAAATAAAAATTAAAAAGAAAAAGAAAAAAGAAGGAAGGAGGGAAGGAAGGAAGGAAGGGAGGGAGGAAGGAAGGAAGGAGGGAGGGAGGGAGGGAGGGAGGGAAGGAAGGAAGGAAGGAAGGAAGGAAGGAAGGAAGGAAGGAAGGAAGGAAGGAAGGGGAGGCAAGGAGCAGGGAAGATACTAGACCAGGAGGAAATTGCATGTCTCTTAGTTTTAGGATTGTCCAGAATTATGATGTCCTGTTTTGCTTCGGCATTACGAAGAATTAACCTGCCTTTCTTTGTATTTATCTTCTCCTCTTCCCTCTCAATGGTATCATTAGGGGCTTTTTCCTCCCTCTTTCTCTCTTCCTCCTTCTCTTTAACCTACACCATGACACATCCATTAGGAAGCAGCAACGTACAAAGATTGTGAGACTTAGAAAGTTAGTAATAAGCCCAAGGGCTAGATGGAAAGATGAAAAGATACACACTTGTCCCCCAAATCTACAGAAAATTCTGCCTGAGGAAGGGAGAGGTGGCAGGGGCAGGGGGTGTTAGGGGCCACATGAACAGGAGAGAAAGAAGTAGAGATATTAGCCTTGGAGAATTTTTCCAGAGAAGGAACTTGTCAGTGGCAAGCTGATTCTCCCACGCTGGCTCCTACGTGTGATTCAGGTGGCAATGGCAGTGTCCCTTTGGGAGGGACTTTCTCTGACTCTCAGTGTAAAGTGACCACCAAGTTGATCTTCACCACACTATCCCATTTTACCTCTCTACACACACTTACTATCTGACATTTTTCTTCTTTACTTTTTTTCCGCTTCTCTTCATCCCCTGTCTTCCCCTTCCCCACTAAAATGTAAACTCCTCGAAGGGCAATGACTTAGCCCCATGGACTGTGTGTTTCTTGCCCATAGAATATAAGTCCCGACGCTGCATGGACTTGGCTGGTTTTGTTCACCTCCATATCACTCAGAGTGCCTAGCACAGAGTAGGGACATTCAATACTACAGAGAATAATCCTATATAATAAAAGCATAATATGCAAATCGACTGAATGGCCGAATAGCGGAACAACCATCTGGACGACCATCCGGATGACCATCCGGGACCACACTATGACACCCACTGGTGCCAGGCCAGCCAGGGCAGGTGCGATGCGATTGGTTGGGGGCCCGGCCATCGCCCCATGATTGCCCCACAGAGGGAGGCCCAGGCCACTGGCCGGTGGCTGCGGCGGGTGGGCGGGCCTCCCTCTGTGAGGGAAGCCCATGTCCCAGGAGCCAGAGGAAAGCCTGTGGCAGCAGCCAGGGGAAGGAAGGAAGGCCTACTCTTGCATGAATTTTGTGCACCAGGCCTCTAATATGAATCATAGTAAGAAAACCCTTGCCCGTTTACCAAGGTTGCATTGTGATGAAATTTTCCTGGAGTTAGGGCAAAGGCAGGCACATTGCCTCTGTTATAGGTATTGCTTCAGTTTTTAGTCCATTGGGACCATCAGGCCGAATGGCAAAGTGCCTCCTTGGTGCTGAATAGTGATGTGGGTGTGGGGAAGACACCTTAGAAAGGGAAAGCAGCCCAGAGAACAAGAAGTTCTAAAGGAGACGTTCACTGTAACAGAAGCATATGCAGATCAAACAATGCTGTAATTCTTTAAGCTTGACAAAAGCTTTTTTAATGTGCGGCAGATTACAATTGTACTGAAATACACTAAGAAAATATTCTTCACATGCTAACAGATGCCATCATCATGTTGGTAAACATGAAAGATTTATCTCAGTCTTTTGTTATTTCTATCTCAAAAGCTACCTGCCTCTTTGCTTCACTATAATTTCCCTCTGGAGAAGAATAAAGCAAAGACATATGGTGATTTACAAATCACGATATTTCATATTGGCATTTCATTCGTGATTTAAAATATACTTTCAGGATATGTAAAGTACAACTATTATGTACATATTTTAGGAAAATAGAATTTCACAGCAGGGGATATGTTTTTAAAACTGTGAGTAGTAATATTCCATTTTTGAAACAAAATGGCTTTATAAATGATATAAAGTAAAATAAAGAGGACTGTCAATGCAAAAAAAGAGATGATACGATAAGTTACTTACATGCTGGACGTTAAGCAGCTTTCACAGATAGGGTGACCATATGATTTATCATCCAAATGGGATGCTTCTGAGGGTGAAAGGGTGCGCTGATCTTATTTCACTCTGGGACAAAAACCAGGGAAAGCAGGATGTATGGTCATCCACCTCATGAGGACACTTAATGACAACAAAACTGCTTTTAGCTTTTTAAAAAATTAAATGTCTCCTTTTTTATTTTTAAAAAAAGCCAAAAACAAAATAACTTGCTCGTGTGCTACACACATGGTAGGCAACTGGTCCTTTTTTAAAATTAACTGCTTGACTTGTTCTAATAAAATTAAGCGATTTAATCTGAATATAAGTTATTGTTAACAACTGTAGGAGAGAAAGAGGAATTCAGGGGATAAGCTACCCTGTTTTCAAATTGTTCTGATAATTAAAAAAGTGTTCCCCTTGACCACAAAAATTAATCACAATAGAGAAGTCTGCTGAGTACCAATTCTCAACTTAAAATATGCACTTCATATTTCTAAGATCTCCGACCTTTCAATATTGACCTGGTTGGCAGGTCATCTCGTCTCAGCCATTATTGATTGTGGCCATCACAAGCACTGTGTTGAGATGATTGACTCTAAAGCCACCTTAGGTCTCAGCAAAAGGCATGTAGTGATCAATTAGTGATGTCTGCAGGAGACATGGCATAGGAAGCAATGGAAGGTGTGGCCAGTATTTAGAAATATATCTGTATTAACAGTAATTTTCTGACATATATCTAAAACATAATTGAATCCGAAAAAAATTACACCTTGATGATCCTGCATCTGCTACCTCATTAATTCTACTATCGTGTAATTAATACACCAACTTTGCCACAGGAGAACAATGCTATCACTCTTGACTCGAATAAAAATAACCATCTCATGATTTCCACACATCATTGTTTGAATAACTTCCTTAGTTCATAATCAAAATAAGGAAAGATCCTGTAAGACTTTGGGCAAGTTACTAAAATGTTTGTATCCCACTATAAAATGGTGATAACAAAACAAAACAAACAAAAATAAACCAAAACAAAATAAGGAAAGATCAAATCCCTAAGGGCTGAATAGCAAATAGTAGAAAAAAATAATACAGCAAACATGCTAATTAATTGCTCCTCTGTTTCTGTCCTTTGCTTATTTTGCTATTGGGGCTATGTTTTTATCTACTCAAGATAATTTTAAGCAATAAAGTGAAAATTAAACTTGCCTCTCCCTGGCAAGCTAATATTAATGTCTTGGTTTTAAATAACTATTTTCAGCATTTACTTCACTGCCATATATTTTGTATTATTTATCCTTCCTACAACAGAGAGAGCTGTTCTGTGCCTGGCATGGAGGGAAAATGAAAAGGATATTATTGATTTTTTAAAAAAATACATGAGGTGTCCTTAATATTGTTACTTTTTCTGTGACCATAAAGTATATTCCATCTTTGGATCTTAATTCTCTTATTTATAAAAAATAGGGCAGAATTAAATTTATGTTGAGGGGGAAATTCAACTTCAGATTGCAAGGCAGCTTTCTCACATTAATTTTGACTACACAGTTCTACTTTTCCAAGAGAGACATCCTATTGAAGCAGTTTTCCAAAATATTTTGTGGGAAATAAGAATTAATAGATGGCAACTCCTCATTCATGATCCCCAAACAGGAGACAAATTCATCGGGCAGCAGGGTCTGTTCTGGAAGAGTTTCATTGGGGGAAGCATTTTCCAAAAGCATGGTGGTTTCATCCTCTGTCGAGTTTTGCATGTCAGAAGGACTGCATTCTCCTTGATTTAAAATGAGGCTTAATTCTTCAAGAAATAGTGTATTGTTTAATGAATTCATACTTGAGACAGAAAGAGCAAAATTAGGGTATTTTTTAAAAAGGGCATTTTTTCCCAGGTCTAAGGAACCAACTGTTGGTTTGAGAGTTGAGGAATCGGTGTCATCATCATTGCTGAAATGGTCTTCCTCAGTGAGAAAATTCGAAATCTGGGGTTTATATCCCGTGTTGATATCAGGAATATACACAACTGTAGTACTGGCGAGCAGTGACTTTTGCAGGCACTCTGTTGTCTCCAGGGCTCCTGTATTCCTTCCTTTCTTGCAGTCCATGGGCTTGTGTTCTTCTTGGAGAAAGATTTCTATCTCTGTAATCACTGGATCAACATATAGGACCTGTTCGCTGGAATTACTATTCATAAATTCACTCTTTTCCTGGGAAGAAAAAGCATTGTTTTAATTTACAAAAGACATTTAAAGGGGCCAGCTGGATAACTGGATAAGGACTGGAATTCTAATTTCCCTCAACTTTCCTTTCCCTCTCCTGTTTCTCATATTGTTCATCTTCCCATAGGATTTTCTCCTTTGTTACCCTGCTTGAATCCAAGCCTTTATTAAATTCTCCCTTGAAGAGACTGAAGGAAAGGAAAAATAAAAATAATCCCTGTCTTAAGGACATGTCTTGGTTTAAAATTTTTAAAAAGAAAGCGTTCTGCATATTGTTTCAGGGCCTTTTAAAATTTGGGTTTTGAAATATGTTGGAATATCTTTTAATATTATGGAGCCTTACTACAAGAAAATATTTGGCTGCTTAAATGAAAAACTGTGGTAGGGGGAGAATCCTATTTCGCTTTCGTTTGAGACTAAGGTTGTAAGAAGTGTTTTGAATTGAGTTTCTAAAGCTGTGCAGCTGCTCCCAATTCAGACACATGTGTGGTAATCAGGAGGGTAGATGAAGAAGATTTTTATTTGTATAAAAGTCTGATCATTCTTCTGGGTAAGAAAAGGTCTTAAGGTTTTCCAGCTGATGGCTGGCTTCCCAGGGCACATAGCTTCCACCCAACACAACTGTAAAATTATAGCTTCTGCTGTGGACTAAATGTTTGTGTCCCTCCGAAATGCATGTGTCGATGCCCTAATCCCTGATGCGATAGAGTTCTCCTGATTGAATCATTTTTCACATGCTTGATTTGATCTTGTATTGTTTTGTGCAGTAACACACAGTACATGCTTATAGCCTGGGACCAATAGTCTGTACCATATAGCCTATGTGTGTAGTAGGCTGTACCATTATGGAAGTGCACTCTATGATGTTTGCACTAGGACAAAATTGTCTAATACATTTCTCAGAACATATTCCATCATTAAGCAGAAGATGGCTGTATATACTATGTTTGTTTTCTTTCCTATACAGACATACACTATGACTTCTCTTTGGATAGCCAATTTTCCAACTTCACTACTCTTTTGCTTTGGGGCCTTTATTAAATAAAATAAGGGTTACTTGAAAACAAGCACTGGAATACCACCAGTCAATCTGACAACTGAGATGGCTACCATGTGACTAATGGGCAGGTAGTGTATATAGTTGGATACACGACAAATGCTCAGAATTGGCACAATTTAAAACTTATGAATTGCTTATTTCTGGAGTTTTCCATTTCATATTTTTGGACTGCAGATAACTAACAGTGGGAAAAGCAAAACCGTGGATAAGGGGGAACCACTGTAGTTAAAGGACGGATGAGGTCAAAGGAACTACCAGCCGGAGGCAAACTACGGCCCGCGGGCCGGATCCGGCCCGTTTGAAATGAATAAAACTAAAAAAAAAAAAAAGACCGTACCCTTTTATGTAATGATGTTTACTTTGAATTTATATTAGTTCACACAAACACTCCATCCATGCTTTTGTTCCGGCCCTCTGGTCCAGTTTAAGAACCCATTGTGGCCCTCGAGTCAAAAAGTTTGCCCACCCCTGATACTAGACACTGCAGGAAACTAAGAATACAAGGTGACTGTGTTCTGGGGAAGGAGGTGGTTCCCCACTTTAGGCTGGCAACTAAGTGAGGAAGTGGGTGGGAGTCAAACCACAACGAAGGACACAAGAGACCAACGGGAACTATTCCAGAGTGAGGGCCGTAAAGGAAGAAGAGGATCTGATCACGAGGGATCAGAGACATTTCCTTGAGCCATAAGAAGCTCCCAATGCCCTAGTACAATTAATAGGGGAGCAAAAAAGAACTACTAAGTGGAATGAATATCAAGACTAAAGTATTTGTTATCTGTAATTTGGTGAATGTACGTTTGTCCTTCAGCTAATTAACCTTGTACCTCATTACATATGTGGGTTCAGTTGTTTAGATCACCCCTCCACTGTCAGCCATCCAAGCCCTTTCTCTCCTTCCTGTATCCAGAGACAAAGATCCCTCCTCCTGCTCAGGGTGGATTTTCCACCTCTTTCTTTTAGACTAGTGGTTCTCAACCTTGGCTGCACATTAGAATCACCTGGGAATCTTTTTAAAATCCTGATTTCTGGGCTTCATCCTCCGGAAATTCTGTTTCTTTGTTATGGGGTGGGGCCACAACATTACTAACAAAGAAACAGAATTTCTGGAGGATGAGGCCCAGAAATCAGGATTTTAAAAAGATTCCCAGGTGATTATAATGTGCAGCCAAGGTTGAGAACCACTGCTTTAGACCATTCCCTCCCTTCTTCTTCACAGTCGTGTTCAGTCACGTTCCCCTCTCTGTAATAATCTTTCTCAGGCCTGTCCAATTTAGTACAAACATGCTTCTGACTCCACACCCCTCTGGAGTTACTGTTATTCATTCATTGCACAAGTATTTGAAAGCTGACCACATGTCAGCATAGCCCCTTTCTTCCCTTCCCTTCTAGACAGCACTCATCAAAAGATGTCTCCACCCTTACTCCCCACTTCCTCCTTCTCCATTCACTTCTCAACTGAACCTCTGGCCCACGATCACCAATGACCTGCTCCTTGTCACTCCATGGACTCATTTTATTTCCTGTGTCTTATAGACCCCCTACAAATGAGTCAGCACTATGGATTCTTGCTTATTGACACTTTGTCCACACCTCACTGTGCTCATTTCTCTGACCCCCCCAACTCTGCCTCTTTTCTAGGACCATGTCTATTTCAATTGAAAACTCCCACAGGCTCCTCATTGTCTTTAGCAGTAGTTTTCAACCCCTCAATAGTGTTCTCAACATTGGCCATGAAGTGGAATCATTTGGGAAGCTTTGGAAAATACTGTTGCCTGAGTCTCCCCAGACCCATTCTCCGCCCCCAGAGATCCTGGAATGGGCCAGGGTTCTAATAAGCAACCAAAGCTGAAAACTGTTGCCTTAGAGCAGTGGTTCTCAACCTTCTGGCCCTTTAAATACAGTTCCTCATGTTGTGACCCAACCATAAAATAATTTTCGTTGCTACTTCATAACTGTAATGTTGTTACTGTTATGAATTGTAATGTAAATATCTGATATGCAGAATGGTCTTAGGTGACCCCTATGAAAGGGTCATTCGACCGCCAAAGGGGTTGCGACCCACAGGTTCAGAACCGCTGCCTTAGAGAAATGGGGAAGGAGTTGACTAATGGGCTGGCTTGCCGAAGCTCCAAATAGAGCCATTTTGTCTTACAAATACTAGTCTTCCTCACATCATTTGAACACGGGGTTCCTAAGCTAAAAATACAGATTTTATTAAAGTTTTGGTCAATGGAATGAAGTTCCATAGCTGTAAGACCTTTTGTGATTTTTTTTTTTAAATACATTCTATTGACCCTTCACAGAGAAGAAGGGAGAGAGACACAGAGCCAGAAACATCGATGAGAGAGAAACATCCATCAGCTGCCTCCTGCACACTCCCCACTGGAGATGTGCCCGCAACCAAGGCACACGCCCCTGACCGGAATCGAACCTGGGACCCTTCAGTCCGCAGGCCGACGCTCTATCCACTGAGCCAAACCGGCCATGGCATGATCTTATCTCACTCACCATTCCAGTATTTTTCCAGGTACTCCTCGTGTAAATCCTTTTGATAAAGCAATACCCAGCACACTCCTCTCCCTTCTGTGCTTTTGCTCAGGTTGTCCTCTCGATTTTAAACATTCTCTGTATCTTCTGAGCAACTCCTATTCATCTTTCAGTATACTCTTGTCATGTCTCATCTTATTCCTGTCACTGCACTTACATCACTGCATTGCAATGCTTGGATAATGTGTCTGTCCCATTGACTAGGTTTTGAGTCTCTCGATGGCCAGGCCAGAGTGCTGGAAAGTAGGAGCACACACAGCAGATTCTTTCCCTTCACTCGTAATCATCAACAGTTCCTCCATAACCAGCAAAGGCCCATATGTCCTCAAGGTCTTCTGGCTCACCCTTCTCTTCTTTGCTGAAGCGAACACCTGACCCCACCCCTAGTGACACCTGCCCTCATAGTCCTCACACATTTATTTTCTCAAATTCCATTGGGTCTCAGGAGTGAAGTGGTGTCCTCCTAAGCTCCACCTGCTTCTCCAATCTCATGAAAACTCCTTTGGGTCTGTGAGGCTCATTCAATTGAACCTTTCTGCCCTCTTCCGTTGGTCCCTGAAGACACCTCCCAATTTCCTGGCCACCAAGTGACTCTGGCACCTAGTTAACAATCTTTCACTTCACTTCACTTTTCTTTCCCTCTATCTCTATCTCTATCTCTATCTCTATCTCTATCTCTATCTCTATCTCTATCTCTATCTCTATCTCTATCTCTATCTCTATCTCTATCTCTATCTCATCTCTATCTCTATCTCTATCTCATCTCTATCTCTATCTCTATCTCTATCTCTATCTCTATCTCATCTCTATCTCTATCTCTATCTCTATCTCTATCTCTATCTCTATCTCTATCTCTCTCTTCCTTTTATCTTTCTTTATATTGTTGACATTATTACAGAAGTCCCCAAATCCCTACTCCCCCCTCCACCCACACCCACCCTCTCCTTCCTCTGGCCCTAAGCACATTGTTGTCTGTGTCCATGCATATATGTTCTTTGGCTATTCTCTTCTCCTTCTTTCATCATGTTGAATAGCTTTTTTTTTTCTGTCTCTCTTTTCTTTTACTAATTCCATTCTCTCATCTCTTAAGTATGATTTAAAATATGTATTAGTTTGGTTCTACATATGTTTATACAGTTATGCTTATATGTACACACATTTGTTTATTGAAATGGAAATTCTACTCTATTGAGCTGCACTCTTGGACACAGCTGCCGTTTAGTTTTTATTTGATGGTGTTTAGTTACCTGTAGCATTTTCACAGCATTACTGTTCTTCATACTAGGAATGTCTTCATGAAGCCATTTTGGTATTAGCAATAACATTCTTCTTTTAATGCTAAAAAGCAAAAATGTATATTAGAAGCATTTTACTTGAGGATTGGTGTAGGCAATCCTATGAGAGATTAGAAAATCAACTTGAATAGAATGCATAATAAAATCAAGCTTTCTGAAGCAGAAGCTAAGATTTTAATCTCTTTAAATAGTTAAGTGGGAAGTTGATTCAATGTCTGCAGGGATTTTTCTCTTCTCTCTATTACTCTGCTTCTCTCTAATGAGCCGGGACATTTCAAAACACTCACGCTAGATTCAAGATAAGTGAGAGAACAACCCTGGAAGTGAAAACTGTACATATGTTAGATATGGCAAAGCATGATGAGCAGGAGATCTCAGTGTGGAAAGGTTTGGAAAACTTAAGGGATATTTTGTAGAACTTTCCAAGATGACCACAACCACAGAAAAATATTACAGAAGAAAATGTTATATAATAAAACCATTTAATTCAAGCTTTTCTAATTCTGAATTTGTAATGATTCCAGGTAGGCTTGAGATGATAGTGGTGGTTCAGACTTTCTTTATGTGGATGGAATCGGAGGACTGGGAAACTGTCTTACAGTATTGTGGCACAGTGAGAATGCATTTTTTATTTAGCCTGTGTACTTATTTAGGATCACTGGGGTGGGGTGATGGAAAGAAGAGGGAGAAGCTGTGTACAACCCACTTCTTCCCCAAAGCTATCCCTTGGCACTGCCACTGTGTTGGAAGCATTTTCTGCATTTATAGTAAAAATTGATTTGAGAAAAAGATTGTATCAGGAACTTAGAAGAGACTAAACTGATCTATGGTACATTTTCCCATGGTAACAGTGCATCCATTAACAACAGATCAGACTTGTTAATCTGTTTAAGCAGCTTCTCTTTGGACTTTTACTAAGTAACAACCAAAATGTCTGAAAGTACTTCGCTAGGCCAATTTGACCTTGAACTGTAGGGTAAAAATAATTTCCTTACACATTTATGCAATGTTTCATGATTCAGCTTTCTTACTAATTTACACTCTCTTTCTATACCTAAAATTAGACCAAATTAGTAAGTTCATGCTATTGTAGAAAAGTTTTTATACAGCTGCTGATACAGTAAGAATATCTATATAGAGAGAGATATCTATATATATATATATCCACTCTTAGTTTCATTATTTAAAATGTTTTACTCTCTGTTTTCTAGCTCTATTTCTGAAATAAGGCTTATATAAATAATGTATCATTACAGTAAATAACAGTATCTGCTAATATGTACAATACTTATATTGGAATTATCTCTTGTTCTTTTATCTTTTTAAAAATAATACATATTTAAATAATTAAATTAGCAAAGAATTGTCCTATTTTTTTATTTGTCATTATCAACAGAAAGCTAATTCTTAGATTATTCTTAGTAACAAATTTACTGTTATTTAAAATTTCTCACAACATAGACTTCTCAGGTAACACAAATATGAATATTTGTATGTGGTATAAGTTTGAATATTAAAATATTTCAGAGGGCTTTGTAGTTGAGTATATTTTAAAACAACTGAAAGTAAAGTTCCATATTCATTTGCCCAAGGTACAAGGGATATGTTTATTAATGTGTAATTTAAATACTTAATTTCTGAGGAAGAAGCCTACATACATTTTAAAAATCACTAGTATACTTTATGTAGAATAGCTCATTCTAAATCATTCTACTGTGTTTTGATTATAAGTTTAAAAAAAAGAAAGTTTATCTCATGAAACAAGGGATGGCAAAAAAGAGAGACTCAATGCCAATTAGCACAGTCATATGTGTTAAAATGTGTGTGTCATTGATGTACTGGGAGACTGCCACATGAAACAACATATTATAAATATGTATTCAGCGCATCTAGTAAAATTTAGGAAATGTAAGGCCTTGCTTTCCTCAAAGTCTCATTTTTAAATGATGAAGCGGAGATCTTTACCCATACCGTATTTCAGGGAAATGACTGAAGAAGGCCAAGGACGGGCATTGGGCCCACATGCTAAAACACTAACACAGTGGGCATCCAGTGATGAATTCAAACGGTGCTGCACTTCTCTTCGCACTGATCCAGGGAGCGTGTCTTGGTAGAATTCAAGGCAGGCTATGATATGACTTAACCACTCTAAAGAATCCAGGTGTTGTGGCTCAGTGGTTGAAGCATCAACCTATGAACCAGAGGTTACAGATCGATTCCTGGTCAGGACGCATGCCCAGGTTGTGGGCTCGATCCCCAGAAGGGAGCGTGCAGGAGGCAGCCAATTAATGATTTTCTCCCATCATTGATGTTTCTATCTCTCTCTCCCTCTCCCTTCCTCTCTGAAACCAATAAAAATATATATATATATATATTTTTTTTTTTTAAAAAAGAAAAGAATCCAGGCACTGTAGATAAACTTGAGGGCACAGTGAGAAGGCTGTGTAGTGAAAGAGAGTACATGGGCTTTGAGATCAGCCAGGTCTGGACTCCTGGCTAGTGCTTGGGCTGACCACCTAACCTCTGTAAACCTTGTGTAAATCATCTGTAAATTAGACAGGGTCACTGTGAGGATTAAATGAGTGACATTTGTAAAGAGTTTGGCATAACTGTTCCTTTTGTTTTCCCTTCCTCTGAATAAAATTGCTGATGGCTTTTTCTTGTAAATAACTGAATAAACTACATTTTGGTGGCACAAATATATGATCTAAATCAGAAAAATAGAAATTCTGTGAAAACCTACCCAGTTCGGAGTGATTTGTTAAATATCCCAATCAAAGAAAGAATTGAAAACACAACGGCAAAGGAGACCATTCCTGATAAAAGTCCAATGTCTTGTTGCCTGTTGTCTGAGAGGAAAGAAAAATAATTTCAGCTAAGCATCAGTGTCCATGCGATATCAGAATCATTGCGCTCTCTCTACTCTCCTCAAAGCGAAGGTTTGCATATATCTGATGTCAGCGGGTTTCTGGAAGTGCAACTCTAGCAAATGTGGTCAGCATTAGACATTCTTCTGAGCTAGTGCGTGCATATTTTATATAAAAAGGTTTAGTGATGAGCCAAATGGGGTTCTGACACAAGTGAGAATTCTCAATTGCTTGTAACAGAGTCTAAAGCTGGCCATAATTATAACTGAGGTTTTGTTGTGTGCGGTTTTTAACCTTTTGTGTGAGACAGAAGTTGTATACAACTTGTCATTTCTTCAAAATTGATTGTTCATGATTTTTTTTTCCTGCTGAGAAAGAGCATTCACTCTACTTACTAGTAGAACAATATATGTAATAAGAAAAAAATATAAATTGTTATACATCTTGCACTCACATTTTATTTTAAAAACAATGCTAGCTTTCCTCACATTTTGAAGTTGAATTAATCCCTGAAATCTTTAAATAATTAGTATAATATATCCAACATGTGTTACCTACCAAGATCATCACACCTTCTCCCTATTTTCTATTTTTAAATATAGACTGTAATTGAGAAATGACTTATCACACTGGAGTTTGTTCTGAGCCGTGCTGGGTATTAACCTCCATTCCATCCCTCTTCCTCTCTCCCTTTGGCAAATGTGTATCAGATACTTACCACGAGGCAGACACTGTGTTGGCCCTCCTCTAGTTATTTCCCTGCCGCACCTACCATACACTTGCAGCTCCTCTCCTAAAGCCAGTTGGAGTCAGAGGCTTAGATTACTCCAGAGCTCCAGTGGAATATGAAATCAGTGTTTTCCTGGGACTAAAACACAATTGCTGAAGATTTCATGCAACTAATGGAAGATACTGACTGCCACATACCCTTGGGCATTAGTGCCTGGAGGAGGATAGAGAATCCCCACATTAATATCAGACAGGCAAAGGGGACCAGGATAAAGCAGAGTGACCCGAGATGCCTGGGTTTGAAATGGACTCTGCCACTTATCAGCTCTCTAACCTCAGGGCATCATTATAAACTTGCTGAAGCTCAAGTGTCCTCTTCTGTAGAGTAGAGGTAATCATACCTGTCTCGTAGAGCTGCCTTGAGCTCCTAGCCTCCACAATTCGAGCAGAGATATCAAGGTGCAGGTCTGTGTAGGCATCTGTAATTAGGGATCTATACTGAACCTAAGTACTTGCCTTGTAATTGATTCACATGTACAAGTTCAGAGTACTCATACCTTGCTTCGTGTTTCTTTATATCACGTACCGCCGCCTGACTTTATTCTTCTTGTTTTGTTTGTTGTTTTCCTCTCCACCCTTCCCTCTCCCCCTACCCCCCCCCCCCGCCCCATCTATCTAGAATAGAAACTCCATGAAGACAGGGGGCTTTCAGCCCCGCCAGTGTTGCTCAGTTGCTAGAGTGTTGGTGTTGCTTAGTTGTTAGAGTGTCGGCCTGTGGACCCAAGGGTCACAAGTTCAATTCCCAGTCAAAGGCAGGGTTGTAGGTTCAATCCCCAGCCCCAGTTGGGTACCTGAGGGAGGCAACCAGTCGATGCATCTCTCTCACAGCGATCTCTCTCTCTCTCTCTCTCTCTCTCTCTCTCTCTCTTTCCCCCCTTTTCCCTCCCTCTGTCCCCCCCACTCTATTCCACTTTCTCTGGAAATCAGTGGGGAAAAAGCCTCAGGTGAGGATCAACAACAACAACAAAAGACAGGGGTTTTGTTCACTTTTTTCACTGCTGATTCCCCAGCACCCAGAACAGTGCCTGGCATATAGTAGTTGCTTAATAAGTATTTGTTAAATAAATAAACAAAAGTCCAAAAAATTGTTAATATAACCTGCAAAAATTCTTATGCTATTCCTGTTAGATTTCTATGCAAGGAGAAAAATGGTCTATCCATGGTCAGTAGTGAAATAGTCACGCCTACAGTTTTTCAATTTGAAATTTCTATTTAGAGTTGTATTTGCCCATTGCACAACCTACAACCTGATCTAATATCTTTTTATGCCTAAAATATTTAGCTATGCTCATCAATGGAAAATCTTGAGTCATACTAACAAATAAAATAAGATCTTGATTGTATGAAAGACTTCAGAATTTGAAAAATAGGATTTGAATTTTAGTCTGTCACCTAATGTGAAATGGCACAAGTTCCTCAACCTCCCTGAACTTTAGTGTTCCCAACCAAAAAAATACATATGTAACACTTAACTCACCAGGTATTTTGAAGATTAAAAAAGATGATGTATATAAAACTTCTACTACATGGTAGACACTGAAATAATGGAAATGTTTTAGAAAAACATTTTGGGGTCTTGAGCCCTAGCACCAATTAAAATGAAAACATATTCAACACGGAGCAAAATCTGGTAAAATCCACCTACATCCACCACTCCTTAAATTCAATTTTAAGGAGATCTTTGTTGATTATTTTCCTATAGAAAGTATATAGGCAATCTTCTTATCAAGAAAGGTATGCCTGACACAATTTTTCAGTAGGGAGAATTCAAATAAATGATTCGTTAAAAACCACTATAAAAACCCACATTGCATTTTCTCACCAGAAGTGAGGTGTCCTTTAAAGATGGAAGCAACTCGAAGCCCAGAATTCTGAGTGTCATGTTGGAATGATTTCGGTGTGACCAGGGGAACTTAAAGAAAAAGAAAATAGCATCAGCTTTTATATCTTCACTCAGGTTACCCAATTTCCTAAGTTTCTTTACTCATTTGGAGATGATGAAAGTAAGTCAGTAACTTTAATAGGCTTAAACGATGGAATAAACTCAAAGGCCTTCAACTGTGTCTTTTCTTCTTGTTGTTATTTAATTGGGTAAATCCCAAAGGAGGAAAAAAAAACAATAGAAACTACTTAGGGTTTATAACACTTCAAGGTGTGTCTGCTAATTTGATGAGGCTTCTAGGCAGCAAATACCAAGGAGCTTCATTTCTTTCACTGAGCCAGAAAAAAAATGTACAGTAACTGGTCTCTACTTTATTCCTTCCAATAGACGATGCAATAAAATTCAGGCTTCCTTGCGAGCCCCCAACATGTGTCACTTTTGCCTTTGCACAATCTGTGAGATGCTGTTAGTGAACAGCCTCTAGCCACCGTAGAGGAGGCTCAGTTTTGATTAGCAGACACTCTGGAGGTTGTAACACGGGGGAGGAATGCCACTAATGACCTCCCCCTGCTCCTTTCCACTGGCAAGGATCTTGCCCAGCCCCAGCTGGTTATAAAGGTTGTCAGGACACTACTAATGAAAGCTTCGGACCAGGGTGGGGTGAGCAACCTTGGCTTCGAACTCGCTTTCAAGTCTAAATTCAAGAGTACTGGAGCTTCCTTACCCATCTCTTCCCTCCTGATAATTAAAAGCTGCCAGAGGTGACTTTAAGGTCATGATTCTCCCAGCTGACAGAAGAGAATGGTAAAAATGGTTCTAAGCCCTGGATCCCCAGGCGTGCCTCAAGCCCCATTATTCATTCTGATTTCAGAGTTCAAATTCTTCTTTTAAAAAAAAGTACTTAGGAGCCAGGGGGAATCACAACTTGTGGTGTCCTTAGCTGCCACCGAGACATCACACACTTGAATAAAACAAGCTACGTGGCCCAGACAACTCTCTTTGAGGAAAAAATATCATAGAGTTCCAATACAAAGGTTCCTATGGGTCTTTGGAAATGTTCGAAAAGGGATGATCTGGGTGCCGGCACAAGCTCCATTGAAGAGCAGTTTTCTAAGAACAATGGGTAGGGCACTTTAGAAGATGAAAACATTAGAAAAGCCAAAAGATCTTTCCCGTGTTTTTATTCTGGCTTCTCCACAGCAAGAGGGGAATGTTTCACTGTGAATTGTGACAAATCAGAAATTCCCTTCGGCTTCACAATGCTTCATTAAGTCTTTTGTTTCCAGGTATGTGGTTCCATCAAACTGTGAGGGAGCAAGGTTCTGCCCCATGCCCAACAGCCAAGTTTATTCATCTAAATTAGTATTTTATAAGCTTCTGTTCATTCTCGGGGAGCCCATGCAGGAGTCTGCATCTACATTAATTTGAAATTTTAAAGAGAAATGTAACTTTAAAATGTGATACAATTTTCAGTATGCCAAAACCATGGGTTTATAGCAGGGGTGGGCAAACTTTTTGACTCGAGGGCCACAATGGGTTCTTAAACTGGACCGGAGGGCCGGAACAAAAGCATGGATGGAGTGTTTGTATGAACTAATATAAATTCAAAGTAAACATCATTACATAAAAGGGTACGGTCTCTTTTTTTTTAGTTTTATTCATTTCAAATGGGCCGGATCCGGCCTGCGGCCCATAGTTTGCCCACGGCTGGTTTATAGCATATGTTGCTGGATTTCATTTCATTTTCATTATTTTAAAATTAGCATGGATATTTAAGAATATATATTGCTGTTGGCTTTTAACACAGGTTAATGTAATTCTTTTGTATAAGTATAGGTGGTTATTTGACAATGAAACTGATCATTAAAAGCTGTCAGAGGTGACTTCAAGGACACTGTCCACCCAGCTGACAGAAGACAATCCTGAAAATGGTTCTAAGCCTGTGATTTGCATCATATAACAAAATTTTCATATCTGACTAGGTCTTCATTAGCCCTAATAGAGAATAAACACAGTCTTCCTCTTGGGTCCTTTGTCATCATAGTTTCAAATCTACCAGGTTCATTCATTTAAATTAGATTAAATTAAAGTCATTTTAAAAAGAGGCTTAATTATCAGAGAGCAATTTCACAAAGAATTGAATAGCTGAAGTAAAGCAAGTTATAAACAAGAATGTTGTAGAAGAAATCAAGCCAATGGCAAATTTTTTTAGTGTAGGACTGCAATGAAGCCATATGGACTATATTCTTCATGGCATACCGCCACCAAGTGGTTAGGTCATTTCTTAAATAATACTTAATCATTTTTCATTATAAAAGCAGTAACTATAATAAGAGAAAATAATTTGAACAGAGAAAATAAAAAGGAGAGAAAAAGAACAATCTCTAATCCCATCCCCATAACCTCCTTGCTATTAGTAATTTATAGTATTTTCAAGTATTTTAACATACAAACACATTTACAAACACAGAGTGGTGTACACACAAAGATTTTATGATGGAAAAACTATTTATATCAGCTGTACTCATCAGTGTATTGCCTAATGTGCCAGAAAAGCCTTGTGGTGTTTTTATTATTTATTTAATGTCTGCCATGTCATATCCATAATGAGACAATTCTGTCCCTGCAACGGAATATTAAATTATGCCTATTACTCTCACAGTACATACTTGAGTATACTCAGAAAACCCAAATTATCTCTACTTTTTAAAAATATATATTTTATTGATTTTTACAGAGAGGAAGGGAGAGGAATAGAGAGTTAGAAACATTGATGAGAGAGAAACATCAATCACTGCCTCCTGCACACCCCCTACTGGGGATGTGCCCGCAACCAAGGTACATGCCCTTGACCGGAATCGAACCCGGGACCCTTCAGTCCGCCGGCTGACGCTCTATCCAGTGAGCCAAACCAGCTAGGGCTATCTCTACTTTGATAAAAAAAATTTATATAACTTATGTGCACTGACATTGGATACTAGAGTTAATCTTATAGAAGACAGTGTGTTCAAAAAACCAAAATGTGTAGTTTCTTATACTTGGCCAAAACTAGAAACATAACTATATTTATTTTGGCTCACCAAATACCAGCATAATTTAATAAAATCTGCTGGAAGGGATTTGGTTTTAGCGATAATGCATTCCATCTGTTTCTTATGGATGATGTCAAATCAATCTGCTCAGCCCTTCCCTCTACCCTGTCCACCAAGGGGCAAAGGGTGCTTTGTTATGCCTTCTAAGCGATGTACTACACTTTACCTACCTCCTCTCATTTCATCCTCAACAACAACTTAATCAGGTGCATAGTGCTATTGTCCTTACTTTATGGATGAGGAAACAAAGGTGTAAAAAAGGGTAAATGACTTGCCCACAGTCACATAGGCAGAAGTTGCAGAGTGAAAATTTCCATCCAGTTCTGACAGTGTTGCTGGTCACTGGCCGCATTTGATCATCACCTCACTTCTGCCGCAGGCTGGCCCAGGATGGGAAGGCTCAGCCAGCCCTGAGAGCAGCCTCTCCCATGCTGAGACTTAGCCACTGCTCCTCCGGGGGCTGGCCATTAGGGCTCTGAACCCCACCACAAAGGGTTACAGTTGGGCTAACGCATTTAGCACTGATTCATAGAACATTCCAGCCAAGAGTTATTTTTTTCTGAAAACCAACTATTTTCCTTTATTGTACAAACAATGCATACTACTTGTAGGCTGCTTGAAAAGTATGAGTATAGAAAAGAAAATACTGTTTTATATTTGTTCCCAAACAGGAAACAATTATTTTTATATTTGTTAACAATCCTTTATGTATATCTGTACCCTAGTAGTCTTTACTGTTTTTCTTTTTCATTAAATATTATATCATGAACATTTCCTCATTTTATTAAAAATTGTTCAAAACCATCCTAGTAATGACAATGTAATATTTCATCATGTTGCTACTGTATTTGTTTAGTCATTCCCCTGTTGAGGAATGGTGATGGTGTCAGGCACCAGCTTTGGATTCAGACAAAACTCACTTCAAGTCTGGACCCACTACTTGGAGTTGCATGGCTCTGGGCAAGTTGCTTAGCCTCTCTGTGACTCAGTTTCTTCATTTATAAAATTGGATAATAATAGTACTTCACTTGTGAGATTTGATGAAATAGTTCATATAATTCACTTGGCACCATGCCTTATGCAAATTAAAAGATTAGTAAGTGTTTGCTATTGCTATTATTGAACTTTTAGATTGCATACCAAATCCTTATTATTATATTATAGTAATATAATCCTTACTATTATAATTAGCTTTTGGATAAATATCATTGTACACAAATCTTCTTTCCATATCTCTGTTTATTTCCTGAGACTAGATTTCTGTAAGTGGAATTGCTGGACCAAAGGTTATGGACATTTATAAGGTTCCTTTATTTACTTTTTCCCTTGCCAATCTTGCTGTCGGCACTAACCAAGGTCGGCACCATAAAGGCTCTGACCAGAGCTCACACAAGGACCTTTCTAGACCTTTCTCTCAGAAGGTTCTAGATATCAGTATTCAAGAAAAAAGGAGTCATATAAAAAGAGACAAAGGGTATGTTTTTCAAATCATTGGAATTTTTTTCAACCCTTCTTTTCTTAAAACATAAACATCCCTTTTTAGTTTCTTTCTAATCTCCTTCTCCTAATAAGCTCAGCTGCTTCACAGCATTTAAGTGTTATCTCCCCAGGCCAATTTTAGCCCCATGGTTGGAATTCAACATTATTGGGCCATGGGTAGAGATTTGACTCTAGTTCAGGTCATTGGCAAAGCAAAAGGCAATGGCCAGACATACCAAACAGGCACCAGATGCTCAAGGCAGAGAAAAGGATATGTCAGAACAAACTCATTACCACACCTTGAAAAACAAGTCAAACGATGAATCATTTCATGGGTTACAGTATCATCCTTGCATATTAAGGATAGAAGGGTGTGCCTAGACATATTCCAGAGATTATCTTCATGCCTATATTCCTAGCTTGTAAGTACTTGGTACATAGAGGGAGAAGAAGGCAATGGATATATGTATGGCACTCGTATTGTTAAAGAGAAAGAGTAAGAAGAGGGAAAGGTTAAAAGCAACAGCCACCCAGGAAATTTTCTTAAGTGAAGACCACATAGAGGTGAAGGTCTGATGTCAGAGTGTAGCAAAACTTTATATGTAAGAATAAGCAACTTCCAAGTTTTACTCAGTGATTTAAGATTCTTCAAAAGTGCAGCCTTGCTCTCAAGCACAGCATGTACCTACTTCTTTTTTTTTTCTTTTTTTATATATATTTTATTGATTTTTTACAGAGAGGAAGGGAGAGAGATAGAGAGTTAGAAACATCGATGAGAGAGAAACATCGATCAGCTGCCTCCTGCACATCTCCTACTGGGGATATGCCCGCAACCCAGGTACATGCCCTTGACCGGAATCGAACCTGGGACCTTTCAGTCCGCAGGCCGACGCTCTATCCACTGAGCCAAACCGGCTTCGGCTGTACCTACTTCTTGAGTCTGAAGAGTCTAGTGAACATTTGCCATTTTTGTAGTTGCCCAGCACCGGGACATACTTCTTTGTGGCCATATTTCTCTAAAATAAGTAAGAGGCAGGTAGGGCTTTCCAGTCGAGCCTCAGTCGAGCATTAAGTAGATGACCTAAGCCTGGCTCATCAGATGCCCACCTCCCCCAGCTTGCACAGGACACACAGCTCCAGGAAATCACTAGGAATCCAATAAGCATGCAGCAGCTATATCCAAGGTCTGGTGACAGCAGCACCAGAGGGGTCTCCAGGGCACAGGGTAGGCCGTTCTTCTGAGGCCAACATTTTGGCTGTGGTTCTGGCTCTAACGTCCCTTGGATCTTGCTTGTGACCATTTTGCCAGCCTTTCTCCTAATTTCTATCTTCCTAATAATTCTCTTCCTACTTAAGAGAACCAGATTTGATTTCTTTTGCTTGCACCTCCACAATGAATAGTAAGAAATTGTAATAATAGATAGTGTGTGGATAGGTGAGAAGACGTAGCTGGACAAATAATGATCCCCCAAAGATATCCATGCCCTAATCCCCAGAACCTTTGAATAGATTACCTTTTATTGCAAAAGGGACTTGAGATGGGGAAATTATGGGTGGGTCCAATGAAATCACAAGGTCTTTATAAAAAGAAGGCAGGAGAGTCAGAGAAAGAGATTGGGAGATGCTATGCTTCTGGCTTTAAGATGGGGCCACAAGCCAAGAAATGCAAGCAGGCTCTAGAACTGGAAAAGGCAATGAAACTGGTCTCTCTTAAAGCCTCCAGAAGTAACACAGCCCTGCTGATACTTTGTGTTCAGCCCAATGCTACTGATTTTGGATTTCTCACCTCCCGAACTGTAAAATAATAAATTTGAATTGTTCTAAGCTACTACGTTTGTGATAACGTGCTACACCAGCAACAGGAAACTAATACAGGAGATTATTACTTCCTCATGGAAAAGCATAATTTTTAGCCTCTATCAGTGGGTTGCAAACTTCAGAGAGATTGTGAAGCAGTTTTTAGGGTTTTTTTTAAAATTATTTTTTTAATTCTATAGAACTCTGGTGGTTTATTAGAAGAAGAAGAAATAAATGCAGATGAAGAGTCTAAAATGATTAGTATGTTAAGGAACATTGTGTATCTGTTTAACCCAGTTTAGTAAGTATGAATCTACAAATTTATAATCCATCTCAATATGAATTAATCAGAAATCTCTAATTACAAACAGCAGAATTTTTGAAAAGTACCTTCTGCCCAGCCAGTGTTGTTCAATGGTTGTCCTATGAACCAGGAGGTCACGGTTCAATTCCCAGTCAGGGCACCTGCCCAGGTAGTGGCTCATTCCCCAGTAGGGGGCGTGCAGGAGACAACTGATCAATGATGTTTTTATTTCTTCCTCTACCTTCCTCTCTGAAATCAACAAAAATATAAGAAAACTACATTCTATGTGCCAATACCCCCTAATTTCATTATATTTAATATCACCTATATTTAGCTGCATTGATATAACATTTGTTTGCTTTTTTTCTTTTAGTCCCTAGAAGTCCTGAAAATTTAATGAGAATCTTTATGGAGTCATTGATAATGCAATGACCAATAGTGTTTTGTGGGAACAAAAAACAATGTGGTTTAATATCTTGCTCATACTTGCCTTCCTTTGGAGAATTGTCAAAAAATTAAAAAGAAGAATATGATTTCTCTGGGAAACTTTTCTACTGCAAGTAGCAATTCAAGCAAGTTAATTAGTCATTATGAAATGTGACTGCCCTTCCCTGGAGCCTCACTTGTCATTAAGGAGATTACAGAGCCTGCACCCTTTCTCCTTGACAAAGGCGTCTGTATTACAGTACCGCCTGGAAAACACTCCTGCCTGGAAGTCCTCTTTTCACCTTTTTTACAGCAGTGGTAGTGAATTTAGGGAATTGCCTTTCATATTTTCAGTGTTGGTTTTCTATGCTGACAAATTATCTTTTCCCCTCTGCGGCTCTTTTGGTAGGGACAGCAGTAATTTTTACAGCTCTCCAGGTGGGTGGTCTAGAAGCTCCAACTTCAACAGCCCTCACTGGCTCTCAGAGCCTCCGCTGAAACCTCACATCCAGAGGCAGGGCAGGGTCTGGCAGAGGGATAATGTGGGATACGATGGTTCACTAGAGCAGTGGTCTTGCCTCCCTGCTTGTGGGGATTCCGGGCTCCTGAAGTGGGCTGGGGTGGTTAGTGACTCAGGAAACAGTGGGCAGGGGGAAGAGGGCGCAGAGGTGACCAGATAGTACAAGCGATAATGGCCTGAGGTTCTCAGAGCCAATCCTTTTCTGCCCCCTCCAAAACCACTGCTGATACAGAGTCTTCCAGTCCAGGATCATGGAGTATCATGTTTATTTGTGTCTTTTTCAATTTATTTCATCAATGTCTCGTAGTTTTTCATGGATATGTCTTTCATCTTCTTGGTTAAATTAATCTTAAGTATATGGTTGTTTTTGGTGCTATTGTAAATGAGATTTTTTCTCAATTTCTCTTTTCAATAGTTCCTTCTTAGTATAGAGAAGTGCAACTGATTTTTTTTTTTTGGTATATTGATTTTTTATCTTGAAACTACTGAATTTGTTTATTAGTTCTAATAATGTTTGGTGGAGACTTTAGGGTTTTCTGTATATAAGATCATGTTATCTGCTAAAAAGAGACAGTTTTACTTTTCCCCCAATTTGCATATTTTAAAAAATTTCTTTTTCTTGCCTAATTGCCCTGATTTGGACTTCTAATACTGTGTTAATAGAAGTGGTGAGCATGGGCATCCTTGTCTTGTTCCTGATTGTAGAGGAAAAGCTTTTAATGTTTTATTATTGAGTATGATGTTAGCTGTGGGTTTGTCATAAATGACCTTTATTATGTTGAGCTACATTCCTTCTATACATAATTTGTTGAGAGCTTTTACCATGAAAGGATGTTGAATTTTGTCAAAAGCTTTTTCTGCATCTATTAACACAATCATATGATTTTATTCTTTATTTTGTTAATGTGGTGTATCACATTTATTGATTTGCATATGATGAACCATTCTTTTTTGTTTATTTTTTATTTTTATCGGCTTCAGAGAGGAAGGAGGAGAGAGATAGAAACATCAATGATGAGAGAGAATCATTGATCGGCTGCTTCCTGCACGCCTCACACTGGGGATCAAGGCTGCAACCCAGGAATATGCCCTGACTGGGAATCGCACATGACCTCCTGGTTCATAGGTCGACACTCAACCGCTGAGCCAGGCCGGCTGGCATGTTGAACCATTCTTGCATGCCAGGGATAAACCCCACTTGATAGTGGTGTACAGTCTTTTTAATGCACTATTAAATTCTGCTCAGTTCTGCCTACATATCCTGCCCACACCCAACATCATTGTTTGAGGCACTTGTCCCTCTTAGAGGGTGTGTCTAACCTCTAGGTGCAGTGGTTCTTACACTTTACTGCAGAAATATCATTTGGCTAGAGACTGAGGAATCTGATTGTGAGCTAATTTCCCAAGCATTTCTAATACAGATGGTCCACAGACCCCACTCTGGAAAGCACTGCATTCTAGACCCTTCATTGAATCAGGACCAGCTGGAAAAACACGAATTGCCCTGTGGTGGTCCTGTCTTGGCCAAAGCCAACTTTTCCTCATCTCAGGCTGCCCTATCCCAAGGTTCCTGGAGTCCTGCAGTTTCATTCTCATCACCTTAACCCAAGACTGCTTCCACACCTTGTATTCATGCCAAAGTGGAAATAATTGATATCAAGTTATGGTTCACTCTTTTCTCATGAATTTTCATAACAAACATGACACTTAAAATGAAGTGCTGTTGGCATAGTTTTATTATTAGCTAATGTGTAGAGGAGGATTTGGTTTGGTGGCTGAGGGGGTGCTGACACAGGGCCCTCCTAGATCTCCTGGGAAGGAGACAGCAGAGCTGTCATGCAGGTGCTAGAACACCACAGCCTGAGTTAGGCCCTGACTACCATTCACCAGCTTTGTAACAGTTGACAAAACTGTGCAATCTCCCTGTGTCTCATATCATTTTCATCTGCACAATTGGAATAATAATTATACTTCTGTAATGATGAGTAAAGGACAATTCATATGTAAAATGCTTATCATATGCGGCCAACACATAGAAAGCATCTAATAAGTGTTAGCTATTATTGTTTACTAGAGGCCTGATGCACGAAATTCGTGCAAGGGGCTCAACCCTCGCAGCCCTGACTCGTCCAGAAGGTCATTGGGCTGTCCTGTCTATTTAACATATTACCCTTTTATTATTATAGCTTGTCCTGAAGTCATCCTGCATTCAGTCACTTAATTAAGCTTTTGCTATTAATAGCATAGAAAAACATGAGTTTCTAACCAGAGAAACTTCTGTGTGTTTGCTAAAGCCTGATATTATATTCTGAGATTAATTTCTTGTTTTTTCTTTTTTATTGTAAGGCTTTGTTTTCCAGTAAAGTCTAAATACTCTGAGGAAGGAAAAGAGGATAATAAATCATTTAACCCTTGCAATAAATGAGTTTGTTTGATTTCTTTTGGAGAGCAGGTTTTCAAAGGTTAAGGAAAGGCAGTATCCAGAGGGAAAGTGATAGAGAGGAATGTTAGGGGCCATACCTACTTCATGGATTGCCCTGCAGTGCCATCTGGGCAGAATTTTGAAAACACATTTTGTGTGTGTGTGTGTGTGTGTGTGTGTGTGTGTGTGTTTTCTTGTGTGTGTTTGTTGTTTTTTTGTTTTTTACAATTTTCATAAGAGTTTATTTGAGTTAAACATATACCAGGGAGTAAGATCTCAAATGCTCCTGGGAATAACAGTTTTGCAGCTTTTAAAAATACATTTACAATGAATAAAGAAATATACATGGAGGAGGAGAAAGCAAGGCGGGAATTGGATTACAGGTTAATTAACAAGATTATGTGCTCTCATTAGGGTTCATGCCACCTTTGAGGGGTATTACTTCTAGTATTTCAAAGGTGTGCACAAGAAAAATGAGCAGGGCTGGCTTAAAACCTTTCACTTATGAAGTTATAGGCCTGGGGAAAACACACTGTTTTGAGATTAATCAGTTCAGTTATCCACACATAATTTTAGCAAACAAAATAGGAAATTCCTGCATAGAGAGAGCATTACTGCCTGGCCTGTGTTTCTTCATATATAAACTTTTAATTACTGGGAAAGTTTGGCTGCTCAAAAAGCCCCATTATCAAACAAGTTGGTTAACTTAAAGTAATAGGAATTATTTTTTTCAATTGTGAAATAATTGAAACTTCAGTTATGAGGTTTCCTTCTTACTGCTTTTATTTATATCTTTATTCATAGTGCTATGTACTTTACTGTTTTTTTATGCTTTTTAAAAAAATATATCTTATTGAATTTTTATAGAGAGGAAGGGAGAGGGATAGAAACATCGATGTGAGAGAAACATCGATCAGCTGCCTCCTGCACACTCCCTACTGGGGATGTGCCTGAAACCAAGGTACATGCCCTTGACCGGAATCAAACCTGGGACCCTTGAGTCCGCAGGCCGATGCTCTATCCACTGAGCCAAACCGGTTAGGGTTTGTTATGCTTTTTTATTGACTGTCTTCTCTAGAATTAAGGGATCTTTGTCTCTGCTCACTGAAGTTCTGCAAGCATCTAGCAAGTGCCTGGTGTCTGGTAGGGCCCAAATAAACATGAGTGACTAAATAAGTATCTTTTCATGAATACCTTTTAAAAAGCAACTGATGCCAAGACCGGTTTGGCTCAGTGGATAGAGCGTCGGCCTGCGGACTGAGAGGTCCCAGGTTCGATTCCGGTCAAGGGCATGTGCCTGGGTTTCGGGTGCATCCCCAGTGGGAGATGTGCAGGAGGCGGCTGATCGATGTTTCTCTCTCATCAATGTTTCTAACTCTCTATCTCTCTCCCTCCCTCTCTGTAAAAAATCAATAAAATATATTAAAAAAAAAAAGCAACTGATATTAAAAATTTACTAATGAGCAATTTGACAATTTGCAACAAGAATCTTAAAATGTGCTTAACTCTTGAGCCAATAAGACCTAAAGGCCAAAGGAGAGTTTATATACAAAGTCTAGTCAAAGAAACTTATTGATATTGGGAAAAAATGCAATAACCTACATATTGTTAAAATAGAGAAATGATTAAATATATTATTATACACCTATAAGTTAGAATGCTGTGCAGCCATTAAGTAGTTTTTAAAAATAAGAACTGTATTTGAACAGTATCCACACTATAGTTTTTATCATTTAAAAATATGTGCAAAGAAAAGAATTAACGTTAAATCCACTAAAATGTAAACAACAGTGATTTTTAGGTTATATAGTACAATAGACTTGCTTTGCTTTTTCAAATAGAAAAAAAGAGATACATTTTCAAAAAGATTTATTTTTATTTTTATTTATTTATTTATTTTTTTATTGCTTAAAGTATTACAAAGGGTATTACATATGTATCCATTTTATCCCCCCGCCCTTGACAATCCCCTGGCCTCCCCTATCCCCCAGTGTCTTATGTCCATTGGTTATGCTTATATGCATGCATACAAGTCCTTTAGTTGATCTCTTACCCCCCTACCTCCTGCCCCCCAACCCTCCCCAGCCTTCCCGCTGCAGTTTGACAATCTGTTTGAGGCAGCTCTGCCTCTGTATCTATTATTGTTCAAAAGTTTAGAATGGTCTCTATTGTCCATGAATGAGTGAGATCATGTGGTATTTTTCCTTTATTGACTGGCTTATTTCACTTAGCATAATGCTCTCCAGTTCCATCCATGCTGTTGCAAATGATAAGAGTTCCTTCCTTTTTACAGCAGCATAGTATTCCATTGTGTAGATGTACCACAGTTTTCTAATCCATTCATCTACTGATGGGCACTTAGGCTGTTTCCAGATCTTAGCTATGGTGAATTGTGCTGCTATGAACATAGGGGTGCATATATCCTTTCTGATTGGTGTTTCTGGTTTCTTGGGATATATTCCTAGAAGTGGGATCACAGGGTCAAATGGGAGTTCCATTTTCAGTTTTTTAAGGAAACTCCATACTGTCTTCCATAGTGGCTGCACCAGTCTGCATTCCCACCAGCAGTGCACAAGTGTTCCTTTTTCTCCACATCCTCTCCAGCACTTGTCGTTTGTTGATTTGTTGATGATAGCCAGTCTGACAGGTGTGAGATGGTACCTCATTGCTGTTTTGATTTGCATCTCTCGGATGATTAGTGACTTTGAGCATGTTTTCATATGTCTCTTGGCTTTCTGAATGTCCTCTTTTGAAAGGTGTCTATTTAGGTCCTTTGCCCATTTTTTGATTGGATTGTTTATCTTTCTTTTGTTAAGTTGTATGAGTTCCCTATAAATTTTGGAGATTAGGCCCTTATCAGATATGTCATTGGCAAATATGTTTTCCCACACAGTGGGTTTTCTCGTTGTTTTGTTGATGGTTTCTTTTGCTGTGCAGAAGCTTTTTATTTTGATGTAGTCCCATTTGTTCATTTTTTCTTTAGTTTCAAGTGCCCTAGGAGCTGTATCAGTGAAGAAATTGCTTCGGCATATGTCTGAGATTTTCTTGCCTTTGGATTCTTCTAGAATTTTTATGGTTTCCCGTCGTACATTTAAGTCCTTTATCCATTTTGAGTTTATTTTTGTGTATGGTGTAAGTTGGTGGTCTAGTTTCATTTTCTTGCATATATCTGTCCAATTTTCCCAGCACCATTTATTGAAGAGACTATCTTGGCTCCATTGTATGTTCTTGCTTCCTTTGTCAAATATTAATTGAGCATATTGGTTCGGGCCGATTTCTGGGGTCTCTATTCTATTCCATTGATCTATATGCCTATTCTACATTTTCAAAAAGATTTAATATTATCACTTTCCCTAACACACTTTTGCACTGTTTCTCATTTAATGTATTTTAGAAAGGAATTTGTACCAAAAGAAGTTTATGTTTCCTCTTAACTAACATGTTAAATTTTTACAGATGCAAGTTTTCAGGGATATTTAATTTTAACGCACTTTTGCCTCAAGTGATCCTCCTCCCCTCCCCCAATAGAAACCAATACTATATTTTAAATATAGGCTTGTTGCAAGGTAGCTGTGATGTTCCTATTCTTTCGATGTAAGGTTTAAAACCTTTACTTTTAAAGAAGCAAATTTGTGGTCCTGTACTTAACTTGTAAACTGCTCCTCCACTTTGATGTAATTGGTTAAAGAAATTGATGAGATTGCTGAGGGCTATTGGTAAGAAAATGTGTGTTCTAGTTGAGGCGCTATTACTCACTAGCAATGTGTGATTTAGAAAATCATACCTCACTTTTTCACTTGTAAAATGGTGCCAATTGCATTGCCAAATATGGCTTATGTAAAAATCAAACAAGATTATGCATAGTAGTACTTTGTAAGTGCTAAGTATATGTTAGTTATCAATTTGAATAATCTTGTTAGACAATTTAACATTTCATTTAAAAATAATTTGGTTACCAATTAAATTATGACTCTTATAAATGGCATCTAAAGTCCTAAAAATTTTTAACAATATCAACTTAAGGCAGAATATTTTCAATTAAAAACTAACTTTTAAAAAAGAGACTTGGTATTGCAAATGATTCCCTTAAAAAAGTGTTTCTACATCAAAATTACAACTAATTATGCTAAGTGAAATAAGCCAGTCAGAGAAAGATAAATACCACATGATCTCACTCATTTGTGGATTATAGAGAACAACATAGACTGATGAAAAGGGACAGACCCAAAGACTGAGAAACAGCAATCAGGCTATCAATCCCCAGAAGGAAAGTAGGGGAGGGCGGGGGTAAGGGGAAGAGATCAACCAAAGGACTTGTATACATGTATATAAGCCAAACCAATGGACATGGACAACAGGGGGATGGGAGCATGAGTGTGTGGGGCGGGGGGTGGGGGGGAGGTTGGGGGTTAATGGGGGGATGAGGACACATTTGTAATACCTTAACTAATAAAAAAAAATATTACAACTAAACTACTGAACAACCATCATTCAGGACTGTTTGAAATCTGGCTTAATGGAAGTCCTACAACTAGGAAATTAAAGAAGAAGCTACACCAAGACTGGTAGGAGGGGTGGATATGCAGAATGGGCTGGTCCCACACCCACATGTGTCGGATAAAAATTGGAAGGGATATCTCAGCTGTAGGGGTGTCCCTTAAGGAGCAAGGGGTCCCAGCCCCACACCAGAGTTCCAATGCCCGGAAGAGAAGTCTCCACAACTTTTGGCTGTAAAAACTAGTGGAAATTGAGGCTGAGGGAGATGGAAGCTCCTGGAGTCCTAGGCAGTTCCTCTTAAAGGGTTTGCACACGGACTTACTCAGACTCACTCCCTCTGAGTTCCAACACCAGGGCAGCAGCTTCAAAGGCACCAAAGACATATGGGGAGGGACTGAATTGCCTGACATCAAGGTGGGAGCTGGAGGTGAGAGGGGAGCTTTCTCTCAGACAGTTGGCAGAGGCCATTGTTCCTTTGATAAGCCTCACCCCAACTGAACCAGCAGGTGGGCTTCATATCTGAGACTCCATCAACTTGGCTCCCAGTGTTTGCCCTGCCCTGGTGATGCCCTGAGATCCCACCCCACCCAACTTGCAGGTCCACCCACACTGTTTCCACTTTTTCCATATGAATTTCCTGTCTTGCTTGGCTCATACTCGAGGTTTTTCCAAAATCTCTCAAACAAGCAGCATCTGGCCTTGGCATGCCCTGTACTCTCCCTGTGTGGCTCCAGATGCAGCCCTAGTAGCAGCTGTCCTTGCTTCACAGTCTGAACTGCCCTGGGCACCTCCAAACCCAGCACAAGTAGTAGATATCTGCAAATCACTTTGTAGCCCATGCCAGTGCCCCGGACAGAACTCAGATGGTGGATGACCTTGGCCTGTACCTCCTGGGCGTCTCCAGAGCCACACACCCAATAGACAGCTCGAGACCACATGAAACACCACCCAACCACCTCTACAAGTGACACATGCAAGGGGCACCAGACCCCCACTGAAAATGCTCTGTGGGGTGGTCCCTACACAGCTGATCCTCCACAGGAGTCAGAGGTTGAAGCCAGTCCTTGCAGCTGATTGGCCTGGGGGTAAAGTCCTCCCATTGACATGCCAAAAGCAATCAAAGCTCAACTACAATAGGAGGGTATACACAACTCACACAGGGAGTAGGGCACATCTCAAATGCCAGATTGGGTGATAGGGGAGGCTGTGCCACTGAACCCTACAGAACATTGATTACATTAGGCCACTCTTCCAAGACAGGAAGGGCTAGCAGCTCTACCTAACACACAGAAACAAACAGGGAAGCAGCCAAAATGAGGAGACAAAGAAACATGTTCCAAATGAAAGAACAGAACAAACCTCCAGAAAAAGAAATAAACCAAATGGAGATAAGCAATAGTCTAGATGCAGAATTCAAAACACTGGTTATAAGGATGCTCAATGAATTTAGTGAGAACTTCATAAATGAAGGATACATTAACTGAAATGAAGAATTATTTATAGAGAATCAGTGGTAGAGTAGAGGAAGCTGAGAATCAAATCAGTGACTTGGAATATAAGGGAGCAAAAAAAACACCCAATCAGAACAGCAAAAAGAAAAAAGAATCCAAAAAAATGAAGATAGTGTCAAGAGCTTCTGGACAACTTCAAGCGTACCAACATTCACATCATGGGGTACTGGAAGGAAAACAGAGAGAGCAAGAAATTGAAACCCTATTTGAAAAAATAATAACAGAAAACTTTCCTAACTTGGTGAAGGAAATACAAGTCCAGCAAGTGTAGAGAGTCCCAAATAAGATGACCCATAAAGGCCCATACTAAGGCACAACATAGTTAAAATGCAAAAGATTAAAGACAAAGAGAGAATCTTAAAAGCAGTAGGAGAAAAGCAGTTAGTTACCTACAAAGGAGCTCCCATAAAGACTGCCATCTGATTTCTCAACAAACTTTGCAGGCCAAAGAGAGTGGAAAGAAATGTTCAAAGTGATAAAGAACAAGGACCTTACAACAGAGATTACTCCATTCAGTAAAGGTATCATTTAGAATGAGGGGCAGATAAAGAGCTTCCCAGATAAGAAAAAGTTAAAGGTGTTCATCACCACCAAACCAGTTGTTATATGACATGTTAAAGGGTCTCTTTAAGAAGAAGGAAAAAAAGATCAAAATTATGAACAATAAAATTGCAATAAATACATATCTACCAGCAATTGAATCTAAAAAACCAAAATAAATGAACAAGCAGAACAGAAACAGATTCATAGATACAGAGAACATTTTGACAGTTGCCAGATGGGAAGGAGTGTCAAGGGGATGGGAAAAAAAGGTGAAGGTATTAAAAACTACAAATTGGTTGTTACAGAATAATCAATCATGGGGATATAAAGTACAACATAGGGAATATAGTCAATAAAATTCTAGTAACTATGTATGGTGTCAGATGGGTGTGAGATTTATCAGATGATCACTCAGTAAGTTATGTAATGTCTAATCACTGAAGTGTCCACCTGAAACTAATTTAGTAATGTATGTCAACTGTCATTCAAAAAATTTTGTATGATTTTTTAAAATGTGTTTCTAAAATTTGGGCTTTAGGGGGCACCAAAAGAACTTTTAAACCAGTCTTTGGGTCTTGGCTTTCTCTACGTGCTGGTTGGTCACCAATATTTATAATGAATGTTATGTTTGAAAACATAAAACACAATTACAAGATGCTATATTATAATAAAAATGATGTTAACAATAGTGTGATTCTAATTAAGTTTTTCTGTTCTGAAAAAAAAAAAAAATCTAGTATATAAGCTACCTATACTAGAGAGACATCTTTAGGATAATGGGGCAATTATCAAATATTATGATAATTACAATAGGGTCATTTTATTGTACAATTGAAATCTATTTGGCTAAGATTTTATTAAATGACATGTAAATTCCTAGAATATTAAACTAGTAATATTAAGAGCAGAGAAATAGCTAAACATAAACAACAGCTTAGCTAAATTTTATTAAGAATAAAATTAAATAATTTCATAGTTAAGTGCTTTAACTCTTTCGGATTGTTTTGCATATAGTAGGTAATCAGTACTTATTGATATGATTTGATTTGTGTCTGCTTTTGAAGAATATATTTTAACAGACTGACCTAAAGAATCGAATGTAACTCTGAGTAATGTCTTTTTTCAAAAGAAGGCCTGAGGTTATTATCTGCCTCAGAATCACCCAGGATGGTTGTAAGCAATGCCAACGCTTGAGCATCCCCCCCACTCCCGCTACCTGAGACCTGTGAAAGAGGGATGGTGAACACGCACACCAGGTGGTGTGCATTGGTTTTCAGGCCCAGGAATGTTCGAGAACCATTGCATAAATTGTAGTCAGCCTCCACAAAAATCAAAGCAAATGACAATGAAAGTATTACCACCTGCCCTAGAATCCTTTTGTCAACTTTGCTAGACATCAAGAAGAAAAAAAAAGTATATAATTAGAAGAGAGATAGAGGTCAAAAGAAAAGCCTAAGAGATTAAATATATAGATACACTCACCTGTTTCAGGTGTTTTATGAAAAAAGGGTGAACTCCAGGACTGCCAGTAGCTTTTACCTGTTTCTCGACATCTCACTTGAAATACATATTTGGTATTTGGCTCCAAATAGAATGTTGACTGTTGCACATATGTAAAATTGGTGTCAAATTCCTTAACCTAAAATGGATGAATAACAATAATGAAATGATACAATGTGCTTTCAAAACAATTATTCAATTTAGCAGAAATACATGGAGTACCTATTATATTTCAGGCACTCTTCCAGAGCCTGGGAAAACAAAGAGGAATAGGGTATTTTAGGTAAAACATGGCCATCAATAATTAAATACATGTTATTTAACATTAAAAATTAAGTACAGCCTAGCCGGTGTGACTCAGTTGTTGACATGCCCTGTTGTGGGTTGCAGGCTTGATCCCCAGTGTGGGGTGTGCAGGAGGCAGCCGATCAATTTGCTCTCATCATTGGTTTTTCTATCTGTCTCTCCCTCTCCCTTTCTCTCTCTGAAATCAATAAAAATATATTTCGTTTTAACATGAAATACACATTGCATTTGATAATTGTCTCAAGATTTTAAATTTCAAGAAAGTCCAAATGTAATATATTCTTAATTTTGAAATAGCTGATTATAATGGGGTAGAAGAAATGGGGGACTTAATAGCAATTGTTTGATTTTAGTTCTCTCTCTCTCTCACTCTTTGCAGTTGGATATTTAGACCAATAATTATTCACGAATGGTTATATAATTTCACTTGCTAATGATGACTTTTAGAAAAAATTACTCATAAGCTAAACTGTTAAATTGGTCCTTATTGCAAATTTATGCAGATTCTGTAAGACCTGTTATGTATATGTATGAGTGAGAAAATGAAATGAAACATTTAAGGAAGTTGAACTGTAAAAATCTAATGGAAGATAAGCAAGAAAATAGCTGAGGTATAAACTTAAAAATCATTTTCTGGGGCACTGCAACCTGCTACAAAATGTAATGAAAAATGACCCACGAACAAGCTGCTTCAGATGGGAGAGAGAAATCACTTATACAGCACCGTTAGTGTGTTGTGATAAGGGATTTACTGAAAAAGTGAAGCATGATTAAAAGGTAGACATAAAATATGTCTAAAAATGCATTTATGCAGCAGCTGGGAGAAAACAGTTACTGAACGCTCATGAAAGAGAAAGTTGAAACTATCAAGATGCTTTTTTTTTTTTTTTTAAAGAGCAAGATAGCAACCTCATTTAGGGATTCTTCTGTTAAGACCCAATCCTTAAAAAATAATAATAATCTTAACATAAATCTTTAAAATTTGCAGTGCATTGAAAATATGTCTCTATGGAATGCTCTGCTATGTAAGCATGACTGGTGACCCCTGGGGTCTCCTGGGTTCCAGGAGACATTTTATTTGTGCCAAAAGTTTGACTTTCAACTGCATTCCTCTTCATATTAGTGTGGATGAAAGGGGCCACATGCTAACCTAATTCGCTCGGGAAAGGCCTTCATGGCGATCTTGCAAACTCAGAGGCCTAAAGTAACCACAAAGGATGGTCTGAAATGAAACTTTAACTAAAAGCAGTTATGGTGGGTAGCTATGTCCTAGGCCGGTATCTTCACTGACAAGGTCAACCTTTATCTTAACTGAGCCTATCTGTCTTTTTGCATCTATAATAATATACCCTTGAAATGTCTGGGTAACTTGTAACTTCCCTTTTTCTGGACCGCTTGGGGCACAACCTAATGTGCTGGGCTCCAGGACAAATACAACTAATTCCTTCATTGTTATGTTAATTGTTCCTACACCCACCTAAGTATGTGTCTATCCTTTTACTTTTTATCCAATCCCAGGGGTTTCCCTGCTTCGCTTTCACCCATTTCTCTAGTCTATCACCAATGGATTTCATGTAACCCACCTATGTCCCTTTCCTTTGATTGTAATGTATAAATACAGATGTAACCCACCATTCTCCCGAGCATTATCTCAATTTGTTGAGGTTTTGCTTCCTGGCATATGTCAAAAGTTTGGCTCAAATAAACTCACAAAAATTCTTTACAGGTTTCAATGGTTTTTTAAGTTAACATAGTTTCTCTTAGAAGGGAATTGTTATTCTCTAATATGTCTCTTGCCATTACATTTATAGATAAGTCCTCTTGAAGAAGTACCCTAAAGTATAGCCAGAATTCTAAACTAGAGAGAAAAAATTTACAGAACTGTTAGCAGAGTTGTTTCTAGCATTAGACAAGCCAGGTAACTGCTTAGGGCCTTGCAACCATAAGATGACACCTCAAGATGCTATTTTCAGAGGCTGAAATGAACATTGAGGGCTAGACCTAATTGAGCACCCATGGCAAGGGGATGATCTCAAGTGCAAGAAATAAGACTTTATTTTTTATAGCAGTTAATTTCTAGTTAGGTGAGGGCATAGAGAATCTCCATCAGTTTCCGGTACATCTTTTCTTACGGTTTCTTCTAAGTTTCTGGGAGCATCCTTTGTGGAGGGAAGGAGAATCTCAAACCTATTCAGAGAGCTCTATAATCCTGACTTCCTTCAAATCCCAACCTGGTACATGGCCCAGGGGCAGGGGACCCTTTTCTGACTCACCAGTGTCTTAACTCTTTTGATTCTTCCCTCTTACCCCTGGACCTGGCCAGTTTTAGCTCTTGCTGCTCAGGTCATCTTTATCTACTGTTTGGTGGAGGAGGGAAGGGACATGATTATTGGGAAACTTAGTCATGACTAATCTCTTCCCAGTCTTCTGTCTTCTACCAGCATTTACACTTTTGAAATGCAAAGGCCAAGGATTTGGCCCTCTGCTATCTGTGTATTGTTCTATTACTCTTTCCAGGGAGAGAACGAATACTTGGTTTTGTGGGGCCCATGAATTAAGAATGGGTTTTACATTTTTTAAGTGGTTGGAAGAAAAATCAATGGAAGACTACTTCATGATACATGAAAATTATATGAAATGCAAATTTCAGTGTCCAAAAATAAAATTTTACTGGAACGGAACAATGTCCACTCACTTAGCGTCTGTTTTCATGCTGCCCATGCAAAGTTCAGTAGTTGGGACAGAGACCTGCAAAGCCTAAATTGTTTACTGTTTGTACCTTGAATAAAAAGTTTGTCAATACCTTGGTCTTGTGTAATTAGAGAAGTGTCACCATCAATCCATTTACTCAAACTTATTGGGAAAATTTCCTTAAATTACTATATTGCTGCTAGGCACTATTAAAGGCAAATAATAATAACAATAATAGTTCATGTTTCATAGTATTATCTATGTGAACTAGACATTATAAGAATCAGTGTAGATACTAGAGTATAGAACAGCCCTGTCTTCCAGAGGCTCACAATTACATGATGGGGAAATATACTTGTAAACAGTTAGGTGTATTCAACATGGCAAACAGTACACAGCGGTGGGCAAGGATTGCTGAGGACTGAGCTCAAATTTTGACACAGTTTGAGATGCCAGGAAGACAGTCCATGAAGATAACCAAGAAGGTAAATAAATATTCTCCCCACAGTGTCAGCCTAGAGCAGGGGTGGGCAAACTTTTTGACTCGAGGGCCACAATGGGTTCTTAAACTGGACCGGAGGGCCGGAACAAAAGCATGGATGGAGTGTTTGTGTGAACTAATATAAATTCAAAGTAAACATCATTACATAAAAGGGTACGGTCTTTTTTTTTTTTTTAGTTTTATTCATTTCAAACTGGCCGGATCCGCAGTAGTTTGCCCACGGCTGGCCTAGAGGATCGCCTGGAGGGCTGGCTGACACCTCACAGTCTATATGCAGCTTAGCTAAAAGGGGCTGAAAAGCATCCTCAATGCACTGATTTTGCTTTCCAGGTGGGCTTCCTTTGTTCTATCAAGCCTGCTGCCTGGCTCTCCTGGAGGTTAAGATGAAGAATAATGATAACAGCCCCCATTCACTGGACATTAACTCCATTCCAGGCTCTGGACTAGCTTCTTATAGCATTTGATCATCCCCACAACCCTGTGAGGTAAGTGCTTACCTCATTCCTGTTTTAGGTATAGGAATAATGAGGCACAGAGAAGATAAGGAACTTGCCCAAGGTTGCACAACTAGAGAGGCAGAGCCAGGCATTGAACTCAAGAGCCTGTGTGCTTAGCCGCTAGGCTTTCCTGGTAGCTGCCTGGCACCAGGAAGTATGTCCCTCCAGCAATGTCTGATGGAAGCAGAGCCAAGGTGGAAAAGTGAATCTGTAGTCCTTCGTGTCCTCCCACTCTTCTTGATTCTGACTTCCTGTCTCCCTACATGGAGGCAAAGATAGCCTGACCCAGACAAAATTGATAGGGTAGCACATGTAAAACACAAAGCTTCACTCTGGCTGTTACTGACTGGATTTGGGTCATCAGGATAGAAATAGTAATTCATCTTTTTCTATGTAAGTGGTCACATTTGGAAGAATCAGAGCAGAAGGGATAGGATACGGGTTTTTGATTGAAACCTGTTTTTTCATTTTCCAAATAGTTTTGGGGATGCCCAAAGGGATGTATTAGTAAGATCTGTGAGAGGCATTTAGTTACTAACTGTGTAGTTTGGGGAGCCTGTCTTAAGCTCTTTTAAGTCCAGTCTGTAATGGAGCTGATACTACCTATCACAAAAGATTGTTATGAAGATTACTGGTAAATGGGATAACAAATATTCTTCCAGTTCCTTCATTTGTCTGCTCTTATTAAAGAGGTTTTTTTCTTTTTTTACTGATTAAGGTATTACACATGTGTCCTTATCCCCCCCATAGCCCCCCTACCACCGCTCATGCCCTCAACCCCCCGGTGTCTGTGTCCATTGGTTAGGCTTATATGCATGCATACAAGTCCTTTGGTTGATCTCTCCCCCTTCTCCCCACCCTCCCTTACCTTCCCTCTGAGGTTTGAGCATCTGATGGATGCTTCTCTGTCTCTGGATCTGTTTTTGTTCATCAGTTATGTTGTTCATTATATTCCACAAATGAGTGAGATTGTGTGATATTTATCTTTCTCTGACTGGCTTATTTCACTTAGCACAATGCTCTCCAGGACCATCCATGCTATTGCAAATGGTAGGAATTCTTTCCTTTTTACAGCAGAATAGTATTCCATTGTGTAGATGTACCACAGTTTCTTAATCCACTCATCTGCTGATGGGCACTTAGGCTGTTTCCAAATCTTAGCTATTTGGAATTAGCTAAGTAAATTGTGCTGCTATGGACATAGGGGTGCATATATCCTTTCTGATTGGTGTTTCTAGTTTCTTGGGATATATTCCTAGAAGTGGGATCACTGGGTCAAGTGGGAGTTCCATTTTTAGTTTTTTGAGGGAACTCCATATTGTTCTCCACAGTGGCTGCACCAGTTTGCATTCCCACCAGCAGTGCATGAGGGTTCCTTTTTCTCCACATCCTCTCCAGCACTTGTTGTTTGTTGATTTGTTAATGAAAGCTATTCTGACAGGTGTGAGATGGTACCTCATTGTCATTTTGATTTGCATCTCTCAGATGATTAGTGACTTTGAGCATGTTTTCATATGTCTCTTGGCCTTCCTTATGTCCTCTTTCGAAAAGTATCTATTTAGGTCCATTGCCCATTTTTTTATTGGGTTGTTTATCTTCCTTTTGTTAAGTTGTACGAGTTCCCTGTAAATCTTGGAGATTAAACCCTTATCAGAGATAACATTGGCAAATATGTTCTCCCATGCAGTGGGCTTTCTTGCTGTTTTATTGATGGTTTCTTTTGCTGTGCAGAAGCTTTTTATTTTGATGTAGTTCCATTTGTTTATTTTCTCTTTAGTTTCCATTGCCCTGGGAGCTTTATCAGTAAAGATATTGCTTCAGCATATGTCTGAGATTTTGCTGCCTGTGGATTCCGCTAAGATTTTTATGGTTTCCTGTCTTATGTTTAAGTCCTTTATCTATTTTGAATTTATTTTTGTGTATGGTGTAAGTTGGTGGTAGTTTCATCTTTTTGCATGTATCTGTCCAATTTTCCCAACACTATTTATTAAAGAGACTGTCTAGACTCCATTGTATGCTCTTGCCTCCTTTGTCAAATATTAATTGAGCATAGTGGTTTGGGTTGATTTCTGGGTTCTCTATTCTATTCCATTGGTCTATATATCTGTTCTTGTGCCAGTACCAGGCAGTTTTGAGAACAGTGGCTTTGTAATACAGCTTGATATTTGGTATTGAGATCCCTCCTATTTTGTTCTTCTTTCTCAGGATTGCTGCAGCTATTCGAGGTCTTTTCTATTCCAGATTAATTTTTTGGAGAGTTCGTTCCAGGTCTGTGAAATATGCCATTGGTATTTTATGGGATTGCATTGAATCTGTAGGTTGCTTTGGGTAGTATGGACATTTTAATGATGTTGATTCTACCAATCCATGAACACAGTATGTTCTTCCATCTGTTTATGTCTTCCTCTCTCTCTTTTTTCAGTGTCCTCTAGTTTTCTGAATATAGGTCTCTTACCTCCTTAAGTTTATTCCTAGGTATCTTAATTTTTTTGGTGCAATGGTAAATGGGATTTTTTTACTCTCTGTAATTTCACTATTGATGTATAAAAATGCCACCAATTTCTTGGCGTTAATTTTGTATCCTGCTACATTGCCAAATTCATTTATTAAGTCTAATAATTTTTTGATAGAGTCTTTAGGGTTTTCTATGTACAGTATCATGTCATCTGCGAATAATGACAGTTTTATGTATTCTTTTCCAATTTGGATACCTTTTATTTCTTCTTCTTGTCTAATTGCTATGGCTAGCACTTCCAGTACTATGTTGAACAGGAATGGTGAAAGTGAGCATCCCTGTCTTGTTCCTGTTCTTAGGTGAAATGGTTTTAGTTTTTGCCCATTGAGTATGATGTTGTCTGTAGGCTTGTTGGCTATAAGGCTTTTATTATGTTGAGGTATAATCCCTTTATTCCCACTTTGCTGAGGGTTTTTATCAAGAAAGGGTGTTGTATTTTGTTAAATGCCTTTTCTGCATCAATTGATATGACTATGTGATTTTTATCTCTCATTTTGCTTATGTGATGTATCATGTTTATTGATCCTACTTGGTCATGGTGTTTGATCTTTCTGATGTAATGCTGGATCTGATTTGCTAGAATTTTGTTGAGGATTTTGGCATCTATGTTCATGAGGGATATTGGCCTATAATTCTCTTTCTTTGTGTTGTCTTTATCTGGTTTTGGTATTAGGGTAATGTTGGGCTTCATAGAATGAGCTTGGAAGTGTTCCTTCCTCTTGAATTTTTTGGCATAGTCTGAGGAGGATAGGTTTTAGTTCTTGTTTGAATGTTTGGTGAAACTCCCCTGTGAAGCCATCTGGCCCCGGGCTTTTGTTTGCTGGAAGCTTTTTGATGACTGCTTCTATTTCCTCCCTAGTTATTGGCCTATTGAGATTTTTAGATTCTTTCTGATTGAGTTTTGGAAGGTTGTATTTTTCTAGGAATATGTCCATTTCCTCTAGGTTGTCTAGTTTGTTGGAATAGAGTTGTTCATAGTCTTTTTTTTTTTTTTTTACAATCCTTTGTATTTCTGTGGGGTCTATTGTTATTTTGCCTCTTTCATTTCTGATTTTGTTTATTTGGGTCCTCTCTCTCTGCTTCTTGGTGAGCCTGGCTATAGGTTCATCAAACTTCTTTATCCTTTCAAAGAACCAGCTCTTGGTTTCATTGATCTTTTGTATTTTTTTTTTTTTTTGGTCTCTATGTCATTTATTTCTCCTCTGATCTTTATTATCTCCTTCCTTCTGCTCACTCTGGGCTTTTCTTGTTGCTCTCTTTCTAATTCTTTAAGTTGTAGAGTTAGAAGATTTATTACCATTTTTTCTTGTTTTTTAAGGTAGGCCTGTAGAACTATAAACTTCCTTCTCAGGACTGCTTTCACTGTGTCCCATAGATTTTGTTTTGTTGTGTTTTCATCGAAAGAGAAGGTTTTGAAAAGTGAGCTCAAATTTACCAGTCACCAAGTCTCACAATGACATATGTATCTCCACCAGGGGGAGCAGAGAACAAGAGTTTCAACCAGAAAACAGCTGGTTTCTGAAAACCTATTCAGAGATACAGATAACATAATTCCTTTGTATTTTCTAAACATTCTTACAGCCTATTACTTCCTCCTACTTCTGCCAAATAAAGGAGTTTCCTATTCTCAGTATTATTCTATGACTGTCACACTACACAAGGGCCCAGGTGTCCTATTTGAGCAAAACCCTATAAACTCAAAATCTAAGACTCAAGAATTTCATTTAGGTTGTTCTCAAATTTTACTAAGTTCAGCCTAGGCAAAAGAGTAGCTGTGGATTTTTGTTTAGTGTTTATCTCATCTGTCCCAGGCGTTAAGTGTGGTGCTGCTGTGCATACAGATGCATAATTATTCAGGCAAGGAGTCCAGCAGCACGGCCACTTGGTTACTGCCCAAACGATGCATCTCAGTGTAATCTGAACAACTGTGAAGTTCACATTTCTGATTTAAATGAACAAGATAAATAAATGGCTGATAACAAGGATTTATTTGAAAGAGCAATCTTTAGAGGATGTCATGAAGTCAATATAGTTTTACCCTCATCTTCACACTCTTTAGCACATTGGTCCACAGCAAAACTCATGCTCAGAATGATGAGGCTAAAGCAGAAGGCTTTGTAGTCACACAGATAACCAAAGATTAGTGTTAAATATACATTGTTTCATTTAACTCTATGAAAACTTGTAAATTTATACATGATACATAACTCACAATTGTTTTTTGAAAGAGAGGGTTATTATTTTATTTGGATGAATATGTTCAATTCATTATGTTCACCCAGAACTAACTTTCCTTCCTTCCTTCCTTCCTTCCTTCCTTCCTTCCTTCCTTCCTTCCTTCCTTCCTTCCTTTCCCTCCCCCTTCTCTCTCCCCCTCCCTCCCTCCCTTTCTCTCCCCTTTCCTTTCCTTCCCTTTCCTTTTCCCTTTCTTTTCTTTTTTTAATTTCATCCATTCCCCCCACCTTCCTCCCCTTTGGCAAACATCAGCTTGGTCTCTATAATGATGGGTCTATTTTTGTTATTTTGTTGTTGTTTTTCAGATTCCACATATAAGTGAAATCATATGATATTTGTTTTTCTCTGTCTGTCTTATTTCACTTAGCATAATGCCTTCTAGGTCCACCCATGTAGTCACAAATGGCAAGATTTCATTCTTTTTTAATTGCTGAGTAATATTCCATTGTGTGTGTGTATATATACTAGATATATCTCACATCTTCTTTATCCATGTATCCATCATACATGAAAAATAACTCTCAATTAAGCAAACCCAGGCAACTCCATTTATCAATTATTTTTACTAAATGGCAGTTCATTGCCTCTCCTAAGACACTTGGTAACTTGCCATTGGTATTTGAGGATGATTAATTTGTCTACCAGTAGACATTCACTTTGTAACCTATACTCATCTAAGACTGAGGCCTAAGAACTAAGTAGATGGACATCTCTCAGCTGAACATTCAACTATTTAGCACTTTACAAAAAGCAAGTGGACCTGTTCAGAAAACATCTCCCTGTGTGGAAACATAGTATAATCATTATTAAAACCAGAGTGGTATGAATATCACACAAAGAATCAGATAAAAACATGTCAAATAGATCACTGTAAGTCCCCTGTGGTCACTGACTGTTGGTTGGCGATTTTTTTCATTTACTTACATACTAAAGAATAGTGAAAGTTAGCTTACATTCCAAGTTCGGTTTGTTGTAGCCTTGTGTCTCATTTCACAGGAAACCTTTTCAATTGTTGTTTGACTATTCCAATGAATTATGGTCTTGGGGACTGTAGTATTTATATCTTCAACCCTGAAAATGATAGCTTCAGAAGGTATCACTAGGAAAAAACAAAAACAAAAACCCAGCAATTTAAAACTTGCCTAGAGAGAAATGTGTGTCTTTTCATCAATCTACAGACGTGTTAAAACTCAGTACTGTCCTGGCCACAAAGTTCACTTGGTGAGAGCATTGACCCAATATGCCAAGGTTTAGGTTTGATCCCCGGTCAGTGACACATACTAGAATCTACCAATGAATGCATATATAAGTGGAACAACAAATCAATATTCTCTCTCTCTCTCTCTCTCTCTCTCTCTCTCTCTCTCTCTCTCTCTCTCTCTCTCTCTCATCAATAAATAAACCTTAAAAATTATAAAAAATTTTAAGTACTAAAAATAATTCCATGATCTAGTTAATAATTAATGATTTTTTTTCCTTGTTTTCTATTCTGTTATATAGGAAACAACTGGGATTGCTAAGTAAAATTCTTTTCAGCCCATTCTTCAGTTCTTTTAAAAGGAACTCTAATAGTCTTGTCTTTCCTCCCCCCGCCCCCCCACCCCCCCTACCCCTCCCCCCCCCCCCCACACACACACACCCTTATAATCCTAACTAATGAAATTCCAGAGCCTGGCCTTATTAACAAAATAATGTAAAAAAAGAAATAAAGGAGATAGTTCTTTTTCTCTGCATCTGTTTAGGAGAGATGTTTTGCATCCTAAATTTACTTCAAATAATTTGACTTAATAAGTTGTTAAATATAAACCTTTCACAATAATATTATTTTTATTCTCTGGTGTTATATGGAAATTTGTGTGAATATTTATGTTTACTGCTAACTTGTTTTATTTTCCATTAAAACAAATCTGTATTTGAAAGTATGATTTGAACAAAGCAAATCTCACAAGACTCTAAGATTTTACCAATTATCACTATGTTCTATGAAAATAACTTTTAAAAGGGAAATGAAATTCGGATTGGTTCTCTCACTAGTTTTTTGTTGTACTATAAGTAAGGGTGTAAATGAAATCTCTATATTTCTAAACTATATAAATACTTAAAAGTTTGTTCTGTCCAAACAGAATGGAATCATTGGTGCTTTCCATTTCTCCTACATGCACGCTTCGAACAACAACAAAAAAAACACCTATGACTTTTCTAGATGTATTACTATTAATATTATTGCATTCTTTTTTTAAAAAAAAAAATCCTTACTCAAGGATATGTTTATTGATTTTTTAGAGAGAGAGGATGTTTGTCTCCCATTCGCATTCCGACCGGGGATGAATCTACAATGTAGGTATGTTCCCTGACTGGGAATCAAACCCACAACCTTTTTGGTGTACAGGATGATGCTACAACCAACTGAGACACCTGGCAGGGACCTCTACTTATATTATTTAATAAAAAGCTCAAGACTGTATGTGTGTTTTTAGGGACCATTGTTAAAGTTTAATATCCTCTATGAATTCATTTTCTTTTCACTTATTCTAAATGTAGAAAGTATTCTTTGGGGAAATTATTTTTTAATTATTAATAACTATTATCTAAAATTATGTTCACAGGTATATGATTTATAGAGAAATATAAAAAATTAAAGATTTGCTTTCTAGTAGCACAGTCTTAGAATAAAATCTTTGGGCTAAACCTAGAGCAGGACAGAAGTCGTAGTAGAAGAATTAGTCTAATTAAAGACCTTACTGTACAGAACTTTTATCATCTGAATCCCATAGTTGATTTCCTATAGCTAGTATATGCTTCTTATAAGCAGAATCAGTATTCAGAGATGCCTAGAGTCAGGGAAGTAGACCCCATTGGGGGCTCTGAGCAAGCTCACATTATGCAGGGAAGTGGACCTTCTGAGACCACTGGAGACCACATAAGCACCCTTAGTGCTGTGTTATTTACCCCCTCCTGCCTCTCACTGCTAGAGCAGCACAAGCGTTCATTTGCAGAAAGAAATTTCTGGGAGGAACCAAAATCTGTTTAGTCCTATGAGAAATGCAGATCACAGTAAGTCAGGTTTAAGATAGAGTCTTGGCACGGTAGAGATCTAAACTAAGCCTTTTGATTTGAATCAGCTTATATATATTTAAAAAAATAAATATGTTATATAACATGTACTTGAACATATTTTTTGTTACACAAGATTCAAATGGTAAATTTTTGTTGTCATTGCTTAAGTTTAAACCTTCCCATAAGATTTTACATTTTTATTTTGGTTTTGTTTTTCTCTATTTTACATTTTTTAAAGAACTGTCAAATCTAGACCCAACTGTAAAAGAGAACTTAGGATATGATAAAATATATGATAAAACTATAAAAGAAAATATCTATAATAAGAAGTAAATGACAAATATTATGTAATAACTGATCATCCATTTGGAAAACAATCCAAATTAGAGTCTATGGAAGACATTGATTGGTGGCCAAACAACCATTCCCAAACCTCTTTTCCCTTATAGAAGAGGTAGCTTCTATCCTTAATATACTGGTAATAATTCTATTGCTTTTTTTCTACCTCATATGTATTTCTCTATAAACAATATATTATTCAGTTTTGTCTGCCATGAAATATTTACACATTGAAAAAAATCCAAAAATCACCCAAAACTGTCATGTCATCGTAGATACCATATTTGCAGTTTCTACTTGTATTGAAATAAATAGCATGTATTTACCCATAATTATTCATTGGGGAACATTAATGTTCAAAATGGCAGCCAGAAAGCACTACACTTTCTGTATTCTAATTTATTTCTCTACAAGAGAAGTGAAGCATTCCTCTCACATGCCATTTTGGTACAGTGTTACTGCACTATTACTCAGCCCTGCCTTTCAGCACAGCCTCTCTAATGTAATTAAAGCCCAATCCCATAGCTATTACGTGGAAATTGCTCCCAGGAGAGTCCACTTTCCTCAGTTTCATAGAACAGTTCATTTATCTAACTTGCAATGTCTCATTCTTAAAGTGTCACAAATGAAAATAGCTCATCTGTTAATATTCTGGTGGCTTTGTTGTGTGAAGTCCTCTATCTGTTATATTATCTGGATAATGAGGGAGGAGAGGAAAAGGAGGAGGAGGAGGAGGAGGAGGAGGAGGAGGAGGAGAGGGAGGAGGAGGAGGAGGAGGAGAGGGAGGAGGAGGAGGAGAGGGAAGAGGAGGAGGAGAAGGAGGAGGAGGAGCTCCAAACAAGAAGCTTCCTTATTCACAGTGTAAGAAGTCAGATTTGCTGGTGGTGGCAACCAGATAAGATTTTTGTTTTATGGGAGGTGTGGTGATAATTAACTATGACAAGTTAACAAGTTTGGGATGAAATCTAGGTGTCCTACTAGCTATGCAACCTTGAGCAAATTATTTTATCTTTTTCTTCATCTGTAAAATGGGCACAGTACCATGTGTGATTGTTTCCAGAACTTAATGTGATATGCTTGTTGTCTAGAACACAATTCAATAATATTATGATCATAATAAGGTCACAATGATAATAACAGTAACACTGCTACTACTAATTTAGTTACTAAAAATCATATTGCCCAAATGATAGTGGATAAGATAGCCTTTAATCATCTTTATCCATCAAGGTGAATCTGTTTGCTTTTTGGCATAAACCCTTTGATTTTTGTTTCTGTAAAAAAAATTTTTTTTACTTGAATGGTCTAATTAATATTTTACAAGAAAAAAATAGAGGATACTAAGACAATATTTTGGTTTGTTTATGAAATGCACATGGCCTGTCAGAGCTCATTTGACAGTTAAAACTATTGCTCAAAGAAATGCTGCTCTACGAGTTTGAGCTCTTGATTTCCCTGGAGGTTCTGGATGGAGGTTGCATACGGACTCATTCACTGCGGTCTGTGCTCAGGTCCTTGTGACCCATGGTGGCCTTTTTGAGCATGGGGGGCAGAGACCTCTCTGGATTTGGATATGTCTGAGGAAGGAAGACAAAAGCCAAGGCCAGGTGCATGAAATGAAGTGTTGTGTCTGTAGTTACCTTGGGGATTTTCCATCTTGCAGTAAAATGTTAATAGAAATTATTTGCAGCATGCCTCTATTCATTGGGCAGTTTGTTTCAAAGGGTTATTTGCCTCATCCCAGATCTTCAGTGAAATTTTATGTGTAATTATTATGTATTTATTAACTATGTATTAATAATACATTATGTATTATTATGTAATTATTATGAGGTAAGAGCATTTTACCCCATCTTACCTCAAAATGTAAATTTACTAAAATGTATAGGTCATGGTCAAGAGAACTGTAACTCCAAGAATATACAATGGAATGGAATTATTTTTCATCACCATAGTCAGCAGTGTTTATTTCAAATCCAAAATTCAGAGCATAATGACAGATTTTTAGACTAATACTGTTAGTTGAGATAGTTGACATTAGTCAAGACAGAAGTTGAGAAATTAAGGTATTAATTAATTAATTAACTAAGAAGAGCTTTGTGATCCCCCAAAGATACCCATGTTGTACCCCATAAGAAGGCATCACATCTCCTAAGTTATTAGTCAACAAGACAATTGTCAGACACATTGTACTGTGTGTTTAAATAAAAACTGAGGATAGTAGTTGAGGATGTTGGAAGTAGAAGCTCCTTAGCTCTGCAATCTCAGATTTCTTAAGGCAACTTAGCCTCAGTTTTCTCATGTATACATTATAATCTCTTCTGCAAATAGAGCTGTTGTGAGGGCTACAGAAGAGGATGTGTGTAATAGCAGCTAGCCTGAAGAAAGTGCCGCATAAATGTTAGCCTGCTGAAATCATCCTCCATAGAGTAATCCTCCTTATCCGGGACTGACAGGTCCAAGACTCCAGTGGATGCCTAAAACCACGGATAGTACCAAATCCTAGGAATACCGTGTTTTTTCCTGTACATATCTACCTGTGATAAAGTTTAACTTATAATTAGGCACAGTTAGAGATAAACAACAATAACTAGAAATAAAATAGAACAATTACAGTAAAAGTTATGTGAATGTGCACTCTCATAATGTATTTTGTACTATTCTTACCTTTTCACTTAAAGAAAGCCCTTTATGCTTCTCTCTGGAATATCTGAATTGTCAGCATCACTACGCTTGCATTTTGTGGCATTATTAAGTAAAATAAGGGTTACTTGAACACAAACAATGTGACAGTAAATCTGATAACCAACACAGCTACTAAGTAACTGCTAAATAGGAAGCGTATATACTGATATAGCGAGTGGATATACTGATAAAAGGATGATTCACAACCTGGGCAGAATTTAACAGGATGGCTCTAGACTTAATCACCCTACTCAAAATGGCAAACTATTTAAAACTTGTGAATTGTTTATTCCTGGAATTTTTCATTTAATATTTTTGGACCACAGTTAACCGTACATAACTGAAATCACATAAAGCAAATCCACAGATAAGGGTGGGCTATTATGATAAAAACAGGAATTACTGGAATGAGGATTATCAAAGAAGGTGACTCACATTTGGTGTTCATTGGCTGAACTCTGGCTTTAGGGCTGGTATATAGTTATAAAATGCTCAAGTTGTAAAAGGCCAAATTACTTTTTGGAATTTATCTTCAGGAGAAAACCAATTACAAGCAAAACTTTAGCCAAAACGTTGTTTGTGGCAATAATTTATAATGGTGAAAATTTGAAAACAGTCTAAATCTTCAACCATAGTGACTAGTTAATGACATTTATTAAAATACTATTGTAGATTAAACTAATAGAAATATTTATTCCATATTGTAAGTCAAAAAAGGCAAGGCCTAAAAATATCTGAAGCAAAAAATATTAATATTTGTTCAATTTGGCTGGTAAAGATGTCTACAAAATTCTCCACAATTTTCTATGTATTTTGTAAAACTTTTCAAAATAAAAACATAACTTCCACAATAGTGCATACAGAAGAAATTCTTTATTATGTTGCCCTTTTCAGAACATAAAACTCATAATATTTTATTCTAATTCTTATTTCCTTCCCTCTTCCCTGGTAGACGTTAAGGCATTTAGGGCAGCAGGTACCTTGTCTATTTTATCCCCCGTAGCCCTTAGAACAATCACTGAACATAAAAAGTTATCAGTATTTTAAAAAACAGATACAGCCATGTAGAAATTATGGGTAATTCTTGTTTTCTTTATCATGATCTACAAGAACTTTCAGGGAACTCCTTTTAGATCTAGACTTCACTTAACTAGGTCAACACAAATTAGTTGTTTATTTGCAAATACAGTATAGGATTTCTTATTCTTTACCTATATCATCCAGGTGAATTTGCAGTTGTTTTGACTTCTCCGTACCTAGTACATTTGCAGCTTGGACCCAAACCAAATACTTCTTGCCTCCTTGTAATGAATCAGTGGAGATGTTAACATAATTTGAGGCGAAATATTGTTGTTCTTCTTCTGTCTCTAAACTTTAAAAAAAGATCATAATTACCAGTTATGTTTGGCTTGAATTAATTATTCCTGAATTTTTTGATGCTACCTTTTTAGCCTGCTTTCAGAAATCAACATTTACTGGGGGGGGGGGGGGGGGGGAAATAGATCAAACTTGATTTTATTTTGAGAATTTAAAAAAAGAAATTCAAGACTATCTATGACTACAATGTGACTTTCATGGGCCCTAAACAATTTTGCCTTCATGGACTCCATCTATTAAGAAAAAAAAAAAAGTATGTATGTGTGTAGGTGTGTTTATGCTTATATATACATGTACATACCTATGTTTTTATAATATTTTACAACTGTTGCTATAAAAGCAAATATATTAATATCACATATTAAAACATTTTCTCGAACTTAACAGTTAATTTTTTCCTTCTGATTTTAAGTGAAATTAAACGTTTTCATGGGCTCCTGAAAGTATTATGGGCCCCAGGCACTATGCCTACTGTGCCTATTGAGTAAGTCAACTCTGGACATAGCTTAAAACACATGAGCACCCTCTGGGAAAGGGTGTTGCATAGGGGCTCAGTGCAAGGGCTCAGATGTAGGATAACCATAAGAATGAGGTGAAGGGTGATGGCAGGTTGGGGGTGGGGGGTGGAGGGTGGGGAAGAGATTTGGATGAGATAGGGGAAGACTAATCTTCCAAATAGGGAAAAAACAGTATGTTCAGAAACAAATAAATGAAATGACTTGCCGGTTTTGAGAAAATTCAACAAGTTCAATACTTTGGGGCATGAAAGTATAAGAAATAACTTGAAGTAGAGCAGACCAGGTCAAAAAGACCTTCTACGTATTTTGAGGTTAGAAATGACTGGCTCTGATGGTTGATCGGATGAGGGGATGGAATAGATAGAGGAGAGAGACCCTCTTTGGAATGAGAGCTATAGAGAGCTATTAAATTATCACTTCCAATTATATTTATCTAAGTTTTTATAAGTGAATAATTGAGGATCTCTAACCCACCAATTAAAATTTCCAGTTACTTGTTAAGGCTAGCACTTAACATTTTATTAATTGACATTACCTTTGAACAAAAAGTTTGAGCCTCTCTTTTCAGTCTTTGAAAAAATTTACTCTGTAATATTTTAAGGGGGTGGGAGATTGGGAGTAGTGGGGAGGAGAGTACTGGGGAATGTCTCTTCCCTCATTTTCTGGTTCTGTAAAGAGAAATTGTCTTTAAACGTCCCCGCTTCTTGTCCTGCCCCTCGCTCTCCTTTCCCTCTTGAAAGTGGGGTGATTCTACTCAAGAATAACTGGGCCTGGGCCTCAGTCTCTTCCTCTTTCCTTTCCCCTCGGGAGTCAGAAGACCAGGGAGATGTCCTTTTCTAGGCTGCTCCTCCAATATGCTGTAAGATTTTTTAAAAAATATATATTTATTGATTTCCGAGAGATGCAAAAGGGAAAGGAGATAGAAACATCAATGATGAGAGAGAATCATTGACTGGCTGCCTCCTGCACACCCCACACTGGGGATCAGACCCGCAACCCAGGAATCAAACCATGACCTACTGGTTCATTGGTCAATGCTCAACCCCTGAGCCACACCGGCCAGGCAAAATCAGCATTTCTTGTCAGTTACTCCATTATTGTCAATAGCGTGCTGCCTTTCTCATATCCTCAGTTTACCTTTGTTTGTGTGCCATTTTAAAAAATTCATTGATTCGAAAGAGAAGGAGAGAGAGAGAGAGAGAGAGAGAGAGAGAGAGAGAGAGAGAGAGATAAGGAAGGAAAGAGGGAGAGGGAGACAGAGAGAAGGAGACATTGATCTGTTGTTCCACTTATTTATGTATTAACTGGTTGTTTCTCATATGTGCCCTGACCGGAGATTGAACCTGCAACCTTGGTGTATCTAGATGACTCTCTAACCAATTGAGCTACCCAGCCACAGCTCTGTTTTCCATTTTTAATAATTTTCTCTCCGTCACACTTAAGAGACAACCAAAGTGAAGCATTTTTTAAAAGACTATTTTCTCTTTTCTCCCTGTTTTGGGAGCTGTGACCATGGTCTAGGTTCTATCTCTATATTAATTGCCATTGGTGTATTACTTGCAGATTCCTAAGTTAATTGTACTACATTGTGAAACCTAACTTGATATAGAAATCTAATTTAGAAGGGAAATAACCTTGGAATTTGAACAACGGTGAAAAGACAAGTACCTTATATTTTTGTATTTAACAAATAGAACACTTCACAAATTTGTATGTCATTTTCATTCAGGGGTCTTCTCCATCTTCTGCGCTGTTCCAATCATAGCATTAGTGCTGCAGAGGCAAGCACCGCCTGATTCTTTATCTAATACCATTAACTGCTCTCTGTCCTGAGGGACTGACTTGATAGGCTTTGTGGGGAAGAAACATTTTATAAATCACTGGCATTTCATCCCTGTGGCTCCACTTCGGGTCCTGTTCCTATTATGTGTCTATACAGCAACTTTTGAATTTCTCCAGCCCCACAGTCCCCCAGCCAGGATTATAACTTGCCAGACACTTAGAATTGTTGGAATCCAGAGTAACGTGCTTGCTAAGACACAAAACTCCAGGGAGGAAAAGAGGAACCAGCCTTATACTACCATGAAATAAATGCGTTTATAAATCAAATTACTACATAAATTATATTTCTGTTTTTTAAACTTATTGCCACTATCAGAGCCGGATAACCTCAGCAGGCAATCAAAAAATCTCTCTAAGGCTGACAGAGGGTGGGGGGAGAGGGGTCCACAGCGTGCAGGTGGCAGCAGCTACTCGATCTTGTTCAGCTCAGGTTTCTAACTGTCAGTATATATTTTCCAGCGCTGCCTCTTTCCTCTCACCAGCAGGGAGATCACTATGAGCACCATGAGAGGACAAGAAGGACATATCGTGGCGATGAAAAGCACAGGACTTGGGTTTTAGAGACAGACTTAGGTTCAAATTTCAGCTCTAACCCTCGATAAATTGTGAGAGTTGAAGCCCCTTACTTATCTGTATGTACTTCAGTTTACTCATTTGTAAAACAGAAATAATAACATCCTGTTATCATGAGTAAATGAGTAAATTAAATCAGAAAGCATTGAGCATGGTTTCACATATTAGAAAACAGTTATTGCCGTAGCCGATGTGGCCCAGTGGATAGAGCATTGGCCTGCGGACCAAAGAGTCCCAGGTTCGATTCCGGGCAAGGGCATGTACCTCGGTTGCAGGCTCCTCTCCGGCCTGGGCCCTGTTCGGGGCTCGTGCAGGAGGCAACCAAATGATGAGACCAATTGTTTCTCTCACATTGATGTTTCTCTATATATATCCCTCTCTCTTCTACTCTTCCTAAAAATCAATGGAAAAATATCCTTGGCTGAGGATTAACAAAAAACAAAGAAAAACAGTTATTATTATGACTTAAAAGGTACTTATGACATGTGACTTTTATGCATTTAAAAGAATAAACATGCAAGTTTTAAAATTGCTTTTTATCAACAAGTGAAATTTTATATTGTTTGTATCTGGGGTCAAATCATGCCGTTAAATCCAAGTGTTTACATAGTTGACTTATATTCTTTCTGAAGTAAAGTGTTACATAAACAAATTAGAGGATAATTTGTTACAAAGCACGCTAGCCTCATGCTAAAAAAGAATTAAAATGTAAAAATCAGAAAATGGCAACTACGTGTAAGTACTAAGTAGGGCATCTGTGAATATTTTCCAGTTAGAGAAAACCACAAGCATATTCTTAATTGGTTTGTGGCTAATTCTTTTACCGCACATATTAAGACCACAAGTCAAAATGAAAATGTATTCTCAAACCGACATTAACCATATACTAGATAATTTAATTCTGCTTTTAAAACCTCCTTTCATATTGGCATCTAGACCACCAAGCGCTATTTTAGATGAAGATTTCAATGATAATGACTGACTATACTTTAGGATTACTTCTATTTAAAACCATATATTACAAAGTTTTTTAATTTCTTATTTCTATTTCTTTATTCATGTATTAATTAATACATGACAGATTATTTGTAAAAGTGGGTCAGCATGATTTATATTTTCAGAAGTGTCCTGTGCATCTAGCTCTAGTTGTAATTAACAGATTTTCAATAAACACTGTCAACTTATGGTGATAATGGTGACAGTATCTTTTGTTTATTTAATCACTCATTAAACAGTATGTATTTAATACCCACTATGTTCCAAGCACTACTTTAGACAAAATTCCAGGGAAGTAAAGAGGAACCAGTCTTATGTTACCAAATAATGAATACATTTATACATCAAAATACTACCTAAATGAACAACAATGAACAAGTCAGCTAACGTCCCAAACTTTGTGGACCGTACATATTGGTAGAAACAAATAAATAGATAGTATGTCCTTTAATGATACATGTTTAGAAGAAAAATAAGGCAAAAAGGGGTTAGGAAGTGCTAGCAGTAAGGGGGGGGGATTTTTTTGTTTCAGGGAGATGCGGAAGGTGAATCTGAGAAGGTAACATTAGAGCAGTGAACAATCAAGTCTTGTGGGTCTCTGGAGGAAGAACATCTAGGCAACCTGCAAAGGCCCTGAGTCAGGCCCTTGCTTATCCCGTCCAAAGAACAGCTAACAGTCAGGAGGTCAAGGGAGCCTGGCAGAGTGAGGGAGATGGGCAGGGGCTAGAGAAGCAATTAGAGAGCTAGGAGGAGGGAGATTCAGAAGGCATTGTAAGGTCACATCGGTCCTGCAAGGACCCTGGTTTAGATTTGAGTGAAATGAGAGATTTTGAGCAGAAGAGTGGCATGATCTGACGTGCATGTGAAAAGGATGATGGTGGTTACTTGCGAATAACTAATGAACTGTAGGAGGGCAAAGGTTGAGGCTAGGGCATCGCTTAGGAAGTTCTTGTACTAACTCAGATGAGAGATGGTGTGGCTGAGACCAGGATTGCTATGTACGTAGTGAAAAGAGGTTAACGTTTAAACGTAGAGTCAATACACTTTACTGATCATTGGCACAGAAGAATCCAGGAGGAGGCCAATGGTTTTTCACCTGAGTAATGTGAAGGACAGAGTGGCCATTTACTGAAAAGGAGAATGCAAGTCTGGGGAGAGGAAACTGGGTGTTTGATGTTGAAAATGTTAGCTTTCAGTTACCTTTTGGAGTTCTAAGAGGAAGTGTTGAGACGATGTTAGATATATGTTAGCTGCAGTTCAGAAGAGAAGTCTGGATTGGAGATAAATAAAGGGTTTTACACCATATATTGGATGAGGTCTTTTAGGTAAGGAGTTTTAGATAGAGATAATAAGAGATCCTAGGATACTGCTGCGAGGGCCTATTCCTTTACTGGAAATGAAAAGGAATCAACCAAAGAGACTGAGAAAAACCATCCAGGAAGTAGGGTAACCAAGAGGGGGTGGTGTCCATCCTGGCAGCCGGAAGAAGGAAGTAAAAAGCCAAATGAAGTGCTCCTGCTAGAAAATGACTTTGCTTAGGAAAATAAGAACTGAGAATAAACCATTGGATTTGGCATTAGGGAGGACAAAAACTTGACTAAACTTGATTAAAAAAAGGATGAGACCTGGCCAGGTTGAGTGTCAACCTATGATCCACGAGGTCACGGTTCGATTCCCGGTCAAGGCACATGCCCGGGTTGCAGACTTGATCCCCAGTAGGGTGTGCACAGGCAGCCAATCAATGATTCTCTCTCGTGATTGATGTTTCTAGTTCTCTCTCCCTCTCCCTTCCTCTCTGAAATCAATAAAAATATATATTAAATAAAAAAGAGGATGAGAAGAGAAGAAGCAAAAACAAAATATAGACAACTTTTTTGAGAAGTTTTGCCATATAGAGGAGCAGAGAAATAGGGTAGTAGAGGAGAGGGATAAGAGAAGGTTGTATTTTTCAAGAGGGCAGCATGTTTTAAAGCTGAAGGGAATAATCCAATAAAGATAGAAGAGGTGATAATGCAGAAGAAAAAGAGGAACATTGTTGGAGCAGTGTCCTCCCATGGCAGGAGGGGTAAGATCTGGTACACTAGTGGAGACTCAGGGTAAAGGTAGTTCATCCACAGTAGTGGAAGAGAAGATCAAGTGTGTGCGTACAGATGTCAATACATCAGTAGATGAGGGAGGTTGTGGTATTTCTCATGGCTCCTATTTTCTTAAAGAAATAGGAAGGGGGTGATCAGTAGAGAATGAAGAATGTTGGAGACCAGAGATGAGAGAAAATAGAAAAAATTATTATGTGGAGAAGTGACTTGGCCATTTGAAATGTAGTGGGATTACTGGGTGGCTCTCTGGGCCCAGTTGAGGTTAGTGGTCATGAATAGAAAGTAATACGAATAAGTTTGTGTTTGTCCCCAACCACAGCTTTCTGAGTACAAGTACAGAATTGGAGAGGAAAGGGATTTTAAAATGTGAGATTCCCATCAAGTCCTAAAAGAGTTACTGAAAACATAACATCAGAGCCAGGAAAATATTTAGAATCATATCTAAGAACTCTTTCTGGTTGTTATGAATATGAAAAAGGTGTGGCAAAAACAAGCAGATCTTATGAGTTGGCAGAATAAACAATTGATTTTAGGGGGGTCTGAAATTATATATCATCTAAAAATAATTGCCCTCTTGGTCTTTCCTGGCACCTGAAAATTCCACCATTGGCATTATTCTAAAAAATGTATGAATTTTTCATGCACAGAGACAGTGTCTATACTTTTTAATCTCTAGAATTTAATATGATGCCAAGAAGACACAAATGCTAAATAAATATTTACTGTTATTTTGGATGGAATGGAATGAAGGGCCACCATAATTTTCATTCAACAAGCATTTATTGAGTAGAAGGCACTGTGCCAGATATTACAAGTTTCCAAGAAAAAGAACATATTTACATGAACCTGTTGATGGTATTGGGACATCAGTAGATAGACACTTAGTAGCAGAGGTTCATTTTTTTTTTAATCACTATCCATTGCTACATAGCAAAATATGTAAGTATACAGAAGGGTATGTGAATGGCCATGCATATCTGCTGATATGGTCACTACAAAGGCACTGAACAAAATTCTTAAAGTAATACACAATTCCTCTACTTTATAACTTCAACCCAACATCGAAGGAAGCCCTGATTTTCCATGGAGGAAATGCCACCTTCCTGTCACTGGCAAAATAAGTGGGTGGGTGGAGGAAAAATGCCTGTCAATATCTGTGATTTTACTGGAAAATAGAACCACATGTGTTGGAAGTGAAACCTTACAAATGCTGAGTTCTACCTTCCTGCCAAACTGGAAAATACACAAAGAACCCTGGATCAAGAGGAGCCTTTTTAAATCCGAGACTTACTACTTCAGCCACAAAATTCACTCTAAGTCAGCTTTTTCCTGGGAGGTAAGATTTTTTTGCTAGTTAGAAAAATTGATTTCTCTTCTGTAATTTTTTTCCACTCAGCGGTGTGTTTCCAATGACAAGGTGAACAGGTATCTATCTGTGCTGACAGACGCTCGTCTTTAAATTTGCTAGAGGAGAGCACTCAGGGTTATGCCAATGTTTCATGCCTTCTCTACAATATGATCAAATCCCATTAATCTGGACTCCATTAATTGAGAATTTTTGTTAGGTTTATCTGATTTTGGCTATAATTTATCATCTATTAGAGGCCCAGCGTGCACGAGATTGTGCGCGGCCTCTGTCGCATGGCCTCTGCCGCCCTGCGATGCTACGTGAAGCTTCCCCTGCCCCTCGACTGCTCCACGAAGCTTGCTGCCACCCCGCGAAGCTCGCTGCTGGACGCTCCACGGAACTCCCCCACCCCGGGACTGCTTCGTGAAACTCGCTGCCGCCCGCCCTGGTGACTGCTCCACTAAGCTCAGGGCCATCCGCAAAGCAGCCCGCCACTGCCGCTCAACAGCCCCCAGTCCCACCCTCATGGTGAGCGGCTCAGGGGGCCAGAGGAGGCGGGGACTGATAGGTGCTCCATGCACTTCATGGTAACCAGTCGCCCATTCGGTTGTGACGGCACCTAGCTCTTTATATATATTAGGATGCCCTTTTATTATTATTCTTTAACTAGACTGTGAAGGGGAAAATGCACTGGCATTCTAGGCTCAAGTAATACAACAGTGAGCAAAACAAACAAAAATTATTGGCCAGATTGAGTGAACATTCTGGTTTGAATGAATGAGTGAATTTACTCTTGACATATGTACAATAGCTAGAAAAATGAATCTCAACATATTTAACATCTTTTTCTAGTAATCTGTCCAAAATTACTATTACTTGAAAATAATGTAAATAAAATAATTATTTCTAATATCCTGTAAGTGATCATTTTTTAATGGCTTTATGTTAAATTTCTCTCCCAAATCAGTCAGGTTTTGATGGAAGAATGAATTAAATAAGCCTAGGGAGTCCACCCTGAGTGTCACCATAATACTCTAACATTGCCTTTGTGTTGTTCATGTCTTCAGCATTTCCTATAATTTGCTTTCTTATAACCCAGTATGGTGTTACTTATCCTCATTTCACAAGAGGCTAAGGTTCAGCAAAACTAAGTAACTTTTCCAAGATTGCACAGCTAACAACTATGGCGGATAATATTGGTAACAGTACTAAGCTCCATCTACAGGGCACTTGGATGCGAAGGCTGGAGGTACAGCATCTGAGGTTTAAGGTCAACACACAAGATTACAGAGGAGAAAGGCAGAAAGAGCCTAGATTAGATCCTTGGGGTATCATTGAATTATCAAGCCAGCTCTGTGCTAACTATACCTACGACTTGATATAAAGCCCCACCTGTTCAAGTCACAGTGCTTGGGGTTTTTTTGATATTTGCATCATAAAAGACAACTGACTGATAGTCTGAGAACTGGAAATCAAATGTAAAACTCTGAAGCCCTTGTTCTTTCCGATGGAACAATCTCAGTACTCATCACTCACTATAGTTATTCTTCACTTTATAGAGAGAATGTGTCCCTCAAAACCCACATGCAAATCACTTAAACATACTCAATTTAGAATGCATTAATTAATGTGAAAAGAAATCTGTAATAAATGATCTTATGAACTATTTGGAGAATATTTTTATGACATTAAATAGGAAATTAAGCGGTGGTTGGCAAGTTTTTGCTAACAGATGTATTTTCTCAAATTGTGCTATGTGTGTTCCAAATTTACAAGGCAATTTTACTGTGAAGATTCTGAGAAGGCGGATTAGTAGGACGAAACAGGATTAACCTACATTCACTAAGATGGCAGTAACCAACAAGTGTTGGCCAGGATGTGGAGAAATTGGGACCCTCACACACTCCTGCTGGGAATGAAAAATGTTACAACTGCTTTAGAAAACACTGCGGCAGTTCCTCTAAAGGTTAGGCAGAGTTGCCATATGACACAGCAGTTCTATTTGGAGTTCTATTTCTAAGTATCTGCCCAAGAGAAATGAAAACATATGTCTACACAAAAGATTGTACACAAACCTTAATAACAGCCCAAAAGTGAAAACAACCGAAATTCCACCAACTAATAGGTGGGATATATCCATGCAATGGAACATTATTCAGCCAGAATAGGCATCCATAGAGAAGGCTGGAATAGTTGAAGAGAAGTAGTGAGTGACTACTAATGGATACGGGGTTTCTTTTTTGGCATGATGAAAATGGTCTAAAATTGATTGTGGTAATAGGTGCACAACTCTGTGAATATACTAAAACTCTGTGAATGGTACATTTTATGTAAGGTGAATCATATCATATATTGAATCAACAAAGCTGTTACATTTTTAAAAATTAACCAACCAACCATGATCAGAAGATAGTAAAAGGGTCCAGGAAATAGCAAAAATCCTGAAGGCTGTAGGCTCCCTGTCAGTCTGGCACTTCTCGTTTTCCGGTGAGCTTGGGCTGTGGAGTTAACTCCCATACTGCCCTCATTTTCACAGTTCCGGAGTGGACTTAGCAATGAGACTCTAGTTTTCTTGGCCTTTTTTTTTTTTTTCATCTCCTGGAGACTATCTTACCCCCAAGGCAAGGGGTGAGGTCAATGAGCGCTCAGACCCTTGTTAGAACCCTGGTTCCCTATGTCTTAGCCAAGTGACCTTGGAGAGACAAGAGGAGCTCGCCAAGCCCTCTGAAAATGGGAATAATAATAGTTACCTCACAAGGTTGAGTTGAGCATTGAAGCCATAAGCACATGAAGTGCACACGGAGCACGTGGCTTAGCACATTGTGTTCTGTTCCTCAGTGCAGCCCATTTCTGATCGCTTCCATCATCCCTTTAATGCCCGACCACGCCTCTGTTAAACCCCCACTCAGAATGAAAGGTGTGAGCTCTTGCCCTTGGCACATGGCTAGTAACTCCGGGCTTAGCCATGTACTCAGAAAGATGTCTAGTTTTTACCCAGAATTTCTTGAATGAAAAGGTGTTACTTTTGATGATTTATTTCATCACAGTTATTCTGAGTACCAAACAGGTGGAGAAGAAGAGCAAGTTTGGAAGGTTATTCTCTTCCATATTGACGAGACCTGGACAGCCTCTATTAAATATGCCCTGTGATCTGGTTCTCTACACGATTTCAGCAGAAAAGTAAGGAAATTAGAGGTAAGGCAGTCAGGCCAACCCAGATTCAGAACCCGCCTCTCCCTCTCTGTACCTGTGTGGCCCTGGGCACATTGCCTAATCCTGCTAAGCCTCCGTGGCCTTGCTTATGAAAAATGGGGCGGGGGGGGGGAGAGAATCTTACGTACATCACAGGGTTGCATAGGGGATTAAATTAGGTAGCACATATAAAGCTTTTGGCTCAGTGCTTCCCAAACAGTAAGGCTTTAATAATTTTTTTTAAGTAAGTAGTTTGTGAAATTTTTGAGAAAAAAATAGTGTGCTTCAAATAAACTACTGAAGGCATTATTTTTTTAATCCTCACCTGAGTATATGTTTATTATTAGTAGTATTACTATTATTATTGTTAATTACTGATTTTAGAGACAGAAGAAGGAGAGCGAGAGCGAGAGAGAGAGCGAGAGCGAGAGCGAGAGAGAGAGAGAGAGAGAGAGAGAGAGAGCCATCAATGTGAAAGAGAAACATCGATCGGCTGCCTCCTATATGTGCTGACTGGGGATCAAACCTGAAATCCTTTGGTGCACAGGATGACACTCTACCTGGCTAGGACTAAAGGCATTCTTAAAAAAAAAAAAAAAAAAAAGATTAAAAAAAAATAAACAAGGGTGACCAACTTACCCCAAATTGCCTATATTTTTCAAGTTAATGGTTTTATTTCCATCTTTAACAGTGACAGAGGAGTCCAACACAGACTGATGTACGTGGGTATGGTTGAAATGTAACATAGGAATATTTGAACTATGTATACATGGAAGAATGGAAAGGGATTTTCTCATATCAACCTTTTCCTATGTTGCAGTTTCTGAATAGTAGAAACTAAAGATGAATCCCCCCCCCGCACCCGATTTAACTTATATGTAGCAATATAACTTTTATGGTCAATCATTTGTCTTTAAGCATAAAACTTGAAGAGATTTTGGCTGCCTGGTGGTCTTGGCTCCTGTAGTCTGGTATTGTTAGAACATAACAAAGGAGCATTTCTACAAAGCCCTCCTCAACTCCAAGTAGAAAATGATTCCTTTCATTCAATCATTACTTTCAGTTTTAAAACCAAAGGTCCTGTGTCCCAGATAACTCCTCAGACTCAGGAAAACCAGGAAAGTTGCTCAGCTTACTTGACACCAAATTTAATTCAGTGCTAACTATGGACCTGGCGCTGTGACACACACTTTAAAAGCCAAATTTCATTTACATAAATAGAACAAACCTGTGCAATCAGTTCTATTTTAGGTTCATTTCAAAGATAAGGAGAAGTCCATTTGGAGAAATGGGGTAAATTGCCTTAACCTTAGAAGGATAGCTCTGGGATTTTTAAGGATAGCTCTGGGATTTTTAAGCTGAGGTCCTTCTAAAACTGTCCTGCGGTATAACCATTAGGCTCCTGCCCCAGTTTCCTATCAATGAATTAAAAGGTTAGAAAGGTTATAGAAAACCTTGGCCCCCCAGAGTGAAAGGGTTGTGGCAGCCTCACCGATCATGGTTAGGGAGCTGGGGGTGATCAGGGTGTCCGTTCATGCTTGGGGCTCATTTCCTGGGTCCCTGCCGGAGGTGAAGGACCGGCTGACCTGCCGTGGAATTGCTTATTCAAAGTGTTGAGGAGGAACCTACCTTTTCATGTGCACCACATACTTCGTGTCTAGGTAGGTGGGCTTCCCGGTATCCCAGGTACAGGTCATGTTGCCTGAATATTCATAAATTGCACAGGTTACCTCGCCGGGGACATCTGGTGGATCTGCAACAGAATGTATCGCTTAGGAGCCACCGTAGAAACATGGAGGTCTTTATAAAGTAGTTAGTTGATAAACTTTCCATTTCATTTGGGAAAACAGGTCAATCCCCCTCAGCACTTCTCTCATTCATTCCTTACCACCTCACCTTGCAACCCACTCTGCCATCAAACACTGCTCCTTTCCTTTATAGATTTCTCTATATACTCTACTTCCTTGGGGATATTAATGTGATCAAGTTCCTCCCATATAATAAAATAAAAATTCATCTCCCTAAACTCTCTTCTCTTAGCTATCACTGTTTCTTTCTCCTTTTCTTAATAGCTAAACTTTTTTTTTTTTTTAAGAATTCACTATACTGGTCTTTTTCTTCATCTCCTATTTACTTGTAAACCCCAACAACCAAGATTCAGCCCACAATTCCACCAAAACCACATTTGGTAAGGTCTTTAATGATTTCCTAATCAATAAATCCTGTGATCTCTTTGCAGTCATTATTGACCTGGACCTCTGCAGTGTTTAGTATTTGGGCCACACCCTCCTTGAAACCTTCTGTGCCTTTTGGCTCCTGTGAAAGAGTTCTCCAAAGGGTTCTTCTACTTCTCCTCTGGCATCTATTCCACTTTAAAAGTCTAGTGTTCATACCTACTATTGAGTATTACTGAGTCGTAAAAGGAAAGGGAATCCTGACACGCTACAACACAGATGAACCTCGGAGACATTATACTAAGTAAAATAAGTCAGACACAAAGGAGAAATATTGTATGATTTTACTTATATGAGGTATCGAGAATACAAAGTCTTAGAGATAGAAAGTGGAATGGTAGCATGGTGGTTGTCGGTGGTTGAGGGTAGGGAGGAATGGGAAGTTGATGGTTAATGGATACAGAGTTTCAGTTTTGCAAGATGAAAAGAGTTCTAGAGAGGAATGGTGGTGATGGTTGCACAACAATGAACTCAGTGCCACAGAACTGTACACTTAGGAATAGTTAAAATGGTATGTTTTATGCTGTGTCTGTTTTACCACAGTAAAAACAAGATTTTTTAAAATGTTGTAACCACAGAATTCTATTTCAAGGTTCTTTCTCCCTTCCTCCACCCTTCCTCTGTGCTTTCTCTGAGTGGCCATATTATAGAGAAAATTATTAGATTTTGTCTGCTAGCATTTTTCCCTTTTCAGCACTGACATCTCCCTCATCCCCTCGCTACCCCCAAGGGCTATCAATCACTAGGCTCCACAGAGAAGTATGCCCTTGACCTAGGCTGATTAATCAAGTATTTCTCTTGGGAATGACCACATGACTCAAGGTGAACCAATCAGAATTCCCCCAGGGACTTTTTCAGGAGCCATTGTAAAAGAGGCAGCCTCTTTCCTGCCGGGAGCCGGCCCATCCTTGCTGTTTCAAGGGACCTGGCATATATGGCATACTGTTCTTAATATGTTTGCTCACCTTCTTGGCGCTGTGTTTTAACCAAAGTCACCTCTCCAAGAAAGGTTGAATCCCCAGGTAGGGATTTTCCCCTGAAGTTAGGGAGGGAATAAAACCCCTCAACTAAGTGCCAGGCGGGTAATTAATCCCTTTAACTACGAACAATCATGCTTAAACTACATTATCTTTTCTCCCTGGAATGGAGATAAGAAACGCCCTAACCTTTGTAATAGAGATTGATAGGATTGAATCAACTGGTATAAATACAGTTGTAACAAGACAGAAAGACTCAGAACTCAGAACTTAGAACAGAATTCAGAAGACAGAACTCAGAACAAGACAGCAAGAGACAGAACTCAGACAGGGCTTGGAAGACAGGACCAAGAGAGACAGAGCCTAGGCACAGAACCTACACAGAACGTTCTCTAGAGACAGAAGAACTTCGCTGGAGAGAGCATGCCGGAGGATCCTGGACAGGGACTGGCCTCGGAGCTTTGAGGCAAAGCCTGGCGAGAGAGCATGGCAGGGGATCCTGGACTGAACCTGACTGCGGAGATTGGCAGGAGAGCCTGACTAGAACCTGGCTATTGAACCTGGCTAGAGGGACCTGGCTATGATGATCACCCGAAGGCTGCCTCCGTGTCATTCCTTCTTCGCCGACTCCGTCCACACCTTTGGGGACCCCTGGACCCGCTGGGGTTGGACCCCGGCACTTTCCCACTGAAATTACTGTGTCAGAGTAATAGGGAGCCGTGAGTTGCTGGTGGCCATCTCCCTGTCATAGTGAAACTGCCTATTTAAGAATGAAGTCAACACAGGGGAGACAAAACCCAAGAGATGGGAAAAGATCAGAGAGTTCTGATGACAGTGTTTGAGCCCTTGGGGCTTCTGGAGCCGATGAAACCCCAACAGCTATGGAACAGCACCTGGAATTTTCAGTTACACCATCCAGTAATAAATTACCAAGAAAAAGATAAAAAAAGAAGTATGGAAACATTGAGTGCTGATTAAATACTCACTTTTCAGGTGCTGCTCTCTCAGCTTGTGCCTACATGTGCAATCCTGTCGGGGAAACTAGACTATTCAGAGAACAACCAGACACATGGCAGAATGGAGACTCATAAAGAGTAAATGTGCAGACATTTGTGCACCTGAAGTTACACCCAAAGATTTATCTTAAATCTAAATATACTTCTTGCAGGTCACCTGCAAATTACATACCAGGAATACTACTTGTAAAATCAGAAATGAAATGCAAAAAAAAGTTATCCTCATTGCAAATTGAAAAGATAATAGGTATCATTTAGACCCATAAAAATGGCAAGGATTTTGAAAAATGGCAATCCTCAGTGTGGGAATGGACAAAGGACAATCCTCTAACACACTTGTGCAAATTGCTACTGCCTTTATAGAGAACACTTTACATATAATCTTTAGAAGCTAGAGGAATATCTTGCAACTCAGCAATTTTACATCTAGGATTGCATTCTTTTTTTTTTTTTTTTAAATATATTTTATTGATTTTTTACAGAGAGGAAGGGAGAGAGATAGAGAGTTAGAAACATTGATGAGAGAGAAACATCGATCAGCTGCCTCCTGCACATCTCCTACTGGGGATATGCCCGCAACCCAGGTACATGCCCCTGACCGGAATCGAACCTGGGACCTTTCAGTCCACAGGCCGACGCTCTATCCACTGAGCCAAACCGGTTTCGGCTAGGATTGCATTCTTAATGAAATGGTCATTTAGCTAAAAAATTTGCCTCTTAAAGTATTGTTTATTTTAATAAAAATTTAGAAACAAACTTAATAACCTAACATAAGGTTAAATAAACTATAATGCACTCCTAAAATACATTCCAAAACAATGTAGAATACAATTATGTATGTTTAATTAAATAATTAGTAAGTAATTAAATAATGGTCATACGATAAAGTGAAAAAAAAAACAAATTGTGATGTAGTATAGTATAGTGGTCTCATTTGAGAGACAGAGAGAGGGGGATTAAGGGTAGAAAGAGAGAGATAGAGAGGGAAACTTGAAAGATACTCTGAATTATTAAAGAGGGATTCTATTAGTGAGATTATGGGATTATAGAGATAATGAGTACCTCTTTTTGCTGGTCTAAAAATTTTAAAACTTTATGCATTGACTCTGCAGTGTTTAGTATTTGGGCCACACCCTCCTTGAAACCTTCTGTACCTTTTGGCTCCTGTGAAAGAGTTCTCCAAAGGGTTCTTCTTTGAGTTACAATGGGGAGAAACAGGATGCCAAGTAGGGTAAAGAAAGCTTTAAATTTTATTTGCACCTTAAAGGAGGTAGCTGTGGACACAGACATTTAAGTCATTTTGAATATTGATTGAACTGTGGTCTCTCAATGATTACAGTGATTTGTGCTGAAATTATTTTTGTTTTCTGGTTTCAGATAAGAGTATCATTGAATTAGTCATCATGAAAGACAACTGTCAATATTTTGGGGATATGCTATTTATTCCACAGCATTCTATCTGAAGTGAATGCTCAGGGTTATAAATGTCTGATGATTTATTAACTTTGCAAAAGGCCAAATAGATATATATACACACACACAAATAAGCACAATACCTATAATAATAAAAGCATAATATGCTAATTAGACCGGACGTCCTTCCGGACGAAGCTGTGGCGTTGGGGGCTGAGGCAGAGGTGGCCACCGCGGTGGTGGGGGCCTAACCCCTTGCACAAATTTTGTGCATTGGGCTTCTAGTTGTAATATTAATGTTAAGCTATGTAAAGATGGGAATGTGAGTATGGTTATAAGAGTAAGACCAAATTGTTGTTAGATCTCATTTCCAGGTTATTCAACGTTCAAGAATAAAAACCTACTTTACAACTAGATACTAAAAGTACCCTGAAATATACAAGGATGGGGCTTAAGTTTTTGCTCTTGCCTACCAATGCCATCCTCCCCTATTGGAGCACTTATTAATCACAGGCCAGGTTTCTAATTAATTCAGAGTCTAGACAAAGATCATTTTCTACTGAGAGCATCTTGAAAGCAGGGTCTGTGACTCCCTCTTCTTTGAATTTCTAGCATTTAACACATTTTTAGTGCATAGCAGTCTCTCAATAAAGTATACTTCATGAATTGATTGACTTGATTAATAATATGATAATCATAAGCAGACTTAAAATGAGAAGAGACCCAGTGCTTCTGACAAAGATCAGTCCTTAATTCCTTCTCCAAGGACAGCACAAACCAACCTGCTTGTGCCAGTAATGCTACTTAATAGCAATGCTAAAGATGAATATTCAGGACTTTTGTTAGATAACAAGTCTGCTTTTATCAAGGTAAGTAGACATCAAAGATGGTTAAAATTTAAGTCAAAGATGTTTAGACTTTTAAAGTAAATGATTAAGTGGTGATGTGATTGTCCCATGTAAGGTTTATTTTAATTTGGCATTTTTTAAATGCATAAAGGCATCTCATAGTGTTTGATTCCAGGATTGGTGTTATTTTGCTAGAACAAACTTCCCATAATAAGCATGCATGTAATCACAGACAAGAAACCAAGATATGTTTAAAATTATGGCTACAAATGAAAATTGTAATAATAAGTTTGTGTTTCACAAACTACACATTAAAGTACAGATCTTTTAAAATATATATAGAGGGATAGATAACTTTTCAGGGAAAGCAATGATTCATTTATCTTCTCTTTTATGACTTGTCTCCAGTCTAAAAATATACATATGATCATTTTGTTTGAAGCAGTAACGATAAATTGACATAGTAAAGCTCACAGGACAAATATCCTGTGATCAAAGTGATCCAGTGAAAGCAATGTGATTTCTAGAGTACCACAAAAACCCTCAAAAACCTTTTTTTCTGACCTACTTAAAAAGGAAGTTTTGTGTGCTAAGAATGCAGAACCCAAGGACACAGGGGTTCGAGTAAATTTTTACCTGGCAGTTACAATTCCATACTCATAACCAGAGGTCTATGTGAGAAGTTACAACTCACAAAGTAAATAAGTGGGAAGAGTGATGTTCTTTCTAAGCAGCCATTTGCAGAGAATAAGTGCTTCATTATATATTGTCCTGGAAGGGGAGGGAGCAAAGGCCATTCATTCCCTGACCTTAAGCATCACCCAATGGTTTTGGGGGTGGGGGGCTCAGAGGCCCTCAGCCAACACTGGGAGAGCTCCGGGCAGTAATCTGTCACCCAAACTGCAGCTCAGGGAAGGAGGCCATGCTTCTTCGGCCTCTTTCTTCCTCTGCCTTCAATCAAAAACTAACCTTTCCTCATAACTGTGGAAGTTGCGAATTTGCCCTCTGAAAAAAATTATATATTATCTCAACACCCCCACCCCAAAGGATAAATAGTGAAGTAGTTAAACATTAAAGCTTATTTATATTTCCTGAGGATGTGGACATGGTAAAGAGTCCTCATACATCAGATAAGATGTCTGCCTGTGGTTTCAATTACCACAATTTAGGGCAAGTTTAGCATATTGTTATCAGTTTAAGGCATACATTTGCCAACCTTATTCTTTGACTCCAAAACATACTACTTCCTTTTCAACTACTTTTCTTCCTCAGTGTACTTCTACCACCTCCCATATTTCTTCTCTATCTTTAAAAAAAAAAACATTTTTATTGATTCTTTTAAAGAGGGAGGAAGGGGGAGAAAGAAAGAAAGAAACATTAATGTCAGAGTGGGTTGATCTACTGCCTACCCACCTGAGCATGTGTCCCTGACTGGGAATCAAACCAGCAACCTTTTGGTTTGGTGCATGGGATGATGCCTAACCGACTGAGCAACACCAGCCAGGGCTTCTTCTCTTTTTTGAAACTCTTGCAAGATCAGGTAACCAGGGTTAAATAGGACAATGGCCTTATTTGAGATCCCCTGCTTTTCAGTCATCCATTCTAGGGTCCAGGTGGTCTGGCTCTTACTAGGTAAGGTCTGGAGGTGAAGAAGTAAGAACTCAGATTTGATTCTCATAAGTGTGGAGGGAGAGAACATAGCCATACCCAAAGCCCTCCACCTTCACTGAAAATGGGCCTAGATGTCATCTATATACGTAAAAGCCAAGCGACTGGAACGACGGGTCACTATGACTCGCACTGTGGCCAGCCAACCAGCCCGATGGAAACAGGGCCAGCCAACCTCCTGCAGCCTCTCCTCCCTGCCGGCCCCAAATGGCCCTGATTAGGGCAGGCTGGCCAGATCCCACCAGTACACAAATTTGTGCACCGGGCCTCTAGTAGGGAATAAATATCTGGGTTAAAACAGTGCTGAATTATTGATCCATCTTTCATAATAGTACAACAAAGAGTTAAGTATATTATTATGCAAGTCAGTCCATATTACTCTAATAATTTAAACATCTTCAGAATGCTTAAACACAAATTGAATTTTAGCAAATATTTTAAAGATTAACTTGATATATTTTTTCTTAATAATTAAAGTAATAAACATAATGATTCACAATTGGGGCAGTGGGATTAGAAGCAGGGAATTGTATCAGAATCTTCCATGTTTTGTCCAAAGGATGTATTTTTAAGGGCTTAGGCACGTTGATTGTACTTTGAAGTGTATAAAATGCTTTAAAAGAAATTATTAAAATTAAGGGCTTACCACAGTCAGTATAATTTGCCTCATTTTACAGATATGGAACTGAGGCTTGGATTCGTTAAGCAACTTGCCCAAGGTCACACAGCTGGTAAGGAGTGTAGCAAGAACACAAAGCTAGTTTTGCAACTGTTTTTCTCCCTAAATCTTCGCTTCAAAATTTTACAGGGGGATCTGCTTCAAATTTGATTATATTAATTTGGAAAAATAAAAACACACATAAGTGAAAAACAGATGAAAAAAACATTTAACACCTGAGTTTGTTGCCTCTCCTCTATGCTGTATCTGACCAGGTAACTGTTGAAAAATTGTTTTTTTGGAGCTGTTGGTAACATGGTAACATTTATAGAGTTCACTTTAAAAGTTCATATTTCAGTCTTCTTCTAAAGAGTCAAAAACTCTGGGAATACTGAGCCCTCACAACTGCTGGAGCTGGGCAGTGGCTGTCCCAGTAGACCGTATCTCTGCTTTCCTCTCTGCACAGATCCCACCAGCTTTTGTAACTCATTTATTCCACCAGTCTGGCCCCTGGAGACATTTAAGTTTGCAATTCCTGTATTAAACTGATAGAAGAAGTGAACTATATCAATTTGCCTCCATTTTTAGACAAGTTGGTGATTACCAGTGATTGTTAGACGAAGTTTTATTTGGACTGTGAATGCACCCCACACACTTACATCCAGAAGAGATGTCTTCCCCACATATCAGTGTCTCTTGAGAATATCCGGGACATTCAGCTGTGCAGCGCAGGGAGGCACGTGGTTCCAGAAAGCTGTCATACTGAAGTTTAGCTGTCGTTTTATTAATCCTTGTGATTTTCAGTCCTTCTTTGATGTTATTTTTATAAAAATAAAATTTCCTTGGTTGGCAGTTCTTAATTGCTGCTTGGCAATATATGGAAATATTCATACCCATCTTAAAAATTTTGGCTGGTTCTACCCAGATGTGGCCAGAGCAGTTTATATTTGTAATTCCTGGAAATAAGTAGATTAAAAGAATAAATTACATATAAAACATTAAAGCAGGAGATTTTTTAAAAAATAGGCTGTTACTTTTAAAATGTATTCTTTTCTATTAATTAAATGAATTCCATTGGGAAAAAGTTGAGGCACTAAATTTATCTTTTAATTGATTAGCTTATTGCCATGTATTTTTACTATGCTTCTGTTAAGACGCAGGAGCATGACAAAAAACTAGTATCGGCCTTTAAGCTTCTCTGTCTAACGAGCAAGTATAATTAGCTCTCTTACTTTAAAGCAGAGAACCAAGGCATTATGAGGCTACACCTTTTTTGAAAGGTAAGATTAGATATGACACTTGGCACTACAGAATCTAAATCCCAACTAATCAATCAGCCTTCATTATTTTTTTTTAGATAAAGGCTACTTTACCAGAAAATTCAGAGTTTAATGAATAAAACCATACTGCTACATAGGGCAGAAATCTATTGCTTGGTAACCACTTAAAATTCACTCTTAATTTAATAATATGGGAAATGTTTAGAATTTTTTTTAAGTTAAAAAGAACATTGCAAAACAACGTATGTAATTGCAATGTACATTCATGTTAGAAAGAAATAGATGGATTAATTAAAGAGAAATACACTGATATTAACAATGAATTATTAAATCAATAATTTTTCAATACACAGGAGTAAACATGGATTGCATAAGAATAGGTCACAGAAAAATATGTTAACTTCTCTTTTGAATAGGGTTCTTGGATTGGTCAGAGGAATGTTAAACATGGTATATATATATATATATATATATATATATATATATATATATTAATTCAGCAAAGCTATTTAAAAAGGGTAACATAAAATTCTAGTAGAAAACTTGGAAAAGATAGTCTGGATTATATTAAAAATTTTCATAGCAGATTGAAAAATAATCTATATATATAGAAGGCTAAGTGTCCATCCATCCAACCGGTCGCTATGACGCGCACTGACCACCAGGGGACAGACGCTCAATGCAGGAGCTACCATGACACGCACTGGCCATTTAAAATTAAACGGCACCATGGACCTGGTGCCAACAAAGCAACACTTGGCTTCCCCCAAGTGGGACACAGGCCCTGCCTGCCACCATCCCGGAGCGATACCCCACCAAATCGCAGCCAACACTGCTAAGACCCCATGGCGCAAAATGCGGCCCACAGCCCAGCCCAGAAACGGTCACTGTGGGCATCAGGTAATGATGTCACATAGCGACGCCTGGCTTCCTCTCCCTAGCGACTAGCCTCCTTGGAGTTTCTGTAGTCCAGGAACCTGACTTGCTTTATAGCCAAGTGCAAACATTTTACAATTTAACCAAGTGTTTGTGAAGTGTTTTCACGTGCCTCATCTCATTTGATCCTCACAGAAGTCCTGGAGTAGGTAGATAGGAGACTCGGTAGAATCTTATTTTCTTTTCATTAGCCAGAAAACGAAAATTTAGAAAGTTTAGGAACTTGACCCAACTGAAAAGAAGTAAGAAATGGTGGAACTTGAAAATGACTTCAAGTTTTCTCACTGCACAGAATATAGTCAAACACTGCTGCAGTTAAATATTTTACCCTTTGTTCTCCCTGAGTGATCTACAATAATAATCTGCTTTGTGTTGATATTTACTGCTGTGTTGCTGATAATTACCTAAAAGAGAAGTTAGGGTGCTTCACTGGGCTGGAAAAAGTTCAGCTAGATCAGAAAGCAGGTCTAATGAAGCAAGTTTATCTATATATATAAAAGGCTAAGTTGATTTGCACATGCGCAATATATATAAAGCTCTCGCTGGCATCAATTGCACATGTGTGTTTTGATCTGTCATTGTTGATCGTGAATTTGGTTGACACTTCTATTATAGAGAAAGGGTGAATAGCAATAGTAAACTATTTCTTCTAATTAATTTCCTTTCAATGTGCACCAGGACACTAGTATATAACATAATATCTGATGGCCAGCTAAAAGGTCTCTAATGCCACATCCCAGGGACCCACCTTATTTCTCTGTGCTCTGTATTAATCACTTGAATGATAAACAGAAGTCTTACTTATCATTTGCATTTTTCAAGAAGCCAGAAAAAGCAACTGGTGCCTTATTTCCCCCAAATCTTCTTGGATAGTGTTGGTCTGACTCTGGACGTATCCAATGTCCTGCTGGAGGGATTCTAGTTCTGATGAGGAGGCTGCCTCTCTATCTCCAATATAATTGTGCCCCAGCCTGTAGAACACAGTTTTGCACTTGCCACTACTCTGAGTAACTTGCACCATCTAGAAAGTTTTCTTCAAGGCCTAGAACCCTGCCTTGGTGTTGCTTTGTCACCCAGTAAGTGAGTCCTTGCCATGCATCCCCAGGATACCATTGCCTCCAATAGAAACTCCTGAATGCAAATGGCTGTCCTGTCTGAACTGCTGAGGATCCCCTTCCTGGATTCCTCCGAACTGCTTATGTCTGTCCTAGTGCCAGACGTGTGTGTGGACTGTAGGAAGGGAATAGTAATAGCACTCAACACTGCTGCACAGAGCTGTTGTTGTGAGGGATAAAAGGTGTGCCTGACACGGAATAACCCTCAACAAATGGTCTGTGGAATTGAATTAAATTCAAAATGTTTGATGGATTTTCATAGAGCAGTTATAGTAGTTCAGAGATAGAACATGCCAACTCAAAGTAATAAGCTCCTGATCAGAAATGTTTATATAGGAGTTAAAGGTGGTTCCGTTAGGGATACGTACTTGAGAAAGGAATCCTGCCTTAGGAAGGAGGGAGTCTTTTTTATTTCATTCCACACAATTCTTATGCTCATATAAATTTTCTCAATATAATAACTTGGTTCTTCCGAAATCCTACCATACATGATACCTTGAAAATATTAGACATTCAATACTTTATTTGAATAAAAGATAACAATAGGTATTCAAAATACTATACCTCCATGACACCAGTTGAAGAATATGTAAAGGGCTATTACCACATCCCACTGAAATGTGACCTGATTCATGTCTGAAAGCAGGGAAAAGCTCTTTGTTCCCCTCTAGAGAAAAACACAAAAAAGTTTAAATTTTAATATTTTAATAAAAAAATAAAAGGCATCACATTTTTTCCTAGCAATTATTATTATCTTTGATGAGAACCTCTGCTAAGGAAGAAAGGAGAGATGGAGAAAGGAGGGATGGAAGAAAGAAAGAAAGGAAATGGTAAAAATCACTAGTGTGTGAAGAGGTATAATATGGAGTAAAGCGAAAGAATGCCATTTAACACCCTTCAAAAATAACTATGAATTAGCTCAGTAGGGCCTTTGGACCCTGGATGTAATTCGGTTCCTCTTATCTGGTCTCTCTCTTCATAAATCTCCTTCTGCTCTAAATCCTGATGATGAACTTTCCTCCTGACCAGGTGATGCATCTATCAAGCTCCAAGAATATCAGCATTTGATGAGTAAAACTTAGGAAAAACCAAAAATTTCATAATCTCCAGTAAAAAGGCATTTAAAGTGAAGAAAGATGAAGTGGATGAAGTGAGACAAATGCATATGTGTTGTCACCAGTTAAATTTACAGAAAGCTCACTCATCTCTGGAGAGCTCAAAAGAAGCATAATATAGAAATTGCCATGAGTTTACCACTGGAGTTACACTACTCAGGTAATCAGTTTCTTACATTATTAATAATTCAGTTATTCGATAATCAACATCATTCACTTTATTTTATTTGTTTAGTTAAACCATGAGCCTTTAATATACAATAACAAAACAAAGTTCATAACTCATCAAATAGCATAAACTATCTGATAACATTTTTAAAAACTGGGGTTCTCATGACTCATGAAATAGGGATCCCTTTCGTAAGTTGTTAACAATAGTAGGTGTCATCTTTATAAATAATAGTGAAAACAAGCCCTAAAATATTTCAGAAGATAACCACTCACCTACTAGACTATGCACAATAAATACTAAGGTGATGTGATGTCAGATAATATTATAAATTCGACTATCATCCGTATCATTCACTGTATAAAATACCACAGAACTTATAAGAGAAAATCACTTTGCCCATGTATTTCTCACAGGAAACATAGCTGTTTTTAAGTATTTTGGATGCTCATTTTCTCTTTACCTTTCCGTCCGTTTGAAGCACATAATTCCACTTCAGAGCCAGGCCAGCCTCACTTCTCCTTTCCCCACCGCCTGCCTGTCAGTGATCGCTTCAGGTTCTCAGCTTTGAAGCAAGTGGAAATGTCAGCAAAGCCCTGACCTACATTTCAGATTCTTGAAGAGGAACTCAAACTGCCCAATTCAAAATGACTGGCTCTCATGTCACTGTTTGGGAAAACCCAGATTACTGAAAGTGAACTGCTCTATCAGTACTTTTGGTTTTCTCAGCTTAATTTAGAATTACCTATCTCATCCAAACAGTAGAACACATATAAATGCTCTGTCAAAATCTTTGACACCAAACACATGATGCTTAGTTTTAATTTGCAACATTGATACTAATTGTAAATTTGTTTCTTAAGAAAAGTTTTAAATGATACTGTTGACCATTAATTTATTTTTTTAATATTTATTGTTGGAAGTATTACGTATGCCCTCCTTTCCCCCCATTGACTCCTTCTAGCCTGCCCCCAGCCCCACCTCAGGCCTTCACCACCCTACTGTCTGTGTCCATGGGTTATGCATATATATATATATATATGCATACAAGTTTTTTGGTTGATCACTTCCCACCCACCCACCCTCCCCAGCCTTCCCTCTAAGATTTTTCAGTCTGTTCTATGCTTCTATATCTCTGGATCTATTTTGTTGATCAGTTTATTTTGTTCATTAGATTCCACATATGAGTGAGATCATGTGATACTTGCCTTTCTCTGACTGGGTTATTTCACTTAGCATAATACTCTCCAGGTCCCTCCCTGCTATCACAAAGGGTAAGAGATCCTTCTTTTTCACTGCTGCATAATATTCCAGACCATTAATTTATTTAACAAGCATTTTTTAGTAGTACTTTGTGCCAGGTATTGTTCTTGGAATTAAAGGTATAATGGTTATTGATCATAAAACAGCTCCTTTGTTGTATTGTGTACAGTGATTAAATTACAGATAGGTTGCTTTAAACTATGGTTCACAGTTTAGCAGGATTCTACAAGCTAATAAAAAATTTTACCAAATATTTGGTTGGCTTATAGTAGGCATCACTGGGGGCCTTTCCTGGCATGCCTTTTCTTCCTGCCTCCTCTATTTGTTCTACATGCACATCCTTTCACTTTAATACACTTCTTTCTATTTGTAAATGATGATTAATTTTACTTGTTTCCTCTACTGCAAACTTCTTGAAGTCAGAAACTCCACACTGTCTTTTTAATTTTTGTGTCTTTAGTAACTCACACATTAGGATACTCTAGAGCAGTGGTTCTCAACCTTCTGGCCCTTTAAATACAGTTCCTCATGTTGTGACCCAACCATAAAATTATTTTCGTTGCTACTTCATAACTGTAATGTTGCTACTGTTATGAATCGTAATGTAAACATCTGATATGCAGGATGGTCTTAGGCGACTCCTGTGAAAGGGTCGTTTGACCGCCAAAGGGGTCGCGACCCACAGGTTGAGAACCACTGCTCTAGAGGAAGACTTAACTGATTCCAATGCTTAGATTCATTCTCGATAATGCAGTCTGAATTTCTGTGGGTAGAGGCTGGGCATTGACATTTTTCAAAGCCCTCCTCTCCCAGGTGATAGAGAACCACTAGAATATACAACAAATAAGATTACTATTTTTAAAGCCCACACAGAAGAAATGACTACCAACTGGGTTTTAATGATTTGTAACAATTTTCCAGTCTGTGAAGGAGCGTGTGTAGGAAAACATTTCACAGGAACAAAATTTGCGAGTAATATAGATGTATGGGACTGGCAAGCATTTCTCCAAGTTGAGAGGAATAAGATTTGAGCTGGAAAATTAGGTAAATGGCAGATTGTAATAGGCCTTGTATTCCTGCTAAGTATTTTAACCTTTATCTTGATGTCAGTCAAGAGATAGCAAAGGTTGTTAAATATGAATAACATAATTACATTGGATTTTAGAAAGGTAATTCTAATTAGTGGAGAGAATGAACTGAAGATAAAGAGCCCAGTTAGGAGCCTGGCTGGAGTGGCTCGGTGATTGAGCATCAACCTATGAATCAAGACAGCATGGTTCAATTCCTGGTTAGGGCACATGCCCAAGTTGTGGGCTTGATCCGTAGTATGGGAGCGTACAGAAGGCAGCTGATCAGTTATTTTCTCTCGTCATTGATTTTTCTATCTCTCTCTCCTCCCTTCCTTTCTGAAATCAATAAATATATACATATTTTTTTAAAAGAGCCCAGTTAGGAGGCTAATGAAAATCAAAGCTGATGAGGATCTAAAGCAAAGCAAAGGCAGCAAGAACTGAGAGGAGAACATAGAACTGAGAGCTCTGTAGAGGCAGGCTGGACAGGCTGTTATGACCAATGAAGAAATGGTGACTTCTGGCATCGTGCAGTCAACAATGCGTGTGGGAAGTGAAGGATTCAGGTCACGAAGAATGACTCTGGTGACTAGTTTTGCTGACCCAGTAGATAATGACATTAACTGAGCACACAAAAGGAGGAGAGATTGTGGGGAAATTATGAATTTAGTTCTGAGCATGTTGATTTGGGGATGCTTAGCGCATATTCAGAGAGAACTATCTAATAGGCTGTTGTAGACATTGGTAAACTTGGGAGAAAAGTTTGAGTTGGAGATCTAAATTTGGATGATTTCAGCATATCAATAGTATTGAAACTAAAATTAGAATAAGACTAAGCCCTGGTCAGGTACTCAGTTGGTTAGAGCGTATCCTGATATACCAAGGTATGGGTTTGACCCCCGCTCAGAGCACATATAAGAATCAACCATTAGCCCAACATGGCTCAGTGGTTGGATATTGACCTAAGAAGTAGGAGGTCATGGTTCAATTCCCTGTAAGAGCACATGCCTGGGTTGCAGGCTCAATCCCCAGGAGGGGGCATGCAGAAGACAGCCAATCAATGACTCTCTTATCATTGATGTTTCTTTCTCTCTCTCTCCCTCTCCCTTCCTCTCTGAAATCAATAAAAATATAATTTTAAAAAGAATCAACCATTGAATGCATAAATATAAACACTTGTAACAAAAAATGGACATTTCTTTCTGTTTCTCATCAATAAATAATTTTTTTCTTTTCAATATAGAAAAATAAGAGGATTCAAAGAGAACACTTAGAGCAATAAGTGGTGGCCAGAACCAGAAAATGTTGACCCAAAAGAAAGAAGAAATATAAATAGTGCGGGGGCTGGTAGTTGTTCTTAACCATCTTTTCAATAAAAATTTTATTATTTTTTAAAAATACGTTTTTATTGATTTTTTTAGAGAGAGAGGAAGGGAGACGGATAGAGAGAAACATCAATGATGAAAGAGAAACATCATCCAGCGGTTACCTCCTGCATGCCCCCTACTGGGGATTGAGCCCACAACCTGGGCATGTGCCCTGATCAGGAATCAAACCAGTAACCTCTTGGTTCATGGGTCAATGCTCAACCACTGAGCCACATCAGCGGGGCATCCTATATAATAAAAGGCTAATATGCAAATCGACCAAACAGTGGAACAATGGTAGCTATGACGCGCACTAACATTCAGGGGACAGACGCTCAATGCAGGAGGTGTCTCCGGTGGTCAGTGTGCTCCCACAGGGGGAGCACTGCTCAACCAGAAGCCAGGTTCATGGCTGGCAAGCACAGTGGCAGTGGTGGGAGCAGTAAGTGCAGTGACAGTGGAGCTAAGGATGTCCAACTGCCAGCTTAGGCCCACTCCCCCAGGGCTCCCGGATTGTGAGAGGGTGCAGGCCAGGCTGAGGGACCCCCTGAGGGCAAGAATTTTATGCACCAGGCCTCTAGTACTGTATATATTTCTTTAGCCCATTTTTATTGTTGTTTTTTTTTATTGCGTTTTGAAAGTTATTTACATGTTTTGAAAAGCCAGTTCTTTATCAAATATGTGTTCTGCAACTATTTTCTCCTAGTTTATGGCTAATCTTTTTATTTTCTTAATGATGTCTTTGAGAGCAGAAGTTTTTTGTTATTGTTTTTAATCCTCACCTGAGGATATTTTTCCATTGATTTTTAGAAAGAGTGGAAGAGAGAGGGAAAGACAGAGAGAAACATTGATGTGAGAGAAACACATCAACTGGTTGCCTCCTGCAAGAGCCCCAAACAGGGCCTGGGCTGGGGAGAAGCCTGCAACCAAGGTACATGACCTTGACCAGAATCGAACCCAGGACCCTTCAGTCCGCAGGCCAACACTCTATCCACTGAGCCAAACTGCTCAGGACAGAAGTTTTTAATTTTAGTTCAATTCATTTACTATTTTAATGATTCATATTACTTTTTGTCTTGCAAGACTCTGCTCACATTTTCATCAATAGGTCAACACATAATCTGGTTTTATGTGTGTTTCTGATTAAAGACACCTTATTTAATCTATATTGTTGACTAATTAACATTAAACTTTGGGCCAGTAACACTGTCATTCGTGTCTGAACGAAGCCTATCTAACATACATATTTTCTTTGTAATGTACATTGTAGCCTTGTACTTAGAACTTTAGGACTATACTTGGGGGTCATTTTAAACAGCAAAATCACCAACAAAAAGCATAAAACATTTAAAAAAATGTAGCACTAAAGAGACTGAAAAGACTCATTTACAGTATAAAAGCCGAAATGACTCTTTTGCATCCTCCAATGTACTGTAGACTGTATGTGCAACGAAAGTGAAGAGTAATTTTGATGATTGACTGTGCCACCCTGCCTTTCTGTTGTTATAGGCCTAATACAGGGCTGCACCTTCCTTTAGTATCCCCCCCCCCTTTGTCAGTATTCACCGTGCCAGGGGCTATGACTACAGAAGAGGGTGTTAATGGCTTTCCAAGATCCTGAAATGGGAAAGAAGATGGTATTTTAAAAGTACGAGAGGACAGAATAACATGCTAATGGAAAGATATGAAAACAGTTACTAGTATATACAGATAGGAATAGGCAACAGCCTCAGGTCACACTCTTTCAAGCTTCAGCCCTGTGTGCCAACTCCTGTAGAGCAAAGCTTACCTGGTCTGGGTCAATGACTCAGGCTCAACTTCTTGCCTGTTGCCTCCTGTTTGATCTCACACCTATGACTCTGCACTTGATTTTATGATACCAGCATCCCTCTTTCAACTGCCTCTCCTGCTACCCCGTCATCCTCCAATTGGTGTGTGCTGCCACACTGTACCCATTTTACTTCACCAACCGCTCACTGTCTGACCCTGCCCTACTTTTCCACGCTCACAACTCTTATTATTCATCCAAGAAAACTTGTTATCAAAAGTGTTGGACTTGTTTTTCTAACTTCATGGCTTAAACTTGAAGTTGTAAGTTTTCATTGTCTTGAGGATAATTTTACTTGGAAGGACGCATTCTTCAAATAAGCCAGATAAATGAGTCGTCGCTTTATTTTATTAATTATCTTAACCACTGAATTAATAACCCCATTATTCATAAAGAGTTATGTAGACTCTAGGAAGAGAAATAAACACCATAAATCCTTTGACTCATCCAAAGAGTGGTGCCTACAAGCGGCTGCTTGATGCTTCTCGGCATCAAAGGCCTTATGGCTCCTCCAGCTCTGTTGGAGAAACAGGTGCTACAGGCTGAATCATCATCATTTCCTGTGAGATATGCAAACTCTTATTTCCTATGAGTTTTTTAGAAACTTAAGAACTCTAAGAAGTGTGGGTGAGTTCAAAACCTTCAATCTACAACTCTAGCTCTTCAAGATTGCATGCATACTTCAAAGGTCAATTTCTAGGTTCTCAAATTCGACATGTGCCCTTTCTCAAATTTGCTTTCTCTGAGAATGAGCCTGGGTTCACAGTCATCTTTCTCTCACTTCATAAAAAAATGGCATCCTCCATCCCAAATCTCAGCCATGTGCAGTAGCCTGGATATACTTAGCTCCAGGGTACCAAACAAATGGAAATATTGATTTTAGGAAGGTGCCCTTGCATAATTAATCAAGAGCTTTAAACTTGTAAAGCTGTATTCTTTACCTGACATATATATTTTTTAGAAAAGTCAAGCTTGCTAAAATACTTGTGTCTCAGTTCATGTTGAGATACTCAGAATTTTAGTCAGTTTGGGGATATTTGGGGCCACTTTGGAATAGTCTGAAACTGGGATCAGAAGCAACATGGTTATGGCTATCCTTCTAAATGCAAATGAGATTTCTGATGGACTATCACACTTTTTCTAGACACATTGGGTAAAATTCATGTAAAAATCGTACTTGATTTTTTTACTAGATTTGCTGTAGTAATAAGATAGTTAAAGGCATATTTGTTCCTACTACAGCTTAGTCTCACTTATTTCATCTTATAAAATGTTCAATAATTTCCATTTCCTATATAAAAGGAAGTAAATTTATTTGACTTATGTTTCATATTTTAAATATAAATTTAAAATTATGTAAAGGAGTGCATCATTTTAAAAGCCTTTATAAAGGTACATAAGGAAAACATTTAGGCCATTTTATTAGATAGAGCTCAACTATATAAGCCAAACAAAAAGACATATGTGGAAAAAATACACCAAAATATCATAGTAGTTTCTTTGGATTATAGAATTATGGTTATTTTTTTTCTTTGCTTTTTTTTTAACTTCCTACTTTTTAGGATGAATATACATGACAATTTTAAAACACTTAAAAAATATTAAACACATTAAGTAACAAGGAAAACTTTAAAGGAAGGAATATAAAGAGGAAATTCCTTCCTGGTCAATTCTAAAAAATGAGACATCTGGAGGGAATTACTGATAAGTCTACTGCTTACACATTTTACTTATGCAATTTAACTATAAGTAGAGGGGAGGAGAGGGGGTTTATGCCATTAAACTCTCCTTCCTTCTTCCATTATCCCCTTCAAAATAGACCTTGAGCCTTTAGTGAATCAAAAAAAGGGCCATATCAGACATGTAATGATATAATTTTTAAATTGATGAATAATTGACAATACTGTGTATATTTAAAGTGTATAACATGATGATTTTGTATATGTATACATATGTGAAATGTTTACCACCATCAAGCTAATTAACACATCCATTATCTCACGTAGTTAGCTTTTAATTTTTTTATGATAAGAACACTTCACATCTACTTTCTTAGCAAATTTCAAGTATACAATACAGTATTATTAATTATAGTCACCATGCTGTACATTAGATACTCAGAATTTATTCATCTTATAACTAAAAGTTTGTACCTTCTCACCAACATCTCCCTAGGTCCCCCACCCCCAGCCCGACTTAGCATAATGCCCTCAACATTCATTCATGTTGTTACAAATGGCAGAATTTCCTTCTCTTTGTGGCTGAATAATATTCTATTGTGTGTGTATATATATATAATTTTCTTTATCCATTCATCTGTTAACTTAGATTGTGTCCATGTCTTGGCTATTGAGAATAATGTGGCAATGAACATGGGCGTGCAGGTATACCTTGGAGATATTGCTTTTGCTTCCTTTGAATATATTCCCTGATTGCTGGATCAGATGGTAGTTCTATTTTTAATTTTTTGAGAAACCTCCATACTATTTTTCATAGTGCTTATACCAATTTACATTCCCACTAACAGTGTACAAGGGTTTCTTTTTCTCCACATCCTCACCAGCATATCTTTTTTGGGGAAATGTCTATTCAGGTTCTTCGCCCATTTTTAAAAAAATATATACTTTATTGATTTTTACAGAGAGGAAGGGAGAGGAATAGAGAGCTGGAAACATCGATGAGAGAGAAACATTGATCAGCTGCCTCCTGCACACCCACTACTGGGGATGTGCCCACAACCAAGGTACATGCCCTTGACCAGAATCAAACCTGAGACCCTTTAGTCTGTAGACTGATGTTCTAGCGCCAGCCGTGGGCAAACTATGGCCCGTGGGCCGGATCCGGCCTGTTTGAAATGAATAAAACTAAAAAAAAAAAAAAAAAAAGACCATACCCTTTTATGTAATGATGTTTACTTTGAATTTATATTAGTTCACACAAACACTCCATCCATGCTTTTGTTCCGGCCCTCCGGTCCAGTTTAAGAACCCATTGTGGCCCTCGAGTCAAAAAGTTTGCCCACCCCTGTTAGCCACTGAGCCAAACCGATTAGGGCGCTCATTTTAAAATCAGATTCTTTTGCTACTTTGCTGTTAAATTGTATGAATTCCTTATATTTTTTGGATATTAACCCCTTATGAGATATATGATTTGCACTATGAAAAATAGTATGGAGGTTTGCTGGGGGTCTTGTCCCAGCATCTAGAAGGGTTCAGGAATCTAGAGAAGAGGCTGCTGTAAATTAATCAAGAGTCCAGAAATGAAACATAAATTTGGAAGTCATTTTGTGGAGCCAGAGAAGACGTAGCTAAAGGAACCAATCTCTCTTGAATCTCCGGAACCCTTGCTCTTTATTAACACAATTTGTCCTAAGGCAAGGTAGATATACACATCAAAGGCCAAGGTTTAGTATACAGAAGTATTGTTGGATTGGGGGAACTGCCTATGGCTATTCAGGTGTTTGGCCAGTAGGAGGCAATAACATGTAGATTAAAATGCCCTCAGCTGTCTGGCAGCAAGCAATCATTTATGCATCCTTTTCAGGTTTGGGGAAATGCCCTCAGCCATTCCAGATGATTCAGCCCTGCTGACATGCTAGAATTGTCTTCTGGCAGGGGTTTCTCAAAAAATTAAAAATCGAACTATCATCTGATCCAGCAATCCCACTTCTGGGAATATATTCAAAGGAAGCTAAAGCACTATCTCCAAGATATACCTGCAAGCCCATGTTCATTGCCACATTATTTGCAAAAATTTTCTCCCATGTAGTAGGTTGCCTTTTCATTTTTTTTATTGTTTCTTTTGTTGTGCAGGAACTTTTTAGTTTGATGTAGTTCTACTTCCTTAATTTCGCTTTTGTTCCCTGTGCTTTTGGTGCTATATACAAAAAATCATTGCCTAGGGGCCAATATCAAGGAGCTTTTTTCTCTTTTTTATTTCCTCTGGAGCTTTATAGTTTCAGGTCTCAATTTAAGTCCTTACTCCACTTTGAATTAATTTTTGTGAGTGGTATAAGAGGTTTAATTTCATTCTTTTGCATATGGATATCCAGTTTTCCCAGCACTATTTATTGAAGAGACTATCCACTCCCCAATATGTGTTGTTTGTACCTTTGTCAAATATTAGTTGACTATGTATGAGTTTATATCTGTGCTCTCTATTCTGTTCCATTCTCTATTTTTATGCCAATACCATACTATTTTACTTACTATACCTTTGTGATGTAGTTTGAAATCAGGAAATGTAATGCCTCCAGCTTTGTTCTTTTTTCTCAAGATTATTTTGACTATTCTTTTATTTGTTTGTTTTAGGGAGGTATGGGGTTCAATACAGATTATAGAACTTTTTTTTTTCTGTGAAAAATTCTATTGGAATTTTGCAGGGATTGCATTGAGTATGTATATTGTTTTGGGTGTATGAAAATTTTAACAATATTAATTCTTCCAATCCAAGAACATGGAATATCTCTCCATTATTTGGGTCCTCTTCAATTGCTTTCATTATTTTCTTACAGTTTTTACTGTACAGGTCTTTCATAATCCTGGTTAAATTAATCCTAAGTATTTTATTTTTCTTGATGCTATTGTAAATGTGACTGTTTTCTTAATTTCTCTTTCAGATAGTTCATATATTGATTTTTTTTTTATCATGAAACATTGGTGAATTCATTAGTTCTAATAGTTTTTTGGTGGAGTCTTTAGGGTTTTCCAAATATATGATCATGTCATCTGCAAAAAGAGTTTTACTTATTCTTTCTCAATTTGAATTTCTTTTCTTTTCTTTTTTTTTTTACCTAATTACTCTGGTTTGGACTTCCAGTACTATGTTAATAGAAGTGATGAGAGTGGGCATCCTTGTCTTGTTTCTGATTATACAGGAAAAGCTTTTAGCTTCTTAATGTTGAGTATGATGTTAGCTGTGGGCTTGTCATAAATGGTCTTTATAATATTGACGTTAGTTATTCCTTCTATACCTAATTTGTTGAGAGCTTTTACCATGAAGGGATGTTAAATTTTGTCAAAAGCTTTTTCTGGATCTATTGAAATGATCATTGTTTTTATCCTTTATTTTGTTACTGTGGTATATAACATTTATTTTTTATCACATTTATTGATTGCCTATTTGAACTAGCCTTGCATATCAGGAATAAACCCCATTAGATCATAGTTTACAACCTTTTTAATGTGTTGTTTAATTCTGTCGAGGATTTTTTGCATCTATGTTCATCAAAGATATTGGCCTGTAATTTTCTTTTCTTGTAGTGTCCTTGTTTGGCTTAGGTATCAGGACACCAAAAAGATTTGTCAGTTTTGTTTCTCTTTGGTTTTGATATTAGGGCAATGTTGCCTTGTAAAATGAGGTTGAAAGTGTCATTTCCTCTTTGATTTTTGGAAGAGTTTAATGATTCGTATTAATTCTATTTAAATGTTTGGTAGAATTCACCAGTGAGGCCATCTGGTCCTGGACTTTTCTTTGTTGGGAGATTTTTGATTACTGATTCAGTCTCCATACTATTAATCAGTCTGTTCAGACTTTCTATTTCTTCATGATCAGACTCGGTAGGTTGTATGCTTCTAAGAATTTACCCGTCTTGTCTAGATTATTCAATTTGTTGGCATATAATTGTTCATCATAGTCTCTATGAACAATTGCTAATTTGAGTTTCAGGCAGATAGAACAGTTGAGGGACAGGAAGAGGGTTGAAAAAGCTCTAGGGTGCATTAGAGGTCCTGTAGGGAGGCCACTGTGGCAGGAGCAACGAAAGGAAGGGGAGAACAATGGGAATGAAGTCAGGTGAAAATGAATTCAGAGAAGTAACTGTAGCCAGGGGTGATGGGCAAGTGTAAGACTCTAGAAGGCCTTCAGCTCTTCTGATAATTGAGTTAAGCCATTGGGGAGTTTTAAGTGGAGAAATGATAATGATGTGACTCCAAGGATTTTGATCTAAGCAACTAGAAAGTTTGGATAAAGTGACCATTAATTGAAGTGTGATAAAACTTGAAGAGGAAAATACTTGCTGAGGAATGGGGAAGGGATTTAGGAATTTGTGTTGAGACATGTTACGTTTAGAATGACTACTATGCTTCCAGATAGAGATGTTGAATAGGCAGTTGGTCATATCAGTCTATTCAGAAAAGAGATACAGGCAGGATATAAAAATTTGAGTTTCATCTACACATGGATGAAATTTAAAGTCATAAAAATGGATGAGATTACCAAGAAAATAGATGTAAACTAGAAATAGAAAAGGAAAGAAACCCTAGGACTGAGCCCAGAACATGCCTATGCAAAAAAATCAGGAAAAACAAACCAAGGCAAATTTTCTAATAACTTAAGAAAGTTAGCAGGAAATGTATTTATTCATTATTGAGGGGAAAAAACATAACTACAAATAACAAAACTAAAGAACTTTGATGCTAAAATAGACTTTAGCCTAAAGAATGATCAAATTCAGCCTGTTGGCCTTTTGGCAGCAAATACTTTGACATTTAAAAAACTAGCTGACTGAGTCATTCATCCAATTTTTTTTTATATCTTTTTTTGTTGATTTCAGAGAGTAAGGGAGAGAGAGAGAAGCATCAGTGATGAGAGAGAATCATTGATTGGCTGCCTCCTGCACACCCCACACTGGGGATCAAGCCCACAACCCGGGCATGTGCCTTGACCGGGAATTGAACCCTGACCTCCTGGTCCATAGGTCAACGCTCAACTCCTGAGCCACTCCGGCTGGGCATTTGTCCAATTTTAGATTAGGGTTTTAATTTCTAATTATGGGCAATGATTGAAATATGAATCCTCAGTATAAAGTAGGTGAATTAGTGTAAGTATGGGGTTGCTCAAAAGAGGGATCTAGTTTTAACTCAGGGGTTTGGGTGGGGCACCACTCAATTCAGAAATATTTATTGAGTGCCTATTATGTGTTAAACACTTGATAGAATAATTTGGGAAATACAGTTATGAATAAGACACAGTCTTTTTCTTCAGAAAGAGTACAACAGAAAAGGAGAATAAGATAAGTAAAATGTGGTAAGAGCCATAGTGAGGCAGAGAGAAATTTCATGGAGATTCAAGTTAATGAAAGTGATTGTCCATTGGGAAAGTCTTCGAAGGCTCCATAGAGGACATGGCATTTAAGATAGATAGCCTCTAAAACAAGGGTAGGATGGGATTTGACAGGTAAAGGGTATGATATGGGCAAAGGCCCTGGAGGGGGAGTATGTTCCACTCATGGGTGTTCATGTACCAAAGCCATGCTATTGTCCTCTACTATTTTCTTTCATGTTTCCTCCCAAACAGGGAAGCAGAGAGTACATAAACAATTATTAGTTTGAATCCATAAAGAAAATATGCATATATTTGTGCGCCCATGTTCACTGCAGCATTGTTCACAAATACCAAGAGGTGGAAGTAATCTAAATGTCCATCAGTGGATGAACCCATAGAAAAAGGTGGTATAAATTTCAAAGGGGAGGTGGGGGGGAGGAGAAAGGGGAGGAGAGATTAACTGAGGAATTTATATGCATAGCCCATGGACACAGACAATAGTGTGGTGAAGACTTGGGAGGGGCAGGTGCAAGGAAGAGGGGGCCAATGGGAAAAGAAAACAAAAAAACAAAGGAGACATCTGTAATACTTTCAACAATAAAGCTAAATTTAAAAAAATAAAATTTTTTAAAACCAATAAGGTTAATATTAGTTAATTAGGTATAACAGATTCACCATGGGAGAAGAAAGTGGTATATACATACAAGGCAGCCCCTAAGAAGAAGGAAATCCTGTCATATATTATAACATTGATAAGCCTTAAGGACGTTATGCTAAGTGAAATAAGCTGGTCACAAAAAGACAAATACTGCCCTGGCTGGTTTGGCTCAGTGGATAGAGCGTCGGCCTGCAAACTGAAGGGTCCCAGGGTTTATTCCAGTCAAGGGCACATGCCCAGGTTGTGGGCTCGATCCCCAGTGGGGAGCTTGCGGGAGGCAGCTCATCGGTGATTCTCTCTCCTCATTGGTGTTTCTATCTCTCTCTCCCTCTTCTTTCCTCTCTGAAATCAATAAAAATATTTTTTAAAAAAGACAAATACTGCATGATCCCACTTATATGAAATATCTAAAATAATCAAACTCATAGAAAGTAAAATAGTGGTTGCAAGGAGTAGGGAGGAGGAAAAAAAGAGGAGTTGTTATTCAATGGATGTAGTGTTTCAGTTTTGCAAGATGAAAAATTTCTAGAGATCTGTTGCTATATTGAACATTTATATTGAACTACTATATTGAACATTTAAAAATAGTTAAGATAGTAAATTTTATGTTATTTTTTACCACAATAAAAAGAAGTAATCAATTGTAATGACTAAACCAAACCAGAATAGCTTCCCCAAACAGAAGGAATTTTTTGGTTAGAGAACCTAAGAAACAGTAAGCTGCAGCAGGATCTTTAAGATAACTGCAACAGGGATTCTAAAAAGCCCCTAGGTGTCGCCCTCCACCTGCTGACTCATCTTTCTCACTGTGAATCTGCTTTCTCGGGCTGGCCAACATAGCTGAGTTTAACTCCCAGGTTTTATACCTGAGACTTTCTGCCACAGAAGTGCCTGATGTTGTCCCTCCAAGTTCAAAATATTGAGAAGAGCTCTAAGTGGCCCAGTTGGCCTCTGGACAAACCAATGACAGGATCTTGTAAAAAAAAATCTTATAAGGGGTCAGGTCTTGTAAGAAGAACCTGGTAAGTCCTATGGGAACCATATGATTGGGAGTGGAATGGGATGGAAGGTCTATCAGTTAGCCACTACCACTTTAATGTTGTACAGCAAAGTGCCCCAAACTAGTGGCTTAAAACAATTGCCATTTATTTTCATGGATCTGCATGTTGTCTGGGGGCAGCTCTACTTCAGACTGTGGTGATGAGGGTGGCTATCTTCCATACATTGGTCATCCTTCTGGGAGCAGTAAGCTGGCCAGGGCACATGGGAAACCTCTGAAGTTTAGGCTCAGAACCATTCAACCCATATCATTGAAACAGGAATTTTTAGGGGTGAAAAAGACAGGTTTTAGGAAATTTTAGAAATTAAGGGGACCATGGAAGAAACACAGGGCTGCAGAGCAGCAGAAGATATATCTCCATAGAATAGGGAAGCTGAAAAGCTGCAATAGCTACATTTCCACAGAATGAGGGAGCTGGGAACAGCAGAAGGTCTATATTTACAAAATAAAGGGAAGGAAGCCCTTCATCCAGGAGGAGAAGAAAGGCCAAAGGGAATAGGAAAACAATAAGGAAGGCGGGAGGGGGGGGGGGGGGAACCTCACGTGTCCTATGTAAGGTTCGACCTTTGAGCTCAGAAGTTACTATAGTAACCAGTCCAAGGAAATAGTGACCAATCAGAGGGGATATCAAGGCACCAAGATCTGCAGCCTTTATAAGCCGTAGGGAAAAGGAACTCAGTGGGACTCTTCCCCCTCCCCACGTGGGAATCTGTGCTATGAAATTCTTTTCCCCTCCCCATGTGGGAGTCTGTACTTGTTCTTCAATAAATTTCCACCTTTTCTATGCCACCTTCCGTCCATAGATTCCTTCTTCGACACCACCAGACAAGAGCCCGGGAACTGGTCTGCCCAGGGAATACAGCGTGTTCCAGTCCAAAAATTCCGTTTCACCATGGATCAAAGCAAGTCACATGCTAAGCACTTAAGTCAAGGGGAAGAGGAATACTCTCTGTTCATAGTGAAGCTTTAGTTAGAGCAGGATGTAGGGGGTGGGATAGGATGGGGATAAATCATTTAATTTAAAAGAGGGTGGGCGTGTGAAACAGTTCCCAGAAAAAGACTGAACGTTGGGCATACAAGGTGATAAGTGTCCAGTATAATATTATTATGTAGATACAAACAGTAAAATATGAAGAAGTAGATTTTATTCATCCTCATTGTTAAAATAGAGAACAATTGGAAGAGAACTAGTTAACCCTTACAATGCAACAAGCACTCTACTAGGAATTGAATAGCTATCATTTCGAAGGAGAATCAAAGAAGCTATTATTAATCTGAAATAATATAATTTTCTCCATAAACTCTTTTTTTTTAATTTTTTATTAAGTTATTACATATGTGTCTTTATCCCCACGTTACCCCCTACCCCCCCCCCCCCCCCCACTCATGCCCTCACTCCCTATTGTCCGTGTCCATTGGTTAGGCCAGTGGTTCTCAACCTTCCTAATGCTGCAACCCTTTAATACAGTTCCTCATGTTGTGGTGACCCCCAATTTCATTGTTACAAATTGAACATAATTAAAGCATACTGATTAATCACAAAAACAATATGTAATTATATATGTGTTTTCTGATGGTCTTAGGCCACCCCTGTGAAAGGGTCGTTCAACCCCCAAAGGGGTCACGACCCACAGGTTGAGAACCATTGGGTTAGGCCTATATGCTTGCATATAAGTCCTTTGGTTGATCTCTCCCCCTTACCCCCACCCTCCCCTACCTTCCCTCTGAGGCCCAACGATCGATGCCTCTCCGTCTCTGGATCTGTCCTTGTTCATCAGTTTATGTTGTTCATTATATTCCACAAATGAGTGAGATCATGTGGTATTTATCTTTCTCTGACTGGCTTATTTCACTTAGCATAATGCTCTCCAATTCCATCCATGCTATTGCAAATGGTAAGAACTCCTTTTTTACTGCAGCGTAGTATTCCATTGTGTAGATATACCACAGTTTCTTAATCCATTCATCTACTGATGGGCACTTAGGCTATTTCCAAATCTTAGCTATGGTGAATTGTGCTGCTATGAACATAGGGGTGCATATATCCTTTCTAGTTGGTGTTTCTAGTTTCTTGGGGTATATTCCTAGAAGTGGGATCACTGGGTCAAATGGGAGTTACATTTTTAGTTTTTTGAGGAAACGCCATACTGTTCTCCACAGTGGCTGCACCAGTCTGCATTCCCACCAGCAGTGCACATGGGTTCCTTTTTCTCCATATCCTCGCCAGCACTTGTCATTTGATAATTTGTTGATGATAGCCATTCTGACAGGTATGAGATAGTACTGCATTGTCGTTTTGATTTGCATCTCTCAGATGATTAGTGACTTTGAGCATGTTTTCATATGTCTCTTGGCCTTCCTTCTGTCTTCTTTTGAAAAGTTTCTATTTAAGTCCGTTGTCCATTTTTTGATTGGGTTGTTTACCTTCCTTTTGTTTAGTTGTATGAGTTCCCTGTAAATGTTAGTATACTGCCATCAAGTGGTGGGAGTTTTTAAAAGTATTTTTTTCTCTGCATTTTATTCTTTTGAAACTACAGTTTTCTTCTGAAATTTCATTTTATTCTATTGACATTACACACACACACACACACACACACACACACACACACACACACACAAGCTTTCTAAATGCCTCCTTTTGGGCCCCTCAGAAGAGAAACCACCCTCAAGAGAGCACATAATCTTCTTAACTCTCCCGTCAAACAATCCCCACCTTGCTTTCTCCCACCTTCGTGTAATCTTCCTTACAGTCCCTCCTAAATTCCAAATGCATAAAAGAAGCAGCAAACTGCCATTTTAAGAAGCATTTTCTCAGTCTATTGAGATCTTGCTTCCAGGCATATCCTGTTCGGCTCAACTAAAGTTTTATAAAAATTCTCTTTAGGTTTGGATGCTCTTACCTTGACAATTTGTGTACTTTTGTAAAAACTTTTTTGAATGCCAAATGAAAAGACATTTCAAAATGTTTAAAAGAGGCTTTTGACTTTTCAAATCCCACAAGAAGAAAAAAATACTTTGGACCATATGAAGTATTTGAATAACTTGGCTGCAAAAATAATACATATTTATATATAGTCTCTGTGATTCATAGTCTTTGTGCATTTAAAAAAATATAAAAGAGTACAAAATAAATAAAGAATTTCAAAGGTATCATTTCACCACCCTAAAATAACATCTTTTAAGACTATTTTAGTACAGGTCTTTTCTGTGGACAGAGACCCTTATTTGATTTTGTTGTTTTTTTAAAATCATTATATGTGTTAAAATCTTATCTGATTCTTTCAATTAACACAATATCATAAACATTTTCCTATATCTTTTAAATCACATTTAAAAGCTACATCACATGTGACATCCTATGGCTAAACAAAAATTTTGATAAGAAAATCTAAAAATAGTAGTAAAGATCATATTTCATTTTTTTAGTCTGCAGGCCAACGCTCTATCCAGTGAGCCAAACCGGTTAGGGCAATATTTCATTTTTTTAAATGAAATATTTTGTTTGTTTGTTCGTTAATCCTTATTTGCAGATATTTTTTCCATGGCTTTTCAGAGAGCATAGAAGGGAGGGAGGGAGAGAAGGGAGAGAAACATCAATATAAGAGACACATAGACCAGTTGCCTCCACAGGTGCACCAACTACAGTCAGGGAGCCAACCTGAAATCCAGGTATGTGCCCTTGACAGGGAATCAAACTCAAGAGCTTTCAATGTGGAGATGTGGGGATTGCTGATGCTCTAACCGCTGAGTCACGCAGGCCAGGATGGCTTTATGATCTTGATCAGCATGCTTAACGTCTCTGAGTTCAAGTTTTAATCTATAAAATGAAGACTAAATGAGACACTATATGTGATATTCAGTACAGTATTTGACATGTAATAAATTTAATAGCTGGGATTTCAACAACTTAATTTTTCACACCATTATAAAGAATGTTACATTAACATCATTGTTCCTAACTCTTTGAGAATTTCTATTATTAATTTCTTTTTTTTCTTTTCTTTTTTATTGCTTAAAGTATTACAAAGGGTATTACATATGTGTCCATTTTTTCCCCCTTATTAATTTCTAAATATAAATTCTTGGAAGTAGAATTGCTGGGTCAAAGATTATATATATTTTTGAAAGTTTTATATAAGTTGTAAATAAACATCCTAACAATTTACACTTCTGCCAATAGAGCATAGGTGTTCATAGGTCTCTGCTCCTTCCCCCTTCTTGCCAATACTGTGTAAGGGAAGAGTTATATTTTGTTGTTTTAATACATATAACTTTGAATATTTTGTTGATATTAAAAATATAATTAATGGTCATTTATAGAGATTCTTTTGCAAATGGACTATTTATATTCAATACACTTTTTTTTCTTTGTGTTTATCCTTTTCTTAACAATTTGTAACATTTTTAAGAATGCTCTATTTACACATATTGAACAGTTTTCCAAGTTTAGCATGTTTGGAAATTTCGTTGTTTTTTTTAACATGCAGAAATGTGTAATATTTTTGAAGTCAGGTCTAACAATCTGTTACTTTAACTATTGTGGTTTTGTGTGTATAACAAGTAAAACATTTTAAGATGCTATCCAAAGAAATATACTTAAAGTTGTGGTCTTTATTAGGAGGCAAGAATTTAGAGGAAAGAAGTTTAGTATTTAATAATTTAAACATTTGAGAATATGTATTTTCTTAGTACTGTGAAATCAGGTTTAGGTAGCACTTTCGAACTGTGTTGTGTGGACTTTGGGGGGGTAGGGAGAAAGTTAGGGGCACAGAAACGTAATGAAAGTTTTTAGTATCTGCTTTCTGCTAGACATTGTGCTTGGTGCTTCCGATCGCTGAATCATTTAATTCTCAGAACAGCCCTATGAGATCAGTAATCTACCCATTTTATGGTTTCCCTTCATTTGACAAATGTTTGTTGAGCACAGTATTTAGACTTCATTTTATAGAAAATGAAAAACAAATCCAAACTGGTCTATACATAGAGAGAGTTTATTTCATCGTGTAAGCTGAAAAGGTCTAGCAGTAACTCTAGCTTCAGTGGGAGCTTGACCCAGGGGATTTTGTATTGTTTGTTTGAATTTTTTTTACAGTCCAGAAGGTTCTAACTGTAAAATAGTGCTCTGCTTTCAAAAGTAACTTTTTAACTTGATATTGTTATTTTTAGTAAGGACTCAGACTCTAATGTGCTTATAGGGTTGGCCCTGCAACCTTGAAATTGTTCATTGATATAGCCAAGTCTTTGCAATGAGGCCTATGGATGACTTCTGGTGAGAGTCACTGGGACTTTTATTCTGCCCTAGTTGGCAAGTTCTCTATTTCATTGTGTTCTTTTTTTAAAAAAAACTGTCATTACTGAGCGAGTAATTAAGAACATGAACCCAAATTTTCTTTGAAAATCATTTTACTGAATTTAGATTTGGCAAGAACCACATTTTAAGATAATTCACTCAATTTCATATTTCATCCCCCCAGTAAATCATCATGAATTAACATCATCTATTACAGTTAAGCTGAGATTACTACCCATAAAATGTTATAATTGGAAACATCTCCAAATTCAATTGTCATTTTCAGATCCTGGTTAGGCGCTGAGATTCAGAGGTGGGTAAGTCAATTGTTGCTTTCAATGAGCTTCAATAGAGTGAGAAAGAGATTTGTCAGAGAGTGAATCTCCATAGCATGATGCCAAGTTCTATGGTGAAGCACAGATATGCTTGAGGAAACGGCAGAGTGCATCCAGGGAATAGGAGTAGTAGAGTATTGCAGAAGACAGGATATGGTAGGAGACTAACTGGAAAGGCAGACTGAGCCAGATCCTCGACGGTCTTTTCTTGAAACATCTTGTATGTCATCTGAAGAGTTTATGAGTTATTCTGCAGGTGATGGGGAGCAAATTGAGGTTTGTGGCCTGGAGCTGGATTTGATCAGTGTCCTGTTTAAGGAACACAGTTCTGATGACATTTTGAAGGATCAATAATTGAGAGATAAGGAGAGGAAGGATAAGGAGACAGTACAGTGCAATAACCTAGGGGAGGGAAAGTGAAAACCAGAAGGTCTGAAGGAAGACGATGGCAATGGAAATAAAAGTAAGGATTTGAAAGGTCTTGTCCAGTTGGGGTCAACATTGCCTCATTGTTCATGGAATTATGTGAAAGACTGTTGACCCATTCTGACCTCAAAATTCCATGAGTTAGTCTTCTCTGACCACAGAAGAACCCTATACTCCCAGAAGAGGGCGTTTTCCCACAACTCTAAGTATATATAAGAATGCTTCAGACCTATCTGTACATATTTAAGAAGTGAGATCATCTCTCCCACCCACCTATTATATCAGTTGAAATGAAGATAATTAGATCTATTTACTTAAGCACACACTAATTTTGTTTTTGTTTTTTTGTGAGTTTCCAGTTTGGAAACAAAGTAATGCTTATCACAGTAGTCTCCCTAAATAGGAGGCCTACACTTGTGCTTTATAGGACAGCACATTCTAGTTTCTGTTCACTGAGCTCAGAATAAGAATTTAATAGAAAACTGAGAAGTAAAACTGAGAAAACTAGAGAAGGAAAGGAAGCAAGATAATCAAATGACATGGTACAGACGATACTGAATTGCCATATCAAAATAGAAGATACTGACTTGCTGAATAAATTCTTATTGTTTCCTAAGTTACAAGGATTTAGAGTAATTGAAGAAATATACTGTGAAGGAAAAAAGTAGGACATCAGATACATGGATATCATTTGTGATTGCATGTGGCAGGTATGATGAAAAATAACAAAATGACATACAGATGAAGAACATGCATTTTGCATCACTAATAGATAATATCACATATCTTATTCCTAACTTGTAAGTATATCATTACTTATATTTATTTCTTTTATTTTCCAAACATTTATATGTTGCCAGGACTGACCAGTAGACCCTGAGTGACAGATGAATGGATTACTCTGACATGATGTTTCCTGTGAAAGAGAGGGCTAAGGAACTGCCTGGCTAAAGGAACCAGACAGCCTCAATTGCCTGCCTCGTTAGGCTTTTATTGTAGCAGCAGTTTGAGATAAAGTTTATCTTTTAAATACAACCAGTAGGGTACGTAATATTGGGAGGACACATGTGTCTGTAATGTCCTTTAAGTAAGGACACCTAAAGATTAAGCATAAGGATTCCAGTAAACTCCTGGGGGTCTGCATGTACACAGACTTGTTTGGAAAGGTCAAGGGATAATTAGAGGCACCACCTTTGGCATGCCCCTAAGTATCGCCTAAGTCGGAATCCCCATAAACAGGGCAGGTGGCCTTCCACACACTTCCCTTTTTCTCCGAATGTCCTCCTTACAAACTTTCCAACCAAGTCTCATGCTTTCCCACAATATGTTACTTACATTCACTCAATTAAACCTCATAACAACCCCATGAAGTATGTACTTTTATTATTCCCATTTTACAGATGGGGCAACAGAGAGTTTAGGCAATTAGCCCATAGTCACACAGCTGGTAAGTAGCTGAGCCAAAGAGTCAAACTCAGGTATCCTGACTTTACCATTCATGTTCCTAACTAGACACTATGCTGCCTTTCTAAGTTTGAAGATGGGAGAGAAAGCAATGTTCTTTAATACTATGGCTTGATCTAGAAGGGCCTCAGCAGAACTCTATTAAAGATTTGTGTATTCTCATAAGTGTAAATGCAGGCTAAAAGAAGTCATAGCATTTACAGTTGTCCATTTCCTCTATTGCTGATGGTTAATTCATTCATTCAGGTTGTTAGGTATTAGGGATGCAAAGATGAATTAGGCATGGTTTCTACCTTTAAGAAACACATAGTATAAAGGGGGAATAGAAGTGCCATATTAACAGTCTTGGATCACTGATCATTAAATTTTAATGCAACTGATTATATAAATGTGAACTCTTCACATTTACTTTTATTAAAATATATTATGACAGCCTTGACCGGTTTGGCTCAGTGGATAGAGCGTCAGCCTGCGGACTCAAGGGTCCCAGGTTGGATTCTGGTCAAGGGCATGTACCTTGGTTGTGGGCACATCCCCAATAGGGGATGTGCAGGAGGCAGCTGATAGATGTTTCTCTCTCATTGATGTTTCTAACTCTCTTTCCCTCTCCCTTCCTCTCTGTAAAAAATCAATAAAATATATTTTTAAAAAAATATATTATGACAAAAGAAAGTAGATATAAATCATGCTGTATATTAAAGTATGAGTCACATCTGCTTCTCATACGGTAATCTTGAATTTTCTTCAACTCAACTTTATCATACATTTAAAAATTCCTAGGGCCCACACACATCTGAAAGTTCTGATTATGTGACTTTCAACCTAAAAGCTTTGACCTCTAAAATTCTATGATTTATTCCATAATCTACCTATACAGTTTTTTATTTTTTACCTAAAACAGTAAAATAAAGGCGAGTCTCTTAATTTATGCCTAAATAGTCAATGATATGTTTAAATTGTTTTATTTTTCTCCTTTTTAAATAGGAATTTACTGACTGACAATGGCAGAAAAAATTGTAGAGAAGTTAGAAATTCTAAACCAGCAAGCAAAGATACTCTTGGCCAGAAGAATAAAGGTTTGTAAAATAAAAGCTAATATTTAATTTAAGTATTAAAAGATTGTCATTTCCAATGTGAATGATTATTTTTACTTTTTAGTTAATATGAAGATATAAATTAATTTGTAAAAAACAAATGAGTATATTGAGTCATCTATGCAAGTGGATTCTATAAAGAAATAATTAGATATAAGGTAACTTCTAGATAGGTGCCATATTAGGTTATGATATATTTAAACTGCTTAAGATACTAGTCAGTCAAATAGTAAATGTGACACCTGTTATTCTTACTAATATGTTAAACATGTTAAAAATTATTTACTTGGTGCCTGACCAGTGTGGCTCAGTAGCTAAGCATTGACCTATGGACCAGGAGGTCACAGTTCAATTCCCATCAGGACACATGCCCAGGTTGTGGTCTTGATCGCCAGTAAGGGGCATGCAGGAGGCAGCCGATCAATGATTCTCTCTCATCATTGATGTTTCTGTCTCTCTCTCCCCTCTTCCTACCTCTCTGAAATAAATAAAAATGTTTTTAAACAATTATTTACTTGGTTTATTAAAAAGAAGAAAATATTTGGTATTTGGTATAGTTACCAAATTAAAAATAAATAAGATTTATAGAAATTAATCTAAGTAAAAAGGTAAGACTCCTATAAAATTCAATAAATGAAGGGTGATAAAGAACAACAAAGGATAATAAATCCTCACAAAACAGATTTTTAGTACATATGAACAATTTAATTTGTTTACACAAAAACTTGCAAAATAATACAACAATGTGAATAAATGAGGCATAGATAAGAGCATGCAGGAGAAATCCAGGAAGACACCACAGAGAGGAACTCAAGTGAATAAACATCTTTATGAAGGTGGATTGCCTCTCTTTGCTTTATTAATGACCAAGAATGAGAAAACAATATGTAAATCACTTTGGTAATTGCTTTTTTTAAAAAATAAATCTTTATTGTTCAGATTATTACAGTTGTTCCTCTATTTACCCCCCATAGCTCCCCTCCACCCAGTTCCCACCCACCCTCTGCCCTTACCCCCCCACCCCCACTGTCCTCATCCATAGGTGTACGATTATTGCCCAGTTCCTTCACACACCCCCCTCACCCCTCTCCCCCCCAAGAATTGTCTGTCCACTCCCTTTCTATGCCCCTGATTCTATTATATTCACCAGTTTACTCTATTCATCAGATTTTTTATTCACTTGATTTTTAGATTCACTTGTTGATAGATATGTATTTGTTGTTCATAATTTTTATCTTTACCTTTTTCTTCTTCCTCTTCTTAAAGAATACCTTTCAGCATTTCATATAATACTGGTTTGGTGGTGATGAACTCCTTTAGCTTTTTCTTATCAGTGAAGCTCTTTATCTGACCTTCTATTCTGAATGATAGCTTTGCTGGATAAAGTAATCTTGGTTGTAGGTTCTTGCTATTCATCACTTTGAATATTTCTTGCCACTCCCTTCTGGCCTGCATAGTTTCTGTTGAGAAATCAGCTGACAATCCTATGGGTACTCCCTTGTAGGTAACTGACTTTTTTTCTCTTGCTGCTTTTAAGATTCTCTCTTTGTCTCTTGCTCTTGGCATTTTAATTATGATGTGTCTTGGTGTGTTCCTCTTTGGATTCCTTTTGTTTGGGGTTCTCTGTGCTTCCTGGACTTGTAAGTCTATTTCTTTCACCAGGTAGGGGAAGTTTTCTGTCATTATTTCTTCAAATAAGTTTTCAATATCTTGCTCTCTCTCTTCTTCTGGCACCCCTATAATTCTGATGTTGGTACATTTGAAGTTGTCCCAGAGGCTCCTTACACTATCTTGATATTTTTGGATTCTTTTTGCTTTTTGCTTTTCCGGTTGGGTGTTTTTTACTTCTTCGTATTTCAAATCTTTGACTTGATTCTTGGGATCCTCTTGTCTGCTGTTGGATCTCTGTAAATTATTCTTTATTTCAGTCAGTGTATGCTTAATTTCTAGTTGGTCCTTCTTCATATCCTTGAGGGTCTCACTAAATTTATCAGCAGTTTCTAGAAAATTCTTGAAAAACCTTAAAAGTGTGGTTTTGAACTCTATATCCAGTAGTTTGCTTTCCTCCATTTCTGTCATTTGTGATCTATTTCTTTGTCTCCGCATTTTTTATACGTCCCTGTGTTGATAGAGTGGCTTTGTGTGCTAGGTGTCCTACAGGGCCCAGTGGCTCAGCCTCCCCAATTACCTGAGGTAGACACTCTTGGTGCACCCCTTTGTGGCTGTGTGCACAGTCTTGTTGTAGTTAAGCCTTGATTGTTGTAGGTATCACTGGGAGGAATTGACCTCCAGGCCAATTGTCTGTGAGAATCAGCTGTGTCTGCAGTGGGAGAACTTCTGTGCTGAAGACACCCTTCTGAAGCAAGACTCGCTTCAGTGGGGCTTTGGTGCTCACTGAGTCTGCCCCCTGAGTGTGTCCCTTATGGATCTGAGGAGTTGTAATCTGGATGGTCCCACTCTGAGCACTGGGTACACAGGCTCCTGGATCTCTAAGGAGGTGTTAGTTTAGCCTGTGCCTGAGGCTACCCAGCAGGAGCTATGGAGAGATCTGCAGGTTCCTCTTCCTTGTTTGGGTTTTGGAGGTGCCCAGATGAGGCCCAGGTGTGAAGCAATGCAAGCTGCTGTGGGGCCTTTGGCCTTATTTTGGATGCTCTGGGTCTTTCTGACCCAGCTGCAGTATTTTAGGTAATTTTAGATCTCAAAGGGCCAGCCCATTCATATGCAAAGGCCTTGCCCACAACTTGGGTGTGCTGGGGTCTCAGGGAATCAACAGTGAGGAGCAAACAGCTATGGCTGCTCCTCAGTCCTGCCCTAAGACGTCCCGGGTCTCAGTGTCCTGGTAATTGCTGCAAGCACCTCTGATAGAAAGCCGCCCTCTAGTTCCGCCTACTACCAGACAGTCCAGTTTCTCACCGTATGAGTCTGGGTCTCCAGAGGCTTGCCCAGAACTGGAGTCAGGGCCTTCGGGAGCTTGGGCCTCCCTCCCGGTCGCAAAAGACACCGGCCAGCCCATTGCCAGCCCCTTTCCATGCATGCTCGAGCCTCTGTACCTCTGCACTTTACTTCCACACCTCCTCTGAGTCACAGTGTGCTTTTCTCTTTCCTTCTAGTTGTAGAATCTCCACTCAGCCAGCCTTCCTGTGGTTCTGGATGATGTCTGTTTTGTCTTTTAGTTGTATTTTTGAAGTGGTTGTGCGAGGCAGCAATTTCAGGTGTTTACCTATGCCGCCATCTTGGTTTCTCCCTGGTAATTGCTTTATTAATTTTTTAAAATTTTTTTATTTTGAAATAAGTATAGACTCACAGGAAGTTGAAGAAACAGTACAAAGAGTCCCATATACCTTTCACCCAGTCACCCCTGTTAGTGACACCTTATACAGTGCTGTATCTTGACTGTGGTGCTGCTTACACACATCTATAATGAGATAAAATTGTACAATGTCAAAACCAGTATGAGTCACAACTGATATTGACAACTCTGGCATATTACTATTAATCAGACTACAGACTTTATTCAGTTTTCCCCATTTTAACCTGCATTCATTTGGTCATTTGTATGTGTAGCTTTATGCAATATTATCAAAATACAGCATGTTTACATCACCAGAAAAGAACTCCTTCGTGTTACTTCTTTGTATTTGTATCCATACCCTCACCCCATTCCCTGTCTCTGTCCCTGACAAGGGCTAATCTGTTCTCTATCTCTATAGTAATGTTGTAATTTTGAGAATGTTGTCTATACCAATAATAGCCTAGGGCCATCACGACCAGACAGATGACCATCACCAGAAAGTGCATGGAGCACCTCTGGGTCCCGCCCCCACATCCCACAGGCTCCTATCACAGCAAGGCTGGCAGCCTGGTAGTGGGGCAAGGCAGGCACAGAGAGTAGGGCCTGGCTGCCAGGCACCATGGCGAGCGAGCAAGCAGGCCCGCAGGCAGCAGGGTCGGCCAGCTGCAGCACGCTGACAGTCCCGCCTCTGTGCATGAGCTGCAGAGGAAACACCTTTTCTGGCTGCTCATTGGCTAAGCTCCTCATACACCACTCACAATGTTCTTAGTAACTTGCCTAATAAGAATCCAAGAAGGTGCCCCAGCCAGTTTGGCTCAGTGGATAGAATGTAGGTCTGCGGACTCAAGGGTCCCAGGTTCAATTCCAGTCAAGGGCATGTACCTTGGTTGTGGACACATTCCCAGTAGGGGGTGTGCAGGAGGCAGCTGATGGATGTTGCTCTCTCATTGATGTTTCTACCTCTCTATCCCTCTCCCTTCCTCTCTGTGGAAGATCAATAAAATATATTAAAAAAAAAAAAAAAAGAATCCAAGAAGGTTATCTAGGGTTTTTCCACCTCACTCCTGGAGGAAAAAACAAAAGTTCACTGCTAGAGGTGCTAAGAAATGTCATATCCTGCCTTAGCCAGTTTGACTCAGTGGGTAGAGCCTCGGTCTGCTGACCGCAGGGTCTGGGTTCAATTCTGGTCAAGGGCATGTACCTAGGTTGCAGACTCCTCCCTGGCCAGGGCCCAGGTCAGGGCTGATGCAGGAGGCAACCAATCGAAGTGTCCCTCTCACACTGATGTTTTTCTCTGTCTTTCCCTCTCTCTTCCACGCTCTCTAAAAATCAATAGAAAAATATCCTCAGGTGAGGAGAGAAAGGAAGGAAGGAAGGAAGGAAGGAAGGAAGGAAGGAAGGAAGGAAGGAAGGAAGGAAGGAAGGAAGGGAGGGAGGGAGGGAGGGAGGGAGGGAGGGAGGGAGGGAGGGAGAGAGAAAGAAAGAAAGAAAGAAAGAAAGAAAGAAAGAAAGAAAGAAAGAAAGAAAGAAAGAAAGAAAGAAAGAAAGAAAGAAAGAAAGAGAGGTCATATCTTATGAAAGAGACATCTTGAAAATGCCTAAAGAAAGTTGTCATTTTTTTGTGGTGAAGGGACTGGAGTTCGTGTCATTGAAAACACTTTGGTGGCTGTGGCGGCTGTCAGTGGCGGCAGCAGCGGGGTGATGGGGGCTGTGCCTTCCCCTGATCAGCCCTGTCACCTCATGCAGAGGGAGGCCAGATTGTGTCAGTAGGACATTCCCTGAAGGCTCCTGGATTGGAGAGGGTGCAGGTCAGGCTGAGTGACACCCCCCCCCTCCTGTGCACAAATTTTGTGCACCAGGCCTCTAGTATAATCATTCAGTATGTAAACTTTTTAAAAATACATTTTTATTGGTTTCAGAGAGGTAGGTAGAGGGAGAGAGATATAAAAACATCAATGATGAGAGAGAACCATTGATCGGCTGCCTCCTGCACACGCCTACACTGAGGATGGGGCCCATAACCTGGGGCACATGCCCTCACTAGGAATTGAACCATGACCTCCTGGTTCATAGATTGATGCTCAATCACTGAGCTTTGTCAGCCAGGCAGTACGTAAAATTTTGACATTGATTTTTTAATTAATCATAATGCCCTTGAGGTCCATCTAAGATCTTATACAAATCAATAGCTTTATTATTATAAATAATATATAAATTTTATTGCTGAGTAGTATTCCATTATATGAATGTACAGAGTTTCAGTTACTCATCCAGTGAAGGACATATGGATTGTGTGCAGGTATTTTGCTTTTAAAAATAAAGCTGCTAAAAAATAAGATAAAATAAAGCTGCTATGAATATATTTTACAGATTTTTTTAAATATATTTTTTATTGATTAAGATATTACATATGTGTCCTTATCCCCACGTTACCCCCTACCCCCCCCACCCCGCTCATGCCCTCCCCCCCTCCCCCCCCCCCCGTTGTCCATGTCCATTGGTTAGGCCTATATGCTTGCATATAAGTCCTTTGGTTGATCTCTCCCCCTTACCCCCACCCTCCCCTACCTTCCCTCCAAGGCCCGACAGTCCAATCAATGCCTCTCCGTCTCTGGATCAGTCCTTGTTCATCAGTTTATGTTGTTCATTGTATTCCACAAATGAGTGAGATCATGTGGTATTTATCTGCTCTCCAGTTCCATCCATGCTGTGGCAAATGGTAAGAGTTCCTTTTTCTTCTTCCTCTTCTTAAATAATCCTTTCAGCATTTCATATAATGCTGGTTTGGTGGTAATGAACTCCTTTAGCTTTTTCTTATCTGTGAAGCTCTTTATCTGACCTTCAGTTCTGAATGATAGCTTTGCTGGATAAAGTAATCTTGGTTGTAGGTTCTTGCTATTCATCACTTTGAATATTTCTTGCCACTCTCTTCTGCATGGTTTCTGTTGAGAAATCAGCTGACAGTCGTATGGGTACTCCCTTGTAGGTAACTGAGTTTCTTTCTCTTGCTGCTTTTAAGATTCTCTCTTTGTCTTTTGCTCTTGGCATTTTAATTATGATGTGTCTTGGTGTGGTCCTCTTTGGGTTCCTTTTGTTTGGGGTTCTCTGCGCTTCCTGGACTTGTAAGTCTATTTCTTTCACCAGGTAGGGGAAGTTTTCTGTCATTATTTCTTCAAATAGGTTTTCAATATCTTGCCCTCTCTCTTCTTCTGGTACCCCTATAATTCTGATGTTGGTACGCTTGAAGTTGTCCCAGAGGCTCCTTACACTATCTTCATATTTTTGGAATCTCTTTTCTTTTTTCTTTTTCGGTTGGGTATTTTTTGTTTCTTTGTATTTCAAATCTTTGACTTGATTCTTGGTATCCTCTTGTCTGCTGTTGGATCTCTGTACATTATTCTTTATTTCAGTCAGTGTATGCTTAATTTCTAGTTGGTCCTTTTTCATATCCTCAAGGGTCTCACTAGATTTCTTGAGGGTCTCACTAAATTTATCAGCGGTTTCCATAAAATTCTTGAAAAACCTTATAAACTTGGTTTTGAACTCTATATCCAGTCGTTTGCTTTCCTCCATTTCTGTCATTTGTGACCTGTTTCTTTGTCTCCGCATTTTTTATGCTTCCCTGTGTTGGTAGAGTGGTTTTGTGTGCTAGGTGTCCTGTAGGGCCCAGTGGCTCAGCCTCCCCTGTTACCTGAGGTGGACACTCTTGGTGCACCCCCTTGTGGGCTTTGTGCACAGTCTTGTTGTAGTTATGCCTTGATTGTTGTAGGATCACTGGGAGGAATTGACCTCTAGGCCAATTGGCAGTGAGAATCGGCTGTGTCTGCAGTGGGAGAACTTCTGTGCTGAAGACGCCCTTCTGGGGCAAGACTTGCTTCAGTGGGGCTTTGGTGCTCACTGAGTCTGCCCCCTGAGTGTGTCCCTTATGGATCTGAGGAGTTGTAATCTGGATGGTCCCCCTCTGACCACTGGGTACACTGGCTCTTGGAGGTTACCCAGCAGGAGCTATGAAGAGAACTGCAGATTCCCCTTCCTTTTTTGGAGTTTGGAGGTGCCCTGATGAGGCCCAGCTGTGAAGCAATGCAAGCTGCTGTGGGGCCGTGGGACTTCTCTTGGAAGTTCTGGGTCTGTCTGGCCCAGCTGTAATTTGTTAGGTAATTTTCAGGTGGCAAAGGGCCAGGGCATTCATATGCAAAAGCCTCTGCCGCAGCCTGGGTGGGGCGGGGTCTCAGGTAATCAAAGGTCGGAGCAAGGAACTATGGCGGATTCTCAGCCCTGCCCTAAGGGGCCTCGTGCGTCTCAGTGTACTGATAATTTAATTGCTGCAAGCACCTCTGAGGGAAAGCCACCCTCAAGTTCCGAGTTCTGCCTGCTGCCAGACAGTCCAGTTTCTCCCCGTATGAGTCCTGGGTCCCCAGAGACTTCCCGGAACCAGAGTTCAGAGCAGTTGGGATCTTGTGACTCCTTCCCGATTCAAAAAGACAGCCCCGTCCTCAGGTACCAGCCCCTTTCTGAGCACTCTCGAGCCTCCGTACCTTTGCACTTTACTTCCGCAGCTCCTGACCCTCAATGTGCTTTTCTCTTTCCTTCTAGCGGTAGAATTTCCACTCCACCAGCCCTCCTGTAAGTTCTGGATGATGTCCGTTCTGTCCTTTTATTGTGTTTTGAAGTTGTTGTAGGAGGCAGCAATTTCGGTGTTTCCCTATGCCGCCATCTTAGTTTCTCCATTTTTACAGGTTTTTAAATAAACAAATTTCTTTGGAGTGAATGCCCAAGAGTGATTGCTGGTGAAATCTGTCTCTTAAACTCAACAAGGTCAAGGCCACAGGTTTGGTTTGAGTTCCCCCTCCCGGTGCCTCAGTCTGGAAATTGCCTCCAAGTTGAAGCTGGGCTATCGTACGGTTTACCTCATTTGTTTCCCTTTTTTTCAGGGATTGTGGCTCTGCTTGTTTTCTAATGCCTGCTTACAGTTGTCTTCCTATATTTTGTCTTGTTTTCTAGTAGTTTGAAGCAGAAAGGCAATTCCCATAGTGCTTAATCTAACTTCATTGGCAGAAGCAAAAGTTCTCATATCCTTTGATTTGCTTTAAAATTTTTTTTTTTATTTCTTTGTTCCTCTGTGCTGTTCTTTGAGAGAATTTTTTATAGAAGATTTTTGGCTCTTAACTCACTCTTTAGCACTCCTTATTCCTCTTCAGTCCATCTAAATAAATATTTGAACAAAGTTCTCCTTTGATTGCTTTCTAACTCTAGTACTGGCTCATGCTACTAGACAAATCATGTGATTCATCACATGTGTCACGACAGGAAGAGGAACAGGTTGGAGAAACCAGCCTGCTATGGTTCCAATAACTCTACATATCAATATTGACTTTCCTAAAGATATAGGTTGTTCCTAATTTCTGAATTTGGGAATTAGGAGGGAGCCTTCACCGTTATCTAGTCCAGCGGTTCTCAACCTGTGGGTCACGACCCCTTTGGGGGTCGAACGACCCTTTCACAGGGGTCGCCTAAGACCATCGGAAAACACATATATAATTACATATTGTTTTTGTGATTAATCACTATGCTTTAATTATGTTCAATTTGTAACAATGAAAATCCATCCTGCAAATCAGATATTTACATTACCATTCATAACAGTAGCAAAATTACAGTTATGAAGTAGCAACGAAAATAATTTTATGGTTGGGGGTCACCACAACATGAGGAACTGTATTAAAGGGTTGCGGCATTAGGAAGGTTTGAGAACCACTGATCTATTCCAACACCCTTATTTCATATATAGGCAAAGAGCAGCTCAGGTCACACAGCAACGGCATAAAAAAGTTGGTGTACAAGGCCCCCAATTTTCAATCTGTATAGATTTTCCCATTTTGACTACACGTAAATTGTGTGTGTGTCTGTGAAGTGAGGTTAATTTTGTCCTTTCCACACAGGATTTTCCCTATGTGAAGCGCACTCTTTTTTTCACAGTGTTAAAACTTTGTCTTTGTTGCAGAAAAACAGTGTTCAGGGTTACGTAAAGAGGAAGGCTTGTGTTGCACCCCTCACATTTGATTTCCAGTTGGAATCCACAGAGGCTATTACTCCTACACCCACATCTATGACAGTATCACAGAGCAGAGAAGACAAGCCACATGGTATTACAAAAACTAAAAGGTAACCATCATAACTACTTCAAACTTTCAACTTGGGGTTTTAAAGTATTATTTTAGATTTGTCTTAGATTATGCAGTCTATACTAATGTCAGCTTTGTCAAACATAGGTATATTTCATAATGGCTATGAGTTATAACATACTAAGTAAGCATTAAAATAGTTTATAAAATATTCATTATATTATTTCACTATTGCAGATAGTAATTACAATTCTGAATTTTTAAAGAAAGGCCTTTCTTGAGCTATGTCTGCCTACAAATTAACGTCAGGATTTTTTTCAAACTTCAAACAATAGAGGCAAAGGAAAGCCCACTTGATTTGAGAAATCAGAAATAGTTCACTGTTGCTAGACTTGAATGGAACATGGGGGAGAGCTGAAGAAGTGAGGCTAAAGAGGTAAGTAGTAGTAAAGGCCCAATCACCAAAGGCCTTATGAGCCTAGGAAACAGCTTTGGTCAAAACCAGAAAGGAGCGACCAAAAGGTTTAAACAGGGCAATGTATAGGCAGATATGGATCTTAGAAATATCATTAGAAACAGCAAAAGAGGTCATTAAAAATTGTGAGGGCTCCTCAGAAAACCTGACCCTTTACTAAATTCATATTAATCTCCAGAAACTGCCTCTCCTGGGAGGCATCCCATCTTGCCATGAGTCCTTTTCTAGTCAAAGCAAAATGATTGCTTAAATAGCAGAGCATCAGGCAGAAAGTTTTTATCTTCACATCGAGAATGATATGCTGGTTACATTGGTTAAATTGTATAGATTTAGTTTCTCCACACCTTGAGCTGCAGCTCCTGGGCTGAAAAGCTATGCTAATTATAACTAAACTAGGAGTCTCCACCAGTGCTCACAAACCCCACTCCAACACCTAGCCAAGGTGTTGAATCTAATCCACACAGCTTTCAGTTTAGCCTCAACTTGACGCCATGACTGCCACCTCCTACCAGAGACTGTCTGGTAATGGCATGCTCTCTTTTGATCTCTAGCCTCTTGCTCTTCAAAGTGTGGCCTTCCCTGGGGAGGGTTGGGGCGGGGGGCGGGGGGGGGGGGGGTCAGTAAGAGATGACCAAAGGACTTGTATGCATGCATATAAGCACAACCAATGGACACAAGACACTGGGGGGTAGGGGAGGCCGGGGGAAGGTCAAGGCAGGGGGGGGGGGGTGGCGGGAAGGAGACATATGTACTACTCTTTGTAATATTTTCAGCAATAAAACAAAATTTTTTTTAAAAAAAGAGAAAATGGGAGGGAAAGCTTCTGAAATTTGGTCGTGCAGACATAAAACTGAACATAGTTAATAGACAACTGCATAATTTCTATTTTTTTTCTACATGTGCTTTCCTGTCCCAGGCATTCTATAATAAAAGTTTGCGATAGTCAAAAACAACAACAACAAAAAAACACACACACAACAACAACAATGAAAAAAATAACCTCAGGTGAGGATTAACAAAGAAATATATAAAATAAAATATCTGGGACCCCCCCCTTCTCCCCCCATAAAAAGTGTGGCCTTCCATCAAGCAGCATCCATGTCACTTGGGAACTTGTGTGACATGCAGAATCTCTGACCCCATCCTAGACAGAAGCTGCAGTCAATAAGATCCTACAAGTGATTCCTATGGACACTGACAACAGAGAAACACTTCCCTTAGCACAGAGGTTCCCAAACATGGAGGGCTTGCTAAAACACAGATTGCTGGGCCCCACTGGCAGAGTTTTTGATTCAGTGGTTTGGGGCCGGGGGCCGATAATTTGCATGTTTAGTAAGTTTCCAGGTATTACTGACGTTGCTGCTCGGGGTGCCACCCTTTGAGTCACTGCTCTAGCTAAGGCCCCACTCTAATCGTGCTGCCTAATACCAACATCTGTTTCATTCTTTTCCTTGGCTTACTGGATATCATAGCAACTCTCAACCTGGCTGTGATCACCCAATTGATGAAACGTGCCCAGGTGTATTTGTAGCTGAGCATTGCTTTCAGAGTAGTCATTTCCAACACATATGTACATTAGTATTCCCTGGGGAGCTTTAAGATAATTGGATTCTACTTTAATCGGTTTGGAGTGCGGCCCAGCCATTACTATTTTTAAGATTTCCCAGAGATGATTCTTATATAAAGCTAAGATTGAAAACCGTTAAATTCTTAGGGCTTCTTTGTCAGTTACTCCCAGAGACATTTTTCTGTGTTATTATTAGCTTGGGATTTCTACATCTTTCTTGGATAAATGAGACCTGATAAAGGTGACAGCCTTTATCACCCGGAAATACCTTCCTAGGATCACTTTTCTGATAAGCAGAGTTTTATAATCATTCAAAAATATCTCTCAGTCCTTGGCATTTAATTTGGATAGAGTCTTTAATATCCTATCTAATAAAAGAGAAACATGGTAATTAGCTGTACAACCGCTACCCTCCCCATTGGCTAATCAAGGCGATATGCAAATTAACTGACAGCCAAGATGGCCGTTAAGCACCAACAAAGATGGCGGTTACTTTGCATACATAGCCTTAATGCTGGGAGGCAAAGGGGAAGGACTGAAGAATGGTGATTGGCAACCCAGGCGGCAGGCAAGAGCTGGGGGGTGGGCAAAGGCCGCCTTCAGCTGGTGATCGCCATCAGAAAGCCGGTTGGGGTTGCCGGCTGGCCTGCGTGGAGCGATTGCCATGGCGATTGGAGGGCAGGAGGGCCGAGGCGCAGGCCAGGTGGCAACCCCGGACTCCCGGGACAGGTGGCTGGCCTGCGGCCCCTGCCGCCACCTGTGACCTGATCCGGTCCCGGGTTGCAGGCCCGCGCCCCATGTGTGGCTGCAGAAGCCACCAGCCTGCCGCATCCCACCATGATCCACTGAGTTATGAGGCCAGAGAGCAAGGAGAACTTCCAGCCCTGAGTCAAAGTGGGGAGCGGAGGACACGGCCTCCCCTCCTAAAGTCGCCAAAGGACAGGACCTAACCTAAGCCACATCCTCTGAGAGAGCCCGGCAGGCAACACTGACCCTCTCTGCAGGCCGGGCCCCCCTCCCCCTTCCCCTGTCCCTGCACAGCTCCCATAGCTCCCCACCGGCTGAGTCAGGCACAACAGGTTTGCAGCCACAGGGGCGATTTAGCAGCTAATGAAAACTGCGAGAACGAACAAATGAAGCAGCTACTGCAGTGGGGAAAGGACGTTCATCAAATTCGTTGTCTCTGAGAAACTGAGGCAGCCAGCACAGGCCCCTGCACCGGACGAGGCTTCTGCTTCTAAAGAAACGTCCTGGGGTTAGAGGTGAGGGGGTGCTGCCTTTACCCTATCGGAGATCTCGGAGGAGTCTGTGCTCCCCCTCCTGGTATTCTTAACACCCAGAAACCCCTCCCCAATCCAGGGCAGGAATGTTCCATGCTGACCGCCTCCAGAAAGCAGAGAACAAAGAGGCACTTCTTGACTTCAAGCCTCTAAACCAGTGGTTCTCAACCTTGGCTGCACATTAGAATCACCTAGGAATCTTTTTAAAATCCTGATTTCTGGGCCTCATCCTCTGGAAATTCTGTTTCTTTGTTATGGGGTAGAGCCACAACATTAGTAACAAAGAAACAGAATTTCCGGAGGATGAGGCCCAGAAATCAGGATTTTAAAAAGATTCCCAGGTGATTCTAATGTGCAGCCAAGGTTGAGAACCACTGCTCTAAACAGACTTGACAGCTGCGGGCAAAGACCTGCAGCTGAGAGGGGGCAGGTTCTGGGTGTCGAGGTCCAGAGCGTGGAAGACCTCCTGGGGGAGCAGTGGATCTGGAAGCCTGTGTGCTGGGTCAGAGACACGCCTGCCTCCCACCCTCCCCTGCCCTGCACATAGACATGCCTGGACTGGGGTGAGGAGGAGAAGGAGAACTAGAGGGAAGGAGCACAGTGTTTGTTGGCGGCCATGTAGAAAGGACTGTGACCCTCCCCTCCCGCTGAGTCACTCCCTAAGGCAGCAGGAGACTGCCGGGAGCCAGTCCATGCTTGCTGTTTCAAGGGACCTGGCATATATGGCATACAGTTCTTAATATGTTTGCTCACCTTCCTGGCGCTGTGTTTTAACCAAGGTCACCTCTCTGAGAAAGGTTGTTTCCCCAGGTAGGAATTTTTCCCTGAAGTCAGGGAGGGGATGAAACTCCTTAACTAAGTGGCAGGCGGGTAGTTAATCACTACAAACAATCATGCTTAAGCTACATAATCTTTACTCCCTGGAATGGAGATAAGAAACGCCCTAACCTTTGTAATAGAGATTGATAGGATTGAATCAACTGGTATAAATACAGATGTAACAAGACAGCAAGACACAGAACTTAGAACAGAATCAACAAGACAGAACTCAGGAGACAGAATTCAGAAGACAGAAAGACACAGAACTTAGAACACAGGGCTTGGAAGACAGGACCAAGAGAGACAGAGCCTAGGCACAGAACCTACACAGAACGTTCTCTAGAGACAGAAGAACTTCGCTGGAGAGAACATGGCAAAAGATCCTGGACTGAACCTGACTACAGAAATTGGCAAGAGAACCTGACTAGAACCTGGTGACTGAACCTGGCTGGAGAACCTGTACAGAACCTGGCTGGAGATCCTAAGCAGAACCTCTCTGGAGATCGAGACCAGAACTTGGCTGGAGATCCTGGCTAGGCTGCTGATCAACTGAACGCTGTCTCTGTGTCATTCCTTCTTCGCCGACTCCGTCCACACCTTTGGGAACCCCTGGACCCGCTGGGGTTGGACCCCGGCAGGAGACGAAGGGTCTGAGAGCAGCCACACAGCGTTGTGGTCGTGACCCAGGCACCAAGATGGTGTCCATGCAACGGGGCTGAGGAGGTGTCAGAGGACCTCACCCCAGAAATCCCAATAGCTCTTCGTGTGAGAGAGAGAAGGTGGCAGGGAGGGAGGGAGAGAGCAAATTGGACTCAAGAGGCCTCAAGGCCCAGATGAGGAGACTATACCAGGGATCAGCATGGACTTGAGCTCTGAGGTGAGGGTCAAGGGCAGCTGGGTGGGGCCAGCCCAGACAGAAGACTGAGGCCCAGATGTTCTTGACCCTGCTCGGCTCTTTGGCACCTCTGCCTGAGATATACACTGTCTGACATGGAAGTACAACTCCAGAGAAGGGGGTGGGGAACCTAAGTTAAATAATACTTTGTTTTTGTTTTTTCACTTGGCAGAATGGGGGCTGAAGTTGAAGTTAGGTTTGGTTACTAAACAATAAAGAAAGCAACATTTCTTGCACACCCGACTGTGTGGTCTGAGTTTGCTGCTGCCTATAAACCGAGAAAAAGTTGTAAAATGAAGTACTAATCTCTAGGGTTTAGGTCAGACCGAGGAGTAGTGCCACTCAGCCAGAAGCTGGCTCATGGCTAGCCAGTGCGGAGGTGGTGGCAGGAGCTTCTCTCACCTCCGTGGCAGCACTAAGAATGTCCAACTAACAGTTTAGGCCCGACCCTTGGGGGCCTAAGCCTTTAGTCGGACATCCCCCGAGGGCTCCCTGGCTGCCAGAAGGATGTCTGACTGCAAGCTTAGGCCTGATCCCCCCCGGGGAGTGGGCTTAAGTCGACAGGTGGACATCCCCCAAGGGGTCCTGGACTGCAAATGGGCACAGGCCGGGCTGAGGGATGCACCCTTCCCCCCCGCTCCCCCCCCACCCAGTGCACAAATTTTGTGCACCGGACCTCTAGTTTCTCAATAAACACCAAACACACTCTTCTCTGCAACTTTTTATAATTGGACCTTTTACAAAAGAGCCATGCTCTTTTTAACAAAAGTCTCTTTAAAAAACCACCTGTAATGAGGAATTTTAGTAAGAGAGATGAAGTGACTTTTTTCATTACTTAGGCATTCAGTCCTGGATTATCATGTGAGAATGGCAATTTTACCATGTATAAAATAGTAAGAAATAGAGAATAAGTTAGGGGCAAGTAGATAGATTAAGAATTTTTTAAATATTTTTATTGATTTCAGAGAGGAAGGGAGAAGGAGAGAAAGATAGAAGCATCAATGATGACAGAGAATCATTGATTGGCTGCTGCCTGCACGCCCCCTCCTGGGGATTGAGCCCGCAACCCGGGCATGTGCCCTTTACCAGAATCGGACCCGGTACCCTTCAGTCTGTAAGCCGATGCTCTATTCACTGAGCCAAACCAGCTAGGGCTAGATTAAGAATTTTTTCTTACGTTCTGTTTCTTGCTCTTAGGGGGAGGTGGGAGCGGATAGGGAGAGGTCAATGGAGGAAAAAGGAGACTTAAATAATACTTTAAACAATAAAGAATTTAAATTTTTAAAAAAAGAATTTTTTTTTTTTTTTTAGATCAATGGAAGAATCACTTGACCTTTATAGGTGCTGAAGGAATAAAAACTCACTGAAATGAATAGTCAAGGAGAAATCTCAGGGAGACTCACATGAAGGAGGGAGGTGAGGACAACTAGAAGAGATGACTCCTAATTAGGAGCCTTTATAAGAGGAAGCAGAAGAGAACTTTAGAAAGTATGTATCTTGAGGACAAATAATGAGGGGGCAGGGAAAGGAATTTTTAAAAAGCATTTCAGAATCAAAAACTGAGTAGGGAAATTAAAAAATAGAATGCAGTTGTACATTGGATTGATAAGATCAAAGAGAGACACAATCTTACAAAAATTAAAAAAAAAGAAATGGAAATCATATTGAAAATATGGGTAGTAAGGTTTCAGGATAGTCAATATCTAAATATATACCTAATACATAAATCAGGAGAGCAAGAAACAGATGGTAAGAAAAATCAAAGAAATATTAGAAAAATATGCCCTTTTTTTTAAAGGCCAGACATGAATTTTCAGATCAAAAGGGTTACCAAGTACTGGGCTTATGGAAAAATTAATACCAAAGGCAGGAAAAAACATTGGTTAATTACAAAGGAAAGGAAATCAAATGAGTTTCATGTGTCTCATCTGCATCTCTAAAGCTGGAAAACAGTGAACCATTTTCAGCTTTTGAACAGAATGGCAATCCTGGAACCCTCTGTTTGGATGAATCATCGTGTGTATACGAGAATAGTATTTTTGGACCTGAAAGATTTTAGAATGTCATCTGCCTATGTATTCTTTCTGAGGAACTTACTTGAAGAAGTATTTTATCCAAAATAAAATGAAATGTGAATATGAATAATATAAAGATACAAACTAGGTATCTTTATTATACACAGATGTATCTGAAATTGTTTGTGGTGCCAGAACGAACGCTTGGACTTCCATCTCACAGTGGCTGTCTCATGGAAACATAAAACATCCCAAAGGATTGCCAGTGAAGGGGTTCATAGGAGATTTCCAGTTGGGAGGAGACGGCTTTTAGAGCAGCCCCCATGCTTCCATCTGAGCTGTACCCGCCCCTTGGGTTTCTTACCTTTGTGGGCCAGTGCCACTTCAGTGATCTGTCCCAGGACGTGCAGCAGCCTCCCTTAATTCCAGCACATGCAATGCAAACGCAAGGTCTTCACCTATATTTCCTTTAACTCAGCTATAATAGAGTATAATCTCACAGGGAATTTTTTAAAATGTAAGAAAAAAATGGGGGGGGGGCATTAAAGGGAAATGAATTTTAAAACATCCAAGTAGTCCAAAATCAATACAACTTACAAAAAATAGATTTATAATTTTATGCTAGTGAATTAACCCACAAAATTTATAATTCCAAGTTTTATTCCTCATATTATATAAAAACCCAGTGCTACAAACACAATTTTTATTTCTAGGCCCTTCTCTCTCTCATTCATTCGTCCTACTGTTGGGAGAAAATTCTTCATAGGTCTCTTGTATTTCTATATATTGTATGAGCAGAGGCACTGGCTGCCTTTGTTTCTGACAATCATTTCAAGGATGTTTATGTAGCAAACAGCCTTGGAAAATAGAGATCGTACCGTCTTCTGAGCAAGAGCAGGCATGTTACTGTCCATTATAAAAAATTGGGTTCCCTAAGCTAGGGTTCCATTCCTGTGATATAAGGCATTGTGTGTGCAGGTGTCATCTGGCACTCTGCTTGTTGCCCTATTGCTATGAATAACAAATGGTCCTCTGCCTCTGATCCAGGAGTCTCATGTCTTCTGCCAGCATAGATAAAACTTTGACAGGCTAGCTTGTTAGTTTGTAAGGAGGGTCAAGTCTCAGACCTTTCACAGTCCTTCACACCTACTTTTAAGGAAGAAACTTGAGGATAGAATGACAGAAACTTTGACCCTCCTTGTAAACAGTGTGGTAAAAGTTATTGTGCCTCAGTGAGTAATAAAACACCCTCCTCCAGGTCCCTGTGCATTTAGAAGGACTGCATATACCCATTTTATCTATCCTACAAGTCTATCTGCTTGTAGGGAGCAGGACTTATAATTTAGTTATATCTCAACTAAGTTCACAAAATTAATCCATATAATGTAGTTTAACAAAAGCAAACTACATTAAGAGATTATGTAAACTAGCAAAGAAAGTCATAATCAGTTGAGAACAGAGTTTATCCTCAATCTTATATACCAAATATCTGGCACTTAATTGAATATATTCCCTATAAATCATGTTAAGTATGCATTTATTGAAGGAAAAAGAAAAAGCTGTCATGTACTTCCACCTAACTTTTGGCTTTTCTCCCATAAGCACACTGAATCTTTAAAAGCATTTGGCAAAATTAGTATGTATAACACCTCCCAGAAGAATGTTAATATGACTATAATTTGAGAAATTGAAGACAAAAAGCAAGCCACATAAAGGTACCACATTAGTCATGGGGAAGGGGCTATAACTATGGATATAAAAAAAATTAAAAGTTATAATCAGTACTTTATATAGCTATGCTGCTTTGAAAAATGAATGGGAAATATAAATAAAAAAATAGTCTAAACAAGAAAAAGAAAACATTAGAAATCAATAACTAGAAATTTTTGAGAAAGTAGTCAAAATTTTATGAAAGTATCACCTAAAAGCTGGGTCAGAATGCATTTCTTCAAAATTTTAAAGAATTATTTGAATGGCTTCTCAGCATATAGACAAAGATGAAAGCATAATTCCAATTCTTTTTATAAAGCTGTATTTGATCCTCAAGTCTGACCACAAGAATTATAAACCCTTGATGAATCTCACTTATAAAAACAGATTTTTTAAAAATCATAATAATAAAGAGCTAATATGCTAATGGTCGGGATGCCATAACACATAAAGGACCGATCACAGGAGGCTGCCTGTGCGTGCGCTGTGGAGCGTTGCTCCAAAGACAGGGCAGAAGTGGGAGGCGCCCAGAGAAGGTGGGACCATCCTGTGCCGGGGAGGGCGGGGGTGAGAGCCCGTAGCACCCCCCTCACCAGTTCTTCGCCACCCACTGCTCACACTCAGAGTGCTCCGCCACCCACCTGCTAGAGGAAGGAGCACAGTGCAGCAGGCGGGAGGCTTCCATGCTCTCCTCCGGTGCCATGAGAGGGCAGAGCCACCTCATTGCTCTGGAGACAGGGGGAAGTGGGGAGGCACCAGGAGAAGGTGGGACCAGCCCAAGGTGACTCTAGGGACTGAGAGCAGGGCTTGAAGCTGCCAGAGAAGGCCAGAGGGGTTGGGGGCTGGGCAAGACGTGCTGGAGCTCTGCATGGAGAGGTTCAGATGTCAAGGCAGGGCGGCGGGTGGGTGGGCGGGGCTACGCGATTTCACGCACTGGGCTCCTAGTCTTACCTAATAATAGAAAAACATGTAAATTGACTGTCCCTCCACTACGCTCACCAGCCAATCAGAAGAGTATGCAAAATAACCCAACAAAGATGGCAGTTAATTTGCATACGTAGGTGCGAAGCGGCGGTGCCCAGCAAAGACGGAGGGCTCTGGGCCAGAGCAGCGAAGACGGAAGGCTCCGGGCCGGAGCGAAGGCCTGGGTGCCGGAGGAAAACCATGCCAGCAGCCAGGGGAAGGAAAGGCCTATTAGACGAATCTCTTTGTGCAACAGGCCTCTAGTTTATAATAAAATATTAGCTTAACTGTTTCATTTGCCTATTCTTAACTCAAAAACATATAACATAAAATAGTTTTTTATTTCTTCAATTTCACAGGTCATTTTTTGGTTATTAAAAGTCTATCTCAGCGGTTCTCAACCTGTGGGTCGCAACCCCTTTGGCGGTCGAATGACCCTTTCACAGGGGTCACCTAAGACCATCCTGCATATCAGATGTTTACATTACGATTCATAACAGTAGCAACATTACAGTTATGAAGTAGCAACGAAAATAATTTTATGGTTGGGTCACAACATGAGGAACTGTATTTAAAGGGCCAGAAGGTTGAGAACCACTGGTATATCCAGTTTAGTGTTTTGATCCCACATACTACTCAAGGCTTTCCCTTCTCCCATCAAACCAGAATAATGATTTTGTAAGAGCTGAAATGGAAAAGGGCGATGGCCAGCAATTTTCTTCTTCCTGGCCCCCTACCTGTGAGTGAAAGGTGGGTGTGATCTTCCTCTAGCACACCTTCTCCTCTTCCATCTTCTAATCTCTTTTTTTCTCTGGTACAGGAACAGTGGTGTGCTAGAGTTAGCTCCTACTAATTTTTTAGAGCTGATTGTTGAATTTTCAGGAATTTTGTTAGATGGTTATTAAACAGTTATTATTAAAAATCAAATTATGTAAACTAAGAATTCAGACATACTATAAACAAAGACATTATTTAAAACTTATCACTTCCTAATTATTTTATTACATTTTACTATTATCTATAGTCTTGAAATTATTTACATGTATTGTATCCATATGGTAGAACTATTATGTATTATCATGCTACTACACATTTCTTTTCAGTTTCATATTCAATGATGTCCCACTGGTAGCTTGAAATCAACCTTGGATATTTACACCATAAAAATTGACAAATATTACCAATCAAATTAGTATATATTGTATGTCTAAATTTAAGAAAGTTAAGGAGTAAATGTTAATGATGAAGATTAAACTTAAAAGTATGTCTCTTGCCTGTAGCCATTATATTTTAAATAGCAAAAAATAAAATTGAGGAAATATTCTTCTAGTATTCAAAAACTATTATCTGTCTCAGCAAAGAAGTAACTACAGTGGGGCCTTAACTTACCAGTTTAATTCGTTCTGAGACTGAGCTCGTTAATGAGCTCGTTAACTCAAATTACTCTGTCAACTCAATGCAAAAAATCCTCTGAGAGACAGCTGGTATCTCAAAAAACTCGTTAGTCGGGACACTCGTAAGTCAAGGCCCCACTGTATGTCATTGATGAATATATGAAGGTCCAACATATATTTTCATTGTTCACTTTCATATTATTCCTTAATGTAAATGAAAATATAAATCAACATTAGAAAAAAATGTTATTAAATAATTTCCAGCCCTAACTGGTTTGGCTCAGTGGATAGATCATCGGCCTGCGGACTCAAGGGTCCCAGGTTCGATTCCGGTCAAGGGCATGTACCTTGGTTGCGGGTACATCCCCAGTGGGGAGTGTGCAGGAGGCAGCTGATCGATGTTTCTCTCTCATCGATGTTTCTGGCTCTCTATCCCTCTCCCTTCCTCTCTGTAAAAAAATCAATAAAATATATTTTTAAAAAAAATAGATGAATAATTTCCAGCACCCTCCTATATAGGAGTAAGAGAGGAGGAAGAGGGAAACAACAAAATGTTTTATCTGGCCACTGTTACCATCTTCCCTCTCATTGTTATTTTCTGGCCAACTCTATCATAAAGAACGTAGCTGTTGAAATGAGTGAAAGTGATCAAAAGATACAAATTTCCAGTTATAAGGTAAATGTCCTAGAGATGTAATATATAGCATGGTGACTATAGTTAACAAATCTCTAGTGAGATTTGCTGACAGAGTGGGAATGAGGAATGAGAGAAAGAAATCAAAGATGACTAGAGTTTTTGGCCTAAGCCTCTGATTGGATGGAGATGAGGAAGCCAGGATGAGGAACAGATGGGGAAGAAGGTATAAGCAAAAATTTGGTGTAAAATATGTGAAGTTTGAGATGGCTATAATACATCTAAATGCAGAAGTCATGTAGTAGTTGCATATATAAATCTGGAGTTCATACAAGAGGCAGGGGTGGGCAAACTTTTTGACTCGAGGGCCACAATGTGTTCTTAAACTGGACCAGAGGGCCAGAACAAAAGCATGGATGGACTGTTTGTGTGAACTAATATAAATTCAAAGTAAACATCATTACATAAAAGGGTACGGTCTTTTTTTTCAATAGTTTTATTCATTTCAAACAGGCCGGATCCTGCCCGCGGGCCGTAGTTTGCCCACGGCTGGTTTAGGGTCTAGTCTGTACATGGGTACATCAGCATAACTGTTTAGGCAATATTTAAAGGTGTGGGACTGGGTAATACCAACTACAGATGAGTGTCTGAGGTCTGAGGACTGAATCATGGGTTCCAAGCATTTAGAGGTCAGAAATATCATGAATTATATACCATTAACTTTCTTACATACAGATCGGGGTTGAGGGGGGGTGGGCCGTTGGAGGATGAGGCCCGGAGAGGCAAGTGGCCACAGGCATTCCAGTCATTCTGCCACTCGGTCTATTTGCATATTACCCTTTTAATATAGAGAATAAATGCTGTGATCTGGTATCTGAACTGATCCTAACTCCGTCTCACTACATTGACTCATATGGCAATGTCCCCAGTATCTTCATTTAACACTTTCCAGCATATTTTTCTGAAAGAGTTAACCAGCTCCTGAACAATAGCTTCCTGAACTGACCTCAATTTTATGACAACAGCAGTTTCCTGTCTCTTCTTACCTTGAGTGAATATCACTAGTTTTTTCAGCTCCTGCTTATTAGTCCCATTCTTTTACACTTTCTACTGTAATATATTAACACAAAAACATCCAGATCTATATAACTGGGACATCACCACAGTTCTCCAAATTTATTTTTTAGATTAGCCTTATACATTTTCTGATTATTTTAGTTACATTAATTTCATTTTCCAGGTATGTCTCTTTCAAAAATGAGCCTGAACCCAGAAAGAGTGATTTTGAGAAGTTAAATTTAAGATTACATGCTGCGCCAACAAATACAAAAAATCAAGAAAACAAGTCAATGGGTAATGCTTTGTGTAATGTATTTATTTCTCCCTTGATATATAAATGCATGTTTTTATTATACACTTTAGTATTTGTATCTTAAAGGTTCTTGATAATTTGATCTCTGTTGAAAGCATTTGCTCAAAAGTTATCTACACTAATAAAAGACAAACATGCAAATTGACCATACCTTTGCTATGCCTTAAGCCACGCCCACCAGCCAATCAGAGTGACTATATGCAAATTAACCCAACCAAGATGGCATCCGGCAGCCACGGAGCTGGAGCAAGCAGGAGGCTTGGTTGCCCCAATGATGGAGGAAGCCAAGCTTCCCCGCCTGCCACAGTGGCTCTGAGCTCCACTCAAAGCAACAAAGTTTCAATTATAGAAGGTAAATAAACCCCAGATACCTGCTTTCAGCGGGCCGTGGCCACGGAGCTGGAGCGAGCAGGAAGCCAAGCTTCCCTGCCACAGCCGACTCTGAGCTCCACTAAAAGCAACAAAGTTTCAATTAAAGAAGGTAAATAAATCCCAGAATAAAAAATAAAAATAAAAAAAAAGGAGAGACTGGGAGCTTCCGTTGCTGAAGGAGCTTGGAAAGGCCCTCAGCTCCTCACCCAGACTGGCCAGGCACCCCAGTGGGGACCCCCACCCTGAAGGGGGTGTGACCAGCCTGCAAACAGCCATCAGCCCCTCACCCAGGCTGGCCAGGCACCCCAGTGGGGACCCCCACCCTGAAGGGGGTGTGACCAGCCTGCAAACAGCCATCAGCCCCTCACCCAGGCTGGCCAGGCACCCCAGCGGAACCCCCACCCTGATACGGGACACCCTTCAGGGCAAGCCAGCTGGCCCCTACCCGTGCACCAGACCTCTATCCTATAGTATAAAAGGGTAATATACAAACTGACCTTAACAGCAGAACGACTGGGAATCACTGGTCACTATGACACACACTGACCACCAGGGGGCAGACGCTCAATGCAGGAGCTGCCCCCTGGTGGTCAGTGCACTCTCACAGGGGCGCTCTGCTCAGCCACAAGCCAGGCTGAAGGCTGCCAGTACAGCGGTGGTGGAGGGAGCCTCTCCCGCCTCCTCAGCAGTGCTAAGGATGTCTGACTGCAGCTTAGGCCTGCTCCCCGCTGGCAAGTGGACATCCCCCGAGGGCTCCTGGGCTGCTAGAGGGATGTCTGATTGCCAGCTTAGGCCCAATCCCCCAGGGAGCAGGCCTAAGCCAGTAGGTGGTCATCCCCTGAGGGGTCCCAGACTGTGAGAGGGCACAGGCCTGGCTGAGGAACCACCCCACCCCCCCAGTGCACAAATTTTTGTGCACCGGGCCTCTAGTGGATTATAACTGCAGTGTGAAAAATTTTAGTGAGCTATAAAGAAGAATTTCCTAAGAGAAAGAGATGTTAAATATCTGAATGGGTAATTTATACAATTAAGAAGATATTTTTATGTTTATTTTTCTAGAAAGAAAAATTCTGAATTTCTTTTCAGTTCATCATAATGGCCTTTACCATTCGTATTTCTACTGACATTTCTGCACATGGTTATTTATGTATTATCTAAGAAAATGGAAGCTTTCTCTGTACCTCTCCTCTTTCTTAGCTCTTACCAGAATTGCTTTTAAAATCCCTTTATGGACTTACTGACTTTTTCTAGCATGCACATCAAAACTCTTTCAGCTTCTACCCACTTCCAAAGCCACTTGCATATTCTTACGTATTTGTTACAGCAGCATCCCACTTCTCGGTACCAATTTCTCTCTGAGTTCAGGCTACTATAACAACCTGCTATAGAATGAGTGGCTTTAACAACAAATATTTATTTCTCCCAGTTCTGGAGGCTGGAAGTCTGAGATTGGGGTGCTAGTATGGTCAGGTTCTGGGGAAGGTCCTTTCCCTGGTTTGCAGACAGCCACCTTTCTTTTTGTGTCAGCTCTCTCTTGGGCATTAATCCCATCATGGGGGCCCCACCCTCATTATCTCATCTAAACCTACTTACCCCCCAAAGGCTCACTTCCAAATATCACATTGAGGATCAGAGCTTCAACATATAAATTTTGGGTGGCACAAAAACATTCAGTACAAAGCAGTTACCCTATCTAAATTATACCTCCATGTATATTATCACTCACCAACATCTGTTTATTTCTTTCACAGCATATATCTCAATTTATAATTATTCACTTCTTTGTCTCTTGTTTATTTTCTGTATTACTCACTAAAATGTATGCATCATTGGGCAGGAATTACCATTCTAGAGTCTAGTACCAGTGCCTGGCATATTGTAGGTGCTCAACAAATAACCATTGATTGAATGACTACCACACACTGTATTTGTTTGTTACATCTATTTTTTATCTCATTTAAGTCTCACAGCATCCATATTAAAATAAGGACTATCATTTCCACTTAACAGGTGAGGACTCAGAGGGATTAAATAACTTTCCTTAGGCTACATAACTCACATACAAGAAAAGTAGGTTTTGGTCCCAGGCTATCTAAATGCAAAGTCTGTATGCTTTACCTTACATTATGCCTAGTTCAAGACAGTCCATTAAATGATAATCCACATTAATAAAACTCATAATTTGAAATGGGGTTATCGTATTATAGTAATTAATCAAAAGTTATATTCTGTTGTCCAGCTGGTGTGGCTCAGTGGTTGAGTCTCAACTTATGAACCAAGAGGTCACAGTTCGATTCCCAGTCAGGGCATGTGCCTGGGCTGCAGGCTCAATCCCCAGTAGAGGCATGCAGGAGGCAGACAATCAATGATTCTCTCTCATCATTAATGTTTCTATTTCTCTCTCCCTCTACTTTCCTCTCCAAAATCAATAAAAATATATTTTTAAAAAGTTATATTCTGTTAATAGAAATTCACTTCTAAAGCACATTATTCTAGAATATATTTAGCTCTAAAAATGTGAAAGCAATTCTATGTAAGCAAACAAGATTATCAAACTACATTTCTAAAAATTTTACTATATGTAGAGAAAATAATTTATTGAGTTAAATTAAAAGTAGTCTAATAGTGTAGAAATATCATTTATTTTTGTATTTGTTCCTTTAGAACTACCAGAAGAAAATCAAAAATCAAGATATGATAGATCTTTTCTTTTTCTTAAGGATACAGATGAGGTAGGTTTAATTTGTATGCTTATAATTACTTAATAGCAATTCAAATTAACCCAAATAATTTTGTATATATTTCTACCAGTCCCAAATTCAAATGGGTTTTAGGATTCAAAAGCATAAGATTTTATGTGTGATATTATGGAAAACTTTATATTTGGAGATAATAGAGGAAATAATATATTATTTGTTGGATAATCAGTACAATAGAAATTATTTATTAAATATGATAAGGACTAGCAGTTCCCATAAAGTTGGTTAAGACAGGGCATCATAATTTATACATGCATAACTTAAACATTTAATTTTAAATATGAAAATATATATGTATTTGTTAATCTTTTGATGTGTGCCAAGACCATTTTTGAGCATGAGATGGTTATTTAGATTATATAATTAAAATAATAACTACTATAACAGGTTTTCTTCTCAAGTCAATTTCCGTAATTTTTCTTTATGTTAAAGTTTCTCTGTTTGACTTTCATATCTGTAGTCCATTTCTCTCACAACTCTCCTTAACTATTCAAACTTGTCTTTTATACTCAATAAATAGTAAATGTCCCCTGTTCTAAACATGCTGTTTTCTTGACCTTCTTATGAATACTCTGGGCTTCTTCTGAAATATCCTCATCTCTAAATCCTAGTATTAAGTTCTTCCTCATTGATGAAATATTTTTTGTCAGTTTTAGCCCTCACTGATATTCCTCTTTTCTAAACTCCTCCTCATTTATTGATTAGTTTGGTTCTTAGTGATATTACTCTACTACATTATTTACTAATGTTTCATGTATGCTAATCACATCTATCCAATAAGAATGTGGAGCTCATGCTGGGCAGTGTGGCTCAGTCTGCTGGGCATACACAAAAAGGTGGTGGGTTCAATTCCAGTTGGGGCACATATCCAGGTTTTGGGTTCAATCCCTGGTCAGGGTGCATTCCGGAGGCAACTGATCAATGTTTCTCTCTCTCTCTTTCTCCTTCCCTCTCTATAAAAATCTATTTTAAATTAAAAAAAAAAAAGGAATGTGAGTTCCTGGTGGACTAGATTTTTATCATATGCTTATTTTTATCATATATTATCCAGAACTACATATATTCTGTGCCTAGTGTGAAAAACAATTGTGGGTGCTAAACACATATTTGGTTTGTTGATGAAGATTCATAAATTATACAGTTTATATTTACATATGCACATGTATGTTTTGGATATCTAGCTATGTGTATTTAAGTAAAAACATATGGAGCCAATCTGAGACTCTAATTTAGGAAAATCCAGATAATTTGTTCCAGTTTCTCCCCCTTTACTCAGGGCTGTTTTGCTGTATTGACTCTATGTATGAGAAAGTAAAGCCTCTGTTTAAATTGAGAAGGCTATTTGTTTCTCAGTATTTGAACTTTAGACTTTCCCTATACTTGGCTAAATAAGTTTTATACGGATTTAAATGCTAGGTTTTAAAGACAGAGAAAGTAAAAATTAGTAAAATTGTGAGCATGGGCAAGTTTTTAAATTTCTGTACATTGGTTTCCTTACCTATAAATGGCAATAACACCCATCTCATGGGGTTTTTTTGAGAATTAAATAAACATATTTTAAAGTATTTAAAGAACTAGACGACTATTAGTTATCATAATTAGATATTCCAAAGGTGAATAAGCAAGTATAAATTATCAATATAAACATGGAAAGAAACTATTTCTAAAACAGCTTTCCTTTTTTGTTTTCTGAATTTTAGGTAGACTATGCTAAGCCCTTACAGTATCTATTTTCACCGCATAAACAAGAATATAAAAGAACATTGGATTCTACAATCTCTTCTCCTATGCCCAGCATTCAATCTAATGCTTATAAGAAGGAAAAAGTTGCTACTTTATTTAAAGGTATACACATTGTGTGTTTATAATGAAATAACTGAAAATTAACTGCACCTAACTTTTAGGCATAAGCATTAAGAAAATCTTTAACCACCCTTGTCAGTGTGGCTCAGTTGGTCTCACTATCTCCCGTCCCCTTTCTATAAAATAATCAATGACTGTGTCCTTGGGTGAGGATTTTCTTTTTAATTTAAAAAATTAAGAAAATCTGCCCAACCAATGTGGCTCAGTGGTTGAGCATCGACCTATGAACCAGGAGGTCATGGTTGATTCCTGGTCAGGGTTGTAAACTCAATCCCCAATAGGGGGCATGCAGGAGGCAACCAATCAATGATTCTCTCCCATCATTGATGTCTCTATCCCTCTCCCCCTTTCCCTTCCTCTCTCTGAAATCAATTTTATATATATATATATTAGAGGCCCAGTGCATGAAATTTGTGCACTGGGGGATGGGGGTTGTCCATCAGCCCTGCCTGCACCCTCTCACAGTCTGGGAGCCCCACGAATGATCGCCCCAAAGCGGTAGGCCCTGTCGCCAGCCGGGTAGCCTGGGCCTCCCTCTTTGTGGCAAGCGTGGAGCCCCCCGATTGATGGACTGCCACACAGGCTATGGCCTGGGCCTCCCTCTGCAGGGCAATCATGGAGCGATGGCCAGGTCCCCAACCAATCACATCACACCCGCCTTGGCTGGCCTAGTGCCAGTGAGTGTCATAGTGTGGTCATCTATGGTTGTCCTGCTATCCAGCCATTTGGTCAGTTTGCATATTACCCTTTTATTATTATAGACTAGAGGCCCGGTGCACAAAAATTGTGCCCTCGGGAGCGTCCCTCAGCCCGGCCTGTGCCCTCTCACAGTCTGGGACCCCTTGGGGGATGACCACCTGCTGGCTTAGGCCCGCTCCCTGGGGGATTGGGCCTAAGCTGGCAATCAGACATCCCTCTGGCAGCCCGGGAGCCCTCGGGGGATGTTCACTTGCCAGCGGGGAGCAGGCCTAAGCTGCAGTCGGACATCCTTAGCACTGCTGAGGAGGTGGGAGAGGCTCCCACCACCACCACTGTACCGACAGCCATCAGCCTGGCTTGTGTCTGAGCAGAGCTCCCCCTGTGGGAGTGCACTGACCACCAGGGGGCAGCTCCTGCATTGAGTGTCTGCCCCCTGGTGGTCAGTGTGTGTCATAGTGACCAGTCATTCCCAGTCATTCTGCTGTTAGGGTCAATTTGCATATTACCCTTTTATTATATAGGAGTGCCTGGCCAGCCTGAGTGAGGGGCTAATGGCTGTTTGCAGGCTGGCAACAGCCTCTTCAGGGTGGGGGTCCTGCTGGGGTGCCTGGCCAGACTGGGTGAGGGGCTGAGGGCCGTTTGCAGGCTGGCCACAGCCTCTTCAGGGTGGGGGGTCCTGCTGGGGTGCCTGGCCAGTCTGGGTGAGGGGCTGAGGGCCGTTTGCAGGTTGGCTAAGCCCCCCAGCGGGGATTCTCACCCCATGAGGGTGTGGCCATCCTGGGTGAGGGGCTGATGGATGTTTGAAGGCTGGCCACAGCCCCCAGCCACCCAAGCTCCCAGTGGAGGCCAGCTGGAAGCAGGTATCTGGGATTTATTTATCTTCTATAATTGAAACTTTGTTGCCATGAGTGGAGGCCACAGCTGGCTCAGGGCAGGCAGGAAGCTTGGCTTCCTCCATCGCCCAGGCCACCAAGCCTCCTGCTTGCTCAAGCTTCATGGCTGCTGCCTGCCATCTTGGTTGGGTTAATTTGCATATAGTCACTCTGTTTGGCTGGTGGGCGTGGCTTGGCATGGCAAAGGTACTGTCAATTAGCATCTTTGTCTTTTATTAGTTTAGATATATCCTATATAATAAAAGAGAAACATGCAAATTAACCATCCTTCCACTATGCTCAAGCCATGCCCACAAGCCACGCCCACCAGCGAATCAGGAGTGTTATGCAAATTAGCCCAACTAAGATGGCGGTGGCCATGGAGCTGGAGGGAGCAAGAGGCTTGGGTTGACCCTGGCAATGGAGGAAGCCAAGCTTCCTTCCTGCCCTGGATGGCCCTGGGCTACGCTCAAGGCTACAAAGTTTCAGTTATACAAGATAAATAAATCCCAGAAAAAAGAAAGAGAATAAGGAGAAGCTGGGAGCTTGGGTCACCGGGGGGCGTGGCCAGCCTGAAAACAGCCCTCAGCCCCTCACCCAGGCTGGTCAGGCACCCCAGCGGGACTCTGCAACCTTTAAGGGGCTGTGGGCAGCCTGAAAACGGCCATCAGCCCCTCACCCAGGCTGGCCAGGCACCCTAGTAGGAACCCTCACCCTGAAGGGGGTGTGGCCAGCCTGAAAATAGCCATCAGCTCTTCACTCAGGCTGGCCACACCCCCATGGTGTGAGGGTCCCCACTGAGGGGCTTGGCCAGCCTGAAAACAGCCATCAGCCCCTCACCCAGGCTAGCCAGGCACCCCAAAGGGACCCCCACCCGGATCCAGGACACCCTTAAGGGCAAACCATCTGGCCCCCACCCGTGCACCAGGCCTCTATCCTATAGAATAAAAGGGTAATATGCAAATTGACCCTAACACCAGAACAACTGGGAATGACTTGTCACTATGACACACATTGACCACCAGGGGGCAGATGCTCAATGCAGGAGCTGCCCCCTCGTGGTCAGTGCGCTCCCACAGGGGGAGCTCTGCTCAGCCACAAGCCAGGCTGACGGCTGCCTGTACAGCAGTGGTGGTGGGAGCCTCTCCCGCCTCCTCAGCAGTGCTAAGGATGTCCGACTGCAGCTTAGGCCTGCTCCCTGCTGGTAAGTGGACATCCCCTGAGGACTCCCGGGCTGCTCGAGGGATGTCTGACTGCCAGCTTAGGCCCAGTCCCCCAGGAAGCGGGCCTAAGCCAGCAGGTGGACATCCCCCGAGGGGTCACAGACTGTGAGAGGGCACGGGACAGGCTAAGGGACCCCCCCTCCCCCCAGTGCACACATTTTTGTGCACTGGGCCTCTAGTGTGTGTGTGTGTGTGTGTGTGTGTGTGTGTGTGTGTGTGTATAAATTTATATATATATAAAATTTTCTTTTTAATCCTCACCCGAGGATATTTTTTCCATTGATTTCGAGAGAAACATCAACACATCAACGTGAGAGAGACACATTGATTGGCGCCCCCCTAATGGGATGGGGAACCTGCAACCAAGGTAAATGTCCTTGACTGGGAATTGAACCCAAGACCCTTTGGTCTATGGGCCGGTGCTCTAACCTGTGAACTAAACCAGCCAGGGCAATAAAAACATATTTAAAAATAAGTGAATAAGCCCCAGCTGGTTTGGCTCACTGGTTGGAGCGTCGGCCTGGGGACTGAAGGGTCCCAGGTTTGATTCCGGTCAAGGGCATGTACCTTGGTTGCGGGCACATCCCCAGTAGTGGGTATGCAGGAGGCAGCTGATCGATGTTTCTCTCTCATCAATGTTTCTAACTCTCTATTCCTCTCCCTTCCTCTCTGTAAAAAATCAATAAAAAAATATTTTAAAAAAATAAGTGAATAAAATAAAAGGGGACATCTGTAATACTTTCAACAATAAAGATAAATTTTTAAAAAATAAGTTTTGACTGAGTAACTACTACAGATAAGGCACTATACCTGGTGTTTTTCTGTACGTTATTTTATATTGTAAGATATTTTTTATAAGATATTTTCTAAATTCCATAATATGTATTTTGCCTTTTATGACGATTTTTTATAATTTCAGGTCAAGCTGAAAAAAAACCTGGGAAATCATTTGATACAGTTGTTCACTTAGAAGATCATGTAAATAAAAGGTAATTTATTTAAAATTTTTAAATATTTCATTCTATTCAAAGATGTTTCCTTTTTTTGTATTTTTTTTATTTTTTATTTTTTATTTTTAATTCTTTATTAGTTAAGGTATTACAAATGTGTCCTTTTCCCCCCAAAACCACCTCCGCCCCACTCATGTTCTCATCCCCCTGTTCATGTCCATTGGTTTGGCTTATATGCATGCATACAAGTCCTTTGCTTGATCTCTTCCCCTAACCCCTCCCTCCCCTACTTTCCCTCTGGGGATTAATAGTCTGATCGCTATTTCTCTATCTTTGGATCTGTCCCTGTTTATCAGTCTATGTTGTTCTCTATAATCCACAAATGAGTGAGATCATGTGGTATTTATCTTTCTCTGACTGGCTTATTTCACTTAGCATAATGCTCTCCAGGTCCATCCATGCTGTTACAAAGGGTAAGAATTCTTTCTTTTGTACTGCAGTGTAGTATTCCATTGTGTAGATGTACCACAGTTTTTTAATCCACTCATCTGCTGATGGGCACTTAGGCTGTTTTCAAATCTTAGCTATGGTGAATTGTGCTGCTATGAACATAGGGTTGCATATATCCTTTCTGATTGATGTTTCTGGTTTCTTGGGATATATTCCTAGAAGTGGGATCACTGGGTCAAATGGGAGTTCCATTTTTAGTTTTTTTGAGGAAACTCCATACTGTTCTCCACAGTGGCTGTACCAGTCTGCATTCCCACCAGCAGTGCAGAAGGGTTCCTTTTTCTCCACATTCTCTCCAACACTTGTTGTTTGTTGATTTGTTGATGATAGCCATTCTGACGGGTGTGAGATGATACCGCATTGTCGTTTTGATTCGCATCTCTCATATAATTAGTGACTTTGAGCATGTTTTCATATGTCTTTCGGCCTTCTGTATGTCCTCTTCGAAAAGTGTCTATCTAGGTCCGTTGCCCATTTTTTGATTGGATTGTTTATCTTCCTATTGTTAAGTTGCATGTGTTCCCTGTAAATGTTGGAAATTAAACCCTTATCGGTGATATCATTGGCAAATATGTTCTCCCATGTAGTGGGTCTTCTTGTTGTTTTGTTGATGGTTTCCTTTGCTGTGCAAATCAAAGATGTTTCTAATAGGAAAAGGTTCTGCTCTTATTTTCTAGTAGGCCAGAATGAATTTATTCTGGCTTATGACTATTTAGGTTCATACTACAATCCAATGGCTGATCTTTGCTCAGCTAGTCAGCATTACATGTGGACCTTGAACACATGTTCTATCTGCTGCAAGTTTACAGTCAAATGGAGAGAAAGACATGGTAAAATGAGTGTAGAGACTACAATAGTTGAGATTCCTCAAACTCTATGTAATGAAAAATAATCATATTAATCCAGTGTGCTTTAAAATTTGTTTGCAGCAATAATATTTAGTCTCTTTAGGTTTACCTCCGTCCTCCTCTTGCTTTCTAAGATTGTATCTGAGTAGATGAGTGAGGTGCTCACTGGACTTTGTGACTAAGGAGAGGTCCTTGGCCAAGGGTCTTTGTCAATATCCTTGTACTGCTGGTCTCATTCCTAGATGTGCCGTGACTGCTGCTATCTCTGGCTCATGTGCTGGTACATATGGTCTATTCTCTCTGAACTTAGATAGGGTCCACTCTTACCGCTCATCAGTAAGGTAGGACTTTCTGAGTCTCTTCCATCTCCTTCATCTGCTCTGCGATTGTCCAGCACGTATGCCAAGCCTTTGCTATGGGTTACCTCATCCTTGCAATGGCAAGCTCCTTGGCAAGTCTAAACGCAGTGTCCATGTCACTTGTGAACCAAGGGAGAGCTAACATGAAAATTATATCCTCTCTGCCTAACCCCGCTATTCCATCCTGTTGAAAAGCTGGGGCCACCCTATGTTGGCAGGAAGCTGCCCTGCAAAGCACTTTCTCCCAGAATCTCAACAAAGGATGTGGAAATACCTCTCCACCTTTGGTGTTCTCAACCTACATACTATCCCTCCCCCCACTGAAAAACCAAAGAGGCACACAGATTACTGTCTCGCTTCCACCACCACTTGCTGTCCCCTCCTCCTCCCCCTCTTCTCCTCCCCCAAACCAGGCAGGAAGCCATCTCTTGTCTGATCTATGGCAAAGGGTTTGGGGGAGATGTGGGCAGTGACTTTGAGGAATTGGGACAGACAAAAACTGGCAAGCTGAAATCAGCCCTACAGACATTTATACTGAACATGTGTTCATTTTCAGAAGAAAATCTCCTCTACAGATGAATGATTTTTGTACAAAAGAAAATAAATCTGTCAGAATTGATCCATTAAGTGAGTCTCATGCAGTAGGAAAGAAAAGCTGGCTCCCCTTATGCTTTGAGGATGAATTGAAAAAGCCAGATGCCAAGATAATCAACATTAGTCCGGCAAAGACAGTAACTGATCACAAGGTAATGGTTTACTGCTGTTCAGTAAACGTGTGTATCCCACGACTTGTGGGAATATCATGTTAGAGTGACCAGAATCTTTGGTAAATCCTTCTTTTGGTTTCACACACTTAAAGTCCTAATGCTCTTTTTGAAACCGTCACCCCCAAACTGGGGGTTCCTTTGCACCAGCTGAACATTCTGCATGTTTTTAAATGAAGAAGGCTTTATCAAATTTTCTCGATTGTAAGGAAATATGAAATAAAAATGGTATTTCAAAAAAATGGATCATGCATCACTTTTCTATCAATATACTTCAGCTATTTCAACCAGAAAGTCCACTTATTACAGGCTATTTGGCAGTTCACAGAGTCTCTAGAAAGGCTGAAAGCTGTCCAGTCAGAAGTCACCAAGTTACAGACTCAGACAGCTCCACTGGGGCCCATGCTATTGTCACAGATGACAGTCAACAACTCTGATTCTGGGCAAAAGACACTATTTCTAAGACCCTTCCCACTGCTGCCCTTCAAAGCTATATATATCCATCACCATCCTCACTAAAATAGTTTTAACTATTTTTTCAGAGTCCTTGCTTTTTCTTAATTAAAGACTTGTCTTTGATATATCTTACTGGAAGAGCCCAGGTCACATGCCTATGCCCTAACCTCAAGAGAGGCTGATACAGCCTGCTTCTCCTTAAAGGTACATAGATTTGAAAGGTGAAAAATTCCTAAGGTATTGGACAGAACAAAAATATGACACATCTCCACTCCTGTGGTTTAGTGGATAACATTGGCATTACCAATGGATTGCAAAATTCAATCTTCTGTCATTTGGGGGGAAATCATAGGCATTAACATGTCTTTAAACTAAGTATACTAATATATAATTAGATAGATCTTAGTTTCTTATTTTATTAACTAGAGGCCTGGTGCATGAGATTTGTGCACTTGGAGGGGTCCCTCAGCCCAGCCTGCGCCCTCTTGCAGACCAGGAGCCCTTGGGGGATGTCCGACTGATGGCTTAGGCCTGCCCCCCAGTAGTTGGACATCCTTAGTGCTGCCTTGGAGGTAGGAGAGGCTCCTGCCACCACCACTGCACTCGCCAGCTGTGAGCCTGGCTTCTGGCTGAGTGGAGCTCCTGCTGTGGGAGAGCACTGACCACCAGGGGGCAGCTCCTGCATTGAACGTCTTCCCCCTGGTGGTCGGTGTACATCATAGCAACCAGTCGTTCTGCCATTCAGTTCATTTGCATATTAGCCTTTTATTATATAGGATTATACTAGAGGGCCGGTACACAGATTCATGTACTAGTGGGGCCTCCAGGGATCGGGCGAAATTGGCTCTACGACATCCCCCGAGGGGTCCCAGATTGAGAGAGGGTGCAGGCCAGGCCGAGGGACCCCACTGGTGCATGATTGAAGCTGGGGACGGACTGTGGGAGCACTCCAGAGTGTGTCTGGCCTGCCTCACCCAGGCCTGATCAGCTGGACCCCAGCAGCAAGCTAACCTACCAGTTGGAGTATATGTTCCCTAGTTGTCAGTGTGCATCATAGCAACTCGTCAAATGGTTGAACGTCAGACACTTAGCATATTAGGCTTTTATTATATAGGATATCTAAAGAAAAAGTAGCAGTCATTGTAAACTAAACACTGATAATATTTATACTTAAAAGTTTTTTTGGAGTTAATTTTTTTGCTCTAGAAATGTGTGGAAGAGATTCATGAGAAGCTCATACATACACATTTTGCTATTACTGGGATAAAAATAGTCTATTTTAAAGTCAATCTACCACTTTGGCTACTTTATACTGCAGATATATATTAGGCACTTCTTATGTGTTAAGTATTGGGGCACAATAAAAAACACAACCGTTGTAAAGATAATTTTAGATTTTCTGAATTATTTACTAGGATATCCAGACTTTGCAATTTGTGTTTGTTATCAGTTATGTCTCTTATGACCTTTGACTCAATCCATTTTTTTTATATGCTTCTTAATTCTGGACATGAAAACCTAAGAAATGTCAGAATGATGTTTTATTCTACCAATAGCCCACCTTATTTATAAAAGTGTTTCAGAAGGCCCAAAGTTCAGATTTTTAACGCTAACATCCTGATAAAATATTCAGAAGAGAAAGAAGTATGTCACATACAAGTACTTGTTTTTGTGTGTGCGTTTGAATATCACTATCATTCATATTTAAAACTTCTATGTATCTTTTTTGAATATTTTATTTTGTTTAAAATATATGTAGCCATCTTGCCTCCATAGACTGATGACTAAGTACTCTTTTCTTTAATTCACAGGAACAAAATTACACAAATCCCATAATTTTTCATGAGACTAGACATGTACAAATGTTTCTTTTGACAAAAAATAGGCTTCTGCTCTATCCTATGGAAAATAGAAACGTTGGCCCACACAAAAGAGTACATTTTGCTTTAGAAAGAAATGAAGTTATCAAACCTGAAATTAATAATCAATTTATTACTTCTACCAAACCTAAAAAAATCACGCCTGCAGCATGGAGGAAGCGTATGCAGGCAATATATTTTGCAATGTGCCGCAGAGTTGTGGAAGATAAACTAAAGAAGAAAACTACTATGCAAACATCCAAAAACAGATCTGAGAAATCCTATAATTTCTCAGAGCCTCTTTCCAGCCTAACGAAAAAATGTGTAGATTTCCTTGGTAAAACTGTCATTCAAGAAACAAGTGCTAAAATTGGCAAATTTGAAAGAATGTTGTTCACAGTAACACCAACGGGCAAATTCAGTGCTTCACCTGTCAGATGTTGCTCAAAGCCTTTAAAACACGTAATCCAAGTCCACAAATTACCGACTGTAACTCCCCTGGATAATTTGTTAACCTTTTCAAGTGAAAATTAAATGCCTCATAAAATATTGTTTACCATAATACTTGGGTAACAAGAAGCAAAGAACAAAGTTTCAAGATCATAGAAGAAATTCTTGTTGAAATAGTAATGTTCTAATGGATGGCATAAGAAAGCAAAGCATAAAAATTGGAGTTATAAATCAATAGACCTCTGTTTAAGAAAAATCAATGTTTTTACAAGAAAAAAAGAACAAAATTAGGAAATAAGTATCAACAAGGGGAAATAGTTCATGAATTTCTATTACCCCAATTTGGTCCTCAATCACCAGCATTCCTATAGTAAAATTTGATTTGGACCAAGAATGTCAGACTGATTCTGGAAATTCACTATTAGAAGCCAAATAACATCGATAACTTTGCTCTATAATTGAATAAAAAATAAAATAAATGTACTATTAACTTGATGTATTTGGAATTAATCATATCAGCATTGTAGATAATCATTGAAAAATATTTTACACTAGCAATTTGTGCAATTATAAAGGCTTTGTAAATTTTCAGATAGTTTTTTGTTAGTAAATGTTAGAACTTCATTACTATAAAATGCCTTTTTCAAGTATAACTTTGACTTTTTTCTCAATTGTTAAACAATTTAAAAGGACAACTTATCCTTCATAAGCTAAATAATATTGGTAGCAAATCCTATAAAGTATTGAACATTTTAAGTATAGTATTTAACTTCTCGTTAACCCGGACAGGAAAAAGCAGAACTCAACTTAGAAACAAGTTGCATTTCAAAGTTCACTTATAAATCCAGTTGTTAGGGGATTAAAATTTTTTTTTAATGATTTCAGAGAGGAAGGGAGAGAGAGAGAAACATCAATGATGAGAGGGAATCATTGATTGGCTGACTCCTCTATGCCCCACACTGAGGATGGAGTCCACAACTGTGGCATGTTCCCTGACTGGGAATCAAACCATGACCTCCTGGTTCATAGGTCAATGCTAAACCACTGAGCCACGCACTCCAGTCAGGCATTTCTTGGAAGATTAAAAAAAAAATCTTAACTGTTAGTACTTGAGGAGAATTGTGTTTAATTAGAAGCATTTCAGTAAGGGGAAGGCTTTGGGGGTCTTTTGAAAACTTCCAAGGGTGAGGAGATAAAGTTGTTCAGGTTCCTGTTTCCACTTCAGACTGGAGGTTGTCCTTATTGTGCGTCATCAATGCTACTCTTGGGTGTCTCTTCACAAGTAGCAGCAACTTGGGCTCTCAAATAGAATGACCAGAAGAGAAAATGGAGATGGGAGGGGGTGAGAGGGGTATAACTGGAGACTAAATGAAGGAAGAGCAAAAGAAAGGGTTTCAATATAGGGTGGTGGGCTCAGGGACGTGGGAGGTAGGGGGGGAGCATACAAGCTTTCCTGGCTGTTTGCCCTTACTAGTACTCCAGTTACTGGCCAGGGAGAAGCAGCAGCCACAGTTCAAAGTCATGAAGTCATCTTGCTCTTTGCCCAACAAACAGGGATTGACCCTCTTGTTCTCTTTACTTTCTCTGGTCTATTCTCCCTGTACCCCACCCCCACCCCTCTTTTCCCTCCTCCCAGGCTCACTACAAAGCAAAACAGTTTCCCTAACTACCCTGCTGGCTCAGAAAATAAAACACAATTTTTTTTAAATTACTAACAATAAAAATAAAAAGAAATAGAAAATATACCTAATAATACACAGTAATGATGGTTGTTTTTTGTTTGTCTGTTTGTTTTCTGATATTCAGTATCAGATAAACAACTGTGCACCTTGGGTTCGGGCAGATGTGAATGAACTTGGGTAAACAAAGTAAACTATCTGAGCCTCACTTTACTGTATCCCCTCCTTAAGATGGGATAGCCATGTCTTATTACAGTGTTATTTTCAGGATTAAAAAATAATGTGAAGTACCTTGGGTATGGTAAACATTCATTAAAGATTCCTTTCCTATTCCTAAGAAAAAGGTAAAGATACAAATTATGAACAACAAATATGCATCTATCAACAAGTGAATCTAAGAATCAAGTGAATAAATAATCTGATGAACAGAATGAACTGGTGATTATAATAGAATCAGGGACATAGAAAGGGAATGGACTGACTATTCCTGGGGGGCGGGGAAGGGGTGTGGGAGATGCGGGAAGAGACTGGACAAAAATCGTGCACCTATGGATGAGGACAGTGGGTGTGGAGTGAGGGTGGAGGGTGGGGCGGGAACTGGGAGGAGGGGAGTTATGGGGGGGGAAAAGAGGAACAAATGTAATAATCTGAACAATAAAGATTTAATAAAAAAAAGAAAAAGAAGTTAACAATGTCTACAGTTCCACTGGAAGAAGCCAAACTGAAGTTCTGCGTGTAGAAGTCTCTGGGACTCTGCCCCATGTACCTCTTCCCTTGACTGATTTTAATCTGTATCCTTTTGCTATAATAAAATGTAGGCATGAGTAAAAAAAAAAAAAAAAAAAAAAAAGATTCCTTTCCTATTCCTACCCTTTCCCCTACTCTTCATGTAAATATAACATCTTAAAAGAAGTTCCTCTAAGACTCTTAATTCAATCTTTTCTAAAATCTAATTACAGTTTTTAGACTATTGTCTAAAGTAGACTCAAATGAAAGCTGAGGATTTTTGTATTAGTTATTTTTGGTGGTATCTGCTTGAGTTGGTGAGCTTTACCCTTTAGGAAGGCACTCAGTCAACTTAAAAACTCCATTTTGCTGAGGATTCTCCATTAAAACAGCTGGACAGTTGGGAGCAGTGGATTCTGGGAAGAGGGTGACCTAAACTCAACACCTTTCTTTTCTTCTCTCAACTTAAGCCTGCCATCTCCTAAACCAAACAGCTGCTGGAATCGTTAAGCAGTGGGTTGCAAGGTTAGACATGGTTTCCATTCTGATGCTGAAATCTGGGTATGGTTTTTGGAGACCAGTCTCTGAGTCACAAGGCAATAATGGGGGCTGTGTTATATCCTGGGACTAGCTGTCCAGTTGGGCTCTGCAGAAATAAAATCCTATCTAATAAAAGAGAAACATGGTAATTAGCGTACGACTGCTACCCTTCCCATTGGCTAATCAGGGTGATATGCAAATTAACTGCCAGCCAAGATGGTGGCCGGCAGCCAGGTAGCTTGAAACTAACATGACGCTTGTTTGCTTCAGTGATGGAGGAAACCAACGTTCCCCGCCTGCCTTGCCGGCCTCTGAGTCTGCAGTTTGAAACATTGTAACAAATATAGAAGCTAAACAAAACCCAGAAACCTGCTTTTAGCAAGCCGGGATCTCAGAACTGGAGTTATACATTGTTTTGATTATAGAACCAAAACAAACCAGATACCTGCTTTCAGCAGCAGAGGCCTAAGAGCTGGAGCCTCAGAGCTAAAGCTGGCCCAGAATAAAAAAAAAAGAAAAAAAGGAGCAGTTGGGAGCTTCCGTCACCCGCCAGCCTGAAAACAGCCCTCAGCCCCTCACCCAGACTTGTCAGGCACCCCAGTGGGGACCCACACCCTGAAGGGTGTGTGACCAGCTGCAAACAGCCATCATCCCCTCACCCAGGCTGGCCAGGCACCCCAGTGGGGACCCCCACCCTGATCCAGGACACCCTTCAGGGCAAACCAGCCGGCCCCCACCCGTGCACCAGGCCTCTATCCTATATAGTAAAAGGGTAATATGCCTCCTAGCACCGGGATCAGCGGAGCAGTGAGGCCTCCCAGCATGACTGTTTTCAGGCTGGTCACACCCCCTTTAGGGTGGGGGACTCCACTGGGGTGCCTGGCCATCCTGGGTGAGAGGCTGATGGCTATTTGCAGGCTGGTCAAGCCACCCCCCCTCCCCATGGGGACCCTCACCCCATGAGGTTTGGCCAGCCTGGGTGAGGGGCTGAGGGCTGTTTTCAGGCTGGCCAAGCCCCCCCGGCGACAGAAGCTCCCAGCCTCTCCTTTTTTTCTTTTTTCTTTTTTTTTTTTATTCTGGGATTTATTTACCTTCTATAATTGAAACTTTGTTGCCTGAGTAGAGCCCCACGGGCAGGCGGGAAGCTTGGATTCCTGCTCGCTCCAGCTCCGTGGCCACAGCCAGCTGAAAGCCAGTATCTAGGGTTTATTTACCTTCTATAATTGAAACTTTGTTGCTTTGAGTGGAGCTCAGAGCCGGCTGTGGCAGCTTGGCTTCCTCCATCATTGGGGCAACCAAGCCTCCGGCTTGCTCCAGCTCCATGGCTGCCGGCCGTCATCTTGGTTGGGTTAATTTGCATATAGTTGCTCTGATTGGCTGGTGGGCATGGCTTAAGGCATAGCGAAGGTACAGTCAATTTGCATGTTTGTCTTTTATTAGTGTAGAAGATAGATAATATTCCATTGTATATATGTACAACAGCTTTTTTCTTATAAGATAAAGTTTATTTAGAATGTTACAGAGATAGTAGAAGTGAGCCAGCTGGGCTGTGTAGGCTCAGGAAACAAATTACAGAAGCAAAAGAAGGGCCCTTAAAGGTTAGGTAATGCACTAGCGGGGGGACAGGGGGAGGGCGGGGGAGATGGTGGATGCAGGCATACTCTGAGAGAGGAGAGAGGGAAAGAGCTGGACCACAATTTTTTTTTTTATTCACTTGTCTATTGATGGGCTCTTGGGTTGCTTCCATAGTTTGGCTATTGTAAATAATGCTGCAATGAACATAGGGGTGCATTTTTCTTTTGGATTTGTGTTTTGGGTTTCTTCAGATAAATCCCCAGAAGTGGAATTACTGGGTCATAAGGCAGCTTCATTTTTAATCTTTTGCAGAAACAAAAGTGGCTGCAGCAATCTGCATTCCCACCAACAGTGCACTAGGATTTCCTTTTCTTCACATCCTCACAAACAGTTGGCATTTGTGGATTTACTGAAAAAATCCTAGAAGAAAACATAAGCAGTAGAATCTTGGACAGTTCCCTTAGCAATACTTTTTTTCAGATATATCTCTTCAGGCAAGGGAAACAAAAGAAAAATAAACAGATGGGATTACATCAAACTAGAAAGGTTTTGCACAGCAAAGGAAACCATCATAAAAACAAAAAGACAACCTACTAAATGAGGGAACATTTTTGCCAATGATATATCTGATATGGGGTTAATATCCAAAATTTATTTTTAAAAATCTCATACTACTCAACAGCATGAAAAAAAAACCAATCCAATTTAAAAATGGGCAGAGATTTTATAATTGAATTTATTGGGGTGACATTAATAAAATTGTATAGGTTTCAGGTGTACTATAGTCATCTATAGTATTGTGTGTTCACTACCCCAGGTCAAGTCTCCTTCCATCACCATTTATCCCCCCTTTTACCTTTCCGTATCCCCCTTTCCCTCTGGTCTGTGTCTTTTAGGGTTTTTTTCCTGTGCTTAATCTTTTCACCTTTTTCACCTAATCCCCAAGCCCCCCTCCTCTCTGACAGCTGTCAGTGTGTTTTCTGTATCTATGAGTCCATTTCTATTTTGTTTGCAGATGATCTGAATAGACACTTCTTCAAAGAGGCTATACAGATGGCCCATAGACATATAAAAAGATGATCAATGTCACTGATTGTCAAAGAAATGCAAATTAAAATCGCAATGAGATATTACTTCACACCTGTCAGAATGGCTGTTGGATAATTTTTGAAAACATTTCTCCTTTTCCTGGAAGCCATTCAGATATTTCAAGACATCAGAGATCTCTCATTTTTCTCTAGGAGTCAGGTTTCGAGGATTAGGCACAGGTGTGGTATGAGCAGGAAGGTATTCTATTTCAGTGCCTAAAGGGAGAATCAAAACTAGTCATTATTAAAGCAGAGGGGATATTATTAAATGTAAATCCTATTTACCACTGATTTCACTCTAAAGAAAACCTTCATTCTATGTGTTCTCTGCCCAGAAAAGAATAAGACACTGCCTTGACAGCTATAGTAGTGGGATGGCAACAAGAAAGAGTCAAAGAGCAGAGCAGACCAGTAGTAACACGTAGATTCCGAAGTGGCATTTAGTTTGTCGACATGTCTAATTTATTTAGTCCATAGTCAATTTGATCCAAACCCAAGTGTAGACTTCTATGTGAACCAGAAACTATGGGCTGTTTCAGATATGAACAACACGTGTTTGGTGGCAATAATTGATAACTAATGCTTCTAAAGACAATTCTATTTCATTCTTTTGCCTTATATTTTTTCTCCCAATGCTCTTTTTCTTTTTTCTTTCTTTGATTTACTTAGGACTTCAGAGTTAAAAAGGATCTTGAAAATCTTCTAGGCCAGAGCTATCGAGTAGAATGCTCTGCAGTGATGGAAATGTTTTTATATTTGTGTTGTTCAATATAGTAACTGCTAGCCACATGTGGCCATTGAACACATAAACTGTTTTTAGGGTAGGGTTTCTCAGATTCAGCAGTATTGACATTTTGGGCTGGATAATTCTTTATTGTTGTCAACAATGCTGAGTAGGTCCATGCACAGTCATTCTATTTAACTTCATCCTTATCCTCTCAGCTCTTAGCAATCTTATTTAACTCCTGTTCACATTCCTTCTCACATTCCATGGTGGCTGTTCCAAACTCTCCCACTGTGCTCAAATTCATGACTACACCCTGCCCACCAGTTCCAAGAATAGGGGAAAAGCAAAACTAGTCGCAGCTATAATATGAGATTACTTCCTCAAGTAATCCTGGCACTTACATAAAATTTCTAGTTCCCATCTGGGTAACAATACTGATCATTTCTGAATTTCTCCATGATGTGAGAAAGCCAAAGTGGGCTTACCTGTCTCTTTGGATCTAATAGAGGGAGTTCAGTGTAGTGAAAAGAAGATTGGATGGAGATATAAGAGGCCAGGGTTATCCAATCAGTTATAATAATAATAATATATATGGCCCTAGCTGGTTTGGCTCAGTGGATGGAGCGTCAGCCTGTAGATTGAAGGGTCCTGGGTTCGATTTTGGTAAAGGGCACATGCAGGGTTGCAGGCTCGATCCCCAGTGTGGGGTGTATAGAAGGCAGCCAACCAATTATTCTCTCTCATCATTGATGTTTCTATCTCTCCCTCTCCTTTATTCTCTCTGTAATCAATAAAAATGTTTAAAAATAATAATAATAACATATATGGTTGATTCAGCGAGACTTTCAACCTGGCCAGCCTCAGATTCCCCATCTGCACATCATAAAAAATTTCTAATGATTTTTTTCTCAAGATTTTAGATGATCTTTTGAGGTGTAGATCTTTAAGGTTCTATGTTCTTCTTCTTTACTGTTCAACTTTTAAGCAAAACAATGTTTGAGTACCAGCTGTATGCCATCATTATGCTAGATCAGTGATGGCGAACCTATGACACACGTGTCAGAGGTGACACGCGAACTCATTTTTTTTGGCTGATTTTCCTTTGTTAAATGGCATTTAAATATGTAAAATAAATATCAAAAATATAAATCTTTGTTTTACTATGGTTGCAAATATCAAAAAAAATTTCTATATGTGACACGGCACCAGAGTTAAGTTAGGGTTTTTCAAAATGCTGACATGCCAAGCTCAAAAGGTTCGCCATCACTGTGCTAGATGCTGGTAATGTAACAGTGACTAGAAGAGACTTGGTGTATGCCCTCATTTATTTTGATGGAGAAGCTGACTACCTGTCCGATGCTCCATCCTGGGAAAGCTCAGCTTTAGGGAGAACAATCCACCTAAGCAGTAGGGTTGCATTACTCTATTCTTAGGCTAACCCACAGGGTACCAAGCGGGTGAGCCTCCTCCCAGTTTATGATTTCTCACGTGTAGCTATGTTGACTGCTTAGTAGAACCAGGGATTATATGAAAAATATTTAATAATGAGCACCGTACAGGCATTGGCCAACCAAACTTATAGCTGAAGCAGGACATCACTCCAGGACTTACTCCTTTGGTTGCTGGTTTGTGGGGATTCCAGAGGAGGGGCTAGGGACCATGGTAGTAGGTTGAGTCTCAGAGGATCTAGGGATATTACTTTTTACTAACATTTGTAGAAATATTCTTATATTCTAACTATAAGGTGGCCTTACCGGTGTGTTGCTGCTGAATATCAACCGTAGGTAGAATGGATGAGGCAATATGGACATACAGCTAAGTCAATTTATCAACAATGTTGGTCTTTCCAGAGTCATCAAGTGAAGCCTGCAGTATCCCAACATTTTAAAAATGCCCGCGTGGATGTGTACATGTACACAAACCCTCCACCTTAACTTGATTTTCCTCTTTTGACTCTACCAAAGTTTCCATCCAGAACCCCCTCTCCTGGGCCATCTCCTAGTTCTGCCAACCTCAGAGTCTAAATAGGCCCATCGCCTCCTTATATTGAAATGTTATCTTAATGTGTGGAATGTTTAGGATCCTAGACTACCTCATTTGGACCAATGCATTGTCCTTCCTTGGAAATAACTCTTAATAATGCTTATTTTCTTCCAAGTGCGAGGAAGACATATTATGCTTTTATAATCCAAATTACGGGGGAAAAACCACCCTACTTTCTCTTTCTTCCTTCCATTCTCTCTTTTTAACATATGTGTATTGTATGGCACTGTTCTTGGTACCAAGAATATAATTGTGAAAAAATAAATAAAAGTCCTCCACTCTTAGGGACATGAACCATAAAGCAATTCACATTTAAGCTTCATGACCCTCACTCATATGAAGTTTTTGTAAGGCCTCAAGAAGGGCCCGAGAAAATGTTCACCTACTTTAGGTATTTTATACATTTTATAAAATTTGCAGATGTGAGATATTTTAGCTGCTGTTGGTTAAGAATGCCGTCTCTTTCCACTCTAATTTTTCCACCATCATACTTCCCCTCATATCAGATAACATTTGATGTGCAGAAGGTATTTTGGAATTCCTTCTAAGAGAAATTGAGTCCTGGATATATCTAGCCTGGGTTTAGTAGGATGTATACAGATGGTATGCAGTCACTTCTACATAAAGTTATTTAGTTACTATAATGTATGCATGGCACACAAGAATACTCCAACTGTCTACTGTGCTACTTTATCATGTGACACAAAGTTACAGGTGTGTCCTATATTGGTCAGTTCCAAAAGTTTGTGGCTAGATGGAAGAAGATCTGAAACAGAGTCTGAAGCTGTATCTGAAACCTTTCTCCAATTATCAGACAAATACAATTATTAGCAGAGAAGTGGGTCTCAACCAATGTCACCCCAATAAATTCAATAAAAATTGTCTCTCATTTGCAAATAATAATGTAACGTATACTGGTATATATGAACTATGCATTTTTCTGTTTAGATAAACATGCAAAATAGAACTTAACAGAATTTATGTGTTTGTAGGGCACATTTGTAGCAGTACTACAGTGAGTTTTTTGGGTGTGAGGATGCATGTTTCACAAATCCCACTTATTAGTAATAAAATCAAACTGGTTAAACCATGCTAAAAGAAAGACTGAGCTATTTTTCTATCAAAAATATATTATAAACCACGTGGCAATGGGCAAGGAGTCACCTGACCGGTGGAGCTCTTATATCATCAGGGGCATAGCAGAAGTACAGTCCTTAGTTCATCATAGCTTAATGCCTAGGTTGGTGGCCAGAACTGTTTCATGCCTGGGATACCTAAAAAAAAAATCCCAAACACAGAGACATATATGTAAAATTAGTGTCACATACAGAAGCAGTAAAAATATGCAGCCAAAAATATAGAACAATTATAGAACTGTGGTAGACATGTGATAAAAATATATTAATTTTCTATTTGTCAGATTTAACATTTTTGTTAGTTCTGATTTATTTTCTTATATTAAGTACATATCAATTTTTGTGCCTCATTTTCCATTCTGAATTTTGCATTTTTCAAAGAGAGTTCACTAAAGTTTCATAAAACTTGGATCCACTCTTGCTCATGGAGCTAATATAGAAGAGGAGTTATCAGCAAAGCAGAATGAGAAGGGGCATCCAGAGAACCAAGAGAGGTTCGAGAGAGTGTAACCTCCCAGGACTCAGGGGAAGAGAGTGCAGCTAAAGGAAGGGAGAGGATCAGCAGTGCAAATGTTGTAGCGTGGTCAAGCAAGGGAAGGTTTATTTCCATGGAGGTCATTGCTGACTTAGGCCTGAGCAGCTTCAGTGCAGTGGAGGGGATAAAACTAGTTCAGTGTGGGATGAAAAGTGATTGAGAGATGGTTACCAAGAGGGAAGAGCCATGGTGAATAGGTGGATGGTAAGGTCAGTTCACCAAGATAGAATATTCAAAGCATCTGACTTAGGATGCAGTTCAATTGTAAACATATTGAGTGTGAAATGTCTTTCTATTTTCAAAATGCCTAATTTGATGTCTGGTACGGTCGTTTTGTGAAGGAGTCATGATTGACTGACTTCCATAGATTGCTGCTTCTATATCCTGGTTATTCTTCTTCATAGGGTTGATAAATACTAAAGTTGGTAATTGAAAGAGGTAATGACATTGTAAGAACATCTTTTAGAAGAAAGTATGTCCACCTTCCCCAAATGAGGCAGGATTGTCAGTAGAGGAACACAGACCCGGGCTAAAGCTATAAAGTCACTTAGAGCTCTGGGACTCAGGTTATGCCGAATACTCCTTCTTGGCGCTTGTTTTCCTGTTTCACCACACCTACTTCCTTATATAGGTAAGGAAGAAATGAGATGAATTTCGGTTGTAGCACATTGCCAGATTCACCATCCGTGGTCAATAAGTTCATTCCTTCCAGCCCAACACAGAGAAGTATGAGGCACTGCAGAGAAACTCCATGCTCCTTTCATGTTTTTGCTTTCCAGAATTTTAAAAGCATTGTTCAAGTAGAAAACACAGATGATCTTTGTTCCCTGGCTAAAATGTAATCAGTGGTGAAACACAGCAGGGCACTGGGTATGATCTAGAACCTGGCAGTGAAACAGAAACGTGTGAATTAAGGTGAACACAAAAAAGGCCTACATTAATTCCAGTATAAGAAGAGCAAGTGAGCCAAGGGAACGTGAGAAGTAGAGGGAAAAGAAATAATATGATTCATGTTAACAAATAGTGAACAGAATCAATTTCTCTCGTGGAGAAACATGATAGCTAAAGCAAGGTTTTGAGAAAAAGACATGATTTAATTACAAAGATGATTTTTCTACTAGTAATTCCGCCTGGCAAGTTGTATAATATATATTGACATTTCCAAATAGATTGTGTATCAATGAGAACATTTAAATCCAGTCTTTACCATTTTATACAACTTTTAAAGATATGGTTCAACCTTTATTCAATTTTATCAAATTACCAGAGGCCCAGTGCATGAAATTCATGCACTGGGGGAGTGGGGAGGGCCCCTCAGTCCGGCCTGCTCCCTCTCACAGTCCAGGAGCCCTCAGGAGATGTCTAACTGATGGCTTAGTGGGACATCTTTAGCGCTGCCGTGGAGGGGGAAGAGGCTCCCGCCACTGCCGCTGCGCTCGCCAGCCGTGAGCCGGGCTTCTGGCTGAGCAGCACTCCCCTGTGGGAGCGCACTGACCACCCGAGAGCAGCTCCTGTGTTGAGTGTCTGCCCCCTGGTGGCCATTGAGTGTCATATCAACTGGCTGTTCTGCCATTCTGATGATTTTCATATTAGCCTTTTATTATATAGGATGTGTAAACTCCCCACATATAATTTTGTGATTAATATTACTGAGGTTAAAAAACAGGTCCAAGTACCTAAAATACCTCAAAGTACCCTAAAATTAAAATACCTACAATAGCTGAAACCGGTTTGGCTCAGTGGATAGAGCGTCGGCCTGCGGACTGAAAGGTCCCAGGTTCGATTCCGGTCAAGGGCATGTACCTGGGTTGTGGGCATATCCCCAGTAGGAGATGTGCAGGAGGCAGCTGATTGATGTTTCTCTCTCATTGATGTTTCTAACTCTCTATCTCTCTCCCTTCCTCTCTGTAAAAAAATCAATAAAATATATTTAAAAAAAATACCTACAATAAACACTCTATTAGGGTATGAGCACCTATCTTGTCTTTATGGGTACCTATTAAGAATGCTTGACTCCCTCAGACGTAACAGCATTTTACTGAAGGTCCACAAATCATTACTGGTGTTGAGAAAATGCAACACAGTTCTTGGCCTGTCTATGGTAGATCTTAAATATTTGTTAACCAATAATGTAATCATGCTGAGAAAAAAGTAGTTGCTTGGATCAGTACTTCTAGGAGATTTATTTTTATTTCATTTTGTGTAACTGCAATTAATTTATCACAGTTACCATTTCATACTCCACAGGGCAGCACTTGAACTGGCCTCTTTTAGTGATGTCCATTGTTGCCATATGGCTATAAAAGAAGGTTTTATTTTCATGGTGTTAGTGGGAATATAAAAGTAGTATAACCTCTTTAGAGACCAATTTGCTAAGTCTATTAATAAAACAAAATATGGCCTTTAATTAAGCAACTCCACTTCTAGAAACTTATACCTGCACAAGTTGAATAGACAAAGCTGAGTGGACAAGGATAGTCCAGGCTATATTGTGTATGAACTGAAAAACTGGCAATAACCTAAATGTTCATAGGGAGGGTTACATGAATTATGATGGATCTAGCTAGCTGATGGAATTCTCTGCAGCCATTTTTTAAAAAAGAATAATGTAAAATTTCTATATTGCAACAGAAAGGCCTTCAAGGAATATTAAGTGAAAAGAGAAAAGTTGAATGACAATAATAATTAAAATAATAATAATTATTATAAACACTTATAAAGTGTGTACTATGTTTTAAGTACTTTACCATTAGTAACACATTTAATGCTCATCACCACCTTGAGGTGCATACTATTGTTATCCCATTTTACAGATGAGGAAACTGAAGCACAGTAATATCAAGTGACTTGCCCAAGGTCGCAAAATTAAGTGTCAGAGACAGTGTCTGGTTTGACAATCAGTGTTCTTACCTAGTTCTTTCCATGAATGTTAAGAAATGAAAATACATGTAAGTATTTTTGTGTAGGGATGTGTATGTATATGTGTTCATACATGCACAGAAAATGGCTCTAAGCATAGCCTCTTAACTGCTAGCAATTGCTTCCTCTGAGAGGGGTTTGGGGTGGGAGAGGAAGAGGAGAAGATACTTACGTGATATTTTTTTTTTTTTGCTTGTTTGCTTTTGTTATGAGGGACATTAATCTATACCAATAAAAAGGTAATATGCTAATTAGACCGGATGTCTTCTGGATGTCCTTCCAGACAAAGCCACAGTGGCAGGGGCTGAGGTAGAGGTGATTAGGGGCGATCAGGCCAGCAGGGGAGAGCAGTTAGGGGCGATCAGGCAGGAAGGCAGAATGGTTAGGGGCAATCAGGCAGGCAGGCAGGTGAGCGGTTAGGAGCCAGCCATCCCAGATTGCGAGAGGGATGTCCAACTCCCTAAACCGGAAGTTAGACATCCCCCGAGGGGTCCTGGATTGGAGAGGGTGCAGGCCGGGCTGAGGGACCCCCAACCCCCATGCACGAATTTTGTGCACCAGGCCTCCAGTCCTATATAATAAAAGGCTAATATGCAAATTGAGCGGTAGAATGACCGGTTGCTATGATGTGCACTGACCATCAGGATCAGACGCTCAACACAGGAGCTGCCCCCTAGTGGTCAGTGCGCTCCCACAGGGGGAATGCTGCTCAGCCAGAAGCCGTGGCAGCCATAGCCATCAGTCAGACACCCCCTGAGGGCTCCCAGACTGCGAGGGGGCATAGGCTGGGCTGAGGGATTCCCCCCCCAAGAGCACGAATCTCCTGCACCGGGCCTCTAGTCTATACTAATAAAAGAGAAAAATGGTAATTGGCATACGACGATACCCTTTTCATTGGCTAATCAGGGATATATGCAAATTAACTGCCAACTAAGACTGGCAGTTAACTGCCAACTAAGATTGGCAGTTAACTGCCAACAAGATGGCGGTTAATTTGCATATGTAGGCACAATGCAGGGAGGCGAAAGGGAAAGCAGGAAGAAGCCCCCTGCCACTGACAGTGATGGGAAACCCAGGGGGAAGCTAAGAGCTGGGGGCAGGGCAAAGGCGGCCCTGGGGCCGCCTTTGCCCTGCCCCCTAGCCATGATCGGAGAATCAGGTGCCTTTGCCGCCCTGGCCAGTGATAGCAGGAAGTAGGGGTGGAGCCAGCGATGGGAGCTGGGCACGGTCGAAGCTTGCAGTCCCAGGAGCTAGGGGTCCCTTGCCTGGGCCTAAAGCGAAGCCCACGATCGCGGGGCCGCTGCAGCTGTGGGTCCCCGCTGCCCGGGCTGGACGCCTAGGCTAGAGGCTTCCTGCAGGGGCAGGGGCGGAGCCCGCACGATCACGGCATCCCCCCCCCCCCCCCCCCCCCCCCGCTGCCACTGCAGGTCCCCACTGCCTGGGCCGGATGCTTAGGCCAGAGGCGTCCGGCCTGGGCAAGGGGCCGATCCTGCGATTGGAGGGTGATGGGGGTCAACGCCTGAGGGCTTCCCAGTATGTGAGAGGGGGCAGGCTGGGCTGAGGGACACTCCCCCCCCCCCCCACACACACCCAGTGCACGAATTTCGTGCACCGGGCCCCTAGTATTTTATAATAATTTTTTCACAAGGGATGTTTCTCAAAATGTAACTCTAGTTATTTTCCTTCTGTTGCTAGCAGTTAAAGAAATTTGGCCATTTTCCTCACTGTTAAAAAGTTCTATCATTCATTGGTTCACTTAATAAAAACAAGTAAACTGTCCTAGGTGTCCCTGCCTTTCCCAGTTCTCAAGAAGCTCACTGTCTAGTGGAACAGATTGACATATAAACATGTAATTCCAGAGCCTCAATAAAGGGGACGCACAAAGATGGGGTGGGAGGGGCACAAAGAAAGATGTCAATTTTGTGGAGAGCAGTGTGAAGGAAGGCACCCAGAGAGGAGGTAATGTTTTGCCTAAATACTGAATGAAAAGTAAGAGTTCTCAGGAGACAGGGGTGGGGGAGAGAGAAAAAGCATCCCAAATGGAGGGAATAATGAGAGTAAACACGGAAGTAAAGACACTGGAACCCACCTTGTTCTTTAGGGGAACGGTTGTAGTTTGACTTAGCTGTAGCTTAGCAAGAGAAATATGCGCGGCGTCTGCCTCCGGAGTTGTGGACAGGAGCCACATTACCTAAGCCCTGTGAGCCATGTCATGAACTTCATTCCATGTACCAGATGTTCATAAGGAACATTAGAAGAATCAGATGTTCCCAGAATAAGTCAAAGATATAGATCAAAAGATGCATACAATGGAAGGACATTCTGACACATGCTACATGTAGATGAACTCGAAAACACATGCTCAAAGAAAGGTTAGATACCAAAGGACAAATATTGTTATGATTCCATTTATATGAGGTACCTAGAATAGTCAACTTCTTAGAGACTGAGAGTAGAATAGTGGTTCCTAGAGGATGGGGGCAGTTACTGTTTAGTGGTTACATAATTTCAATGTGAGATGATGAAAATGTGCTGGAGATGGGCTGGAGACGGGTAATGGTGTGAGTTGCACAATAATGTCAGTGTACTTAATGCTACCGAACTGTACACTCAAAACGTCTTAAAAATAATACATTTTATATGATGCGTATTTTACAATTAAAAAACAGGTTAAAATGGTAAATTTATGTTATGCATATTTTTACAATTGAGATATATGGGAAAAAGAGATAAAGATATAGACAAAAATATTTAGGGAAATAATTCTTTTTCTTTCCTGACATTAAAATTAGGTAAGCCATTTAAAAACAAACAAAAACATCTTTTATTGATTATAGAGAGGAAGGAAGAAGGAAAGAGTGATGGAAACATCAATGATGAAAGAATCATTGGTGGGTTTCTCCCGCAGCCTCTGCCCCTCATCAGAGATGGAGCCCACAACCTGGGCACGTGCTCTTGATGGGAATCAAACCCCCGACTCTTCAGTCCGCAGGCCTATGCTCTATCCATTGAGCCAAACAGGCTAGGGCAGGCATGCCATTTATTTGCTTACGCTGATAATAATGATTTGTTTCTGTTATATAATAATGGCTATCGTTCACTGGAAACTAGCTCTGCGCTAGCTTTACCTTCATAGAGATGGAGAGACGCAGGCTCAGAGAGCTCAACGAACTGGCCCAAGAGCACACAGCTAGTGAGGGGGCATTTCTAGGAAACCTGGGATTGGAACTCAGCTCCCAACACCCTGCTCTTGCACCAGCCCACAGGGTGCTTGATTATCTTGCTACATTTTTGGACATGTCAATATTTTTCTTTAAAAATTCTCCCATGATCTGCCACAAGTGTAGATTCGATGTTTTCTGGGTTGGGAACATGTAAAAAGCCTGAGACTATGCAGAATGAAAAGTTGAGTGTTTATTGATTGATTGATTGAGGTATTACATACGTGTCCTTGTCACCCCAGAGTATTTACTTTGGAGCAGCGGTTCTCAACCTTTGGCGGTCAAACGACCCTTTCACAGGGGTCGCCTAAGACCATCCTGCATATCAGATATTTACATGACGATTCATAGCAGTAGCAACATTACAGTTATGAAGTAGCAACGAAAATAATTTTATGGTTGGGTCACAACATGAGGAACTGTATTTAAAGGGCCAGAAGGTTGAAAACCACTGCTTTTGCGTGTCTTCGATCCTCTCTGCAAGAGAGACCAAGAGCCTTCAATGTGAGTCTAGACTAGAAACACAGCCTGAGAACTAGGGGGCCATCCACCTGTTACCGGACGGAGGAGGGTCTGCATTTCTGCGGAGGCTGATCCCGGAGAACGAGCCTCCCGCCCCGCAGCCGCCAGCCTCCCCTTCCCAGGGGCCCGGCCGCGGGGAGAGGCGCGCAGGCGCGAAGTGGCGGCGCTGCTCCGCGCTGTGCTCCGCAGCCGGCGTTCCGGGGTCCCCGCGTGGTTCCCTTGCGCCTCCCCTCCCGCTCTCCCCACACTCGGGGTCGCCGCTGACCCTTCTCCGGGCCCCTCCATCCCTCGCCCCGGTCTGGCCTGACCCGCACGGCCCCTCCCCTCTGACCCCGCCCGGGCAAAGTCCGGAGGGTGTGAACCCCAGCATGCCTGCCTCTGGGCGGGGACGGCGGCCGTGCGGGGAGCCCAGGCGGAGAGCCCAGGCGGAGAGCGCGCAGTCCAGCCCGCAGCTCCGGCCCCGCGCGTCCCCCGGGAGCCGCCGCCGCTCGCCCCCGCGCCGCTCGCCCGCCGCCAGGCCCGCCCGCGCTCCCTCCCGGCCGCCGCCGCAGCCATGGCGGAAGTTCATAGACGTCAGCATGCCCGGGTTAAAGGAGAAGCCCCCGCGCCAGCCTCCGCGCACAGACATGCGGAGGAGCTGGGGATGGCGGCGGCCGAAACGCTGACCGTGTTCCTGAAGCTGCTGGCCGCCGGCTTTTACGGCGTGAGCTCCTTCCTCATCGTGGTGGTCAACAAGAGCGTGCTCACCAACTACAGGTAGGGCCCGGGCGCCCAGGCCCGGGCGCAGCCGGCGGCGGCGGGCGCCGGCTCCCTGGACTTGGGCTCCAAAGTTCAGGCTGAACAAAGTTGGCCGGGCGCTGGGGAGGGCGGGCGGGCGGGCGGCGGACACGCGGCCCGGGCGGCGGAGCCGGCTGCGCGCGCCGGCCTGGGCTGGGGTCCCGCTCCGGGCTCACAGCTCCGGACGGCCGGGCGCGCGTTTGGGGAGCGCCCGCCTGCCGCGCCGGCGAGCTGCGCCCTGCAAACCCTGCCCCTCCGAGCGAGCGCCGGAGAGAAGTTGTTTCGTGACCTGTTGGTCCCTGTGCATGCCAGGCTGGGAGCAGAGCGAGGGATGCCCTCCCTGCAGCGCAGCCCGGGCTGGGGGCTGGGGCGTCAGGGTTCCCCGAATTCGCTGACAGCCTCTGGGGACGCGCGCATCCTCCAGCCCGTTTATAAGGAGCCCGGTGCTGTCACTGGACCCCGAGGCAGCAGCATTTCTGCTTTCGAGGTGTGAAACCGTTGCAGAGACCCCTGTCTTCATTTCCTTCAAAAAATTCGTTGCAAGCCGCCGACTGAAATTGTAGAATCGAACAAGATGAGGCAAGTGGCCGCCTGAGGGTACGAAATCAGCGGTGTTGCCTGGTTTTTCTCACCGGTTTTCACTTGGATTAGAGGCGGACATGGGTGTGTTTGGGTATCCACATGCGTTTTAAGGTTGGCTACATGCAAACTGCATTCACAGAGCTACGTTTGGGTTTTTCTGACCCTGTTTTGTTTTTCTCTCTCTACCATTTTGTAGATTTCCCTCCTCACTATGTGTTGGACTTGGCCAGGTTAGTTGGACTCTTCAGCATTACGCGGTTTATGTCGTTAGAACTTCTCTGTGTGTCTTTATGTGTAGAACAGTGAATCTGTGTTCTCTGTTTACAGATGGTGGCCACAGTGGCAGTTCTCTGGGTGGGGAAGGCGCTCAGAGTAGTCAAGTTTCCTGACTTTGACAGTAATGTACCTCGAAAGGTAAAAAAAGAAATAAATAATTATTTTCTGAAAAGAAGTCACTATATATGTTATATATATTACATATATTAATATGTATATAAATCAGTTGCCTTGTGTATTTAAAAATTGTCACCCAATCCAGAGTGGGTATAATGAAAGTAAAGAATAAATGTTATAATATGTACTTTTTATTTATTTATTTTTATTTTTTATCCTCATCCGAGGATATTTTTCCATTGATTTTTAGAGAGTGGAAGGGAGAGGGAGAAACAGAGAAACACCAATGTGAGAGAGACACATCCATTGGTTGCCTCCCACATGCCCCTGACCCACCGTAGGTGCCATTGACCAGAATCGAACCCGGGACCCTTTAGTCCGGAGGCTGAGGCTCTGTCCACTGAGCCAAACCGGCTAGGGCGGTGGTCGGCAAACTTCGGCTCGGGAGCCACATGCGGCTCTTTGGCCCCTTGAGTGTGGCTCTTCCACAAAATACCACGTGCGGGCGCGGACATACAGTGCAATTGTAACTTTGTGGCCCATGCGCAGAAGTCGGTATTTTGTGGGAAAGCCACACTCAAGGGGCCAAAGAGCCGCATGTGGCTCGTGAGCCTCAGTTTGCTGAGCCGCAGTTTGCCGACCACTGGCCGCTAGGGCGTAATAGGTATTTTTTAAAAAGTTCCATAATCTCTTTAAAATTAAGAAAAAAGGCCCTAGAAATCATGTATTCTGTTTTACTTACTAGTAATGAACACTTTTTTTGGGACTACAACTGTTTTGCATTTTCTACATCTAATCTAGCCAGTGTATTCTTTATTCATTATTCTTCAGGTTTATTTTCTTATTCTGTCTGCATCTGCTTGGCTCCACATGAAGACGAAGTACATTTCCTTTTTCCTGCTGACATTAGAGCTGTGGGCTAATACATGATCATATTTTAAAGTAAACGATGGATTTATCCCACATGTTTGATCGTACTCATATTTGCCTCCCCCCCCACCCCCATGCCTTTCTCTCTCTTTCTGCCATAGAGTGCTGTTTATCCAGGAATAATGTTGTTTGAGCACTATGTGGGAGCAAAAATTGTGTATGAGGACTAATTTTGTGTTTTTAAAGGGAAAGAATTTAATCATGTAAACAAAACTGTTTCTGTTTGAAAGGCCCTGTGTTAGCTAGTTTTATTATTGAGTTTTGTTATCCCTTTTAAATTTTCTAGACGTTTCCACTACCTCTACTATATTTTGGGAACCAAATCACGGGACTGTTCAGCACAAAGAAACTGAAGTATGGATACTTTATTTTACTAGTGAGGTTATATAATGTGTTCTTAAAATTGTATTTGAATGTCAAATATTTAACACATTGTTATTGATGTGAAAGGACCAGAAAGCTTGTGCTTCTGCATAATAAAGATTACAATAAAGGTTTCAGTTTGAGCTCTTTAAGTTTAAAGAGAAAGAGGGTTTTTGTTTGTTTGGGGTTTTGATCCCTCAGTTTGATGATAGAAGTCTTAAAGTGTCATAACATGCTGTGATAGAATATTTTCATTATTTTTCCAGATGTATAGTAGTGAAGGATATATGCTTTGCTTTTGGGATTTCAATTATTTAATGCAATTTATGGATATTATATTTTTGACAAATTCTACAAGCAAAATCAGAGGGTGGATACGAGAACTTCTGTAGTGTTGTTTCTTTTAACATGTTAAAATAACACCAGATGGAACCCTGATTTAAGCATGATTGATATTTTACTCATGGCTATATACCTGTAGAGGCAGCATACTCACTTTTAGAAAGAAGTGATAGCTCTCTACTCTTTGACAATACTGTCTTATTATCCGTTAACTTCCCCATTCTTGGCTTCCATACTTAAGGAGCATAGTATGTATTGAGTGTATGTGATGTTAAAATTACACACACAAGAAACCATTTAACAGAAATCCATGGCTTCACCACTTCCACGTGAGCTGAACCCTGGCGCACTTACTGGATGAGTGTAAACCAGAATGGGGAGATCTCTGAAGATCAGAGACAAAGTGTTTTTCATTTCTTCTTTAGACCCAAGAAATTTGACAGAAGGACCATGATGATATCTCTGGAGAGTGTTTTATGGAAGTCAAATTTATCATAGGCGGGCATCCTTTTCCATCTCACTACCCACGTGGAAAGAAATGCAGGCCTGCTGGAAAGGCTGCTGAATAGAGTTTGCTCTTTTTCATCCTTGCCATCCATCCAATCAGTCACACCCTGTCTTTGATTGCCAGCTAAATATAAGGCACTGTGCAGTGAGATGAGATATATTCATAAATAACTGTATTACAAGAGGCTATATGTTTGATCAGTGCAAGCAAAATACTCTGGGAATTTAGAGAAGACAAAATTACTTCCACAAAAGGACAATTAAGGAATGTCTAATGGAGTAAAATTATGGTAGATGTTATTTGGAGATTGGAGTGGGGGGGAGGTCAGTAAAGAAAGGAGAAAAAATAAATTCTTAAACTTTATTTTACCTAATTATATATTTTTTTTCAGCTTGCCAATGTTTACAGTTCTGAGAAGGTTCTCCATCCTGTTTACAATGTTTGCTGAAGGAGTGTTACTCAAGTGAGCTAAATTTCTAATACATCTACTCTTTAACAAACTTTAGTCACTTTGAAAAGGCACCCAGCATAATAATTGTTTAATAAAAATATTAAAATTATTTGTCTTGCTTCTACTTTATCTTTTGGCAAGTTTAAACAACTTAATCCCTTTGCTCTGGGAATTGATAGTTTATGGGAACAGTAGTTGGGAATAGGAGTTAGAAACCTGTCTAAACATGAGATATACTTTGATGAATTCCTATACTTACTGCTGCCACTGGGTGTAGAGGAGTCAGAAACATCAGTATAGTTTTGTGCTTTATTTAAATCCCCACTCAAGGATATGTTTTTATTGATTTTTAGAGAGAGAGAGAGGAAGGGGAAGAGAGAGAAACATTGATCAGTTGTCCCCGTTATGCACCCAACCGGGGATCAAACCTGCAACCTAGATATGTGGCCTGACCGGGAATTGAACGAACAACCATTTGGAATACGAGACTATGTTCCAACCAACAGCCACCTGGCCAGGGTAGAATAGATTTTAAATAGTGTTCCTTGTCTCGGCTACTTTCACTACAAATGTGTGTGACCTTTTTCTACTTAAAGAGATTCCAATTTGCTGAAATACAAGCTCAATAATAACAAATGATAAGAGTAAGGAAAAAATGAGTATATTTATTTATATAACAAAATAAGTTTTTGCTTTATCAAAGGGCTTCTTTTATTTTATTTATTTTTTAAAATATATTTTATTGATTTTTTTACAGAGAGGAAGGGAGAGGGATAAAGAGTTAGAAACATCGATGAGAGAGAAACATCGATCAGCTGCCTCCTGCACACTCCCTATTGGGGATGTGCCCGCAACCAAGGTACATGCTCTTGACCGGAATCGAACCTGGGACCCTTGAGTCTGCAGGCCGACGCTCTATCCACTGAGCCAAACCGGTTAGGGCTCAAAGGGGTTCTTTTAAATATCGAATTCCTTGGAAACATAAAAAATTTGACTGTAGCTTTTTTCAAATATATCTTTTGTGTGTGGGTGTGCCTGTGTTATGAATCTTTGTGAATAAAGCCACAGTTTACATAAATTTTTTTTTTTTTGTAGGAAGACTTTTTCTTGGAGTATTAAGATGACTGTATTTGCAATGATTATTGGAGCCTTTGTAGCTGCCAGGTAAGATGTGGGCCTATATAAGCCTATGAGCTCATTAGAAATTATCAGTAGTTATTAATAATGATCAATTACCAATAAAGATAATATTTTTATAGGCTAAATAAGAACCATATCTTTGAAAAGCATCCAAAGACCCTTCAAAAGTTAAATCTTTTTGAGTTTGTTCAGATCAAGGCTGGTAAAATCAGATTCTTAAAAGTTAAATTCACATAATTTAGGATTTATTATACAGTCTTCTACTGATTGGGCACATACCATGTGCCGCACAATATGTTTGACATTTTAGACATAATAGTTCTGTATTCCAACTCTGAAAGGTATGGATATAATTTTTCTGTTTTATAGTTGAGGAAACTAAAACGTAAATTTAATAACTTGCTCAAAGTCCTACAGCTCGTAAGCAGCAGAAGGTGCTGGAATTTGAATCTGTGCCTGGCTCTAGAGCCTACGTGCTTTTATAAACCATGTGGCATTTTTTTTTTACTTTGTGTGCTGCTGAAGAAAATAGTGTCTCAGAAAAGGCAAGTGATAATGAATTATTTGCCTTGTCGAATAATGAGTAATAGAATTGCTTTATTTGGCCTCACTTAGGATGTATCACAAATGGCATAACTTATTCTACTAAATTATTAAAGCTTTTTCCATTGTTCTTAAGTGTTAGTTTTCAGATGGATGGAGAAAATGTATATCCAAAGACTCAGAAAATTAAAATGATGGCTAGAAGCCTTCTACAACATTTTACTCAGCCCAGGGCATGCATGTATGGGTTTGCTAATGTCACAAATTCTGCCTGACGTGCACTTTTCATTTGGGAGTTATAATGTACCTCTTGGATTGTCTTATTTACCTTCATCATATCCCTGTGATATAGATAGGGAGGGGGTAGGAATATAGGTCAAATTTTATTCCACCCTAAATCTCCAAGTGAAATTTCATTGTAAAAAAAGGGGGGGGGGAGGGGTAGAGTAATTGGTTGCTAGAATTTCATTATGTAGCTAACTGCTTTTCTCTCTAGATATTATTGCCTCCTTGGAGAAAAATTCTGTATGAGCATCCTACCTTTCTTTTTGAAGCATTTCCTTGGATACAAAATTGAGCCAAACGATAGGGATTTCTCAGGGCTAACATCTGGCCTGCAAAGCTTCTGAGGAGGATTGCTATCTGGACCAGCCTTGTCTAATTAGGACATTTTACTTGGGAAAGAGATTGGGAGGAAGGGAGTCTGAAGTTAGGGGTTTGTCCAGGCTGCTTGAAAGAGGGGGCGTGCATTAGGCTAGTTCTGTCTCAAATTGCAGTGGTGTAGAGCTCCTCGGAAGTCTTGTTCCATGTAGCAGTAGTAGTAGTTTACATATAAATATGTAGTGTCTTTGCAAAATCGTGGAATGTGGGACCACTGTGTAGCTAGGTCCTAAAATATGAAGGCATACTTTTCTTAGATTTTCATTTATTTGTTAAATTTAATAATTTTTTATCTCTACTAAATACTAGAAAACTTTCGTTTTCCTAATGCCACTAGTTATACCACGTAGGTGCATGAAGCAATTATTGCAGTATTTGAATTCCTACTGTGTGCTTTTGGACACTGTTGTAGCTTGATCTCAGAGCTAACCATGATCCACACTTCAGAAATTCCACCTCAGGGTCCAGCCACCTGCGCAAGATAGTCCTACCTTTTGCATGAACTTTTGGAAAAAGACATGTTAACAACTCATCCGTTTGGTCTCCTTACCTGTGAAATTCAGCTCTGATGCCTTCTGCTTGCTTCAGCTGTAACCGTGAATTTGGTTGCTTGTTGTTGTTGTCTGACTTGGAATTCAGAACGGTGTGCTATTTAACTGACATGATTGTTTGTTGCTAATGATTTTAAGTGTTAGTGTTTCTCATTTCTGAAGACTCTACTTACTATAACATTGCAATTTGTAACTAGAAATCAAGAAATACTAGTAGTTGATAAAATGCCTAATGTTCATTTACCTAGATAAAAATACGTTGTTGCAAATACTCTATTCAAACCTACTTAAAATTAAGGGCGTGTTCCTTAAATGTAAGTTGTTAAAGTGCTTATGTTTTGCAGCTCTGACTTGGCATTTGATCTGGAAGGATATGTTTTTATTCTGATAAACGATGTCCTGACAGCAGCAAATGGTGCATACGTAAAACAAAAATTAGATTCAAAGGTAGGTGGCAATCTAAAGTTTCTTTCAGAGGTGTTTACTGATCTTGGGGATGATGATGTCAATTCATCAGGGAAGAAGTGGGGAGTAAAGAAAAATATTTAGGAGGAGTGGGAAAGAAATAGGGGGTCTCTGAGGGTAGAGAAATGTGTCATAAATGATCATGGCTGTATTCTGGAGGACCTGAACAAGAAAGAAATACCTGAAAGCCCTTGAGCAGATTTGAGGAGAAGTGCGTATTGGTAGGGGCTGCAGAAAAAGAATGGACTTTGCACATTACAGATCATGGGAAACTTTCGGGAGAATTGGTATCTTTCTCTCTCTGGGGCAACACCGAGGTCCCTGGCTCAGATTTCATGCACATGAACTTTATTTACCCATCTCTTTCCTCTCAGTTTGCAACATGCACACAAAGGCTTTAAATATATTTGTTATTAGTTTGTCTATATAGACACACTAAATTTTATTTTTTAGATGAAGTCGGATCATCAGGAAGCTGAGTATTTGAGCCACATTAGTTTACTCCATTATGGTGTAAGGTTACATTATTATACGAAGACGCTGTGTGGAACTGAGCTTTACATATCATAGGGTTGCTATTGAAGGAGTTGTTTTTTTCTGTCATAATGTATCCTGTATGGGGACCCACATGAGATATTTATCATAGATGTCACCATGGCTCTTCCTGAGTAGCTGGTGTATTTTATCTCGTTGTAACTGACCATGGCTTTATCTGATTTTCCTACCCGTGTTTTCTCTTCAGTCAGATAGCCTTATCCGCTTAGTTTGTACAGTGCTTCTGAAATGACTTTCACGTCCTTTTTTGGAGTTCAGATCATACATACCAATGCCCTTCTCTGCAGTGGTATTAGTATTGAGTTCGTATCATCTTGGTGAGAGGCTTGACCTTCTCCAGGGAGAACCCTAAAACCCATGGCCATCCCACTTGTTCTCATTTTCAGAGAATGTTGGTTTTTAATATCCTTGAAGAACTGGGGACAGTGTAGATGTTTCCAAGAAATTTCTCTAAACATACCTTTTATGTCTTGTTCTCCATGTACTTGGCTTGACAACTTCGTATGATCATTGCATTTTAATGGAAGCGACTGTTAAAACTTTCGTCTTTCTGAAATAGTTAAAGAAAAGGGACCAGTTAGAGATTTAGTTTTATTCTGTTTTTGTTTTTTGTTTTTTTCCTTCAGCCCATTTGCTGCTTTGGAAAATAGGTATGAATAATAACATTTCATTTGTCCAGCAGCCTCAGCTCTTTCAGACAGTACTGTCTAGTAAAGTTTTTCTGTGATAATGGAAATCTTCTGTATTTCAGCTGTCCAGTAATGGTAGGCACTAGCCACATGTGGCTGTTGAACACTTGGTATGTGACTGGTAAAACTGAGAAACTGAATTAGTAGTTTAATGTAATTTTAATTAAATTGAAATAGCTGCATGTGGCTAGTGGCTACCATATTGTACAGCACAGTCTAGAGTTGGGATGGGGAACCTTTTTTCTGCGAAGGCCATTTGGATATTTATAACATCATTTGTGGGCCATACAAAATTATCAACTTAAAAATTAGCCTGCTGTATTTGGTTAAATATTTAATGCACTCACCCCTAATGCCTTGGCAGGGCCAGACCAAATGATTTCCTGGGCCTTATACAGCCTGTGGGCCAGACAGTCCCCACCCCTGGTCTAGAGTATATCCTAGAACCTAGAAAAAAATAAAGAGAGTTTCTGAGTATTTTATTCCCAGGAGAGCCCTTTAGTTCCTTACTCAGAAATGACTTGTGACTTATTTTATGAGACCTTTTAAGCATATTGATCTGTTTTTCATAGTTAATGGATTAGAAGCAACAAACTACAAGATGGAATTCTATTTAGAGGCAGAGAGGCTTACCAGCAGTATGAAAGGTCAGCTAACAATAAGAAAGACAAGCAGGAAAACTACAAAAATCAGATGGAAGCCCTGGCTGGTTTGGGTCAGGGGATAGAGCGTCAGCCTGCGGACTGAAGGGTCCCAGTTACGATCCCGGCCAAGGGCACATACCTCGCTTGCAGTCTCAATCCCCAGTCCTGACTGGGGCACGTGCGGGGGGCAGCAAATGATGCGTCTCTCTCACATCGATGTTTCTGTCTCTTCCCCCCCACTCCACTCTCTTTCAACATGAATGGAAAAATTATCCTCAGGTGAGGATTAACAACAGCAAAAAAATCAGAAGGATGTACTCAGAAATGATTTAGGGGCTATTAAACACCCTTAAGGGCAACATCATATAAGAAGAAAATACAGCCCTGGCTGGTGTGGCTCAGTTGGTTGGAGCGTTGTCCGTGCACTGAAAGGTGGCGGGTTTGATTCCCAGTCAGGGCACACTTCCAGATTGCAGTCTCGATCCCTGTTAGGGACGCGTGCTGGAGGCAACCCATCGATGTTCCTTCTCACCTTGATACTTCTCTCTCCCCTTCCTCAGTTCCCCTCTCTGAGGTCAATTAAAAACACAGTGCCCTGACTTTAGTAATGTTTATAATGCCCTAAGTGAAATTTTAGCCTGTGTGCTCCCTTGAAGAAGGCAGAGAAAAAGATATTCAAAACAGTTAAAATGGAAAAAGAAAAACAAAACAGTTTGGCATTTAGTTTTGGGCAATTGTCAGTTGTCTGGATGGGTGTGTTTTGTGTGGTGTGTAGGCACCCTCTTTAAGAGATGGATAATACTTTAGTCTCTGGCTGACTGGGTGCCTGCTGTTTCAAGTTGTTTTGTCCTATGGTTTTTTTCTTGCTGCCCTAGAAATGAGGTGCTCTTTTCCCTGATGCTTGTGGTGGCCATAAACAATCAGTTTTTTGGTTTATCCAAGAGGCAGTATGGCCACACTGAGAAGCTTTTAATAAAAAGGACTGCTTATAATCATGGTCCTTTGAGCATGAGTCGTGTGGCATAAAAATTCAGGGCTGCATTTCAGACATGTATGCAGCTATTGAATTTAAAATATTTTTAACTTTAAAGAAATCACAAAAAATACTATTTATAGAAATATTCTTTTTTAAATGTTTTATTTATTGCTTTTAGAAAGAGAGGGGAAAGGAAGGGAGAGAGAAAGAGAAACATTAATCTTGTTGTTCTACTTATTTAAGAACATTGATTAGTTGATTCTTGTATGTGCCCTGACAGAGGATCGAACCCGCAACCTGGACTTACAGGGATAATGCTCTAACCAACTGAGCTACCTGGCCAGGGCAATAGTACATATTTATAATAAAAGTAGTAGAAAACATAGATAAGCAAGAGGAAGAAAACATACATATTCCTTAATTCTACCCTCTAGTGAGAAGCACTGTTTTAGTGGCTATCCTTTAGAGTGTGTGTGTGTGTGTGTGTGTGTGTGTGTGTGTGTGTATGTACACACCTAACTGTGTAAAATTTTTAAGGAGCGATGATATATAATGTTTTCTAACCTATATTTTTCATCTGGTACTGTTTCATGAACACCTTTCAGTATTAAACATTTTTAGTAGCTGTATAATGTTTCATTGTATGGTTGTATCATAGTTTAATCAACTAGTTTTCTGTAGTTGGATATTTGTCTCCAGTTTTTCAAAGCTTCTTTTGAGAAGGTGGTTTGACTTTTTACACAATTCAGGGATCTTTCAGCTACAGAAATTAGCCAAATATCATGTCCTTCTCCTCACTACTTCTTCACCCTCTGACCCCCGAAACTCTGGCCCACTTTTTCAGGTGACTCTGCTTCCCGATGAATGTCCCAGAAGTGTGTGAGTCAGAGGTAGACCCAGAGTTCTCTTAGGCTCCCTGTGTTTGAAGATGTGCGGGGTCCTTCATTGCTCCCCGGTATCCGAGGATACAACTAGACATACTCTGTTCTGGGAATTGTAGATAGAGTAAGCTAAATTTTTAATATACGTCACGTACACATTTTCAGAAATACTTCCCTGGGAAGTTATACCTGCCTGTGTTGGTTAGGTGTGAGTCTGTGTCTCTGGCTCCGTCCAGCCATCTCTGAATGGCACTCTATTATGGTTCTGAAAAGCCCAAGGCCAGCTTGATGACTTTTCATTCAATTCCGGAAGGGAAAGGGCTTTAGAGATGGACTTTTGTAGAGATGTGTGTATGTGTTCAATATAGCCTCTTCCTTATTGGCTGTTTTGAGGCAACAGTTGATGTCATTTTTATTTCTTTATTTTAGAACATAAGTTGTTTGTTTTTTGTTTTTGAAAGCTTAGGCTACTTCTTGATGTTTGAAAACTTCTGACTTGGCCTAAGTTGCTGTGCATATTGTGGGGGAGGTGTGTGGGTATAGTGGGGGTGGGACTCTATGTAGGGTTTTGTATATCTTGTCTGCTAGAACCAAATGAAACACCTAATTATTTACTATCCTAGGAGCTGGGAAAATATGGTCTGCTCTATTACAATGCACTGTTCATGATTCTGCCCACCCTGGCCATTGCGTATCTTACAGGAGATGCACAAAAGGTAGGAGTTTCTAACACTGATTTAATGCCTTATGTTTTTTAATTGTATTGTTGTTTATGAACAAAAGATAAACTGTGGAGTTGTTAAGTAATGTACTTATTAAGGGACCAAAATCAGGATGTACTGTTTAGCTTGCTAATGTCATGCTAACCCTTTTTCTTGGCATAAGTATTGGATAGTACTAAAATGGCTCAAAATAGCTCTGGCTGTCAACATAAAAATAGTGCATGCCAACCAGTGTTTTCTTCTTATGGGCCAGAAGGATGGAGGAAGGGAATTTTTACATTTCTACTAACCTACAAAATAATAGTAGCAAGCTATCCTTGAAAAACAGAAAACAAAAATCTTGAAATAGTAGAATTCTTCAGACTTGAAATTCTAGATCTCTCTAGAAGCTTCTGTTCTGGTGTAAAATTTGTCATCCTCTCTTAAATCCCAAGCTGTTTTTTCCCCCCAGGAGATACTTAGCACTGTGTGGTGACTTAACCATATAAATAGCAAATAATATAATAGTTTACTCATTTCCAGCAAATGTTTAGCTAAATAAATCCAGAATAGAGGAACAAAATAAATCCAGACAAGAATTTTTCTCTAAAACAAGCCCATATCCATAGGCAAAAAATTGATACCATTTTGTTAGAATTCACAAAAATTTTGCAAACTACGTAAACGGACATCTAGAATTCTGCCAAGGGTTTCTGTACCAAGATTCCTTCTAATGATTCCTCTGGCAGGTAGTTTTTCAGAATAATTGTGTTGGTTATGTACTCCAGTAGCAGTGACAGTTTCCACAAAGTAGTGGAAAGTAGTTAGACTATTAAAAAATTGCTCTTGAATTAAAGGTAGGAGAAGACGGACTGTTTTTAAAGTTGTTGTATGTATGGGTTTTTCCCCCCCCCCATCAAGAACTTTCTTAAAAACAAAAACTGGCACAGATCATCTTGAACATGTGTAAAGGTTTAATGAACTGTGTAACCGGGCTGCTAGCAAGCCCACAAATGACACCAAAGTAGAAAACGGAGCTATTGCTTTAACTGATCAAGAGCGTTGAATTAATATTTTGTGGCCGCAAAAAAAGTGGGAAGAGAAACTAACATTTATTGAGCCCCTGTTAGGGTGCCAGTCACTTTATGTATGTGATACGATGTAGCCCCCATAACAGCTCTTTTGCCCATGTGGAGATGAAGTTCAGAGAGACTAGTAACTAGCCCAGTGTCACACTGTCTGTGGGGAGTAGAGTCAGGATTTAAACCCAAGCTTGACTCAAAGGCCCTGGTCTTTCCGCAGGGTGCTGCCTTTCTCTAGTAGACTCTGGCAGGAGCAGCCCTCCTCTTTAGCTTTGGGGCAAGAATGTGATGCAAAATAACCAGGCCCTCCTTGGCAACACAGATGATTGCAAATCTTGAGGCCAATCTGTACATGAGAAAGTTGGACGGAGTCATGTGGTTGGCTAGGTTATTCTACACACTTGGCAAAGGTGGAATTTTCATTAACTTGAAATTCTGACTAGTAGCTACTTGAAAAAATTGAACCAAAGGAGAAATATCTTCATTCCAGAGTGATTATAATTTAACTAGAAGTTATATGCATAATTCATGCCTATTTTAGTAACACACATTTAATATGAAATGCTTCAATATAAGTAAGAATGTTTACTCATTGTGGAAAAATTACTTTGCCACCTGCATGAGAATGAGATTTAGATTTTCTCCTTATTTTCTTTTTTTTTTCAAGCAGAGGAGTGAAATTTGAGTAATGTTTGTTTTTCCCCAATGAAAATGCCAGGCAAAGGTCAAGAAAGGTTTATTTTGGAAGAATAATGGTTCATCTAAATACTTTGAAATTGGGATGATAAACTAATTATGGGAGCTGAACTCATTGCTTTGTAATCAAACCCCACCAGTATTTTGATCTCACATGTTTGTTCATTCTCACTCTTATTATTGGAGTACTAGGGGCCCAGTGCATGAATTTGTGCACCTTGAAAGGAATTGTGGGCGGCAGTGGGCACAGGGGAGGGTTTTGGCCATCAGTCAATGCTATAAGTACAGGTTAGGAAGAAATGTATGTAGGCTGAATATCAGGATTAGCTTTTTAATCCTCTTCCATTTTACACCCCACAATGCACCCAAAACATTTCTTCCACAAAACCTATCATAGTTTATTGCTCTGATGGTGACAGATCTGTTCCACAAGGTGACGGTATGGTCCTCAAAAGCAAGAATACCACAGAACTCATCTTTTTTTCTTGTCGCCTGAGCCTAATACTGTGAAACACACAAGAGCATTTAACTAAAGGAGATAGGGCTTAGTTTTCTTATCTACCAAATGCAACAAGTAATGCTCACCTGTTCTAGGGGTGGTTGTTGAGATATAACTTAGAGAGGTGGCTGAGTGGTTTACTTTTATTAACCAGCACAGAAACAATGGGTGGAAGCCATAGACAGCCTAATATGTCCAAGAGGTTCATAGTAGTCTACAGGAATTGCAGCTTATTTCTTCCACTGGAAAATTCAGTCTCAGAGTAGTCAGGGGGCTGTTTGAAGTCTGGCAACGAGTTCCCATGTCAGCGTGGGAGATGTGGCAGGATTTCAGGTAAGAGTTTTCCAGTACCAGTAAGTCAGGTTCATTTTCAGCGTGTGTCTTTTGGAACCGTGCTTTTTCTCCGAAATACGTACTGGTATACCTATAAGTGGACAGACATTCATATATGTGCATGTATTTTTTAAAGAATGGGTGCTTTTTCATGTGACAGTGTATCTTTAAATAAAGCTGTTCCCCAGTGAACAGTCTGGGCCCCCTCCTGGCCTTTAGTAATACCTTATAGGGTATGATGCCTTGTACCTGATAAGATGCTCCCGCATAAGTTATTTTCCCTGATCCTCACTGTATGCCTATAAGGTATACAAATGATCTGATTTGCAAAGGTTAAGGACATCCTTAAGGTTGCACAGTGTCAGAGCTTAGAGCCTGCCTGTCTGACTCCACATATTGGTAGATCCCTTGCTATTTGCTTGACTACATGTTTGCTCCCTCCCTGACTAGGGCTTTCCTCCAGAACAAGCTACTGAATGTGAAAAACATTCCAGGGCAGTATTAGAAGTAGAGTCTCTGAAGCTGGGCCTTGTTGTTACTTAATTGTTTACAAATAATCATATTTCTTTCATTCACTGAATATTTATTGAATGCTTATGTGTTTGATGCTGTTCTAAGTAAAAAAAAAAAACCATGTTGCTGCTTTAAAGGAGCTTGAATTCCAGTGGCATGAGATGGACTACACATAATTGTACAATAAGAGCTACGAAGAGACATAGAATGAAGAGAGTGATCGGAGAAGTCCCATTTGCATCAGATGGTTAGGAAAAGCCTCTTTGTCAGGTTCCTTTGAGCAGACACTCAATAGGACTGAGAGCCCCATGGTTGTGACTCTTCGGAAGGATAATCTAGATCAAAGGAAGAGCGGGTTCTAAGAGCTGAGGTGGGAGTGCCTCGCTTGTTCACAAGGGACATTTTCTGAACAAGAAAATATCAGGGAAAGTCAAGGTGGGCCTTGAAAGATGTGGAGGAAGAAAAACAAAGGGTACATCCCAGGTGTGACTACTAGCATGAGCACAGGCTCAACCACAAGAACTAGACTCTTCAGGATGCTTAGAAGGAGGAAATCCAAGACTCCGGAGACTTGAGAAGAGACCTTAGAGAGCATGGTTCAGGCCTCTTCCTCACAGATGAGGAAACTGGAGCCCAAAGAGGGCTCAGGACTGGAACCCAGACTTCCTGACTCTGTGACCAGTGCTCTCACTCCTCCCACCACACCATACCCTGCTTCCTTCCCAGTTGGGATCAGTGTTCAATACAGGAATTTGAAGTTTACTCTGCAGATAGTCCCAAGTCCCTAAAAATAAGTGGTACAAGGGAGAGAATTTGGGGCCAGAAGGCAGACGACCAGCAATCTCTGATTCTTTCCATGACCACGGTCTTTGGACAAGACCCCTGCTCTCCTGTCCTGCTTTGTCATGTGTACACTGAGTAGGTTGGATCAACCCAGTTGGCCGCTTCTCTAGGTCGGCCCTTTCCAGGGCTGAGGCAGAGTTTCTGAGAAGTAGAAGGCATTCCAGTGTGGAGACAAGGCTGCTGTTCTGGCAGCTGCAGGAGCCCAGCCGCTCCCTGCCTCCTGGTGACCAGTGCTGATAAACTCATCTGCCGGGCCCCTGGCTTTCCTGACCAGGTCTGTTATGTAATTAAATGAAAAGATCTCCAAGATAAATTGTTAAATGAAATGCACAGTATAAAACAGAGTGTGTGATATGCTACCTTTTAAGTAAAATAAAAAGGGAACAGTAAGAACATGTATACGCATACATTTTATTCACTATTTAAGTAAAAAAAAAAAACAAACCAACTAGACGAATATACATGAAACTAATAAAGCAACCACCTGTGTGTGTGTGTGTGTGTGTGTGTGTGTATGAGAATGAGAGAGAAAGAGAGAGAGAGAGAGAGAGAAAGAGAGAGAGAGAGAGAGAGAGAGAGAGAGAGAGACATAGAACACAGGGTCGGGGGGGGGGGGGTATGAAACGTTCCTCTGTCCTGCAAGCTTCTTTAGCTGGTCTAATAACTAAATCTGCATGAGACAGATTAACAAGAAAATAACCAGATTAAATTACATGTGCACATATGGGAACCCCACAGTCGAGGTTCAGGACAGGAAGTTAATATGGCGTATATATGACATTCTGACCCAAGGAGGAGGAAAGGTGCTCTGGGGCTCCAGGGGAAGGTTATTGCAGGACGATAAGAAGAACAGATGTCTAGTAATTAGTTTGCCCTACCATATAGATAGATAGGTCGGAAAGGTTATCTCTGATAATCTCTTCTTATGGGGAAGGCCCTTAATTTAAGTTCTTTTAAGGCAGTGGTTCTCAACCGTCCTAATGCCGAGACCCTTTAATACAGTTCCTCATGTTGTGGTGACCCCCCACCATAAATTATTTTCATTGCTACTTCATAACTAATTTTGCTACTGTTATGAATCGTAATGTAAATACCTGGTATGCAGGATGTATTTTCGTTGTTACAAATTGAACATAATTAAAGCATAGTGATTAATCACAAAAACAATATGTAATTATATATGTGTTTTCCGATGGTCTTAGGCGACCCCTGTGAAAGGGTCGTTTGACCCCCAAAGGGGTCGCGACCCACAGGTTGGGAACGTCTGTTCTAAGTAGTTGGGGGAGTGGGGAGGAAGCAAAAGTTTCTCTTGAGCCTGCAGGGTGTCAGTGCCTTCAGTATAAAATAAACCGCATACCTCGGAGGCACTTCTCTGGGTGACTCATTCTGAATCCCTACAAAGGAAACAGGAATGGAAGGGAGACTTGATTATTCATCTTTGATTGTAGGACCATGTGCATGTACTTCAAGTTATATTTTATAAAAGTAATGATAAGAAAATGATAAAGTTAAAAAAAAAGAAATAATGACTCTCCAGTGATGAATCTTAAGTTTTAAAATAACTGGGTGAGGTGGGACAAATGAGCTTTTCTCATTATTCAGAGTTGCAGACTCTGGACCTAGGATATAAATTGAAGCAGAATCAGATGCAATTATTTTTCTTCAAATCCCACTGCTAATCTTAGTAGGCAGAAGAGGGAAAAACTCTGTTAGGACAGGAATCACAGGGAGGCAGGAGTTCTGCAGAGCAGTTATGGGGCTGCCACAGCCTTTAAGCAAGAATTGAAGGACAAGAAAGAGAAAAAAACTAAATTACCATAAGAACTGAAAGGGAAGATTCAACTGAACAACTCATCCATCCCCGTGAGGACATAATACAGGTCCCTGGCAAAGCCTTCTGAGAAATCAAACCAAATGTGTGTGTAATTTTTTAAAACAAATTTGTTCATGGTTCTCAAAGTGCCGGGTTTACCAGAAACGAAGGAACCAAATACTATTTCAACATTTAGTTTTTAAAAACGTTTTCTAACTTCAAAGGATCCTCCTTAAAACACACACACACACAGAGAGACACCCAAAACTGTGTATCATGCAAAAGCCAGTTGATTGCCCGTACAAGATATCTGGTTCACTAGCTAAAGGCGGAGTAAGCATCACTCGACTAATGATTTCCAAAGCGTCAGCTGGGACAGACTGTATTTAAGCTGGTCGGGTGCTGCCTCCAAAGGGAATGTCTGCCACACAAAGCCCGTGATTCACGGTCCCAGGGATGGGAACCTGGCCTGCTGACAGCACAGCCTGCGAGGTGTTCTCAGCCGGGGTGGGGAACAGACCCCTTGCTGTAGATCTCACAAGGCCAGCACTGTAGGCGCGGGTACGTTGTCTAATGTCTGCATTATATCACTGTTACGTTACATGGCTCAGATGGGTTTTGCAGGAAAAATTGCTGCACAAATCATCTCCCCGGCGGGGGCTCTTCATAAGCGTAGCTGACTAAATAAGAAGGGTGTTTAGGTTGGCTTTGCCTCTCCAGCGTTGTTCCTCGTTTCTGGGTCCCTCTGAGGACCACAGAGACCGAGTCTCAGCCCCGAACTCTTCTTTCCACACGGCGACAGGTCCCTTCTGCTTTGTGGACCTTGGTGTCCCCAGACATAAAACAAGAGGGTTGGAACCGTTATAGTTTAGCTACGAATGACCACACCTTTCTCTTTGTCGGATTATTGTTTGATTGACAAACTAATGTTTTCAGCCATTCTCACCTTTGAGGATCTTTCTTTTTCCAATAAAAGTGACTCGTTGGTGAGCTGGAGTCTGTAGTTACTTCTGCCAGGGTACATAGGTTTTCCATAGGTGGCAGAGCCTGGTGAGCAGAGGGAGTGAAAGATACCTGGATTCCGATTCCTTGTCTGAGCTACGAGCGTGAGGGAGAGCAGGAGAAGTTGTGGCAAATGGTCAGAGTAGTGCAGAGAACCATGTAGGTACCCAGGACGACTTTCCCAAGGTCGGGAAGGAGCCATGCGGTCATTTGCACCGCGGACATTATCTTCTGTCTTAGTAAGGTTCCTAGCGATTTACTTTCTAGGATAAGGTTTCAAGTTTTTTCTACACTTTTTTGGGGGGAAAGAATTTTCAAAATAGAACCGTATCATACGTCAACCTTTTTTCTTTACCATGAAGTCCAAAGACTAAATGGTGTATTATTTTTAGACTTTATACTAAGTAGGGAGGTATCAAAACACTTAAGAAAATGTCCCAGTCATGATTTGGAATTTCACATCTCAAGTAATTTGGCGACCCTTTTCTTAGCAAATTTTTCTGGGAGTGAGGATGATTGCATCTTAGACTGAAGTGCACATTGAGATTATTTCATGCTTTTCACTAGGTTAGGGGTGGTGAATTGGTGCTGTTATCCTATCCTCCTTGCAGATATTGCCGCGTAGTCATAGCGCTTTTTGCTAAGTCTAGACAGCCTCCTACTGTTTACCAGACAGTGGTCCAGACAGCCAGAATCCGTCTATTAGAGCTGGTATATCAGACAAATCTGATTGTTTCCCTGGACTTGATTTTATTTATTGTATTATTGATTATGTAGTATTTAGTGCCTAATCATATTAGATACTCCCTTTCTCTCTTAATTTCCTTAATCGAAGCAACTCAAAAAGGTGTTTGTTTTTTTTCATTACATGTGTTTTCTAAATATTTTTATTTAAATAAAAGTCCCATTCAAACAGATGCCTAGTTTTAGGGAGTCCTTTATACAAATCATTTGCCCATTGGTTACACTACATTCTTTTCATGCCTGTGGTGAGTATTGGCCTGTGGTATTAGGTTACACCACCAGAACCTAGAACCAGAGAGTTCATCCAAAACAGAAGCGAAGCCTAAGAAAGCATCTTTTATATCCAGTCTGTAATCACAGCCACCTCTCAGCCAGTGTTGAAGATTGCAGGCCTTGTGGCAGGGAGCCCATCTAGTTCTGTGTCACACAGCATGAACAAGCGGGCCATTTCTTCCGTCTTCTCTAGAGGCAGAAGTTCTGTTTTAAATGTTTTTTTTTCCTCCCTCATTAATAATGTACATGTGTACTGTGACTTCTGTCTTAGGGAGAAGAAAAATGTATTTGCAGATCTACTACTGAGAGATAATAGTGGTGGAAGTTTAAGTCAATAATATCTTCTGTATGTAAACTTGTATGCATTTGAAATGTCTGCATTTCATTCTCTGATTTCATTCTCATAAGAGCAGATGGAGCAGACTGCTTTCTATATTTGTAATATAGGTAGAGACTTAAAGAGGTTACAGTGATTTTATGGTGGCCTTGCAGAAAGTTAATGGTAGAGTTAGAATTAGAACACCCCCTATTTAATTAATTAATTTTCAAGTACATGATACAGTGTTGTTAACTGTAATACCATGTAGATCCTCAGAACTTATAACTGGAAGTTTGTGCCCTATGACCAACACCTCCCTACCCCCCAGTCCCTGGTAATTCTCTCTGTTTCTCTGAGTTTGGCTTTTTAGATTCCACATATAAATGAGATCATACAGTACTTGTCTTTCTCTGTCTAACTTATCTCACTTTGCATAATGCCCTCAGGTTCCAGTCTTGTTATTGCAAATGGCAGGATTTCCTTTATTTCTCATGGTTAAATAATATTTCATTGTCGTGTGTGCATGCGTGTGTGTGTGTGTTTGTAACATCTGATTTATCCATTCACCCATAGATGGACACTTAGGTTTTTCCATATTTTATCTCTTTGAGATCTTGATTTCATTTCCTTATATAAATACCCAGAAGTGGAATTGCTGGGTCATATGGTAGTTCTAGTTTTAATTTATTGAGGAATCTCCATACTGTTTTCCATTGAGGCTGTAACGATTTACATTCCTACCAACAGCGTAGGAATGGCCATCCTAACAGGTGTGAGGTGATATCTCATTGTATTTTTGATTTGCATTTCCCTGATGATTAGTGATTTAGCACCTTTTTATCTATCCTCCTTGGAAAAAAATGTCTATTTAGTTCCTCTGTCCATTTTCTAATTGGGTTATTTATTTATTTATTTATTTAGTTAGTTAGTTAGTTATTTTGCTGTCAAGTTGTATGCGTTCCTTACAGATTTTGGATATTAAACTCTTAACAGATACGTGACTTGCAACTATTTTTCCCCACTAAGTAGGTTGCCTTCTCATTTTGTGGATGATTTCCTTTACTGTGCAGCAGCTGTTTAGTTTGATGTATTTTTTATTTTTTGCTTTTGTTTGTGCTTTCGGTGTCATATCCAAAAAATTGTTATCAAGACCAGTGTCATGGACCTTTTTTTCTTATATTTTCTTCGAGGAGTCTTATGATTTTGAGCTGAAATTTCTTTATCATGATAGTCATGGTGATTACATGACTATGTTTGTTAAGACTCATTGATATACACTTATAATTGGTTAATTTTATTTCTGGTATGTTATGCCCCAACAAAGGAAGAACGAGAAACAAACTGAATGTCTACCGTCTGTCAAGTGCTGTGTTAGGAATATGATTACATAGATGCGATGTGGGTCCTCTCTCCAGGCAGCTCACAGCCTGTAGGGTTGGTGTAGAAACACACAGGTCAGAGAGAGAAGAGCCCGATGGCGGAGTACATCTGCTGAGGCACAACGGAAGGCTTTCTTGACTAGGGAAAGTCCCACCAAGGAGGCGCTTGACCTCTAGTGTGGTGGGTGGGCAGAAGCCAGGTGAGTGTTGAGGGAAAGGGCATTCCAGGCAAAGGCCTGTGAGTGTGAAACTGCACGGTGACGTTTTATAAACCACAAGGAGCCCGAATTGCTGGAGCTGTGAGATTTATGTCAGTGGCAAGAGTAGAAGCTGGGCAGGCTGGCAGAGAGGTAAAAGATGAAATGTTTCTCAAATTTGCTTATCAAATTCATATTGCAAGAGAAATTGCGTACTTGAGAGAGAAACCCTCCCTCTTGGATGAGAGATGAGATGATCAATGCGCCCATTCATGTCTCTCTGTTTCATTGCTTTTGGCTTAAAAACAAAACAACAAAAACCTCGCTTGTACTATAACTGTTTTTAAGTAGTAGTTCTCTGTGAACAGACCTCAGCTGAATTTGTGTAGCTAAGGCTGTACTTGAGCTTCACATGTTACAAGGAGGAAGCATGTTTCAATGTTTGAGAAAGCCTTTCCTACTAGCCATCTGGGAGAACTACTGAGATTTGCCCCATGTGGCTTGTGCCTTCAAGCAAATGCCAGTTTCTTTGTACCAATAGGGAGAAGTACAAAATCTCCCTCGCATTGCTTGAAAAGGAGAAAACCTTTTGAAACTGCTTATTGGTTCAACTCCATCTATATGAAATTCTTAAACATCATCTATCCTTGGAGGGATGCAAGGAAGTGTGTGGTGGGAGCAAGTACAGGAATTAGATTAACAAATGGGACAGCTAATTTTGTTCTAAAACTGAATGCTTTGCCATATATTACAGGCAATGGATTTTGAAGGCTGGGCTGACACCCTCTTTCTTCTGCAGTTCACCCTCTCTTGTGTGATGGGGTAAGCCTTTGCTGTCTTGTTATCAAGTAGTTTTCCTAGAGAAATGTGTTGGAGGGTCCCTTTGCCTCATTCCTCAGTATCCTGTTCTGTCCCTTGAGTATATCCGCCTCTGATAATTAAGCTTCCGCATTCAGGTGGTTTCACAGCCCTTGGGAATGTGCCCTCAGGGCAGCTAAACTGATCCCAAAGTCATGCTTAGGAGACTGGAGAACAACTAATATTTACCCAATTACATAGTGGGTAATAAGCACCATTATTTCTCAACATTATTTTTCGCCATATAGTTCCTTTATATTTTTTCTAAATTGACCATGTGGGAGATGTTGTTGTCCCTTTAACCACGAGAAAGCAGGCTCAGAACTCAGGTAGGTTGCCTGAATTTGCACAATTAGTGATTGTTGTAAAGCAAGCATGTCAAACTCAAAGGCCAAATCAGCAAGTTTTAAGTTTACGTGGGCTGCAAAAAAAACCAAAAGCTTCAATTTTCATAGAAGCGTAGGTTTATTTCGATAGAGACATGCTGAATACAAAGGGCTGAAATAAATGAGTAATCGTTAACATAAAATAATAGAACATTTAAATAAAAATTAATATTTTTTCTTGAACATTAACTTACCAGACACTGAATTACTGCACAAATTAATAAGCGTAATACAAATAATCCTATTTTTCTTGTTCTCCGAAAGCAAAATATTTCTTCTTGTGCACACCAAACAAGTCAGTCCAAGACTAATGACGTGGCAATCGGCTGCTAAAATAGTCACTGCTAGTATTAGTGGAGAGAAATGGTGTGCTTACGTGTAAGGCGTTAAGAGAAATGAACGCAATACGATTATAGTAATCAGTCATTAGCGAACATTGTAGTTCATTATTAATAATTATGTATAACAGCATATTGTAAAAATTAAGTTATGAAATTTTTATTAAAACGTTTCTTACTTACCATTATATTGGCTGGGCCACAAAAATATTCGTTGTGGGCCACATGTGGCCTGCGGGCTGCGAATTTGGCATGCTTTGTTGTAAAGTAAGCACCTGGATCTTACTCTCAAGATACCTCTTCCTTCTTTATTCCAGATTTATCTTGATGTACGCCACAGTACTCTGCACTCAGTATAATTCTGCTCTTACAACTACAATAGTTGGCTGTATTAAGGTGAGTTGAAAAAATACTGTTATCTTTTGGGGACCTGCTTTATTTGAAAATTACTCCTCTCAGATAAGTTGAATATGGCCTTAAGCCATATTTTTTCCTTATTTCTTCACTTTTTTTTTTTTTTTATAGTCTGACAAATGGTGATGATGGTCTCTGAAACAGTCTTGAAGAACTCAGGGAGGACATCATCTCTACTTTCGGGCAGTTTAGCTCCGAGGAGCGTGAGAAAAGGAGAGCCTGTTATCTTAGAGAGAGGAAGAAGAATTGGGCCTGTTTCTGACGGGCAGCTGACGAGCTCAGTAGGGAGAGGCCCGTCTTTAACCCCTGATGAGAGCTGCTCTGTTCTCTGCCTCGCCGCCAAGTGCTGGCTGTTTTGTGGGGAAAGGGTGCCTGCCAGAACTCATCAAGGGAGGTTTCCTGTGTGTCAGCCAAACCTAATGGCCCACTTTGAAAAGCTGCGTCTGACTTTTCCAGTGATGCCATTTCCTCCTGACCATTTCATTTGAGTCAGGCTCATTTGTCTTCAGCCAGGAGAGCCAGATTGACTTAAATATTGAGCTGACGTTAGTTGCCTTTGGGACTTCCCTTATGATGCCCCTTTTGTCAAAAAGTGAGGGAAGTGGTTGCAGAGAAAAGTTTTTACTGCTCTGTGTTACCCTTTGCACCCCCAGTGGAGTGGTGTCCGCATGACCTTATTTTAGAAATTAGATTTGGGTCAAAACTTCATGGAATTGGAGTGTTCGGTGTGAATAGAATTGTAGATTGAACTATAATAATCAGTTCTTTGAATTCCATTGAAATCTAGACAGTTAATCTACTTTCAAAGGTCTGGCTGGCTGGCATGGCTTTAGCACTCCCCCCCCCCCCCCCCCCGCCCCAAATGAGCTCTCAGCTCTGTTTCTGTTTTGTAAAGTAAATGCTTTAAGAGCAAAGTGGATGGCTTGCATCTTCAGAATAAGAACAGCAAGAGCAGGGCAGCTGGTAAACATGTTTTTGGCCAAGAAGAAGGATGGTACAGGAGAGCCTATATTTAATTTTAATAACTAAACTTATTTGCTTAGAATTTCTTAGTGCACTTTATCATTATCAGCATGGGGCACAGATATAGTCATGCTCTCATGAACATGAAGTCCAGTACTTTACTTTTGCTATTTCCTTCTCTGCATAGAACCCTATGAACTTAGTCCAAAGGGATCAGTTTTACTTCCAAACTCCAGAGGGAGGGAGAGAATTGGATTGTCTGTGTACTAGTCGTGTACAATTGCTGTTGCTTCTGTCTGCCACGTGGTATCGCTGTTGAAGGATGTCTTGAACCTTCTGGCAGATGAGAGTCCCCTGAAGCACTTGCTATTTCACTCTCATGAGTGACAGTGGAGCTTTTCATTGGCCTCTCAGTTCATACCCTTTAGCTCAGTCATTGTTCCCCAAGGGGCTTTAAGCTGTCCTCTGTGCTTGAGGATCCCAACCCCATAAACCCTTGGGTCAGCATTCCTTGTTTCTTTTAAGTGTGGTGGGAAAATTACTTAGGATAGCTAGTTAAACATGGAAGTTCCAAGGCCCACCTCGGCTATACTGAGTCAGAATCTCTGAAGTAGAGCCTGGAAATTATCATCTTTAACAGTTTCCAGATGATTCTCAGGTATTACTAAAACTTGAGAATTAGTTTTGAACTACTAGACTCGTCTGTGCTTCCTGGTTAGTTCTGCTTTGTGGGCATTGGGGTCTTTTCCTGATAGCAAACCTTTGGTAGGCTGCCCTAGTGTGTACTTACAGTTTTTCTACCTTCTGCTGATTGGTTTTGCGCAATAAGGATTGGGTTCTCTGTCTTTTCCCTTTCTAAAGTTCCTTGAGCAATCATACAAATTAACCTACCTTCTCCCTGGGTCTCTGGATCTCTGTATTGGAAGAGAGGTCCTACTACACATTTTCCCCAGTTGCCTACTGTTACGTGGCATTTCACCCCCCCCCCCCAAAATAATTAAAAAGATCTGCTTTAAGGTAACTTACTCTCTCTATCCTTAGACTTAGAAGAGGTATACATAATTTTGAATGCTCAAAGGGCACTCCATTATAAAAATAATTTTGAAGTTTGTTTTAAAGTATAGCACTTTGTGCTTCAGAGGCCTAATCTAGGAGAACCCAGCTACTAAAAATGTTTGTGACATTTACCGTTTATGGCAGTTGTAAAGGCAGAGGGGGAGGTAAGTGACTTAGGAATGTGAAAGAATGGAGGTTAGGGAAGAACTGAATAAATTTGGAAAATTTTATTTCACCTTTGTGGTCCGAGTTTAATTAAAGGGGACTACAGATAAGCAGAAGATGTTTATGCCTGGGATTTTGAGTGAGTCAGGAGACGTGATTTTAGGTATTGCTACTTTGAGATGACTTCCCAGGTGTGTTTTGAAAATAGTAAGAAGGCTCCTCTAAAAACTTTCTTCATGTTAGCACACTCCCGCTATCCCCTTTATCCTTTTCAAAAAAGAGGGAAAGATTCTTTTTTTTTTTTTTTAATATTTTTTATTGATTAAGATATTACATATGTGTACCCTCTACCCCCCCCCCCCCCCCCGCTCATCCCCTCACCCCCCCGTTGTCCGTGTCCATTGGTTAGGCCTATATGCTTGCATATAAGTCCTTTGGTTGATCTTTCCCCCTTGCCCCCACACTTCCCTACCTTCCCTCCAAGGCCCGACAGTCCAATCAATGCCTCTCCGTCTCTGGATCAGTCCTTGTTCATCAGTTTATGTTGTTCATTATATTCCACAAATGAGTGAGATCCTGTGGTATTTATCCGCTCTCCAGTTCCATCCATGCTGTGACAAATGGTAAGAGTTCCTTTTTCTTCTTCCTCTTCTTAAAGAATACCTTTCAGCATTTCATATAATGCTGGTTTGGTGGTGATGAACTCCTTTAGCTTTTTCTTATCCGTGAAGCTCTTTATCTGACCTTCCATTCTGAATGATAGCTTTGCTGGATAAAGTAATCTTGGTTGCAGGTTCTTGCTATTTATCTCTTTGAATATTTCTTGCCACTCTCTTCTGGCCTCCATGGTTTCTGTTGAGAAATCAGCTGACAGTCGAATGGGTACTCCCTTGTAGGTAACTGACTGTCTTTCTCTTGCTGCTTTTAAGATTCTCTCTTTATCTTTTGCTCTTGGCATTTTAATTATGATGTGTCTTGGTGTGGTCCTCTTTGGATTCCTTTTGTTTGGGGTTCTCTGCGCTTCCTGGACTTGTAAGTCTATTTCTTTCACCAGGTAGGGGAAGTTTTCTGTCATTATTTCTTCAAAAAGGTTTTCAATATCTTGCCCTCTCCCTTCTTCTGGTACCCCTATAATTCTGATGTTGGTATGCTTGAAGTTGTCCCAGAGGCTCCTTACACTATCTTCATATTTTTTGAATCTCTTTTCTTTTTTCTTTTTCGGTTGGGTATTTTTTGTTTCTTTGTATTTCAAATCTTTGACTTGATTCTTGGGATCCTCTTGTCTGCTGTTGGATCTCTGTAAATTATTCTTTATTTCAGTCAGTGTATGCTTAATTTCTAGTTGGTCCTTTTTCATGTCCTCCATGGTCTCACTATACTCCTTGAGGGATTCATTAAATTTATCGGCGGTTTCCATAAAATTCTTGAAAAACCTTATAAACGTGGCCTTGAACTCTATATCCAGTCGTTTGCTTTCCTCCGTTTCTGCCATTTGTGACCTTTTTCTTTGTCTCCGCATTTTGGCTGCTTCCCTGTGTTGATAGAGTGGCCCTGCGCGCCAGGTGTCCTGTAGGGCCCAGTGGCTCAGCCTCCCCAGTTACCTGGGGTAGACACTCTTGGTGCACTCTTGGTGCCTTGGTTGTTGTAGGATCACTGGGAGGAATTGACCTCCAGGCCAATTGGCTGTGGGAATCAGCTGTGTCTGAAGTGGGAGAATGGTCCCCCTCTGACCACTGGGTACAGTGGCTCCTGGATCTAAGGAGGTGCTAATTCAGCCCCTGCCTGAGGCCACACAGCAGGAGCCAGGAAGAGGCTCAGCTGTGAAGCAATGCAAGCCGCTGCGGGGCCTTGGGCCTTCTCTTGGAAGTTCCGGGTCTGCCTGGCTGGGCTGTAGTTAGGTACATTCACATGCAAAAGCCTCTGCCGCAGCCTGGGTGGGGCGGGGTCTCAGGGAGTCAAAGGGCGGTGAAAGCAGCTATGGTGATTCTCCGCGCCCAGAGCCGCGAGTCTCAGTGTCCCGGTAACGGCTGCAAGCACCTCTGGGGGAAAGCCGCCCTCAAGTTCGCCCGCTGCCGCCTGACAGACCAGCCTCTCCCCGTATGAGCCCTGGGTCCCCAGAGACCCGCTGGAACCGGAGTTCAGAGCAGTCGGGAGCTTGTGATTCAAAAAGACAGCCACGTCCTCAGGCGCCACCCACTTTCCGCGCGGGAGCCGCCGCCGTACCTCTGCACTTCACCTCTGCAGCTCCTCTTGCTCTCAGCGTGCCCCTCTTTTCTTCTAGTTGTAGAAATTACAGTCAGCCAGCCTTCCTGTTGTTCTGGACGATGTTTGCTTTGACCCTTGCGGCATTCTTCAATTGTTGTGTGAGGCGACAATTTCCCGGTGTTTATCTATGCCGCCATCTTAGTTTCTCCTTAGTTTCACAAGAGGGAAAGATTCTTGATGTCACCAGGCTTTCTTCTTCACTGTCCCCTCACAAGTCAACAGTTATCTCAATGAGAGGAAGAGCGTTCTTTTCTGATTGCTGAGTATGCATTAGTGTTTTCTACCCTAGAAACAGTAGTCTTTCTCTATTTAGATTTGCAATGTCAGCCCATACCACAGAGCAGAGAAAGTTTGATAACCTTGTTCGTATTTTTTAGTATTGGTGAAAGCAGTTAGCGTCTGTAGAGAAAAAATTGGGCAGAGGCTAATGTCATTGTTTCCTTGTTAGTGCTCTTGCTCATACTATACTCACTTTAGGCTTGGTGGAATTTTGTTATTACCCGTTTATTTGTTATAGGTATTTGGGTCATAGCATGGAGGAGTTTATATGAATATTTAAAAAGCTCAGTTAAGCCAATGTAACAGTGCATTGCTTTTTTTTTTTTTTTTTAGAATATATTAATAACTTATATTGGAATGGTCTTTGGTGGAGATTATATTTTCACGTGGACAAACTTCATTGGCTTAAATATCAGGTAAGTAAAATATTTAAATATAACCATTTTGACAAATAGTGTCACAATAAGATGGGGCTATTTAATGTCAAATTTGTTCATTTATTAAACCTATATGGAGTGCTTCCAATGTATTATATATTTAACATCTTTAGGTAGTTCTTTTTAAGAAAGGGAGAGAAAGTGGTTCCATACGTTATGCATAATAGTTGGGGAATCTTTCTGGAAGTTGAATTCCTTTTACTTAGCTCTTCGAAGAACAGACCTTTACTTAGTATGCCAGATGGCAGTACACTAGTCTCAAGAAAATGCAGGGCTAAAGAATACCAGCTCCGTTAGAAATGTGTCTGACTTTGGCCATATCACTGCATTTCTTTAGATTTTATTTATCTTCATCAATGATGAGCGTGACTTGTATGAAAGATCTTTTTCAGCTCAAGAATTTTGAATCTCATGGTTTTTAATCTATTTATATGCTTAAAAATTCTTACATTTGTATTTGGGCCAGACCTCTGTCCTGAACTCATGCTCTGTATTTAACAGCCCACTTGACATCTCCAGCTGACATGTCCAGTACTGACCTCCTCTTGGTTTTTCCAAAGTCTCTTCCACCCAAAGCCTCTGCATCTCAGCTGATGGAGACTCCATCCTTCTAGGCTTTCAGTTTTAAAACCTTGGAGTCATGTTTGACTCTTCCATCTTATACCCAGTATCTACTGTGTTAGCAAATTCTGTTGGCTCTACCTTCAGAATATATTCGGAAAAGGACTACGTCTCACTATCTGCATTGTTCATCATCTAAGCCACCAATATCCTGGTCTAAATTACTGCCTAGTTTCTACATTTGTCCCTGGTTTGACTCCTTTCTTGTCCACCCCATCCCTCAATCCCACCCTGCATTCCTTCACAGAATAGATAGTGTATTCCTTGTAACAAGTTGGTCAAACATGTCACTCCTTATTTTACCCCCGCCCCAGGCTCTTCATGTTCCAAAGTGCTGACAAGGCCCTGCAGGACCTACCTCCTCTTTACCTCTCCAGTGTCAGCTCCTGCTTCTCCTCTTCTCCGTCACTCCACTTCATCCACATTGGGGTCCTTCCTGTTCCTTTAGAACAGTGGCTGCCAACCTTTCCGACCTCACGGACCACCAGTGGTCTGCGGACCACCGGTTGGCGACCGCTGCTTTAGAACACTGGACATGCTTCCACTTTAGGGCCTTAGTATAGGCTATTTCCTCTGCCTGGAACATTGTACTGCCAGATACTTGCCTGGCTAACTTCTTTACACCTATAAAGTTTTGCTCAGAGGTTACCTTCTCAAGGAAGTCTACCCTGACCACCTTATTTAAAACTGTAACCTATGGGGGTATGGGAAGAAGGAGAAGAGGCTATAGGGGGGATAAATGGTGATGGAAGGAGACTTGACTCGGGGTGGTGAGCACACAATACAATATACAGGTGATGTGTTACAGAATTGTAAGCCTGAAACCTATATAATTTTATTAAAACAGTGCCACCCGCCGAAACCGGTTTGGCTCAGTGGATAGAGCGTCGGCCTGCGGACTGAAAGGTCCCGGGTTCGATTCCAGTCAAGGGCATGTGCCTGGGTTGCGGGCACATCCCCGGTGGGAGATGTGCAGGAGGCAGCTGATCGATGTTTCTCTCTATTCGATGTTTCTAACTCTCTATCTCTCTCCCTTCTTCTCTGTGAAAAATCAATAAAATATATTAAAAAAAAACAAAAAACAGTGCCACCCCAATACATTCAATAAAAACAAAAAATATATAATTAATTAATTTTAAAAATTGCAGTCTACTCTTCCCCTTTTGATTCTTCCGAATCATCTTATTCTGCTCTTTTGATTACTTTTTTCAGAGCACTTAATCACTTTCTAATCAACACTAATAAAAGAGGAAAATGGTAATTGGCGTACGAGCTACCCTTTTCATTGGCTAATCAGGGCTATATGCAAATTAACTGCCAACTAAGATTGGCAGTTAACTGCCAACAAGATGGCGGTTAATTTGCATATGTAGGCACAATGCAGGGAGGCGAAAGGGAAAGCAGGAAGCAGCCCCCTGCCACTGACAGTGATCAGAAACCCAGGGGGGAGCTAAGAGCTGGGGGGCAGGGCAAAGGCGGCCCTGGGGCTGCCTTTGCCCTGCCCCCCAGCCATGATCGGAGAATCAGGTGCCTTTTCCGCCCTGGACAGTGATAGCAGGAAGTAGGGGTAGAGCCAGCGATGGGAGCTGGGCACGGTCGAAGCTGGCAGTCCCAGGAGCTAGGCGTCCCTTGCCTGGGCCTAAAGCGAAGCCCACGATCGTGGGGCCGCTGCAGCTGTGGGTCCCTGCTGCCCGGGCCGGACCCCTAGGCCAGAGGCGTCAGGCCTGGGCAAGGGGCCGATCCTGCGATTGGAGGGTGATGGGGGTCAACGCCTGAGGGCTCCCAGTATGTGAGAGGGGGCAGGCTGGGCTGAGGGACACTCCTCCCCACACACACCCAGTGCACGAATTTCGTGCACCGGGCCCCTAGTATACTGTATAATTGGCTTACTTATATTTATTGCCTATATTCTGTCTTCCCTGCTAGAATGTAACTTCCATGAGGGTAGGGCTCTCTGCCTATATTTTTCACTCAAGTTTCTCAAGCTCCTAGAATAAGTCCTGGTTGTTGCTTAATAAGTATTTGCTCTTTGAATTCTATCTGGATTGGTGAAAACTCACTTTGAGAGCTATGAAGCTTTCGCCTAGAATATGGCAGTATCGACTTTCTCCTTTGCAGCAAATTACATAACCTCTCTGAGCTTTAATCTCTTCACATGTAAACAAATGATAATACCTATTCTACGTCTCATATGGATCAATATGATAATCTAACACAAATATTAATAGGTTCATAATTCATCGTTGCCCCTTCCCTGACATCGTTTGCCACTATTGTTGTTGGCCTTTTAGAGGAAAAACCGTTTGTGATTTGTGGGATTCGGAGTTGGGGGGACGGTGGGTATACATGTCGACCTGAGAATTGCACATTATAGAGCGAAGATGAGTAGTCTCAGACCTGGTTGGAGTTGCCATTCCGAAACTAGCCATCTGTGTGACTGAGTTAGTTGCTTATCTTTCCTGAGCTTCAGTGTTTTTAATGTGCTAAGGATGAAAATACCTATCATTTTAGAGTTGTTAGAATGAAGTAATCTAATGAGTGTAGAGTACCTAACTCACTGCTTGACATCTGTGCTTAGTAAATATCTCTTTCGTTAAAATTTGTGTGGAAGGGCCAGGATATAAGGAGCAAAATGGTGAATCAGTTCTGACTTTGGACGTGGCCTGATTTTCACTCATTTCTAAAAGTCTGGATTAAAAGTCATTATGACACTATATAGACCTGAGTCAGAGATGCCTTAATTTTCTTTTTGTCCCCTTAAAATAATTAACCCGAGAGCCACAATGAAGTAGAAGCTTCTATTTGCATGTTTAGATCTCTACAGTTCAACTCTCTTATAAAATAATCTTATAAGAAAGGTTAGATATCTTTTTTTCACATTGGAAGCCACTTAAAATAACTTTAAGTTCCCGAGTATATTGGAATGTTACAACTTATGTCAGCCTAACATGTATGAAATCTAACATCTGGAAAATTCTTCCAGTAGAATTTCTGTTTCAAGATGTTGGATTTGATACATGTTAGGCTGACAGAAGTAGGGCTCTGTGGCGAGTCTGGCTCTCTCCAAATCCCCTAAATGCCTTTTTCCAGTGGCCAGATACGAGGGTGGTGGTCCAAGCCTGAGACAGCTACAGAGAGGGTGGGAAGGAGTAGAGAAGGGTGGTGACAGCGCGTGCTGCTGCACTTCTCCCGGTGACTGCACTCTGTCTGCGGCTTCTACTTGAGTCATGTAGCCTTTCCAGGTAATGACACCATCATCCTCTTAACGGCCCAGGCTGGAATTCTTAGAATCTCTGGAACTCATTTTAGCTGTAGTCCCCCCAACCCCCCCCTTTTTTTTTTTGCTTCCATTAAAAAAATTATACATTTAATTACAGTAAAATTAAACCCTTTTAATGTACAGCTTATGAGTTTTGACAACTACTGCACCACATTCAAGATATGAAACATTTGTATCACACCCCCCACACCTAAAAAAAATCTCCCTATGTCCCTTCCATTGAACCTCTGCCCCTAATCTGTTTTCTGTCCAGAATGCCATATAATGATACATAATATTATGTAGCTTTTGGTCTGACTTCTTTCATCTAACATAGTCCATCTTGCATTTGAGATTTTGTGTTGTTGCATATATTCTTAGTTTGTACCTTTTTATTGCTGAGTAGAATTCTATTATTTCAATTGGTGAATGGATAAACTGGATATGTCACAGTTTATCCATTCACCAATTGAAAGACAAGTTTCCAGTTTTTAACTGTTTTGTATTAGCTGCTAAAACATTTGCTTAGAAGTTTGTGTGTGAACATCGTTTCTATTTTACTTGGGATAAATACCTAGGAATAGAATTCCTGGGTTGTATGGTTAAGTGTATGTTTATAAGAAATTCCTAAACTATTCTTTGAAAGTGTCTATAACATTTAGGTTATCCTAAAACTCCTAGGCAGATAGATTGGTTCACATCCTGGCCAGAATTGTATGACTAAGGTACTTCTATTTTTAAAGTATGTGCACAGACCAACACTTATCTTAGTATAGCAAGGACATAAATAGATCCCTGGGAAGGCAACAGTTAGGAAGTTAATGTTTGTTGAGTACTTGTAGATGATGGTCACCTTTATAGTGTCATCTCATTTAATCATCTCACGTAATAATGAAATCAAGGTCGGAGAGGTGGAATAATTTGCCCAAAGTCACACAGCTATTACCATAGTAAGAATCAGAGCTGAGATTCTAACCCTGATCCAACTTTTAAAAGATGCCCTATAATTCAACCATGTGAGGGCACATGGGGTTAGAGGTTAAAATGGCCCTTCTTGTTTTGAACATTTCCAGAGTCTCCTTGCTTACTTCCTGCCTGATTTGTCTTTTATTCTCCTATTTCCCTTTGCAGACAGGGAAAGAATCAGAATTGTCGAGCCCTTTCTGTACATATATTAAAGGAAGTAACTACTTAGTGCATGCAAAGCCATAGGCTAATTTTTATTTTCAGGGAATTTGTGATCTAGCTGGGAAGATTTATTCATAAGCAAATGTATAATAGGCACCTGCCAGGTACCAAACATTGTTGTTGGCAGTGGAGATAGAGCTGCTATCAAACTGATCAAAACCCTTTCCCTTCATGGAGTTTTCCTTGTAGTAGAGGAGACAGAAAATGAAGGAAGAGATAAATGCGTGAACTATGTGCTGGTGATAAATGTTAGCTCTGATAGATAGTATTGCAGAAAAATAAAGCAGGGCAAGGGGGGGGATAGGGAGTATTTCAGGGGTGGGGGCACCTGCTGAAAGGTTATATGTTATGTAAAGACCTAAAAAATGGAGGGAATGAGTCACATTGACTTCTGGAGGGAAGAGCAAGTGAAAAGGCCCTGAAGTGGGCCCGGCCGGTGTGGCTCAGTGGTTGAGTATCAACCCATGAACCAGGAGGTCACGGTTCGATTCCCCGTCAGGGCACATGTCCAGGTTGTGGGCTCAGTCCCTGGTAGAGGGCAGGCAGGAGATAGCCAAGCAAAGAGACTCTCATCATTGATGTTTCTATCCCTCTCTCCCCCTCCCTTCCTCTCTCTGAAATCAATAAAAAAAACATTAAAAAAAAAAAGAAAAAGGCCCCCAAGTGGGAGTGTGCCTGGTCTGTTCAAGGACCAGCAAGGAGGCCAGTGCAGTGGAGTGGAGTGAGTGAGTGAAATGGGGTGGAGGAGCATATTATGGACTGAAAGGAGAGATGGGGACAGCTGGACGTCAGGACTCTGTGCCTGGCCCTGAAGTGGCTCTACTGAAGCATTTTAGTTTGCATTTGTGAATGGCTGTCTGCTTCTCTGTGGCTGGAAAATGTGTGCATGGCTCTCGGTCAAGGAGAGGCAGATTGTGTTTGCATGGCTTTGGGAGATCAGAAGTGGATCAGAGCCGAGGAGGGGCGCAGCTCAGCACTTTCCAGTCTTTCCTGCATTATTCTAGCTAGACCCCTGTCTGCAGGGCACGGTAGCTTTGCCTTTTTCTCCTGTTTATCTCCTGGCTGTGTCTGCCACAGTCTCAGTGAATTTGGTTGTACCATGTGATGAAAATATTAGGCAGCTGGAGCATTGCTTGAGATTTTAAAAATGAATATTTAGAATGGTTGAATATATAAACACCAATTGCAAAGTATCAGAAGTTATCAAATTTCATGTGAATGTTTGTGGAGCCAGATTAATGAGAAGTTGTTTGTTGTTTTTTTTTGAAGTAGTAGAAGATCCTGGTTCACAATCATGGTAGTGATGTATGAAAATTCAGATATAGGTCTCCCCCCTCCGCCCCAAATCTAGGCTTTTCCCTTTCTCTTTTCCATCTTCTTCTTCCCCTCCTCCCAGTTCCCCTGCATTCCCAAAGTTGCCAGGAAGCAGTTTTAAAGTTTACCCTTGAATAGCACAGGTCTGAACTGCGTGGGTCCACTTGTAGATGATTTTTCAGTGACTATGTACAGTACTAGGACTATTCTTTCTCCTCTAGCTTTACTTTATTGTAAGATTATCTACACTAATAAAAGAGAAACATGGTAATTGGCATACGACCACTACCCTTTTCATTGGCTAATCAGCGAGATATGCAAATTAACTGTCAGCCAAGATGGCGGCCGGCAGCCAGGCAGCTTGAAACTAACATGAGGCTTGCTTGCCTCAGTGACGGAGGAAACCAGCATTCCCCGCCTGCCGCTGCCTCTGAGCGGGCAGTTTAAGAAACATTGTCACAAATACCGCCAGATTCAGCCAGCAGATTCACAACATTGTAAGCAAAGGCCAGACACCTACTTTCAGCAGCCGAGGCCTAAGAGCTGGAGCTAAGCCTCAAAGCTAAAGCTAGCCCAGAATAAAAAAAAAAAAAAAAGGAAAAAAGGAGCGGTTGGGAGTTCAGTCACCCCCAGCCTGAAAACAGCCCTCAGCCCCTCACCAAGACTGGCCAGGCACCCCAGTGGGGACCCCCACCCTGAAGGATGTGTGACCAGCTGCAAACAGCCATCATCCCCTCACCCAGGCTGGCCAGGCACCCCAGTGGGGACCCCCACCCTGATCCAGGACACCCTTCAGGGCAAACGAGCCAGCCCCCACCCATGCACCAGGCCTCTATTCTATATAGTAAAAGGGTAATCTGCCTCCCAGCACTGGGATCAGTGGAGCCGAGAGGCCTCCCGGCACCGGGATCAGCATGACAGGGGGCAGCGCCCAAACCCCCTGATCGGCCCTGCTCTGTGTGTGACAGGGTGCGGCACCCCAACCCCCCCCCCCCCGGGCCCTGCTCTGTGTGTGACGGGGTAGAGCCATAACCTCCCCATCTGCCCTGCCCTGAGTGTGAGAGTGGCGGCGCCCCAACCCCCTGATCAGCCCTGCTCTGTGGGTGATAGAGGGTGGCGCCCCAACCCGCCCCTCCACGGGCCCTGCTCTGTGTGTGACGGGGTAGAGCCATAACCTCCCCATCAGCCCTGCCCTGAGTGTGACATTGGTGGCGCCCCAACCCCCTGATCGGCCCTGCTCTGTGAGTGATAGAGGGCGGTGGCCCAACCGCCCCCCCCCACCCCCCCACGGGCCCTGCTCTGTGTGATGGGGTAGAGCCATAACCTCCCCATCAGCCCTGCCCTGAGTGTGACAGTGGCGGTGCCCCAACCCCCTGATCGGCCCTGCTCTGTGGGTGATAGAGGGCGGCGCCCCAACCCACTGATCCGCCCTGCTCTGTGTGTGACAGGGGACGGTGCCCCAACTCCCCTATCAGCCCTACTCTGTGAGTGACAGGGGGGAGCTCCTCAACCCCCTGATGGGTCCTGCTCTGTGCGTGACAGGAGGGAGCTCCCCAATCCCCTGATGGGCCCTGCTCTGTGCGTGACAGGGTACGGAGCCCCAACCCCCCTGATGGGCCCTGCTCTGTGTGTGACAGGGGGCAGTGCCCCAACCCCCGGATTGGCCCTGCTTTGTGCGTGACAGGGGGTCGCACCGCAACCTCCCCATCGACCCTGCCTTGAGTGTGACAGGGGGCGGCACCCCAACTCCCCAATCGGCCCTGCTCTGAGCCCGACCAGGGGCTGCACCTAGGGATTGGGCCTGCCCTCTGCCACCCGGGAGCAGGCCTAAGCCAGCAGGTCGTTATCTCCCGAGGGGTCCCAGACTGCGAGAGGGCACAGGCCGGGCTGAGGGACCCCCCCCTGCCCCCCGAGTGCACAAATTTTTGTGCACCAGGCCTCTAGTCTATAAATATAAAAGCCCAAGCGACCGTTATGACCGGTCGACCAGTCGCTATGACGATGCACTGACCGCCAGGGGATAGATGCTCAACACAGGAGCTGCTTCCTGGTGGTCAGTGCGCTCCTTCAGCCAACCTCCCGTGGCCGGCCAACCTCCTACGGTCCCTTCCCCTGGCCGGCCGGCCCCAGTTGGCCCTGATCGCTGACCCGGCCGAGGGACCCCGCACCTCTAGTCGTATATAATACTGGCAACATACCAAATATGTGTTCATCAACTGCCTATATTTTCTGTAAGGGTTCCAGTCAACAGCAGGCTATTTGTAAATTTTTTGGAGCATCCAAAGTTATATGTGGATTTTTGGCACCCTTAGCCCCCATGTTGTTTACGGGGCAACTGTATGATATTCCCTTCCAAAGCATTAACTCATGACTGCTTGGCACATGGTATTCTTGTTGATGAATAGCCAGTTCTCTTCAGGCGATTCAGGAAAGGTCATTTCTGAGAACTTATATACCTGATAATGATCAAGTCAGGAATAAAGATGAGATGAAGAATCTTGTACTGCCTCTTGTTGGGACTTGAGACTGAACAGTCTGTGCTCTTCATTCTCCAGAGCTCAGTAGTCTCTGTATGTGGTTTTGCGCCGGTTATGTGGCAACAGGGTGCCCTCTTGCATCAGGGTAACTCTGATTATACCACCATCCCTTTATTAACATTGCATTTTGCCTCTGGCTGGTGAATATCAGAGCTGACAGAGGAGGGAATAAATATTTCCTGATTGCTTAACTGTGTGCCAGGATTAAGGCCTGGTTCTTTATACATGCTATCTCACTTAATCCTCAAATAAGCCTAGATAGATAGTATTCTTTTTTAAAAAATATATTTTTATTGATTTCAGAGAAGGAGAGAGAGATAGAAACATCAATGATGAGAGAGAATCATTGATTGGCTGCCTCCTGCATGCCTCACACTGAGGACTGAGCCCACAACCCAGGCATGTGCCCTGACCAGGAATTGAACCTTGATCTCCTGCTTCATAGGTCGATGCTCAACCACTGAGACATGCCGGCTGGATGGTAGTATTATTCTTCTTTTATTAACACAGAAAATAGAATCTCAGATAAATTAACAAATTTGCCCAGGGACACAGAGCTAGCAGTATATTCAAGGTTGAACAAAGGCCTAACTCCACAGCCATTGATTTTTCATTGCACCACCTGCACTAACAGCATAGGGTCCCGGATCTCCATAAGGACTGAGCCTGGAGTAAGGTCCTTGTCTTCTGGCCTGCGTTGCTCCATTATTCCTCTCCAGGTGAAACTGACCTAACGGGAGCATCGAAGATGAACTGACAGGAAAATAGGTTGTCATGTGAGTGGGAATCTGGAGGAGACTAGGATGACAGAAAGAAGGAGCAGTCCTTCCACCGTGTTGGGGCATGGAGTGGGATTGGTGGAAATGGACCCCCATGTAGATGAACAGTGAACCTCAAGAATATTTAGCCTCAGTCCAAAGGCTACACAGTAAACCATCTCCTTAGGTCCTAGCCCAGCGGCCAGGAAACATTATCTACTTGGTGCACTAGAAAATTAAAAAAGCTTCCAGAAGAGAGATAAAATTTAAAAAAAAGAAAGAAAAGGAAGTGGAATAAAGTTACCAGATGAAGAAGATGAGCAGACGAGCTCTGTGAACACTGGCACAAGGATTGGGTCATGAGGTTCCTTTCTGTGCACTGGGCCGTAATGGATATTGATCAGCAATTATTTACTGTGCTGCTACAAAGTGCCAGGCCTGTGCGAGGGACTCTGTCGAGCTGAGAGTAAAGCCCTGGGAAATTTATAGGCCGATGGGAACAAGATAAGGACAGGCACCTGCAACATCCAGGGGAACAGGGGCCAGAGGGAGGAAGCCATTTCAGTAGGAAAAACTGGACTGACGGGGTTCTATTCTGGCCCATCATTCGGATGCTTTGTGACCCTGAGCAAGTTATCTTTTGCCTCTGGGACTCAGTTTTTCTCATCTGCAGAGATAGTGTACCTCGCAGAAATATTGCAACAGCAGATGTATATACGATAACATGACATGTAATAGAGTTGAATAAATGGCCACCATTTGATTATTAAGTGCTGTGAAGTGCCTGAGCATCCTTACTTGCGGGAGCGAGGCACCCTCTCACCACAGCCCGGAGGAGAAAGGAACTGATTTCAAATAAGCAGCACGTTTATGAGCCAAGTGGTCAAGCAGAAGGTTGACATCTGAAAGCAGAGCCCAGGCCAGGCTGCCGGCTGGAGACCCAAGGGAGCCACAGGGGCAGGCTCAGCGGAAGAGCAGGTCAGGGCCGTCTCTGAGCTCCTCCACTTACTCTCAGTTCAGTGATTCAGGCAGGAAGCTGTGCGTCGCAGGTGCGGTTGAGGTCCCCACAGAGAACAGATAAAGAGTAATCACTGTCCCTAAAGAGTGAACCCCCCGGTGGTAGGTGTGGTGGACAAGTGAAGGGCGCCAGCAACCCACTCCGAAGCTGAGAGCTCAGACAATGGGTTTTCCACTGCGGATGTGATTCTAGTCAGAGAAGAACCGGCTCCGAATCTCCCAGCATCCGCATGCTTGCTTATTCATTGCGATGATTTTTATTTTTATTAAAAATAACATTTGCCTTGAATGATTATCTTCAGAAATGCAGAAAATACGAATAAAAATGAAATCACCTATAACCTCACCATCCAGATGTAACCATTGTTAATATTCTTGTGTTCCTTCCAGACTTGATTCTGGTGCATATCAGTATACATATTCTTGTTTATTTAAATAAAATGGGATTAAATAATAGTTAAAGATTTGTGAGATTTATTTCATTTAAGCTGTCACTGCCTGTTTTTATTTTACATCATTTTAATGGATGCGTGTTATTCTATTGTATGAATTTATGTAATTCCTCACTGTGGGACATTTACCCTTTAATTTTCTGCTATTATAAATGATGTGATAAACACGGTTGATAAGTCTAAGGAGATGTGCACAATTCATCAGTGAAATAGATGGCTAGGTCAAAGGATACGCAGAATTCTAAGGTTTATTTTATTTCAACAAATAGTCTTCCAAAAACCTTCCATAAAATTGGCAGTCCTGTTGACAAGTCTGTGCGAACATTCACCTTCCCAGAGCGTCAACCGCAGTAGATAATACCAGGGTAGGGGAGGGTCTCTCGTTCGGTAGATGAAAATGCTGCATCTGTTTTAATTTTACGGGCCGTTGATTTATACAGGTGACTCCACCCGCACTCCAGTCTCCCTTGCATTTGCCGTCCCTTCCTTACCCCCTGATGGTGTTTTCTGTTTTGCAGTATTGCTGGGAGCCTGGTGTATTCCTACATCATTTTCTCTGAAGAGCAGCTGAGCAAACAGTCGGAGGCCAGTAACAAGCTGGACATTAAGGGGAAAGGAGCAGTATGACCAGAGGATTGCTTCAGCGACGTAGGCCTAAGACTTTGATCGGCTTGGAGCACTGGCAATTCTTACACAGATACTGAGGTGTCTTGATTATGGAGAAAATACCATTCCTTTGCACTTATACAATCTTAGGATTGATTGCTGCCTTTTAACATTTTATGAGAGAAACTTATAATTGACTCTATTTTAATTATGCCATTTGAATTAATTTATATCAGACTGCAAAATGCACCAGGCGTTTTAATTTATTTTTCTTCTGTGCCGACAGTGAAGCATCGGTGTTTGGAAACCATTGTATTCCATACTTTGATATCCAGGTGTCCCTGAGAGCTGCATCTATAAAGTGCTCCGACTGGAGCCTCCTCGTTCAAGTCATTGCTGCGTCTGGAGGCAGGTCTAGCCTTCCTTCTGCTGGAAGTGCAGTGGAGTATCGGCAGTGTCTCTTCTTTGAATTACATTTCTTAACGATTGCATTTTCTTCGTAAGGATATCATCGTTGCATTTGCCAAAGACTACAACTTTGGCTCTAAAAAAACAGGCGGGCTTTGAGGTGTATCGCTTTGCATGTTGGCTTTCCTGAGAACTCCTGGGATGAGCAGAGTGCATTCCTTGAAAATTTGCTGTTCCCTCTTGGTTGTGTGGGATGGAGATAATGAAGTGCTGGAGGGAGCACTTATCTATCTATCTCTGATTCATTCACCTAAAATGTGGTGAGTGTGTAACATGTGCCAGGCCTGATCCTGAGTGCTGGGGATACAGAGAGGTTTTCTGGAAGTCGTTGAATGAGCTCACTTCGGCCGAAGTGACTGAGTGAGGTGAGACGGAGAACTCAGCTGGATCCATCCATTCAGCAGATGTGACTAGGAACAAGTCGTAGAGTGTTATCCAGTTCTTAGACACTGCAGTCTATATGTGGTGCACCCGCCCCACCTCACCCACAGTGGTGTGAAACCAAACACTGAGGTGTGAGATCAGAGACATGTGAAGAGGTGCATTTTGTGAACCATGCAGCCCGGCCCTTCCCTGAGTGAGAATGGTAGGCAGGCAGGCAAGGTGCCCCCTGTGTATTTCCCTGTGCATCCCTTCTCCGGGTTTAGCTGCTGCTCTTTTTCCCCTCTTTAAACCAATATGACTGGGTCTTACATTCCTGAGTGCATTGGCTTGAGGGGAAAGGCTGGTTAGATGTTTGTGTATTGTTGAGGTCCGGTTGGTGTTAGAGCTGTCACCTTTCTCTGGACGGCATGAGCACACCTCTCTCCTGTGGTCACTCCCACCTACATTCTGCGTCTTTGTCCTTTCACTGCCTTCCTGAGGACCAGCTTCTCTCAAGCCCAATGCTGCATTCTGGGAGAACAGCTGTGAATGGACATTGAATTGCCTCTTTGGGTGGGCCAGGCTGTTAAATTCAACACAGTCCTGTGACTTGGTTCAGACACATCCGCTGACTATGGGGAGGAGTGTTTGCTCAGCCAGTTGTGCAGTGAGTATGCAGGAGCCTGGGTGCCTGGTGCACACACTAGTTCATTGGGTGTGGAATCCACTGGGCTCCTTTGATCTAAATGAATAATTTGGTGTCTCAATATGGCACCTGGAAGGTTTTGATCTGTTTATATTTTTGATGGAGGTCATATTTATGCTTTTCCCTTATTTTGCTTTGTCTTTATTAAAGCCTGGCCAGTGGTGCTGGGTCCCCAGAATTAGCCTCACAGCCAACTTCCAAGTTACAAGCTCCATGTAAGAGTTCCTAAGGCTCACTCCCCACCCACCCCATATCAGCTGATCTGAGGACATTCTGGTGAGAGCATAGGACATTACCTTGTGTAAGATGGTTCTTACTGTCCCTGTTTTACCAATGAAAAAACAAGACTCAAAGAAAGTAGGTGATTTGCTAATTAATCAAAATGTGTGTTTTTTTCATTGTACCATGCTGCCATAAATTAACTGTCCTGTAAGAAGGAGTAAGGAAATGGGGTGCTAGCTGGATTAGCTTGCGGCAAGCAGTTGATTGAATTTTAGTCAGAGAGGAATAGGCTTTGCAAATCAGGGAGAATGATGGATCACACTATATGCCAGCGCTCTCATCTAACTCCCAAGCTGTCCGCAGCTGATACGCACTTCTGGCTGTGACTGTTGCCTGTCACTGCCTGGGCTCGCCTGGGCACAGTGGAAAGGCATTGTGAGACCTAATTTCAGCAGTTCTGTTCCTTTTTCTACTAGCCACATGGAAGAAAGAACTTGGACATTAGAAATAGTTTGTGTTGTAGAATTTCTCTTCATGAAAGGCCTTTGGATGTGTTTTGAGGTGTTGAACTAGAACCCCACCAGGAGTTGAATTTCCTCTTGGGGTCAGGTTCCCTTGAAGATCCGCCATCTCTCCAGGTTTATCTGAGAAAATCATGTATAAGGTACAGCTTCGCTAAATGCACATGATCTCAGGGCCCATACCCTATGCCGAACTGACTGACCAGACGCAATAGGACAACTGATAGCTCCTGTCCTGTACGTGCTGTGATTCCTGGATGCCCCCTTCAATTGTCATCCACATTGCAGGATAAGAGGAAGCAGCCTGGGGGAGTTGGGGTCTATTTGAGAGTTCTTTCTGAGCAAGGACAGCACTGGCCAACCGTTTTTGGAGTTTGCTTCCATTATGTGCAGCTCAGTTACAGCAGGACACTAGAGATGTACCTAGTGCTATAGCATCACCCAGGCTGTCTGGAGTGTATCCTGAGGTTGATATCTTACAAGGTCAAACATTCTCTGACCTGTTAACTACCTCCTGGGAGGAAAAAGCAGCAGTGTCGAGTTCAGTCTGTAATTTGCTCTGTGAGAAAGATGAGCTGTGGAGAGAATTCTTTTAAAGCAAAATTCTGACTAGTAGCTTCTCTTTGAGTTAATGACAGTAGAGTCCTTTTTGGTCAGTTTGCTTTCAGTCAGTGCCAGATTGATTCAAATCACCCTGGTTGATGGGGCTACACATTGCCAACATAACATGTCCAGTGATTTTTAATTACCTCATATGGCTGTCGACTTTATGAGTCAGTCATTTGTAGGATCCATCTTGAATGTAGGTGGGAAGTTTTCGGTAGGCCTGTTGTATCAGAAATCCATGGAAAGTTCAGGTCAGTAAAGCTGATATGTGATCTTCATGGAAAGAGTAATAGAATTTCACACATATGACTGGTTGGGATTGGTACCTAGGAATTTAGGCTTGCCTTTCCTTTGTTATCATGGCCTTAGTCAGTGAGCAAAGATTTACTGAGCATCTATTTGATGCCAGTCGTTACGCTCAGTGTTTTGTTTTGGGTGGCAAAATTATGCTCAGAGACTAAGATTGGTTTGCCAGTATTTTATTTAATACATGTTCACTGTGGGAATTCTAAAAATTTCCTAAGCCCATAACAAAATAACATACTCCAAAGCAATGATAGATTAGTTACACTACTGTTGCAGGCGAGGGAAGGTGAATGAAATAAAGCCCACATCTAGTTGAGGTGTACCTTTTCTATAAGGTTGGTTCTTGGGAGAGACAGCTTAATCAACAGAGTTGCCTTCCAGCTGCCAGCACAAACCAGATCGCTTGTGCTAGAGCAGATTGCTGGGGAATGATGGCCCTAGCTGGCCCTAGCTGGCCGGCAAGGTGTCCTCTGAGAGGCTGCTGCAGGCTCTTGTCACTGCTGGTCGGAGTCACCATTACTGTGGGGAGCTGGTGCCCAAAGGTCTTGGGAGAGCTGTTTAGATCAGCAAAGGGTCTCCTTGCCCAGAGAGAATTTCAAATAGACCTCATAAACTCTCTTCACAAACATGCAGACTGTTTATAGTCTAAATAGGCCCTCGCCACAGTTGCTTCCTCTTGGGATGTTTTTTATTGATAGGCCCCCAGGGACGCTCCTCAGCAGCTGAGATGATGTCATCATGACACATCTTACTTCACTTTTACATCAAAACAGCTTTACTCTTTTTTAAAAAAATACATATTTTTATTGATTTCAGAAAGGAAGGAAGAGGGAGAGAGACAGAGAAACATCCTGCATGCCTCCTACTAGGGTTCAAGCCTGCAACCAGGCATGTGCCCTTGACTGGAATCGAACCCGGGACCCTTCAGTCTACAGGCTGTCTATCCATTGAGCCAAACCAGCTAGGGCAAAGCAGCTTTACTCTTAAAAGAACTTTATTTTTGTCATAAACAAGTAAATTTGAAATCATAATCAAACCAATATACAACACTAAGCTCTGGGGAAAATGAGATGAATAGGACATGTTTCTTGCTTGTTTTCTTTAGCAAGACCCTAACTGAAAGTAGTTGAAGGAGTCGGGGATTTATCAGTATCAGTGATTAGGGGCGACCCACCCATAAAGCTGAAGCTTTTTTTTTTTTAAACTCTCAGAGGACTTTCATAATTTATACTAGTCTTTTAGCTCTGAGATGTGCCAGGCTATTAGAATTCCATGACTACCCTGAGTCCCTCTTCCCTTTACTGCGTTTATTCTTGCTTCCCCATAACTTTGTATTATTAGTTCCTCCCAATACTAATATTCAAAAGAAATGAGGTATTGGATGCAAAACTACTCAGCACAATGCCTAGTATATATTAGGCACTTGGCAGATTTTGTTACTGTCATTTTATGGTGAAACTTTAGGCAAAAGTTTCTTAAGTTGTGTTCTTTAAATGCTAGAGGCCTAGACAATGTGTGTATTTCTTGAAATATGTGACCTGTACTTTGTTTGCTTCCGGAATGCTTAAATAACAGTGTCCTTTCAAGATCTTTTAAAATTCCTACCGGATATACCATAATTGTGGCCATTGTGTGATGCAGTGAATTCCACGTTTTTTAAAAATGACGAAATTATTTATATTTTTACGGTAAATTTCAAGAAACAAACATTACGTTACCTCTTAGAGCAGTGGTTCTCAACCTCCTGGCCCTTTAAATACAGCTCCTCATGTTGTGACCCAACCATAAAATTATTTTCGTTGCTACTTCATAACTGTAATGTTGCTACTGTTATGAATCGTAATGTAAATATCTGATATGCAGGATGGTCTTCGCTGACCCCTGTGAAAGGGTCGTTCGACCGCCAAAGGGGTCGCGACCCACAGGTTGAGAACCGCTGTCTTAGAGGAAGGTAATTACACTTCAGAATGGTGATTCAGTTAAAACATTTCCAGTTTGTCTCTTTACGGTGGCTGTTGGCATGCCCGTCATTCCTTCTTCCCTTCTCCGAAATAGACGCCCGGACAACGCGCTCTGACTGCATCTGCGTCTGGGTTCATCTCAGTTGTTGGTGTTTGTGAACCTCTGGCACCCTCACTAAACCTGCTTCTAGTGCTTGTGTTAGGCTCCCGCTTCATCATGGTTTGAGGAGATACTCTATGGTAGGGTGTTTTTTGTTCTTTTTTGTTTTTTTTTAAGCTTTCTCTTTTGAAAATACTTTTAAAGTAAATCTACTGGTTAGATTTATTGTCTCACAGAAATGTTTTTAGAGATTATGTTGTTCATAAATGTTGCTTTCTCATGCTGATGAAACAACTGATTTTTGTCTACAAACGTTGGCCTATTATAGTATTTTTTCAGTGTAGATTCTATTTACCAAATGACCGTTTTAGTGTTTTTAAGAGGTACTGAGAATTGAGATATGTAAACCAGGTGACATAAACATGAAAATTATGTGCCTAAATATTTTTGTAAAGTTGTCAAATAAATACTTTTTTTCTGAACACATGTATCTGCAACATTTTGTTTATCTAGTCACCCATTGATAGACGCTTGGGTTGCTTCTACCTTTTGGCTGTTGTGAATGCTGCTGCTGAACGTGAGTGTCTTAGTCAGTTTATAACCATGCAGAAACCTTATTTCCTTTTAGCTGGCCTTTTATTTTGATTTTTTTCCCTTTGACTCAAACTGGCCTCACCTAGCGCCCTGCCCTGACTCACTCACCTCCTTCTCCCTTGCTTAATCATTAAGCCCTCAGGACAGTGAGGTTCTGGTCAGCATCTAGTAATCTTAGGAACAAGCCCCTGGGTCTTTTGACTATTGAGACAGGGTTTTCAATCAAACAAATCCTAATATCTCTGCCTCAGTTATAGCTCTGGAACAGGAAAGTGGAATGACCCCACAGAACAAATCCTTGTGAAGTTGGATAGAGCAACTCCATGGCTGACATGAGGACTGAATGCAGTGATCAATTACCCATATCCTGGCACCAACCAATAAGTAGAGACCACAACCCTAACTCTTTTAGTCGCCATGGTTAATGACTTTCCCCTGTATAATCCACCCCCCGCCGGAAGCTATCAGGGAGCCAAGTATTTGAGTATGAGCTACCTGTGTCTCCAGGCCTGGCGCCATCTCCTCAAGAAATCCTTACTTTCTTGGCTGCAAACTCCTGTTCCGGTCTATTGGGCTTTGACACATGCGGGCGAATGAACCCCTTCAGTCCGGTAACAAGTAGGACTGCTGTAACAAATGACCACAGGCTGGGTGCTTAACCAGCAAGCATTTATTTCTCACAGTTTTAGAGAGATGTGCAGGGTTACAGTGCTGGCAGATCCAGGGTCTGGTGAGAGCCCACTTCTGGATTTGGAGATGTCCGTCTTCTCATAGCCTCACATGGTGGAGAGCAGAGAGAGGTAGCAAGCTGTATTTTGCCTCTTCTTAGGGCACTAACCCTATCAGGAGGGCTCCACCCTCATTACCTAATTACCTCCCAAAGGCCCCATCTCCAAATACCATCACCTTGAGAATTAGGGTTATTTTTATATAAAGAATTGTTTTATTAATTTTTTTTTGAGAGAGAGAGAAACAGATTTGTTGTTCCACTTATTTATGCATTCATTGGTTGATTCTCGTATGTGCCCTGACTGGGGATCGAGCCTGCAACCTTGGCATATCTGGATGACACTATAACCAACTGAGCTACCCAGCCAGGACAGGATTAGGGATTATAGCATATGAATTTGGAGGGGACACAAAATCCATAGTAATGGCTACTCAAATACGCTTTCAGTTATTTTGGGTCCTATGGTAATTCTGTTTTCGACATTTTGAGGAACTGCCACACTGCTTTCCATGTGGCTGGGCCATTTTACATTCCCACGAGTAGTGCACAGTGTTTCAATTTCCCGACGTCCTTGCCACCACTTGTCCTATTGATAGTAGCCATCCCAGTGGGTGTAAGGTGACATCTCATTGTGGTTTTGATTTGTATTTTCCTGTTGATTAGTGGTGTTGAGCATCTTTTCTTATGCTCATTGTCCATTTATATGCTTTCTTTGGAGAAATGTCTATTTGAGTACATTTTTTTTAATTGGATTTTTTTGTTGAGTTGTAAGATTTCTTTATAGATTGAGTTTTAGCCCCTTATGAGATAATTTGCAAATATTTTCTCCTATTCTGTAGGTTGCCTTTTCATCACTCTTGTTGATTGCGTCCTTTGATGCACAATTATATATTTTGATATTGTGCTGTTTATTTTACTTTTATTGACTATGCTTTTGGTGTCATATCCAAGAGTTAATTGCCAAATCCATTGTTATGAAGCTTTCCCCCTATTTTTTCTATGAAGAGTTTTATAATTTTAGGTCTTACATTTAAGTTGTGGATCCATTTTTAGTTAGTTTTTGTGTATGGTATAAGGCAGGGGTCCTCAAACTTTTTAAACAGCGGGCCAGTTCACTGTCCCTCAGACCGTTGGAGGGCCGGACTATAGTTTAAAAAAAAACTATGAACAAATTCCTATGCACACAGCGGCGGCAAAAACACCTGGCGGGCTGGATAAATGTTTTCGGCGGGCCGCATGTGGCCCGCGGGCCGTAGTTTGAGGACCCCTGGTATAAGGGTCCACCTCCATTCATGTGCATGTGAATATATCCAGTTTTCTTGACACTTTGTTGAAGAGGCTGTCAAAGCATGTTTTTGTTTTTGCTAATCCTAACCCAAGGATATTTTTCCATTAATTTTATTTATTTATTTTTTTTTTAGAGAGAGAGAGAGAGAGTGGAAGGGAGAGGAGAGACCAAGAGAGAGAAATATCGATGTGAGAGACACATTGACTGGTTGCCTCCTGCATATGCCCCAACCAGGGCTGGGGATAGAGCCTGCAACTGAGGTATGGCCCTTGACTGGAATTGAACCCAGGACCCTTCAGTCCTCAGGCCGACGCTCTATCCATTGAGCCAAACCAGCTAGGGTAAAGAATGTGTTTTAAACAACTTTTAAAAGTGCTCTTACAGTTTAACTTTCTAATTGGTGATATATCTGCTCTTTCACTTAGCTCTTTGCTGGTTTCTTTTCTCGCTTGGCTTTTGCACTCAGGGCCGTGAGTACTGGGGACTCCACAGAAGACGCTCCAGTGAGAGGAGCAGAGCAGAGAGCTGGTTTGCGCATCCACAGCAGGTGAGCAGTTGCCAGGTACCTCCCAGACTTCTTCCCTGCGCTCTCATCACCTGGATTCGCTCATCCAGCTGCCAGCCAGACTGAGCTCACTGGGGCCAGCACCCCGCCTGATGGAGGCCTGGCACAACCACATTTCACAGATGAAGCTCAGTAAGAGACAGCTGTCCAATGTGGTTGGTGAACCTATATTCAAACCTAATCAGTCTGACTCAAAAGACCTTTGCTCTTCACCACCATACTAGGTCCTTGTTTCTCCTGCTCTGCTCATAACAGACTTGGTGGTTTTAAGGTCATCACCACTATATGCATGTCCAATGCCGTTCTACATTCAAAGTCCACACACCATGATTTCAAGCTTAGGTGTGAGCTGGTAGCTGATTGAAGCTGAGGCCAAGAGCCATGCTTTCCCAGCTGTGCAGATAGTGAGTGCCCTCTTGTGGTAGCAGCTGCCATTGGCGGTAAATGAAAGAAAGCAGTTTGCTTTCCAAGAAAGAAAAGCACTATTGCTTACTGAGGGCCTACTTTGTGCTTTCATGGAGCTGGGCCTTTATCATGCTTTTTCCCATTACAATACTTTACCATTGCACAAATGGTGGCTTAAGCAAGGCGAAGGGATTTGTCCAACTTGCCCTAGCTAATAAATCTGCACTTTGATTCCCAAACCTTTCTTCCCAAAGAATTCCAATCACGCCCCTATAATTATGAGAATGAGGTCGGAGATCATCAAGAGTGCCTCCTCACATCTGATTCTTCTTATGGTAATGTTTTTAAATGAATAGTTTTGAGGACAACATGTATAAATGATGACAGATTCATGAAACTATCTGAGATATATATAAGAACGGGGGAAGAATATCATTCTGCCTGGGAAAGATGGTGGAAACATTTTCTTGGAAAACATGGCATTTGAGCTGATTCAAGGACCACTAGGATTCAACTAAGATATTGGAGGGGACAGCCCTCTAGCATCCCAGGGCTTCTGTCTGGAATTCATTCCCCCTTGATGTCATTTAAAAAAATCTTTATTGTTGAAAGTATTGCATATGTCCCCTTTTAATCCTTATTGTCCTCTTCTAGCCCATCCCTGCCCTGCCCTGCCCCAGGCCTTTACCACTCTATTGCCTGTGTCCATGGGTTAAGCATATGCAAGTTCTTTGGTTGATCTCTTCCCACTACCCACCCTCCCCCTTGATATCTTATAGCACATGCCTTCCTCTCCGTGGGCCTTCCCGGAGCCACTTGTCTGAAGTGGCCCCCACCACACTCTGCTTATCTCCACAGGACTGGTCTCCTCTAACAAATGTAAGCTTTATGAAGGCAGCGACATTGGTCTGTTTTGTTCACTGTAGTGTCCCTGGCATCTGGAACAGTGCTGAGCACATTGTAGGTACACAATAAGTAGTTCCTGAATGAATAAAGTGCACCAATGAAATAGCTACAGCTTTTTTGAGCCCAGCAAGGCAAAAGCGTGGTCTCGTCTTCGTTTTAGGTTGTCCCAGCTGCCTGATTTGAGTTGTACACTGTAGGTCAGATTCAGATCTTACAGGGGCCAGGCAGGTAGAAAGTGTGAATCTGAATGAATGCAATCACTAGATACAGTAGTAAGTGGTAGGGCATGTGGTACCTACCTGCTTAAAGGAACATTAGAACTAAACAAAGTCTGCCAGCTAGATTTGGCCCACTGGCTCCCGTGAGCCTAAACCCAGGTACTACTATAGATCACATTTGCACTCTAGCAAGATCACTGAGGATGCCATTCAGATTGCCGGGGGGGGGGGGGGGGGGGTGTGTGTGTCAAAGGGCAGGACTGTCCAAGTAAGTTCATCAGCTGGAGGAGGCTGGTTACACCCTGATGAGCAATGATGGGGTCCTAAAGTGTAGTTGTGAAAGCACAGAGGAGAAACAAGATGAGTTGTTTAAGGAGATTAATTTAATAGGCGATAAAATCTGTTTCTATTTTTCATTTATGAGGAAAGCTATGATGAATTTTTCTTTATAACTCTGTCTTCAGGAGACCATTTGAACTTCAGGAAACCAAACGTGAACATTTTTAAGGTATTTAACCAGGCTTCCAAGTGTTTTCCAGAAAGGTAGTATTTGAAGTGTAGCAAGGGAAGAGAGTACCTGCTCTGACACAGTAAAAGTAAATTTACTGAGCATCTGCTACATGCTAGGTAGGCACTTCTTAGCTCCTTACATATTGATACACTAGAGGCCCGATGCACAAAATTTGTGCAAGAGTAGGCCTTCCTTCCCCCGGCTGCCAGCACTGGCTTCCCTCTGGCACCCGGGGCCCAGGCTTCCCTCCGGCCACGGGCAGGCACCTGGGACCCGGGCCTCCCTCACAGTCCTGGCTTTGTCCAGAAGGACATCTGGTCTAATTAGCATATTACGCTTTTATTATTATAGGTGATTAACCCTCTAAACCAGCAGTCACCAACCTGTGGTCGACGGACCACAAGTGGTCCATGAGGTCCAAAAGGTTGGTGACCACTGGCTTAAGGAAACCTTTGGAGCAGCGGTCGCCAACCAGTGGTCTGTGGGCCACGAGTGGTCTGTGAGGTCTGAAAGCTTGGTGACCGCTGCTCTAAACAGTCCTTTACAATCAGTCCTGTTATTACCTTATTTTAGAGCGGAGGAAACACACAGGAAAGCTCCATTGTTGGACAGTGGTAACTGGGGAAGTGTTTGCTTTATAGACTATAAATCTGCCTTCCTGTAAGGGCTACCTCTTACTCTGAGTTCGTGGAACTGCCTAAAGTGGGCAGTACTGTGTAATGCTTGGGTATGGGAATAATGTCAAATTACTTATCCTTTTAAGTCAAATTAGAGTGTGCTCCATCCCATCACCTCGCAGGAAATTCAATCCCTGTCCTTCCCTACAGTCACACAAGACTCAAGGGAACTGCCTGTTCCCTGGAAAACAGAAGAGTGACCTTCTTGTGTTTCCCTTCATGGTCACAGCCAAACATGAGCTTTGGCAGGGTGACGGTTTCTACTACCGTGAGTTCCAGGCCTGGAGTCTGGCCTCTCTTACAGCCCATGTAGGCTTTCCTCTGATGTCTTCCTAGAGGAGATTCCCATTCCAGCTGTTCCCAGAACCTACTGACTTCCCCTCCCCGTCCCCCAATTTGGGGGGCTTTCTCCTTTCCAGAATTCAGACCTGTGCGGAAAAGGCTAGCTGCTTCCAACCTTCAATACACATCATCCCTGAATGCCAAGATTTAACTTAGGAAAATGGGTGAAGAAAACCCTGATCATTGGGAAGGGTGAGCCTTCCACCGTCTCCAGGTGGCTGTTTCCCCATCTGTGAGCTGGGAGGAAGAAGGTGTGAGGATTGGTTTGTAATGAGTGCTTAGCCCCGTGCATGTGACAGCGGTCAGGGGTGGCACATGTTTGTCTGCAGTGGGCTTACTGCCTCATGACTCCTGTGACCGGCACAGGCTCCCTTGCAGAGAATGCCTCTCTCCCAACTGTTCTAGCCAAACCCATACAAAAGGAGCTGCTGCTTTATGCGAACCACCTGCCAGCCACAGTGAGCCGTCTGCTACCGGGTGGCCAATAGGACGATTCCTTGGCGATGGGGACCCATAGGCCAAGGGTTGAGGCCATGGCCTTTGCCACGAATACATAAACTATTAAATGCCGTGAGAGAAAAGGACAGAGGGATCAGACCTTGTCTGAGAAGCTCAGTCTAAGGTTGTTGAACTCTGGGCAGTCACTTTTCGACGTGGGGCCTTAGGTTCTCCCTCCTATAAAATGAGTAGGAAGCTCCACCTTTGGGTGTCGGAGGGCTCCTCTCACCCAGTCGCTTCATTTCCGGGCTGCTTGTGGGCCCTGAAGGTCCAGCGTGCAGGGTACTGTCTATATTCAAGCTCCCTGCTAGTTTACTTTTGGCTTCCTGTTTACACTCCTTGCCAGATACATAACAAAAGAAAATGCAATCAGCTGCCAAGGAAGTGCTGGCAAAACTGTGAGGGCTACTACAAGTTTGTAATTCTGAAATCCGCAGTGCTCTGAAAAACAAGTTCTTTCCTGAGTTTGTTGCCAAATTCATCTGGAAGCAATATCTGACTTGAAATTTGTATGAGTACTAATACAGCTCATTGTGGACATTAAGTGCTTTCCCCATAGGTTCTAGACCCTGCTGTGGATGTTTTTAAAAATACATTTCTTCTCTAAAATCTGAAAATTCCTGGCCACAGGGACTTTAAATCACTATATTGTATTCTCAAGAAATGGATTTTTCTATGTGATTTTATAATCCCAACTGGCTTGTAATACACGCAGAGTGGTATCTTCCTGATTTTACAGATGGGCACTGTAGTGGTTTTTAGTATAAGTAATGGCCAAATCAAGAGAAATCTTGAGATATGTCTGAATTTGGATGAGTGGGATGCAAAGAGGTAACACGATATTAAAGCCTATATGTTTTGAGCAACAGGATTCTGAATCAAGTACATATTTTTAGACTACTTCTTGGTTGAAATAGAAGTATGGTGTGTAGTCCGAGATAAGGAAATGCAAGGCCAGGTACTATGGGAATTTGGGCTCTATGTTCTGAAAAGGAGTATTTAAAAGTACTGGTGAACATTAATGTGGCTCCAAACATCAAATTAAGTCCACTACTTTCCCTGTTGGCCAATAGGATATATCTTGTCAACACCAGTCTTTATTTAAAACTAGAGGCCCGGTGCATGAAATTCATGCATGGGGCGGTGGAGGGGTCCCCTCAGTCCAGCCTGCACCCTCTCCAATCCAGGACATCCCTCTTACAATCCTGGACTGCTGGCTCTTAATCGCTCACCTACCTGCCTGCCTGGTCATCCCTGTCCCCCCCACCCCCCGCCCCTACCAGCCGCCTGATCGCCCCTCACTGCCCCCCCTGCCAGCCTAATCGCCCCTAACTGTACTCCCCCCCTGCAGGCCTGGCTGCCCCCAACTGACCCCCCCCCCACCGGCCTGTTTGCCCCCCTGCCAGCCTGGTTGACCCCAGAAGCCCCTCCTGCTGGCCTGGTTGCCTCCAACTGCCCCTCCCCCCCGCCAGCCTGGTCATCCCTCACGGAGCCTGCTTGTTCAGTTGTTTGGTCATCCCTCACCCCCCTGCTGGCCTGGTCACCCCACACAGTCTGCTTGTTCAGTCATTTGGTTGTCCCTTTGGCCGGCCCTGGGTGGCTGGGCAGCTGACATCCAAGGCTTGCCTGCGCCTCGGGCCAGCCCTGGGGGGCTGAGGGGACTAGGCACCACCATCTTTTAGGGTGTGACAGTCAATTAGCATATTCCCATCTTATTGGCTGTGGGCGTAGCAATTAGCATGTTCCATCCTTATTGGCTGTGGGTGCTGCCATCTTGCAACAGCGTGAGGGCCAATTAGCATATTCCCTCTTTATTAGATAGGACTAGAGGCCTGGTGCACAAAAATTTGTGCACTCTGGGGGGGGGGGGTCCCTCAGCCAGGCCTGTGCCCTCTCACAGTCTGGGACCCTTTGGGGGATGACCACCTGCTGGCTTAGGCCCGCTACCCGGGGGATTGGGCCTAAGATGGCAATCAGACATCCCTCTGGCAGCCCGAGAGCCCTTGGGGGATGTCCACTTGTCAGCGGGGAGCAGACCTAAGCTGCAGTCAGACATCCTTAGCGCTGCTGAGGAGGCAGGAGAGGCTCCCACCACCACCGCTGTACTGGCAGCCTTCAGCCTGGATTGTGGCTGAGCAGAGCTCCCCCATGTGGGAGCACACTGACCACCAGAGTGCAGCTCCTGCATTAAGCATCTGCCCCCTGGTGGTCAGTGTGTGTCATAGTGACCAGTCATTCCCAGTCTTTCTGCTGTTAGGGTCAGTTTGTATATTACCCTTTTACTATATAGGATAGAGGCCTGGTGCACAGGTGGAGGCTGGCTGGTTTGCCCTGAATGGTGTCCTGGATCAGGGTGGGGGTCCCGCTTGGGTGTCTGGCCAGCCTAGGTGAGGGGCTGATGGTATTTTTCAGGCTGCTTGCACCCCCTTTAGGGTGGGGGTCCCCACTGGGGTGCCTGGCCAGCCTGGATGAGAGGCTGATGGTTGTTTTCAGGCTGCCCACACCCCCTTCAGGGTGGGGGTCCCCACTGGGGTGCCTGGCCAGCCTGGATGAGGGGCTGAGGGCTGTTTTCAGGCGGGCCAAGCCTGCAACTGAAGTTCCCAGTCTCTCCTTTTTTTCTTTTTATTCTGGGATTTATTTACCTTCTGCAATTGAAACTTTCTTGTGGCTCCAGCTCCGAGGCCGGCTGGCTGAAAGCAGGTATCTGGGATTTGTTCAGCTTCTATAATTGCAACATTGTTGCTTAGACTGGAGCTCAGAGCCCAGCTGTGGCAGGCGGGGAACCTTGGCTTCTTCCATCACTGGAGCAAGCAAGCCTCATGTTTGCTTCAGCTGCGTGGCTGCCAGCTGCCATCTTGGTTGGCAGCTAATTTGCATATCGCTCTGATTAGCCAATGGGAAGTGTAGCCGAGGTATGGTTAATTACCATGTTTGTCTATTATTAGATAGGATGACACTGGTTCAGAAACACTTCTAAAGTTTATAAGTATAGATCAGCGGTTCTCAACCTGTGGGTCACCAACCTGTGGGTCGCGACCCCTTTGGGGGTGAACAACCCTTTCACAGGGGTTGCCTAAGACCATTGGAAAACACATATATAATTACATGTTGTTTTTGTGATTAATCACTATGCTTAATTATGTTCAATTTGTAACAATGAAAATACATCCTGCATATCAAATATTTACATTACGATTCATAACAGTAGCAAAATTACAGTTATGAAGTAGCAACAAAAATAATTCTATGCCTGGGGGTCACCACAACATGAGGAACTGTATTAAAGGGTCTCGGCATTAGGAAGGTTGAGAACCACTGCTATAGATGATGAGCTGACTTTTCAACAGCAAACTTAATCTACTCAAATTCAACTAAAGAAGGAAATAGAAGACTGTACTACTGCTGGTACCCAAGCCACAAAAGTTGACTTGGGCCCTCTGTGGAGCCCAGAGGGTGACTCAAGCCAGCAGTATCATGAGTGACATCCATATTGTGTTTCTTCTCCTCTCCCCAAATCAACAGATCTAAGGAAAGGTGGAATGTTGTACATAGAGTTACACAAAAGCAATAGGAGATGCTGTTTTCATACTTTAACCAGAGATCTTTTGAGGAAAAAGACTTCAAAATTCCTGGAGCCAGAGCTTAAGAAAAAAATAAAAAAGCAAGCAAGGTCAGCATCACCTCTTCCAAATTTTAGGGAATCAGGAGACTCCCCACCGGACAGTGAATGATAAGAGAAAGGGCAAGTCCTGAGTAATAATGTATAATCAACCCTGCAGTATATATTAAAAATAAATATATTAAATATAAATATAGTCCACCCTTTCTTGGGTGGAATTGTACATTTATTCATGTTGGCTTAGATTCTAACATAAATGTTAAGTTGGAGGAAAACCTACTTAGCTAGAATGATATGGTCTGCGGACCACTGGTGGTCTGTGAGGTCCGAAAGGTTGGTGACCACTGGTCTAGTAGGCTCCCCGAGATCCGTGTGCTTCCTTTTCCTTTCCATTTGCCCTCTGTACTCAGCCTTCACTTCTACCACAGTACTTACCTGCTCATGCCTTCTTGCCTTTAGCATCAATTTGGACAAGAGGATTAGAGTTACACTTACTCAAAGAAAGCAAAATGACACTTTAAGTATAATATTCATGCTCAGTAAGTCATAGGAGCTCAGTAAGTCATAGGAGCTACAGTATCCTAGTTCAGAAAAGGAAAATCTCCATGTACATACAGATGTCAAAAAAACACTAGCACAATACTGTTTGTATATAATACATGAGGTAACAGAACATTGGTGTAAGTTAAAGAGACTAATCCAAATAATTAAATACACAAAATCAGCCTACAACTTGGAGGGATGACCCTTTAAGATTTTGCAAAGGATAAAATTGATTATTAAAGAGCTGTGTTGTTTTTGTGGTTTTTTTTTTACAAAAACTTTAATCAGAATTATGTGATACAGAAACATTTTTAGGGAGACAAAATAACAGGCTAAAATTTGGAAATTTCTCTTTTCCTTCCCGTAATGTTGTTATATGATTTTCACAGTGGCATTTTTCCTGAGTGTAGATTATAGCTGGGATCACCTTCACTTTTGATTTGGCATTTAATAGTGATACAGAGCCTGTTACACAGCCCAGGGTCCTCAGCATACATCTTGCCTATGGAAATTCACACTCACTCACTTATTCAAAGTGCCCACTTTTTTAAAAAAAATATATATTTTTTATTGATTTCAGAGAGGAAGGGAGAGGGAGAGATGGAAACATCAATGAGAGAGAATCACTGATTGGCTGCCTTCTGCACACCCACTACTGGGGATCCAGCCTGCAACCCAAGCATGTGCCCTTGACTGGAATTGAACCTGGGACCCTTAAGTCCACAGGTTGACGCTCTACCTACTGAGCAACCGGCTAAGGCTCAAAGTGCCCACTCTTAATTTTCCATTAAAAGCAGAGCAAATATGGTGACAAAAATTTTTGCAAAATATTATGTGGTATTATATTTTGCGATGACATCTGCTCTGCAAAAGAAGGAAACAAGGAATTTTAATTATATAGTTCAGAAGAGAAGCAGGTGACTAGCAGTCCATAGCCCAAAGGATATCTCTGAAAGGGAAAAAAAAAGGACAAAAATACATCATCCAAGATGACGTAGAAGAGACTGGAGCCACTGAAACACTGTTCGTGGAATATGTCTAGGAGCGGGAGCAACAGATTGTATGTATTTTGTACTGTAAACAATGTGCATCATAGAAAATTAAAACCTATAATTCTAGTGAATCAATGTAATGAAAATCATTCACACAACATTAAGTACGCAAATATGTTTAAAAAAATATTTTAATAAGCATATTCAGAATGGCAGACAGGGAATGGGAGAAGGGAATTATTTTACAGTGCAAAATTTCTATGCATAAATTTAAAAACATCCAACTCATAATTTTAAATGCCTATTTAAATATTATTTCAAATACATTTTAAAGCTCAACAGACTTATGTTGAACTGAGTTGCAGATTCTGAACTCTATCTGAAAACACATCATAGAACAGAAAACCATTCCAAATGAAATTGATAGTGCTTTGCTGGAGGTCAGAGAGACTAAGTAGCTATTAACAAAGGCTTCTTTTCCCAATGCAATTTGTCAGGAGTTCAAGAGTTATGAAATATAGTAAATATTAAGCAAATTAGATTCATGATATTACTACAAATTTCATAATGCAATGACTTATAACTAAGTACTGTGTGAAATGCCTATATAAACACAAAATTAAATATTCCTTTATGAGGAGCTGAGCATTATGTATTATAATAGTGGAATGTCTTTCATTAGGCATACTTTAAAAAGAAAGATGAAGAAAAGATTTCCTAACATGTACACATGTGCTGTATTCAAGAACTTCACAAACCTGCAAACAAAATGCATCTTTTATATAAAAGGTGAAAATGGTATCTCAAATATTACAACTTAAAAAGTACATTACTATTTGTTCGAAACATTTCTATAGTCTTTGACAAAGAGCTAGGATACTTTGGATTCATTTGAATAAAATCTGATTTAGAAAATGGATTGTGACCATATGTTAAAGCTGCCATTCTGGATAAATTAATGTTCTAGGCAAAACAAAAACAAAACAAAATTCATGCTTCTCAACACTTCCACCCAAAACTTGGATTTACTGGGATTAAGTATGTAACAGTGAATGCACATTATATGAAGTCAGTCAAGTGTTGTAGAGTGGCTTTTAACACTGTTTGGGGCAGGGGGACTTGTTCACACTGGTGGAGGGAAGCAGTCTGAACATATGTTAATAGTAATACTTCATGGAGTAAGGCCTAAACCACAATATCTCAGTGCAAACCTCTACTCAATTGCATTGGACAGTTGAGCCATTAAAAACAAGATCACAGAAGATTTATTTAAAAAGGCATCAGCTCTTGAACTGATGGCTAGAAATGAATTGGTAGAAGCATTTGGGGTATGCGTATGTGATAAAAACAATAGGTAACAATCTTTTATAAAAGTTTGGATATAGGTTGGTCTATCAGCTGTATAAAACTACATTTTTTCAACAAGAATTTTGCACTAAAAATAAAATGGCACTCTTGCAAGGCTATGCAAATGGATGATCCTATTTGTAATCACAGAACAATAGTTACTGTATAACTTATTTTCATTTTGGAAATATACTATCGAATCTGAAAAACTAGATTATAACTGGAAAAGTCCAAAAACTTTTCTAACTTCACTTTTTCCTCTTAAAAATCAATATTGCTGCCTGCCAATCCTTTGTGTCGTGTCAATTATCTAAATATCACTTGACCTTTTCCCCAGTTCATTTAATGCAAAAATGGGAAATTTCATAATGCATATAAAAATAACCGAACAGGATTCGGGTCAGCATGATACATTTAAGCATTTAAGCCAACATTAAATGTTTGTCTTGCTTCAAAAATAATTTTGAAAATTATAGCAAATACAAACCAACTATGCAATCCAAGTATCATGCTTAATTTCAGAATTCTCACACTATTTGTCCATAAGTAAAAAATTGAAAAAAAAATTTTCACAATCCTTCATGAATGCTTTTACCACCTGTATAAGAAACATGACTTAGTTACTACACAAAACACTTAAAAATTCATTAGAAAAACCATAGCAAAATAAAATGAAAGCTGACAGACTCAGAATATCAATTCCTCTCATAAAAGTTTACCAACTGTACAAGTTAAGAAAATTATACAAGCTTTTGTATTAAGAAAAGACAGCTCAGTCAAGACATATGTACTGTAAAAATCTTTCAAAGGCTACAAAGAATCTGGAAAAATACAGAATGTATTTCTTAAGCCCAGATAAGAATATGGAAAGACATCATTGATGTCAACAATTTTACATATACAAACCTGACTTGGTTTATTTTTAAACTTCTATATATAAAAAAATCATGCTAGCATAACTTTCAGGATTCATAAGGGTTTCCTTAATAACGATACTCAACTTGTATATAGAGAAAAATGTCTGAAAGATTTCAATAAACTAAAAAAATTTGGTGTTAAGCAGGAAAATTTTTTCTTCTCTGCCATAAAAATTAAGCAAAAAGTACCTTGTAGTAAAACTTTAGGATTAATACATCCAATGAAAAGGTACAGATGTATCTTTAGTTCAAATTTACTAAACTATTTGTTATATCCTTAAAAGGGTCTTTATAGTTTTAAAATAAAAATTCTGCAAAAGGCAGAATTATGAAATTATATTTACTAAAATTAGGACTCAATTCAGTTTTCAAATTTTAACCAATTACTTCAAGGAAATCAAGTTTTTAAGGTAACCCATCAACCCTGAAAATTTTAATCACACCAGGATTTACTCCAAAGAAAGTAAAATAAGTTTAAAATTCAGTCATCTGTGTTTTCAAGTTCTTCAAATTTTCCATGTGAGATTGTTTCTTGGAAAAATTCAGAAGAACCTGGACTTTCTTTTCCATTACTGTTTACCCTTCGCCTTTTGGCAGGTCTCTCACTTTTTTCATCAATATGGGCAAGTTTTGGGTCAGTGGTAAGATTATCTGTTTCATAACCATTACTATCCATATCTGCATGAAGTGGTTTCTTATTTCCACCTGTTGGTCCATTAACGTGTAACCCTTCAACTTTTACTTCTTCTTTGTTTAATAATTCACCTGGTCCATTAGATGACACCCCTAAGTTGGAAGAAACAAACTGCTAATATTAAACTGTTATAAGATTGCTTTTCATAAAGGAAGTGAGGTATTAGATCTGTGTATGGTCTGAATTTGGACTATATTTATTTGCCTAGTAGTGGTGTGACCTTAGACAAGTTATATTCTCTGAACATCAGTTTTATCATATATACAATGAGGATAACTTATGATAGCCTACCTTATCCAGTTGTTGTGAAGATTAAATAAGTAAGTGTAAAGAATTAAGAACAGAATTTGGCATATATTAAGAGCAGGTTGATATTATGTGACAAAATAAGCATTGGGTCCAGTAGTCAAAAAAAGCTGAATTTTAAGCAAAGATATGCATAAATTATTCAGATTTAACAAACGGCTATACCTTTCTAAAACCATGTAAAATATTATATTCTTTCTTTAGAAGCTTGAGCTTTATACTGCCGCATAAAACTATAATGATGTGACTTTTTAATTCTTAATGTAATCTATGGATATTACTGTACTTTAAGGGTAAAGAGGAAAATATCATCTAAATTAATTTAAGTAATCTATCATGTTGAAAATTAATGCTTTCATTGTCTAGGCATACACTTGAAAATGCTAAAAGTAAATAAATTCCTCCATAATAGGTGAGAAAAGAACACAATTATTCTAATGAAAGCAAGTAATAGTAAAGGTCATGTTCAATTTATCTGCAATAAGAAGTAGAAATTGTGGGAATACTTAATGTAAAAATATAAAATGTGTCACTAAAGATAGTTAAAATTTAATTAAAATATTCACTATAAAGGATAAGACTCAAATATTACATTTTGGTCAAAGTAAATATCCTATTTTCCTCAACTCACAAGTATACCCAATCATGAATCACAGGATTATGTATCATGATTTTGTTGTAGTAAGCTGAAAGAGTTGGTGACACTGTGATTAGGTCAAAAATAACCGTAAGGTTTCAAGAGACTGATAAAGTCCCTTACAAATAAATAAAACTGGGTTAGAAAGTTCCTTCTTTTCTTTGAAAAACCTGAGAAACTTGAGTTTTCGGTACTCAACGTGAATAGCTTCTGGGCTACTGAGTAATTTACAGGTAAATCATGAAACTCTCCTACTCGACCTGCATGTTCTCATCAAATGCTTAAAAAAGAACAAGAAAAGGAAATTATTTATTTGGTATTATGAGCAAGTAGGAAAAGACAATCGTAGTACCAACTGAGTTTCTACTTCTAGTCCCAAGGTCAGAATTTCAGCTTTTTATTGTATTTCAAGGTCGATGTGCTAGCATTAGATGTCAAGTCAATGAAACTTTTTGGGCCAGGAAATTGGTTGTTGGGCCCTACTTTTTGTTGGCTTGGCTTGCTCTTAGAAGGGAAGTAGTGAGGAAATAGAGAGGGATAATCAAATAAGCAAAGTGCAGTATATTCACTACAGCAGTGCCAGGGTCGGACCAAAGGTCAGAACAAGGGTCAAATTTTTCTCAGCGTCTCTCTTCTAGTTTCTGTCATGGGTTTAGCTAGCTCTGCACTGGCCCTCCCTAAGGCTGCTACATCAGAATGTAAGTGGGCAGAAATTATAATGTACCCGTTTCTTTCTAAAGAGGAGTGAGGGACTTATTACTTTCTGCCTGGCTACTGTCTTACTTAGGAAGAATATGTTTTATTGAATTTTTTACAGAGAAGAAGGGAGAGGGGTAGAGAGTTAGAAACATCAATGAAAGAGATCGATCAGCTGCCTCCTGCACGCCTCCCAGTAGGGATGTGCCCGCAACCAAGGTACATGCCCCCGACCGGAATCGAACCTGGGACCCTTGAGTCCGCAGGCCGATGCTCTATCCACTGAGCCAAACCGGTTCGGCAGGAAGATCATTTTTATTAAATTAGAAGTCAAATAGTTCTCTGACTAGGTGTTACTGATCAACACAATGATCTTTGGTCCACTGTATATTTTAAACAGGAACATTATCTGAACCTCAATCATACTGATATGCCTTCTGCTTCCTTTTTTCATGGAAATAGAAATAGAAATGTTTCTCTTTGATCTTTTCCTAGCCGTCAAAGTTGTTATGCTATCAAAGAGAAAAATATTCAAGATGGGGTCTTTGTTATCTCTTTTTATCAGTATGTTATAAACTCTCAAAATATTTAAAAAATATGTGTATTTCTGATGTGAAATGGCTTGGGTTTTGGTCTAAAACTTAACAAGAATATTTATATTCAGACAACCTAACTGGATAAGAAAAGAGATGCTACTCAAAAAGAATAAATTTCTTAAAAGAAATGGTCACTGTTGACAGTATAGTTTATTAAACTTACTTTTTAGTGATATCAATGAGAGGTCTTTCCAATTAACTTGTATTCTGTGTATTGTTAGTATGTACGTATGTATGCTGATATCATGTATGTTTCATCTGATATTTACAATTATTAATTTAACTTCTGCACTGAAGTTTAATAGAAACCAAAACTGAACATTCCAGGCTACAGAAAGAAACAGAAGTGTTTCTTTGGTTGCTTACCATTTTGATTACTATTGCTTATAGTGCCATCTTCTTTCTCAGATTGGCTGTTGCTACTGTTTGAGGCAGTTGGGGGAGGGGATGGTGCTCGACTGGAGGCAGCACTTTCACTTTCATCCAGGAGACGATCCATGTAATCCCTTAAAATTAAATAAGATCAAAAAGTAATTATTTTCTTATATTATAAAAGCTGAAAATTAAATGATGTTAAATTGAGAAGGCTCTATTTACAAATATATCCTAATTTTCACTTACTACTACATTCATTCTAGTGCCTTATCTATCACACCAGGATCTGAACATGTAGATGGAAAGCTTCTTTTGGTTACATGTTTGTAGGAAAAATGTGTAAGAGCCTTAAACTAGCTAATTTTAGAGACCTATAGGCAGCTTTAAAACTTTTAAAATTGTAGGCAAGTACTCAGAGTGGTCCAACTAAAACCAGAGGATCTAAAAGTGAAGAGATAGGGATAATGTCAACCAGAAGGAGAACAGAAGAATTTCTGAGCAACATTGGAATTTTAAAGCCCCTGAAGTCTATTTGATGACTATGGCAAACGTCTCAAAGACAAAATAGGTCCTAACAATGAGTCACCTTCCTAAATCTTCCTGGATACCTTCTATATTACCTTTCTGCTAGATATGAGCTATAAGCTCACTAAATTTCTGGGCTTATCTACTGGCTTTACCTGCCACTATGTCATTAAATGCGAGTTCACTTCTTCTCTAAGTCATTCCTGAATGTTACGGCATGGAAGATAGTTGTGTATATGACATTGGTTTGGGTTAGACCTGGGCTCACTATCTCTCTGAGGTAGAGTGCTCTTATCTGTCAAAGGCATATAATCATAAATGACCTATCTACCATATAGAGTTATTGTATAAGACACATATAGGAAAAGTCTGCCAACACCAGCACTGGAAAAATTCCCTGAAGGCAGGGACTTTATTCTGTTTTACCAGTGCACTTTTGGTGCCTAAGTTGTGCATGGCACAGACAGAAGCTTAATAAAAACAAAAATACGTATTTTAAAATTCCCTCAGAATAAGTATACTGGAAATATTCAGTCAAATGTTTTAGAATTTTGTGAGCAGGACAAAGAATGTGGATAAAAATGTGGATAAGAAAACAGTGGGAAGGCTCAAAGTCTATGTTAAAAGTCCCTAAAAAGACAATCAACTATAGCTATAATCTCAAACTTCATGATCACATTGTCCCTTGGGTTATGGGATATAATAAATATAAGGATGTGGTACCTGAGCTCAAGAAGCTTCCAACAATCTGAGGTACAAAATTAACACATATCAAAGAAACATACAAGATAACAAGCTAATCAATTTAACATTCTAGGCCTATTTACCTCATCTATAAATGAAAGGAGTTAAGTTTAATGGTCTTTATGACCTTTCAGCTTCATGCCATTTATCTTAACTTTGTTACAATTATGTAACAAAGCTGAAGCACAGAGAAACAGAAATGAGCATGATGAATGCTACAGGGAATTCAGAAGCTAAGGCTAATAGGAACAGAAGATGCATGATGAGGAATTGCTGTAAATAAATTTGGTATGGTGGGAATGGATAATGGAGGATGCTAAAAGCCAAGCAAAGGAAACTAGAATTGACTAGATATCAAAGTTACTTTAAATTTCTGAATACATCAATGACATTGTGAAAGAACTATTATTATTATTTCTTAATGATTAATGGCATCCAGAATGCTTAAGGAAGAGGAGGAGTCAGGTAGACCACCCAGGAGAGTGGAACAGCATTCAGATAACCAAAGTTGGCTGAATTAATTTTTACTTTTTTTCTTTTTAATATATTTTTATTAGAGGCCCAGTGCATGAATTCGTGCACCAATGGGGTCCCTTGGCCTGGCCTGCGGGATTGGGCTGAAACCAGCTCTCCGACATCCCCCAAGAGGTCCCAGATTGCAAGAGGGCGCAGGCAAGGCTGAGGGACCCCACTGGTGCACGATCAGTACTGGGGAGGGATGTGGGAGGTTGGCCAACCAAGGAGGGACCATGGGAAGGCTCCAGGGCGTGTCCAGCCTGTCTCACTGAGTCTCAATCGGCCAGACTCTAACAGCAAGCTAACCTATCGGTTAGAGCATCTGCTCCCTGGTGGTCAGTGCACATCATAGTGACTGGTCGACCGTCTGCCCCCTGGTGGTCCGTGCATGTCATAGTGAGCAGTTGAGCGGCCTTAGCATATCATTAGTATATTATTCTTTGATTGTTTGAACGAACGACCGGATGACTGGACACTTAGCATATTAGGCTTTTATTATATAGGATTGGTTTCGGAGAGGAAGAGAGAGAATCATTGATAGGCTGCCTCCTGCATGCCCTCTACTGGGGATGGAGCCCACAACTTGGGCATGTGCCCTTGACCAGAATCGAACTTGGGACCCTTCAGTCCACAGGCCGACGCTCTATCCACTGAGCCAAACCAGCCAGGGCAATTTTTACTTAAAAAAAAAGATTAAATGCAAGGTGGTTACAGCCAAATCTCCAATTTGCATATAGCTACCAATTCTTGCAGGTAGTGAAGAAAGAATCTGTATTAGAATTTTTCAAAGGCTATTTATAGGCAAAGAATGTAGCTCGTTCTGGTGAACAAATGCCAGATAACAATGCAACAGAAAAATGAACAAATAACTTTCAGGAAAATGTACTCTATGATTTTGACTAAAAATAAAGATGAAAAATGCAATTTTGGCTAAAGGCATTAACTTAATGTTGTGTGCAACTACTAATAAAAAGCAAACTGGAAAAATAAGTTTGGAAGCAAACTGGAAAAATATCTCCATGCTTACAGAAAACCACAATTTCTCCCCATCTGGAAAATAATGCACAGTCTGGTTTAAAATTACAGTTCAGCTAAAAAAAAATAAAACTTTATGAAAGATCAAAAGGGAACATAATCAAAGACTATAAAACAGTATCTTGCCTAGTGGGGCAAGTACATTTGTTCACTTCATACCATTACACCAGGGGACCACTGTTAACTCTTGAAGCCTGAGAAAGAGAAAATGTGGGATTACCCTTAACTGTGGCTATTCCACCTACAGAATAAGTTAACCTTAACAGGAAACAAGGTTACAGACATAGGTATCTTCAAAATGTTTACAGAAGCTACGAAGAAATTAGAGAAACTAAAATGTTTGGCAGCACATCCCTACCTAACCTGTGAAGCCTGACAACAAAGAGGACCAACAAAGCCAGCCCACAGCACCTCCCTTGGTGATGCTCTCTGGAAAAGAAAACTGGATGAACCATGGGTCTGACCCAACATGGCAATTCTTATGTTCTTATGCTGATCATGACAGACTGCCTGTAGTTCATGTGTAAATATTATTTCTGAAATGGGTATAAACAAAAATGAAATGTTACTACTGCTTAAACCTATAGAATAGCTTGAAAATTGTGACTAAAATGGTACATTCTGTAAATTAGACAGCTCTACATCATTATGCCTCAACAATACCAATTCATTATATAATCCAGAAAAAATTTATAAATGTATAACATTAGACAATTAGACAAAATCTGGAATACTATTATGAAATTCCACTCTAGCTATCATGAGCTTTAAGTAATGAGGGATGAGGCAGAGTCCAATGTACCCATGATTTTGCAAGGGCAATCATAACCATTTATTCGCTTTTAGATGATTTTGCTTTTGACTTTAGGGTGTTTGATCCTCCAGCAAAATGACCAGCAGAGAGACCTATAAATAAACATCACTCAGAAATAATCTAGACAACAAATTTCTAAAGCACAAATATGTATACAAGCACATCTTTCAAAGGCAGTTATTTGGCCAGCTTAAGAACTTTACTAGTGAACACTGACCAAATGAAGTTACATTTTACATTATTCTTATTCCATACACATTTGGGAATAATCAGGCATAGTATGATCAAGTTAAGTCCACTGTAACAATTCATTAACATTTTAGAGCAACTCATGTGAGAGGATAGGTTCTATTTTCTATGTCAGCCATTTTCAACTAGTGTGCCGCAAAAATTTTAAAACATGTAATACCTAACTATTGATAGTCAGGGCATTGACCTCTTTTCCCTTAGATTGTCAAATTAAAAAATGACAACAGCCAACACAACAATAGCCGTTGGTATAAATGAATCAAAATTATACCTAATTATTTTGTCAGATCAGCAAAAATTTCAGTAATCTATATATACATAAAAGCCAATCAACCAGAACGACCGGTCGCTATGACATGCACTGTGGCCGCCCTCCCCCCGGCCAGCCCGACCCCCAATCGGCCCCCTTCACCCCCAATAGGGGGCAGGGCTGGCTAGCCAACCGCCCACGGTCCCTCCCACCTGACTGCCCGATTGGCCCCCATCGGAGCTGGCTGGCCGGACCCCACCGGTGCACAAATTTGTGCACCAGGCCTCTAGTTAGTTGATATGTGCCATCAGATGAAAAAGGTTGAATGTCGCTGCTCCATGCACTTAAATAACAAATTACTAGTGGCAATGGGGACAGTGCTTCATTCCAGAGCTAGACTGACTGAGGGCTAAGAGAATTTGGTGCACGGGGGACTAGACTAGACATATAAGGCATTTTGCATAGAGTTTTGGTTACCTGGATCAAAAATAGATTAGACAGAAAAAATATTAATTTCCCTTCCTCTTTAAAGTGCCTCTATTAGGCATATGACCCTGTGTTTTTTAGAAAAGATAAGTCTTTTCTATTCTTACTGCTCTCACAGAGTTATTACATTAAAACTATAAATGCTTATACTGAATGAAATAGAATTAAATAAAAACATGCTTTCACAGCTGTTCTGATCCACTTACTTTAAGGAATCCTACTGAAACATACACTCTAACATTTGCTTTGATATATTTGTTAGCTCAAATAATATGAACTGTAGTTTGCAATGTTTTCTAAGACACTGAAAAGTCCAAATGTCCTATAGATATGTCAATAATGGATAAATTGTAACTAAAGTATTATTAAACAATTACAATTTCCTCAAGAAAAATTTAGAAAAGCTTAGTAAAACTCTGGCTAAGTAGCTCAGTTGGTTAGAGCATCGTCCTGATATGCCAAGGTTTCGGGTTCAATTACCAGGCAGGGGCATATACAAGAATCAACCAATGAATGCAAAAATAAACAACAAATTGATGTTTCTCTCTCTCTCAAGTTAATAAATTAAAAAGAAACACACAAGTCCCACCCCAACAAAGCAAATAGAAAAGCTTAGTAAAAACACATGACACGAAAGAAAAGACACTCACGTTACACCAGGATGAAGATTGTATTTCTTTTTTCCAAATCGTGTTTGCTGAGCAAAGAAATCATAACGTTCAGATTTTTTCCACATATAATAGAATGCTACACATTCACCAACTGATCTTGTTCGAACCTGTAAGAAACAAATATATGTTTTACAGTGATCCAGAGTCAATTATTTTACAAAAAGGCTGAGAATAGTCCGCAGTGAGTTAAAAGCTATTATAATGCTAATGCTTTGTTTACTAAGTTACTCCTGTGATTACTGTGCTGTACCTATTTGTGTAATTGAATGGGTTCCCTTCACAAATGTTCACCTATGAGATGACAAATGATGTTGACAAAATTATGTTTTGCTACTTGGCTTGGAGAGCTGGAAGGGTTGAAAATGAAAAAAAGGTACCTGCATGAGTACTTGGAATACAAGATAGTACTTTAACCCACACATTTCTATCTTGAAGGAGGTATCTTATCGGATTGATTGCACCCTAAGGTCAATTTGATTATTTACTTATTTCATTACCTGACATACATTTTTCTTTCTTCCCCTCTGCTTGCATTTTACAACTTTGGCCTATGTTGCTTGAAGGCTGAAAGCTATTAGGGCTCAAAAAAAAAAAATCTTTCAAGTTCTTTTTGCCTCCTTTAGAATCTTATTTCTCAATAGATACAAGCCAAGTCAATTGCACTTTAAAAAAAAAAAAATGTTTTATTGATTTTTTTACAGAGAGCAAGGGAGAGGAATGGAGAGTTAGAAACATCAATGAGAGAGAAACATCAATCAGCTGCCTCCTGCACACCCTCTACTGGGGATGTGCCCACAACCAAGGTACATGCCCTTGACCGGAATTGAACCTGGGACCCTTCAGTCCGTAGGCCGATGCTCTTTCCACTAAGCCAAACCGGTTAGGGCTCAATTGTACTTTTGAGAGTAAAAATTGAAGATACTTCAGGGCATGTAAATTTAACATTATGAAAAATCTTCAATAAAGTAAACCTGCATAATAGAAATTATGATTAAGATCAAACTTCAATTCCAGGTGTAAAAACAAAGTCTTAATGTTTTCACTGGACCAAAATTCTCCCTCTTAACACGTTAAGAGCCCAGCCTGTTTTGTCTTCCAGACAGAAAGAATAGTGTCAGTCACCAGTGACTGACAGGGCGCTTAATGTGTTAAAGCATACTGTCTTCCCTCCGTTGACTCGAACAACTAGTATATTAGGTATAAAGCAGCTGACTTCTGTTAACAGTGAAATATCACCATCCCAAATGTTTATAAACAAATCCAGGTTTATAGTCAATACTAGAGGCCCGGTGCACAAAAATTTGTGCAGTCGGGGGGGGGGTCCCCTCAGCCCAGCCTGTGCCCTCTCGAAGTCTGGGACCCCTCGGGAGATAACGACCTGCTGGCTTAGGCCTGCTCCCGGGTGGCAGAGGGCAGGCCCAATCCCTAGGTGCAGTCCCTGGTCGGGCTCAGAGCAGGGCCGATTGGGGAGTTGGGGCGCCGCCCCCTGTCATGCACAGAGCAGGGCGGATTGGGAGGTTGCGATGCCACCCTCAGTCATGCTCAGGGTAGGGCCGATTGGGGGGTTGGGGCACCACCCCCTGTCACACTCAAGGCAGGGTCAATGGGGAGGTTGCGGCGCCACCCCCGTCACGCACAGAACAGGGCCAATCAGGGGGTTGGGGCGCTGCCACTGTCACGCACAGAGCAGGGCCCATCAGGGGGGTTGGGCGCTGGCCCCTGTCACGCTGATCCCAGTGCCGGGAGGCCTCGCGGCTCCGCTGATCCCGGTGCTGGGAGGCATATTACCCTTTTACTATATAGGGTAGAGGCCTGGTGCACGGGTGGGGGACGGCTGGTTTGCCCTGAAGGGTATCCTGGATCAGGGTGGGTGTCCCCACTGGGGTGCCTGGCCTGCCTGGATGAGGGGATGATGGCTGTTTGCAGCTGGTCACACACCCTTCAGGGTGGGGTCCCCACTGGGGTGCCTGGCCAGTCTGGGTGAGGGGCTGAGGGCTGTTTTCAGGCTGTTGGGTGACTGAAGCTCCCAACCGCTCCTTTTTTTCTTTTTTATTCTGGGCCAGCTTTAGCTCTGGCTCCAGCTCTGCGGCCTCTGCTGCTGGGAAAGCGGAAATCCTTGGGCCCAGACTTGTTTGTGTTCTACAATCGAAACTCTGTATCAACTCCAGGTCTGAGATCCTGGCTCGCTGAAAGCAGGTTTCTGGAGTTTTTTTTAGCTTCTATATGTTACTATGTTTCAAACTGCCCGATCAGAGGCCTGCAGCGGCAGGCGGGGAACGTTGGTTTCCTCCGTCACTGAAGCAAGCAAGCCTCATGTTCAGTTTAAGCTGCCTGGCTGCCGGCCGCCATCTTGGCTGGCAGTTAATTTGCATATCTCGCTGATTAGCCAATGGGAAGGGTAGCGGTCGTATGCCAATTACCATGTTTCTCTTTTATTAGTGTAGATTACGTTAAGGCATTTTTGGATAGTGGTTTCAAATCACCTAATAATTTTTTAATCCTTAAAAAAAAAAAGAAAAAAAAAAGGGGACTCCTAGGGGTATGTTGTTGCTTCTAGTTATACCAGCCTATCATTCCAGGGGTCTCTTCTATAGGTAATCCAACATGGTTTGATCAAAAGTGTTTAAATTCAAGCAGGAATGCTAGAAAACTGTTATCCAAAATGTCCCTGCATTTTTTTTACATTCAGAACCATATATGACCCGTCATTAGCATAATGCATTCCTTTCATAGTGTTATTCACTATATTGGAGGTCATAGATTAGGATACAAAATTAAGGAGTCTAGATACATTTTCTAAAACAATGCTAAGACTCAAAATTTTTCTATTAGTTATGTCTGATGTTGTATACCAAGATGCAAGATAATCAAGAGCAAAATTAAGAAAAAGGAACCAATAGGATTTGTAAGCAATATTTTATTTATGAAACATAAAATACTGTTAAATATGTGTTAAAACAAATCAAGCGGACACCATCCAATCACATCCAGAGGAATATAAGGAGAACGTGGTCACAGACTATTTAGAGCCCAAGACTTAAGCCCAGATACTTTTAACTTCATCCTAGTAAGCTACCACACAAAACTTAGCTACTATCTTCAAGGAAACATGTAAAGCCAAGTTCTTTTGTCACTTATATTTGCTAAAAGTGTAATATTTTTAAGCCTGTAAATTACGTAATTTCCTACATTTAAACTCTCAGAGTTTAATTTTTGCCTGTCCCAATTCCTAACAGGAACAGCACATTTCCCGTCTATATAATTATGTAATTACTATTAAAAATCTTACCCGATTTCAGCTGCAAGAGAATTAAACCTAAAAATAAATCTGCAAGTAATAGTGAAGTTCTTTTGGGTATACACTGACACTGTATGATTGATATTACCAATATGGAATGATGATCATCCTATCTAATAAAAGAGAAACATGGTAATTGGCGTACGACCGCTATCCTTCCCATTGGCTAATCAGCGAGATATGCAAATTAACTGCCAGCCAAGATGGCGGCCGGCAGCCAGGCAGCTTGAAACTAACATGAGGCTTGCTTGCTTCAATGACGGTGGACTCCAACGGTCCCTGCCTGCCGCTGCAGGCCTCTGAGCTGCAGTTTAAAAAACATTGTAACAAATATAGAAGCTAAACAAAACCCCAGAAACCAGCTTTAGTCCGCCGGGCTTCAGCCAGCAGGATCGCAACATTGTAAGCAAAGGCCAGAAACCTACTTTCAGCAGCGGAGGCCTAAGAGCTGGAGCCAAGCCTCAAAGCTAAAGCTGGCCCAGAAAAAAAAAGAAAAAAAAAGAAAAAAAGGAGCGGTTGGGAGCTTCAGTCACCCCCAGCCTGAAAACAGCCCTCAGCCCCTCACCCAGACTTGCCAGGCACCCCAGTGGGGATCCCTACCCTGAAGGGTGTGTGACCAGCTGCAAACAGCCATCATCCCCTCACCCAGGCTGGCCAGGCACCCCAGTGGGGACCCCCACTCTGATCCAGGACACCCTTCAGGGCAAACCAGCCGGCACCCACCCGTGCACCAGGCCTCTACCCTATATAGTAAAAGGGTAATATGCCTCCCAGCACCGGGATCAGCGGAGCCGCGAGGCTTCCCAGCACCAGGATCAGCGTGACAGGGGGCAGCGCCCAAACCCCCTGATCGCCCTGCAGCTCTGTGTGTGACAGGGGGTGGGGCCACAACCTCCCTATCCACCCTGCTCTGTTCATGACAGGGGAAGGCACCCCAACCCCCTGATCAGCCCTGCTCTGTGCCTGATAGGGGGGAGCTCCCAAACCCCCTGATCGCCCTGCGGCTCTGTGTGTGACAGGGTGGGGCGCCCCAACCCCCTGATCGGCCCTGCTCTGTGTGTGACAGGGTGCAGCGCCCCAACCGCCGCCCCCCCCCCCCCCACAGGCCCTGCTCTGTGTGTGACGGGGTAGAGCCATAACCTCGCCATCGGCCCTGCCCTGAGTGTGAGAGTGGCGGAGCCCCAACCCCCTGATCGGCCCTGCTCTGTGGGTGACGGGGCAGTGCACCAACCCCCTGATTGGCCCTGCTCTGTGCGTGACAGGGGGTGGCGCCGCAACCTCCCCATTGACCCTGCCTTGAGTGTGACAGGGGACGGTGCCCCAACCCCTCAATCGGCCCTACCCTGAGCATGACTGAGGGTGGCATCACAACCTCCCAATCCGCCCTGCTCTGTGCATGACAGGGGGCGGCGCCCCAACTCCCCAATCGGCCCTGCTCTGAGCCCGACCAGGGGCTGCACCTAGGGATTGGGCCTGCCCTCTGCACCCGGGAGCAGGCCTAAGCCAGCAGGTCGTTATCTCCCGAGGGGTCCCAGACTGCAAGAGGGCACAGGCCGGGCTGAGGGACCCTCCTCCCCGCCGAGTGCACAAATTTTTGTGCACCGGGCCGCTAGTGTTAAATAAAATTGTTGACCTATGAATCAGTAGGTTACGGTTTAATTCCTGGTCAGGGCACATGCTTGGGTTGCAGGCTCAATCCTGTGTGTGTGTGTGTGGGGAGGGGGGGGGGGGCGGGGGGCATACAGGAGGCATGATTCTCTCTCATTGTTGATTTTTTTTTCTCTCTCCCCCCCCTTCCTTTCTGAAATCAATAAAAATATATTTATCCTAATTAAAACCATATTAAATAGAGTATCTGATTTTTGACCACTCAGGACTTAAGCAAATGTAAATATTTAAAGTGTAAATGTCATGTTAAAAATGCTTTAAAGTTTCAAAATTATTTTGAAGACCCTCCTAAAAGAAATTTGTCACAGGTTGTGGAAAATAGCTTTAAATAATTACATAGTACACACACATCCCACCCAGAAGTTGTTGAACGTATTTGCAAATGAGTGCAATATAAAGGCTTCTAACATCATGCACTGAAAAGTCACTTGGCAAATATCTGCCTGGAAGTCCAGGCATGTTTATTATAATAATTCCCTAAATACCATATATTAAAATTTTATGGTACAACTTTTAACATTATAAAATAATAAAGACATAAGATAAATTAGGTTATTAACTAATTTCTTTTTGTAAACTAGAGAACATATGTCACTTACTTTATTAGCCTGAATCAAATGAAAATCCTTTCCATAGGCCTTCAGCCCTTGTTCAAAATTTCTACACTCTTCTTCTGTCCAAACAGACAATTCCTCTGACAAAATGGGAGGAAAACAACTGTTAAGAAATGTTCTCCAAATGTTGTATATAACAAAACTGCAAATAAAAATTTAACTTTCTGGTCACAATAAAGGAAGTACTTTACCCCTAAGCTCTATTATTTATGGCTGCAAATGACAGTGACAAAAACTCCTTATTAATAAAATTTCGCATGATACCCTATGTCTCCAATCTCAACTTGAGCCACTTTCTCCTTTATTCTTTATGACCCAACTATATGAGCCACCTGTCAATTCTTTAAATTTATGTTTTTTCTTTAGAATCTGTGCACACTGTTCCTTTTGCCTGGAATTATTTCCTGACTCCTACATCCCAACAAAAATATCACTTTGTTCTAGAAGCTTTCCCTAACAGCCTCACCCTTTCCCTCAACTACATTAAGTTCCACTGCAATAAGTTTGAAATGCACCCTTTAGTTCTCCTTTAAGAATGTATAACTATTTTCCAGTTTCCCTACCATCTCTAAGCACCATGAGGGCAAGGACTTTGTTTATAGTTATGTCCTTAGTATTTAGACCTTCCAATTTTTGTTGAACGAATCTTTCATTTGTTATATAATAATATATAAAGAGTTGAGAGAAAAAAACACACACAAAAAAACCCAAACCCAGACTTTACTTATGACCATTTATGAATAATGATTGCCTCAGTTAAATTACTTCCGTTCAGAGACCTCAGTCTTATCAATTTTGAAGTGAAGGTAACATTTGTCACGTAATTTAGAACCAAGATCGAATAAGATGTTTATATAAATGTGTTGAAATTCTAAAGCAATAAGTAGTTTTATTTAAATGGCTTTATTTTCTCTAAAGAAGGGACAACCTTAATCCCATTTCCCATAATACCTTGTACAAGGGTGGCAAAAGTAGGCTTACAGGGGGACGGGGGGAGCACGGAAACAGGGTGGAAGAGGTTAATGGGGGGAAAAGGAGGACCTATGTAATACTTTCAACAATAAAGATTAAAGAAAAAAGAAAGTAGGCTTATGGTTGTGAGTACGAGAAAGCTTATTCCTGTATTGTTATAATATAATCATAACCGGCATGTCTTTTTCTATAGGAACTGTAAATCTACTTTGCCCACCCCTGTAAAACTCTTGCTGCTACACACAAGTTATTTAACAAGTTATTTGTTATTTAACAAATATTTACTAAATTCAGAAAGATCAGTATTATTAAAAGAAGAATATAACTAGGTAGACCTAAGAGCTTAAGTTTTAAATTTCTGCTACATCATGAAAACAAATTCAGTATTTATTTATGCTTACCTCTAGCTGCTTTTACATTAAATCTTAATCTTCTCAATGCTTCTTCTGTGTCAAAATTGCATTTAACCAATTCATATAATGCCTAGAAAAATAAAGGGTTTCAATATAAGCTACAATTTCTTGAGAGTAAAGGCCTTTCCAAAATCCAGTGTTTTCATCCTTTCTGGAGGACAAATAATTCCAATGAATGGAACACTACAGAGAAACAAACTTAACCCCAATCCTGATAATTAGCTACCTCTAAAGCAGTGGTTCTCAACTTTCCTAATGCCTCGACCCTTTAATACAGTTCCTCATGTTGTGGTGACACCCAACAATAAAATTATTTTCGTTGCTACTTCAGAACTGTAATTTTGCTGCTGTTATGAATCGTAATGTAAATATCTGATATGCAAGATGTATTTTCATTGTTACAAATTGAACATAATTAAGCATAGTCATTAATCACAAAAACAATATGTAATTATATATGTGTTTTCTGATGGTCTTAGGCGACCCCTGTGAAAGGGTAGTTCAACCCCCCAAAGAGGTTGCAACCCACAGGTTGAGAACCACTGCTCTAAATATTTAGAAAATAGGATAAACAAATAACTTAAGTTGGCTTCCACAGTATCACAGGAATTTAGAAACAAAAAAGTTGTATAAAGATAACAAATTCTTTCTTTTTTGGCCCTTTAGGGTTCCTATTCTAATTTTGAACACATCAGAAAAGAAAAACACTAATTAAAAAAGGTAAAAAAAAAAAAAAAGCCTGGCTGGGTGTGGTTTAGTGGTTGAGGGTCGACCTATTAACCAGGAGGTCATGGTTCAATTCCTGGTCAGGGCGCATGCCTGGGTTGGGGCTCAATCCCCGAAGAGGGGCATGCAGGAGGCAACTGATCAATGATTGACGATATTTCTGTCTCTCTCTCCCTCGCCCTCCCTCTCTAAAGTTAATAAAAATATATTTTTAAGAAAAGGTAAATATAAATAATGCTGTCATTAGGTTTGCAGTAGCCACTGGTATGTAATAACATTATACTAAATGTGCACAGTATTCCCAACTTGATGAGATCCAAAGAAATTTTTCTCTCTCATTGATATTTCTACCTCCTCTCCTCTGCTCTCTTTGAAATCAATTAAAAATGTTTTATAAAGCCTAATAAAAAATATGTACAGGCAAACTGAAATATCAAGATTTTTGTTTGTTGAGCTGAAATCATACCCATGGTATGTGTTAACACTAGGTATCTTATGTTGATCATAACCTCAGATTCTATTCATAACATTACAGGAATTTTGGTGGATAGAATAACTAAATGTGACAGCATCTACAGTTAAAATATGTGTATGATTAATTTATTTGGGGGAAATTGTAACATTTCTTATTCATGTACCTGTTCATTGTCTTTTATGTGAGATCCTTCAGGAATTGCTTCTACACCTTTCTCATCACCTGTTCTTCTAGATGCATCCTTAAGAAATATAATCACTCTATCTTCTGGTAAGTACTCAGGATCCCACAGGAGTTGATCATCATTTTCATATACTAAATTAATAAAACATAATATTTTTTAATTGTCAAAATTTGAGGTAGTTTGTTAAACATATCATTAAACAAATAACTCATACTTAGAGCCAAAATGATAAACACTGAAAGGTAAATTGTGGTCCTACTACTTGCCTAACTTCAATCTTGGACAATATTCATAGCCTAGGCGAGTAAGCAATCTAACCAGAGAAGTACCACTTTATCCTCTTTCAAATTCTGTCTTACTTAAGTTTATTTATCAAATTCCAAGCTCTCTTGGATTGGATAGCAACACCAACACTTACTACCTATTATGACCGTAGGCAAATTATTTCCCTTCTCTCTGCCTCACCTGTGAAATGGGCTTCGCAACCCTACCACATAGGGTTATGAGGATTTAAAATAATTTAAAACAATTCTGGCACATTTCAAGATTTAATGGATGTTCAATATTTTTGAAAAAGAATATCTAAAAATTGCTCACCCAAATGCTAATGCTGCTTATTTCTTGGTGGTAGGATTTGGGGCAATTATTTTCCTATGATGCTTGAAAATATAATGAATATAAATAACTTTCATAAAAATGAGTCATTTTTTAAAAAGCACTTAGGTTCCATCATTAAAATTTCCATTATAGTAAGAATAAAGCCTGAATCTCATAAAAATATTAAAAGTGAAAGGAATGGAGGAGAACCTAAGAGAACCTTGTGGAATTCTAAAACACAGGAAGATGGAAACACAGACAAAATTAAGAAGGAACAGTCACAAGATAAAATATCAAAACCATGGTAGCACAGCTGCTAGGTGAAGAAAATGTTTCAAGGAGTGATAAACTGGTTAAATGCCGAGACCAGACTGAACACTGAAAAAAGGTATGCTGGATTTATTAACAAGGAGAGAGGGAGATGTTTCAAGAACATTCTGTGCAGAGATAGAAGCTGAAGTCATACTGGAGAGAACTAAGGAGTAAATGAATGGTGAAGAAATAAAGTGGAAAACTCTTGGAAAGTTTGGTTGTGAGGAATCATAGGGCAGTAGCTAAAGAGGAGGTATAGTGGAAGAAAGTCTGGTTTTGTTTGTTTTTTAGAGAGAGATGAGACATTATCATTTAAATGCCAATAAAAATGCCAGCTGGAGAAAAATGTTTACTCTAAGAGATAAAGGATAACTGACAGTGTCAAAGTTCCTTTCGCTATGAAAAAGAAATTAAAAGCTAAACGTCTCCCATGTACCAGGCAATATGCCAATTGTTTTCATGAACATTACCTGCTCCACCCACCATACAGTTTAAATATCCTATCTTTCTTTTCCCCAAAGTTTATATTATTTAAAATACAGCGCAAAGGACAGTCTTTAGAAAATTTCCTTTGTAAACCTCATGCCTTTTTAAATCTGCTGTAGAATCCTAGTGAAACTCTTAAGTTGTAAACACAATAAAACTCCCATGACAATGTGAATTTGAATATACTGCTATTGATTTCTATTCCCTGCTCAGTCCATGTTCGCTGAAGGTTATAGAATAGTTATATTTTTGGAGTGATGGGTATGAGGTAGACAAGGCCTTACAAGGAAACCTGACTCAGGAAGAGGAAGGGGGTCTCTGAGTCCCAGTGTTCTCCAGTTAGATACCCCCACATAAAGCCTATGAAACCAGCACAAACTGGGAGATACGTCTGGAATCATTCTGGAAGTCCTAGGAAGCCAAGGATACAATCTTGAAAAGGTCATACTAAGATCAATGACATGAATTTTAAGTCATCTAGCTGAGCTTTTCCAGTTACATAACTTCACTTTTATGAAAGATCTACATTAGTAACTTTTTGCTAATCAAAAGGTATCTGGAGACAATTTTCACTTCTATGAAAAAAGGCAAAAAAAGTGGAAACGGCATTCAGCTTTGTTCCGTAGTGAGCCTTTATAGAGCCAGTGTGCCTGAGTGGCGCCACCAAACTTCTGCCTTGGATACTACACCCACCATTTAAGCATCAAGCCGCCATGGTTTCTTACTGTCTATTATCTGTGATTTACCTCGATTTTGTGCATCCATTTGGCAAGATGTACCCTAAGGTAAAAGAGAGCCTATATCATTCCTGCTTTTACTATATGTTAATATTATCTTAGGTTTTATGTGTTATTTGGTAGGTTATTTTTGGGGTATGGAAACGCTCAAAAATTTTTCCATATAAATAAATGGTACCAGTAGTTGCCCCTTATAAGCATTTTTGCTCCCGCGGTTTCAAGTTATCCACTATCAACCATGGTTTGAAAAGCTCTGTGTAATTTACCTACTTCATTTCATCACATAGGCACTGTATCCTCTCACATCATCACAAGAAGTACAGAACAGTAAAATATTTTGAGACCATATTCATAATTTTTATTACAGTAGTTATTGTCCTGTTTTATTATTATTGCTGTTAATCTCCTAATGTACCTAATTTATACATTAAACTTTATCAGAGGTATATACACGTATAAGGAAAAACAAAGTATATACAGAGTTTGGTAACACTGGTCTTTCTGTTGGGTAGTCTAGGAATGCATTGCCTTCAAATGAGGGGAGCACACTACTGTGATTGCTTCTTGGCTTTCCATTTTGGTATACAAAAGGTTTCATAGGAACTCTCTACTTTTGGATAGGTTTCTTCAATAAAATGCCTGTTTCAATAGTATTGTTATCAACTAAGAGTAGTGCATGTGTTCAGTTTTCAGTAACTTACGAATCAATTTGTCAAATGCTCATTAGAAACAATTTGCCTGGTCCTTTGCTATTCACTGCTTCATAATTCCTAACAATCATTTACTTACTCTAAAACTTATGTCATGCAAACATGAAAATTTGACTGGGAATAGTCTGAACCATGACCTTCCTTTTTCCTAAGTAGCCCATCTAAATTCCCAATTAAATTAGTCCAGGGTTCTAAACCTTGGCACTACTGACACTGGCCTGACAATGCTTAGTGGTGGGGTAAGGGGAGGTTCGATCCTGTGCAATGTAGGATGTTTACCAGTACCAGCATTCAAATGACCTAGTCTTATCACAAAGTTGCAGTGAGAGTGACAATAAAACACGTAACTCTGAAAAGCATGTCTTTCGTCTTCTTTAGATATGCTCTGAGAGGGGCTGATACCACCCCTGGGAGCTACAAGAACAGATAAAGGAGTCAGTGGAAGCTAAATAACTCACTCATCTCTCTGGCCACAGTCATTACTTCTGGCTGGGTATATGACTAAAGCTGAGTCAACAGAGGCTCTCTTTAGACTTTTTGCTGGAGCAAAGGGGTATGGGGAAATTCTCATTTTTGCTGGTCTTCTAGCTATAAGGACAGTGGTTGATTTGCATATTAGGGTTTTTGTGGTGAGAATGGTAATTTACATGAATTTAAGAAAATGTTAATGTGGAGTTGAAATTTTATAGCCAAAATAGATACTGGTTCAAAGGAATGTCTTTGAATGTGACTGTAACTACTAATCTTCCTATGTAATAAAAGCCTAATATGCTAAATGTCCGGTCGCCTGTTCAACCAATCAAAGCGTAATAAGCTAATGATATGCTAAGGCCACTCAACTGCTCGCTATGACATGCACTGACCATCAGGGGGCAAACGCTCTGACCGGTAGGCTAGCTTGCTGCTGGGGTCCAGCCAATCAGGACTGAGCGAGATGGGCCCGACACGCCCTGGAGCTCTCCCGCGGTCCCTCCCTGCTGGCCAACCTCCCGTGTCCCTCCCCGGCCCCAATTGTGCACTGGTGGGGTCCGTCAGCCTGGCCTGCACCCTCTCACAATCCGGGACCCCTCAAGGGATGCTGGAGAGCCACTTTCAGCCCGATCTCGCAGGCCAGGCCGAGGGATCCCCACTGGTGCATGAATTCGTGCACCGGGGCCTCTAGTATTTACATAATTATTTGAATTAGGAGTGATAACTGATGAGGACTATATAATGTGCAGAGAGCCTAGTAAAAAGAGATCAGATGTCATAGAAAAGTGTCATCAATATCTCTCCAAACACTCAAATTAGGGTTTATGTCAATAAAAAATTCTAATCCATCTGTCAAATTATTCCCATAGTAAAGAGATCAGGTTATCTTAGTTTTATGGAACTTTTATCAAAATCACTTAAACCAAATGCTTTCCCTTTTGAATGTGTGCTCACCAAACCATTAAATATACCTTATACTTTTTATCTGTAAGAAAAGACTGCATTAACCAGCACAATCCCCTTGACAGCTTTATTTGTGTTTTTCATAAGTTTTGCATCTGTTTGGTTTGTATGCATAAGGTACCGTGTAAATGGAAACAAATTCTGGATATCACAACAAAAGTTTGAATTCCTGTAATGACAAATTTGAGGAAAGGCCTTGTACCACAGTGACCCTCTCCAAGGCAGTATCACCTTGCTAAATCTAGTCTGATCCTTACACAATCTAATAGGCTTTCTGAAAGTATGAAAGCTTCAGAAATCATTGCTTTGTCTGGGGGAAAAAAGTATAATTGCTTTCTAAAATTATTAAACCAAAATTTAAACACTGAAAATTAGAGATTATGATCATTTATTCACTGTGATCTATGACAATAAAACATGTTATAATTAAAAAGAACATATTAAAAGATAATTAAACTACCTTCAGCCATAGTATTAACTTGCCAGATATAAAACTGAGATGGTTTTCCTTCCCACTGAGAAAATACGAAATTTTCCAAGCTAAGCACTGCTATCTTTCATAGTCAAATTTAATTTTTAATAATTTCTTTAATAAAGGAATTTAATAAAATGAAACAAATGTCTCTTTCAATTCTTTATTTGGAGAGAAAGAACTCAATGGTGAACACGTACTAAACATTATATAACACTAGAGGCCTGGTGCACAGATTTGTGCACTGGTGGGGTCCCTCGACCTTGTCTGCGGAGACTGGGCTGAAACCGGCTCTCCGACATCCCCTGAGGGGTCCCAGCTTGTGAGAGGGTGCAGACCAGGCCGAGGGACCCCACCAGTGCACGATTGGGGGTGGGGAGAAACCATGTGAGGGCTCCAGGGCATGTCCGGCCCATCTAGCCCAGTCCTCATCGGCCAGGCCCCAGCAGCAAGCTAAACTACCAGTCAGAGCATCTGCCCTCTGATGGTCAGTGTGCGTCATAGTAACCAGTCGAACAGTTGAACGAATGGTTGGACGCTTAGCATATTAGCCTTTTATTATATAGGATAGGATAGGATAGGTAAAGCATAGCACTACAAATTCAATTACAAAAGTTCAATACAAAAGCTAATGGATCATTTATTTTTGCATACAATTACAAGGTATTCACAAAACATATGCACAGAACTTCAACATATAACTAAGTCACTCCATACTGAAACTTCTAAAGTTCCTTTATGATACAGGAATTAACTGAAAGTGAGTGAAAGCAGTTACTGGTGTGCTAGAACATTTTTACGGTCACTAGGATTTACCAGCCTATGGTGTCCCCTTAATTACCTCTGATCTGCTGTTTGTCCTGAAAGCCCGTGCACCCTCAGAATATAAAGTATATTTCTGGAAGGGATGCTAAAAAGAAAATAAACAACAAAAGACTTCTACAACTCCAAAATGATCTGCATATGTAAGCTGAAATGTGGAGAAAACTGAAATAAAAGAAATGAAGAAAGATTTCTAGCATCAAGTGATGTCACACTACACATGAACTCATTGAAAACACACATACACCCACAACATTCTTTATAGAACTCACCTAAAGTGAGTAATTTAAAGCAGACTTAAAAAAAAATCCTCAAGTATTTTATGTTATTAAAAACTTAAGTATTTATGACTTACCTTAGGACTTTAAGATAAAATGATGAAAAAAATCATGTAAAATTTAAATGTACAAGTTGTTTTCCCAAATTATTTTAAGTACACAAATATCAAAGTAATAAATTTTAATAATCATTAAAAGTTTCAGAAGCAAGTAAACTTTTTATAGTTATTTATTCAAAGTTTTATTTAGACCTGTTCAACAGCTTCCACTGACATAACTTTTAAAATCTAAATTATAAAGGCTATGAAAGGGTATATTCAGAGTATTTAATGTAAGAACAAGAAAAAAAGAAATAAAAGTTGGGATGTTTTAAGTCACTTAACAACAAAATAAGAACTCACCTTTTCCACTAGATTTGTGTGAACAAAACTAGAAAAACAAAAAATGTATTTCTTCTTATAGAAATAATGCAGGACCTCTTTCATATTTAAATGGGGTAACATAAACTGTCATGTTCTTATCCCATTATAAAACAACAGTTCATCACTTCAAAAGCATGAATCCAGCTATTAACTTTACTAATAACCCACCTTTTTCATTTTCTTTGTATCTACAAACGCCAACTGGAATCTCTGCTTGAAACATGGAGCCCACCATAATCTCCTATTTTAAAAATAACATAAAACATTAGTAAGGGCCCTGGCTGGGTACGTCAGTTGGTGGGAGCATCGTCCCAATGCGCCAGGGTTGTGGGTGCGATCCTGGTCAGGGCACATACAGGAGTCAACCAATGAATGCACCATTAAGTGGAATAACAAATCGATCTCTCTCTCTCAAATCAATCAATAAAAAGTGTTTAAAAAGTACATTAATAAGATCTTAGTAACAGACTTTATATCCATTTTCTAGCATTACCATCTTCTTGGACAAACTGTTCCTGGTTTCTGTGTCATATAATACAGATGCAACAATTAACTACCTCAGAGAAGTATTGTGAGGATGAATGAGTTAATAATAGATAGGAGCTTGGATATGATTGGATGAAAATATTAGTAATAATAATGGGGTGAAATGCAATACAGACAATGTACACAAACTACTTCAAAATATGGAGAAAAAAATTCTTACTATTCAATTAGTAAGATAATTGCAAACACTAAAAAACTGGAAGTCAAATTCAGATATTTTCAGAGTATCTACACTGTAAACTATGGTCCCTGGGAAACTGATACACAAATGCTCAGGTCCTATTCCAGACCTACTTACTGAACCAGAAACTCTGAAAATGAGACTCAGCAATTAGTGTTTTAACAAGGTATCCAGGTGATTCTGACACACCTTAAGTCTGAGAACCAGAGCTTTAAGATAAAGTAACAAAAAGGGTTTGTATAAAGCTCAGTAAAGGCCAAAAGGATGAAACTCCAAACCAAATGGATAAGGAGGTTAGTGCCTGACTTTCATTAAAACAATACAAAATGAAAAAGTAACCTCCCAAACACAATTAAAACTTATTTTAGGAAATCTGGTAATCGACTTTATAGCATCAAATCACAAATTAGGGGAAACTGTTCAGAAAGACATTGGAGGTCATCACAGACAAGATTTTACTACACACAGGGTCCAAAATTACACACTCTCTTTTGTCTGGTGGCTAAATGTTAAGAATAAATTTACTGCATTTTTAAAATGAAGACTTAGGGAGGAGAAGTACAAAATCTTGGTCTAGCAAGTTTAAAGAACTCCTAGAATTTGAAAACTTCTGCTCTCCAGTTACTGTCACCCCACTGATGTTAGAAATTGTTATTTCCATATTTTATGGGAAGAGATGAAACTAAAAAATTTTATTTCCTCAAGTACACACTATTATTAAGTTCTGGGGCTGTAACTTGAAGAGATTTGATTTCAAAGCTGTTTCCTCTACCCATTTCTATAAAAACTCCCTTTTATCTGACAAGCCTGAGAAGATCCTCAATCTAGACATTTTTTTTCCCAACAAAATCATACTAAAAACAGTCTGGATTTACCGCGGCCTGATTATTACACATTATTCCTGAGGAAGTGACTAGTACCCTCCAGCAAAGAAGAGTTCACTTTTCATTGGATGTTATAATAACAACATTCAATTAAATACTATATTGAACACAGATACAAAAACAGTTAATTTATTTTGGAGAAAACTTATATAAACTTGAATGTGTGGTGAAAAACGATAGTTTAAGATGACTCAAGATTTCTACAGTTTATCATTTTAATTTTTACATGGTATTAAAAATCAGAAAAAACTGGATTAAAAACCATTTCCCCAAATAGGACACACAAATAGTAACTTCTGTGAACCTTGTTATGTCTTCAGACCCATCAGTCATTCATCATTCACTGAAATTAACTAACACATACTGTACTGGGCTAACCTTCTCTATTCCAAACAGATGTCTCTCCCTTCTAAACATCTTTTTGGAAACCAGTAACAGATCAATTTTGGCTGAAGCCCCAAATCCTGGGTAGCCCAGTTCAAGTTCATTTAAATACTTAATTCTTCCTAATAGAAACTCTAAATATGTTTCCTTATTTTTAATCAGCAAGGGGGTCAGCTCATTTTTAAATTTCCCCCAGGCATCCCAGACCAGACAACTTTAAACTAAAAAACAAACAAAAACAAAAACCCACAAAAACATAGGGAAAGCTCAAAAGTATTAACTAAATAAATAATCAATCACGACTGAAGTGCAGAAATCCCACTCAATTTGATGTTCTGGTCTATTCTGCATTCAAAGAAATTTATGCACTAAATTTAAAATCAAATGTAGGAAAAACAACAAAAAAACCTCAATGGAGTTTTTAAGAGAAAGATCAGGTGATCATTTTTTTAATATATAAATGATGATTTGCTCTCAACAATTTCACATGACATTTTGATACTTTCATAAGTCAACAGCTTTGCAATAGTTTTTAATTCAATTTAATTGTATGATTAAACAATGTTACAATTCTATAATTTAAAACTATGTCAATATATTCTCTTTAGACTCATTTAGAAATCAACTTATTTAATTATGCAGTTTTAGAGAAGCCCAAATCCATCTTTTTACACAATATATTTGGAGTTGTAAATATCAACATTAATATAGGATAGAGAAATTTATAATCAAATTTTTAAACAGAATTTACTGAATACTAAAAAGAAGTTTGGATTTCTAATCATGGTTTGAGCGCCAGTTCAAAGGCCAATTCTTTCTATATCATTATTTTATTTTATAATACGATAAACATCTGAATATATTAGGGGAAATCTGAACATCTACTCAATATTTAAAAGTCAGAACAGGGCTTACCTCAACTTTATCAACATATATTTACTTAATAAAAAATTAATTACATTGGGCTTTTTAAATATTAATTTATCTAAGTTTTTGGAAAATATGGCTCTAACTACCTTTTTCCAGTCTTCTGATGGAATATAATCTTCATCTTCTTCAGATTCTTCTTCTATTTCACTGTCTAGAATAAGTAAGACAATACTACTATAAAATGATTGCTTATCCTGTCCACAGCGTATATTTGTATTTTATTCTTACATCTACCATCAAAATATTTAAATATGCCCGAAGTTATTTCCAGACTTAGACCAAGATATTTAAAATCAAATAATACCCCATCAGCTAAAAAACAAAACAAAACAAAAAAAGCCCATACACCTTTCAGGTCAATCCTAATCTTAGACAACTGTATTCTCATGAAATGATTTTCTATAGAAACTTCTGAAACAAAATTTAGAATCAAAATAACCTATTTCTAAACTTAATTCTATCAACAGCCTGGTGACAGAGTAAATGATATGATCTCAATCTCTTCCTTACAAAATGAGAATTTGGACAGAATAGTGATTTCCAAACAGTGCTCCCTGAAACACTGAGAACTTTATGGCATCACTTTGGGTGGAAGCACATGAAGGGAGTATGTATGATGTCCTCCATTCTAGCCAACTGTTTTATTCAGAGCAGGGAAGCTGCTGTCTATTTACATTTTGGAGTAAGAATGTATTTATAAAAAGGGGTGGGAAATCTGAAAACAGATTCTTAGCATCTTCTTAACTCTAAAATGGCACACAAAATTCAATAGGATAACATTCCATATAGAAATTAATTCTTCCTATGAAGACAGCTATATATATATATAGCTTCCATGCAAACATCACAACTGAAATACCAGATTAAACAGTTTAGGCAGTCACTTAGCACCCCACTGTCAGTAGATCTGCTCTCTGTTTAACTAAGACAGTGGTTCTCAACCTGTGGGTCGCGACCCCTCTAGCGGTTGAACGACCCTTTCACAGGGGTCGCCTAAAACCATCCTGCATATCAGATATTTACATTACGATTCATAACAGTAGCAACATCACAGTTATGAAGTAGCAACAAAAATAATTTTATGGTTGGGTCACAACATGAGGAACTGTATTTAAAGGGCCAGAAGGTTGAGAACCACCGATTACTAAGAGGTTAATACATTTCCCCAAACTTAAAATTAACATAATTATTGCCCTGGCTGGTGTTCTCAGTGGTTAGAGCTTTGGTCCCTGGCACTGAAAAGGTTCTCAGGTCCGATTCCTGGTCAAGGGCATGTACCTGGGTTGCAAGTTCCATCCTTGGACCCCAATCAGGGCACATGCAGGAGGCAACCGATCAATGTGTGTCTCTCTCACATAGATATTTCTCTCTTTTCTCTCTCCCTCCCTTCCACTCTTTCTAAAATCAATGTAAAAAAATATCCTCAGGTGAGGATTAACAACAAAACAATTAACACAATTATTTCAGTAATATCTTCCTGCATTGGTACACTTTTCAATTGGACCATATCTTAGATCAAAACTCAACAAAATTATTATTAGCAGTACTACATTCACTTCTAAACTAAGTGTAACAGAAATCATTCATACAAAGCAGTTGCCATGTTTAATCAGTTATTACATTACTAAATTTCATGAGGGATTGTTCAAGTGTTTTTCTTCTTTTTAAAGTATAGAAATTTAGATAAAAAATTTAAACTAATAACACTAATAGTTGACTTTTTATCAGAGAGCTGACCTTTAGAGTAAAGATTACTGTTTAGAATGAAACATTGTGCAGTAGATGAAGTATGCAAATATTCAAGATAGATATTACTGGTCATCTCTGACTAGATCATAATTGTAGGAAAATTAGGAGACTTCTTTCTAAGTATAAAATATTCCTATCTCAAATGTCAACCACTTCTTCAGAACTAGGAGGCACTGATTAAGGAAAGCAATGCTTAGGAATCTATTTTTAAAAAGCTAATAGGCAAAGAAAGTAGAAAATGAAAACTGAGGAAAAGACTAGGAGAAATTAAAAGATGACCATGAAACAAACTAAATTTAAGAAAGGGTCAGGAAGGGAAAAAAAGGAACACACTTAAAACCAAGTAGTAAGTGACACAACAATTACTGTAGTATATTCATGAACAGGGCCCAGCATTGCAAAACTAATAACCTGGAACAAAACTCCATTACTGTTAAAGCGATATTTAAGAGTAAATAAACTCAGAGCAGTGAAAAAAACACACACTAGAATTTTAGGCCATATATTAGAGAGTAAAAATTACACCCCAACTATAGCAACCAGTAACACTTACTTGTATCAAAATATTTACATCGACGTGGGCGTATTATTTCCTGTGCATCTTGAGAAGCAACAGATTGTGATGGATCATCATTGGAAGACTGAGTTTCATCCTCTTGACCTGATGAATCCTTTATATTTTCTTCCTGTGGAATCATAAATTAAACTGTTTTAAGATGTAAAACAGTAACAACAACAAAAAACATTTTGGAGATAAAAGGTCACAGTATTTCAAATACAACTAGAAGATTAAAATAAATACACTAACTGTAGCATGGTGTGCTGGGTCAAATCCTGGACCAGGGAAAAGGACATTAATGGGAAAACTGATAAAATCTGAACTGCCTGTAATTTAATTAAATAGTGTGGTACCAGTATTGACTTTTTATTTTTGATAAATCTTCCATGGTTATGTAAGATATTAACATAAGGGAAATTTCTGGGTGAAGAGTACATAGGAAGTCTCTGTACATTAGAACCTCTTCTGTAAATCTAAAATTATTTCAAAACAAATTAAGAAAAATAAATACAGAACTGCCAACTAGCCTTTATTACTTAAAAAGATAGTGCTTTTTAAAAGTTGGTACAAATTTATTTAGAATAGGCATTGAACAGAAATCTGAATAACACAGATGAAACTTACCCCTCAGGAGTGGATTACAGAGAACTTGCAATTTTTATTACATATTTCTGTATCTTAATTTTCAATATCTAAATGTATTACTTTTAAAATCAGAAAGAATACAGGTAAAAATAAGCAGTCAAAATGAACGTATTTAAAAATTATAACTCCAACAATAAAGACTATAATCTTAAAAATTTCGGTATAAGCTTACTTTATTTTCTCCACTACAGCCACTGTTATCATCATTATCAGCATCTTCATCATCTTCACCTTCTTCTTCCTCTTCTTCCTCCTCCTCATCTTCTTCAGGTAGTCGACTAGTACCATCATACCCATAAAGGCTGAGAAGTTCATGAATTGGCATGTCGCTTTCCTAAATAGACCAAAATAAAAAGTTAATTCTGAGTAATATTTCATATTCCTATACTTCACAAATCTGTATTCATTCCATACTGAAGAATGCTCTTAAACCTGTATCAAGAATTTTAAATTCATAAAAAGTGAAACTGAAAATAGTTCTGAAAGTTAAGAAAATTCTAGTCTTTTATGAATTTCTTGAGACATTGACCAATGAGAATTGTTAACAACAAAATCTTTTAAGTATAATAAAAAGGGACATTGGTTTAGAACTATTCTTTTGTGCAATCATTTAGATAATGTAAACCATCAATTAATAGTATGTATGGATGCTCACACTTAAGAGTATCATATATAATGTGGGAGTGGGGGAATAGAATAATTAGAAAGTAAAGAGACTGTAAACTTAGCCTACTCAGCCCAAATACATGAAAAGAAAATAGCAATGATATAGTACAGGAATAATACTGAATTGCATTAGCCATTTATTCTCTCTTAGGGTAATCTATAATTACATATAAAACTATCTTATGGAATTTCCAGTTTATAGATGAGATAGGCTGACAGATTAAGCCATTTCTCAAAAAACAAAAACAAACAAACAAACAAAAACAACCAAAAAGAAAAACCCCCCACATAAGTAATAACTTCTGTGGCCAGATCTCAAGTCTAATTCCAAAAGTCCATACTCTCAGCCATGGACTTCCCCCAAACCCCACAAAAACATACCCTGAGGGTGAAATAAAAAAATATCCATGTTAGTGAAATGAAATTAGCTTTCTGCAGAAGGTACTCTTATCAGTAATCAATATGACTACAACATCAAGTATCAGGGAAACATGACAAAATTCTGATTAAAAAAGGAAAATTTAACCCATTCATGTGAACATATTACATACACACACACACACACACATACACCCCTTAATAGAGTCAGTTTAAAAAGAGTATCATGAAATAAGACATCCTATATAATAAAAGCCTAATATGCAAAGTGTCTGAGTGTTTGACCAGTCACTATGATGCACACTGACCACCAGGGAGCAGATGCTCCGACTGGTAGGTTAGCTTGCTGCTAGGGTCTGGCCGATGGGGACTGGGCAAGATGGGCTGGAAAAATCCTGGAGTTCTCCCATGGTCCCTTCCTGACCCCGATCAGGACTGGGCCAGACAGGCCGGACACAACCTGGACTAATCCATGCACTGGGCTGGTTTTGGCCTGATCCCTGAAGGCCAGGCTGATGGGCCTCTAGAGTTCTATATTTCTCCAGCAGTCTTGTAGTGTTATTCATAGGCAGAAATAAGTCTAGCCTACGTGTTAAATACATTGTTGTGGTAGAGAAGGGTACATCGAACTGGATGATATAAATCCAATGACGCAAATCACTTATATCATACAATTAACTCGCATCACACCCAGAATTCATGTGCAAGAAACGACTAATGATTATAATTTTAAACGTTTTCTTACAGAAATAAGAAGAAAATGTTAACTTCTACTTGATATCATAAATGGATGTTCTAATTATAAGTCAGTTTGTGAATCTGTTTCTGAAAGTGAAATCCCTAATGGCCCGCTGTAGCCACAGCTTGAAAAATGTTAACTATGTCAGGCAAGGTATTACCACCCTAGTTGATAGACCAGGTGGCATACTTAACTGATATCTCGTATTGTGATTCTCAAAGTGCAGGAGCACAGTGTTTAAGTTGTTCAAGGATCTAGTCCATGCAGATATCTGGTCCATGTACGAGACAGAAATTTGGGAATTAGGAGTCAGGATTTGAGAAGTAAAACAGAACTTCAAAATCAAGAAAAAACTAGAGTAAGAGAAAGAGAAAGAGAAAGAAAATACTGTTTTTTTACACAACTAGAGGCCTGGTGCACAAAATTCGTGCACTTAGGGGGTGGGAGGGTCCCTCAGCCCAGCCTGCGCCCTCTCACAGTACGGGAGCCCTCGGGGGATGTCCGACTGCCAAGGAAGCAGGGGAGGCTCCCACCACCACCGCTGCACTCGCCAGCTGTGAGACTGGCTTTTGGCTGAGTGGCGCTCCCCCTGTGGGAGCGCACTGACCACCAGAGGGCAGCTCCTGCGTTGAGTGTCTGCCCTCAGGTGGTCAGTGCGTGTCAGATACTGGTTGTTCTGCCATTCAGTCGATTTGCATATTAGCCTTTTATTATACAGGACTAGAGGCCTGGTGCATGAAAATTCATGCACTGGAGGGGGGTGTCCCTCAGCCCGGCCTGCCCCCTCTCACAGTTCAGGAGCCCTCAGAGGCAGGAGGCGAGCCGGCAATCAGGGCAAGGCGACCCCCCCATCATACCTCTGCTGCTGCCGCTGCCAGCAGCGCAAGCCTTGGCCAGCCCTGGTTACCTGAGCCTTGGGCGGCCCTGGGCGGCTGGGCAGCTGACATCCAAGGCTTGCTTGTGCTTTGGGCCCACCCTGGACAGCTGGGCAGCTGACATCCAAGGCTTGCCTGTGCCTCAGGCCAGCCCTAGGTGGCTGGGCAGCAAATATCCAAGGCATGCCTGCACCTCAGACACTGGCTAGGCAGCTGCCATCCGAGGCTTGCCTGCACCTTGGGCATCAGCTGGGCAGCCGCCATCTGAGGCTTGCCTGCACCTTGGGCTGGCCCTGGGCGACTGGGGGGCAGAGAGCAGGTCTGGACACATCATGCGCCTTCTGCCCCCCTGGCTGGGCTAAAAAGTCTGCAGGACTCCGGCATTAGGCACAAGGAGTGGCTGGACCTGTGCCTGCCACCCTCCCAGCAGGGCTGAGCACTGCCAACTGTGGCTATGGGGGCCGCCGTCTTTGTGGTGGTGTGGTGGTCAATTTGCATATTCCCTCTTTATTAGATAGGATAACAGCAAATAGCTGCCATAAAGTATCTTCTATGTGCTGGGCATTTCAGAGAGAGAAGTAAAAGCACAGTGAGAATATTACAATCTTATTAGATCTTTAAAAGTACCAGATGGGAATGTTTGTTACTCTTATTTATAAATATTCAGAAAACCAAATAGAAGGAAACATCATGCACTGACAAGAGACTTTACTACAATAACTACACCTCCTAATCCCAGCTCATACTTTCCATAAACTCATTCTGCACCACAAATTAGAAGCAGGTTTAACAACTGACGTCACTATTATGAGCAAGAGGCCCTGAAGTCACTAGTAAGAGTAAGGGCCAAACCAGGAGAAACACTTTAAATTTCATGTTCATTTCATCTTTAAAATTATCCTAATATATGTTAGTATTACCTCTACTTTTTTGCACCTGAGTTAACTGATACCTTGATAAAGAACACAAAACAGGCAGATTACTAAATAAATGTCCTAGGGCTCTCAACCATTTGTTCTGTCTTATTCAAGGACAACAGAATCACCTTGAGAGCTTATTAAAACAGACTATTGAGTCCCACCCTATAGTTTCTGATCTAGTTAAGCTGAGGAAGGGTGTGAGTATCTGCATTTTTTAAAATAAGTGCCAGGTGATACTGATGCTGTGGGTATGAGATCAGCTTAAGAACCAATTAGCTCCTAGTTGTAAGATAAAATTACCTGCACATCAGCCTTTCCAGTGGAAGGTAATAAAGATTGATCATTATCTTTAATAAAGCTTATCATTGATATCTGTCATCTAGCTCAGTTATATGTCAAAAAAATAGGTGTCATACTAACTGCATGGAAAGAAATCTTTATGCCTGACATCCATGGTTAGGTTAGATTTTTCCTTCTTGGATTTTTGAGAAGTATGACTTACTTTATAAAAATTTCTTTCTCAAAGAAAAATTTACCAACACCTCCAATATTGACTAGGCAGAGAACTGAGGAGAGTCAAAAGTAGCTCATCACAGTGCATTTGGAGAACCACTTTCATTTGAAAAAAACAGTAATAGAACTGTAGAGAAAGTCAATCAATTCAGAAAAAACTACACAAGTATAGAAAAAAAAATGGTAAGTAGGTTACTGTATAAGAGCAGAGGGTATCTATAATAACAAAAAGAAAGTCAGGGCTGGTATTTTAAACTATTTTCTCTAGTCTTACTTAGTTTCTAAAAAAATCTGTCATATCCTCCTACTTTTGACTTGGTTTGAAAGTAGGTGTTGAACAGGGACTGACACAATGTTAGGGCTTAGGGAAAATACAACCAAATGCTCAAGATGGATAAGGGAGAGATTTCGTTTGCCAGGAAGACTAAGCTAAGTTGGAATTCACTGCTGTAAATCACATGTAGTATAATTAGAACCTAAACTAAATGAATGGTTATAGTAAAGAAAAAACTCAAGAGATCTTGCAGAAGAAACCAACAGGTTTAACCATGGATTAAGAGTGATTGAGGGGTCCAAGTGACACTGAATCTCTGGTTCTAGACATTCCTTGGACCCAGATACTCATTCATATGACTTCTAAAAAATAAAAAAAATAAAGTTCTAAAAAAGTTCTAATATACATCTAAAATGCATTCTTAAAGTTAGTTTTAGGTGGGTTCTATCATGTGTAAACAAAATAAACCTTGCTTATTCCATCAAGAAAATGCTTACTGGTGTGGCTCAGTGGTTAAGCATCCACCCATGAACCACAATGTCTTGGTTTGATACCCAGCAGGAGGAAGCTGACCAACGATTCTCTCTCATCATTGATGTTTTTATCCTTCTTTTCCTCTCTCTGAATCAATTTAAAAATATATATATATTTAAAAACAAACTATATAGTGATATTATGCTTCTGTTTAGATATTAACTTTTATCTTAACTTCTGTCACTCAATATCAATTTATTAAGCAACAGTCAGCAGCAATAAACTAGTAAGCAATAGTCATGACCCACTGTGGAATACAACATTTAGAGTTTGACAGTGGTATGAAAAGTTAACTTACTTGATCTAAGGCAGTGGTTCTCAACCTTCCTAATGTCGCAACCCTTTAATACAGTTCCTCATGTTGTGGTGACCCCCAATTTCATTGTTACAAATTGAACATAATTAAAGGATAGTGATTAATCACAAAAACAATATGTAATTATATATGTTTTCCCAAGGTCTTAGCCGACCCCTGTGAAAGGGTCGTTCGACCCCCAAAGGGGCCGCGACCCACAGGTTGAGAATCGCTGATCTAAAGTATAAAGTGAAAATCTTGTAGGCAACATTGGGCTAAAACTACAAAAAACAAAATCAATTCTGCTGCAGCTCTTTTAAATTCAAATAAGTGTTCCTACTATGTGCTAACTGAAGTACTTAAGGATTTAGCAAGTATCATGTAAGAATCATTTATTGTTGTCTGGGTAACAAGGAAGATGTTAACAACTCTTAAATTCTGGCTGTGAAGGTGGGTAAAAATAAAAGGTACGGTAATTGGGAGGGGACAGAGATGTGAAAGAAGAGATTTAGGATCCTTTTATAGTCCATTTTTGATACCTGTGATGTTTTATAAAAGTTAACTACCTGAATTCTATTTTACATAATGAAGTTACTTCTTTAAAAAAAGGCCTTTCATTTCAAACTTTAAACATACCACCTATGATCACATAGGATTTTTCAGTCAACTCTATACAACATCCTTTTTCTCCCCAAACACAGGCAGAGAACCAAAATTTCAAGTGTTTCCTCTCTCCACAAAAAAAGTTATAAACACTTCATCCTCTAATTCTTATTGTTATTTACCCTTGCAAGATCCTCTATTTCAGAACTGAAGTTTGTTTCTCCTTCCATCATTTCTTCTTCTTCTAATGTTCGTTCATCATCAAAATCATGAACCAGCATGTCAGCTGATGGATCAAATTCATGGTCATCTGATGTTGCTGAACCTCCTGGTAAAGAATATTTTTAAAAGTTTGGTAAATCAAATTAAGTGTACCTCATTAATATTAATATAATGTATATGACATTTGAAGCTGATATAAATCAAATAACAGTACCAAAGAAAAGCTATACACAGAAAATATTATTTATTGTTTTCTGAAATTCTTGCCATTACTCATATCTCCCCGCAAACCTCCTCTAAGGGATTATTTTTTGCCTTTCTCATCTCTATACACAGGTACAACTACAAAATAAGAATCTCTATACAAAGGTACAACTACAAAATAAGAATCACAATTCTTAATCATTTGATCAATATTTAATAGACTCGATGAGTATGAACCCTTATGGCCCCTGAGAGTATATATTCATGTGAAATATATAGTCATCTTAACATATAGTCTAATGAAAACAAAGTTGCACTCAAATATTACTCTTCTATTAGCACTTTCATGAAAATTTATTCCAGTATATAGATAATTGCCCTTAACTTATTTGGATGATTTTTATATGAAATAACTCAAAGATAAACTATAGAAGCAAAATGTACTACAACTGCATACAAAACTCTTATGAAAGGCATTAAAAATAGCCTAGCTAGTAGGTAACTGATGTGTAAGCTAATCTATTTTTAGCCTGGTGGTTGGAGAACACTGCTGTACTCAATAGGTCAAGCCTTATAATACTGAATTGCAAATGCTAGGGCATACATATTCTGTAAACTATCCCATTTGGCTATTGTTTGGACTTAAGTTTGCAAAAGCATTGTTTACTAATGAACAAATGAGTTATTTAACATTAAAATAATCAATTTAAGTTTAAACTGTTAAAAGTTGTATTAACTGATGCACCTACTTCTCCTTTTTACTCCAGGAAAAAGAACCAATAAGTAAAACAAAGTGATACAGATGCTGATTTGTTTAAATACAGACTATTAGGGATAAGGAAATACAGAAGGCTCTGGGTTCTTGTCACCTCCCACACTTTTCAGAATAAGAAATATTTTTGGAGTGCTTACCAAATACTATATGTACCAAATACTATGCTCAAGCACTTCATATACATCATTTCATTTAAGCAAACAATCCTATGAAGAACAAAAAGAAAAACCTGAGGCTCAGAGTTAAGTAGCTTGTTTAAACTCTTAGAGCCAGTACATGGCAAGGATGGAATTTGAATCCTGGGCCTGCTAATTCCAAAGCCTGTGCTTTTACTGCACTCCAAACCTCCCCTAAGGCGCAGCCACAGAAACAGTAGGTATCCTGCCTCAGAGAATACTTGAAAAGAGCCTCTGTTTACTATAATGAGTGAATAGCAAGCCAGGTTAGAAAGCAAAATACTTAGAAGTCATGGTACACTCTGAGGAACATAATAAAATACTGATATTAAACATAAAATAACTAGATATGTAATTGCTAAATCAGGTCTCATCCTACAGTACAGCACAAAAGAGTTAACAAATTATCAAAGTTTTAGAATGATTTACAAAATAAAACATTTAGAAAAGCATATTATCATAATTTCTTTTGGAAAATTAAGAAAAACATGGCATAATTAGGGCATTTTAGTACTGGTTGAGGGACTTGCACAGTTTAAGAACCACTAATTTAGTTGTAGTTTTGCTGTTTCAATCATTATCCCTTCTTTCTGAATTTTTAATGGAAAATGCTCCCAAAACTTTTCAGTTCACCTAGCAATCAATCTCCTAGGAGACTTAGTTAATAATTATGTATTCCTACAAATGATACTATAGTTTTCTTCTCTCTTATATGCAGAAAGATAAATAAAAAACACTCAAACAAACCCTGTCGTATACTATTATACTAATCCTATCTAATAAAAGAGAAACATGGTAATTGGTATACGACCGCTACCCTTCCCATTGGCTAATCAGGGCAATATGCAAATTACTGCCAGCCAAGATGGCGGCCGGCAGCCAGGCAGCTTGAAACTAACATGAGGCTTGCTTGCTTCAGTGACGGAGGACTCCAACGTTCCCTGCCTGCCGCTGCAGGCCTCTGAGCTGCAACTCTAAGATACTATGTAACAAATATAGAAGCTAAACAAAACCCCAGGAACCTGCTTTAGTCCGGCAGGCTTGAGCCAGCAGGATTGCAACATTGTAAAAAAGGCCAGAAAACTACTTTCAACAGCGGAGGCCTAAGAGCTGGAGCCAAACCTCAAAGCTAAAGCAGACCCAGAATAAAAAAAGAAAAAAGAAAAAAAGGAGCGGTTGGGAGCTTCAGTCACCCCCAGCCTGAAAACAGCCCTCAGCCCCTCACCCAGACTTGCCAGGCACCCCAGTGGGGATCCCTACCCTGAAGGGTGTGTGACCAGCTGCAAACAGCCATCATCCCCTCACCCAGGCTGGCCAGGCACCCCTGTGGGGACCCCCACTCTGATCCAGGACACCCTTCAGGGCAAACCAGCCGGCACCCACTCATGCACCAGGCCTCTACCCTATATAGTAAAAGGGTAATATGCCTCCCAGCACTGGGATCAGCGGAGCCGAGAGGCCTCCCGGCACCGGGATCAGCGTGACAGGGGGCAGCGCCCAAACCCCCTGATCGCCCTGCAGCTCTGTGTGACAGGGGGCGGGGCCACAACCTCCCTATCCACCCTGCTCTGTTCGTGACAGGGGAAGGCGCCCCAACCCCCTGATCAGCCCTGCTCTGTGCCTGATACGGGGGAGCTCCCAAACCCCGATTGCAGTGCGGCTCTGTGTGTGACAGGCTGCAGTGCCCCAACCCCCTGATGGGCCCTGCTCTGTGGGTGATAGAGGGCAACGCCCCAACCGCCCCCCACGGGCCCTGCTCTGTGTGTGACGGGGTAGAGCCATAACCTCCCCATCCGCCCTGCCCTGAGTGTGACAGGGTGCAGCACCCCAAACCCCTGATCTGCCCTGCTCTGTGTGTGACAGGGGGGAGCTCCCCAACCCCCTGATGGGCCCTGCTCTGTGCGTGACAGGGTGCCGTTCCCCAACCCCTCTGATGGGCCCTGCTCTGTGAGTGACAGGGGGCATTGCCCCAACCCTGATTGGCCCTGCTCTGTGTGTGACGGGGGGTGGCGCCGCAACCTCCCCATCGACCCTGCCTTGAGTGTGACAGGGGGTGGTGCCCCAACCTCCCAATCGGCCCTACCCTGAGCGTGACTGAGGGTGGCATCGCAACCTCCTGATCCGCCCTGCTCTGTGCATGACAGGGGGCGGCGCCCCAACTCCCCAATCTGCCCTGCTCTGAGCCCGACCAGGGGCTGCACCTCAGGATTGGGCCTGCCCTCTGCCACCCAGGAGCAGGCCTAAGCCAGCAGGTCGTTATCTCCCAAGGGGTTCCAGACTGCGAGAGGGCACAGGCTGGGCTGAGGGACCCCTCCCCTCCCCGCCGAGTGCACAAATTTTTGTGCACCGGGCCTCTAGTCCTATATAATAAAAGTCTAATACGCTAAGTGTCCGGTTGGCCATTCAACCAATCAAAGCATAATATGCTAATGACATGCTAAGGCCACTCAACCACTTGCTATGACGTGCACTGACCACCAGGGGGCAGATGCTACCACTGATAGGTTAGCTTGCTGCTGGGGTCCAGCCAATTGGACTAAGTGAGATGGGCCGGACATGCCCTGGAGCCCTCCCACGGTCCCTCCCTGGCTGGCCAACCTCCTGCATCCCTTCCCGGTCCCTCGACCTGGCTTGTGCCCTCTCGCAATCTGGGTTGAAGGATCCCCCCCTCCCCCGCCCCACCTGAATGCACAAATTTCATGCACCAGGCCTCTAGTCATAATATAATTCTTATTAAATGCAAATATTGTCAAAATAACAATGTTTAATTCCTGACTACTTACCTTCCTTTACCAACTTAAAAAAAAAAAATTAAGCTCACATGAGTATCATATGATTTACCTGAAGCCCCTCACTTGTCATTATATTCAAGGCCAATTACATTTAAAGTTTTGTCACTTCCCCCTCCCTACAAGAAATACCTTAGGTGAACCTTTTCTCTCTTCTCACTCTAATTCTTTTCCCCTACATATACACTGTAACTGTTTTTTATAAACTTCCAATTTTTTCTTGCCTTCATATGACTTCTTTTTACCTTGTTCTTTGGGACCAAATAATCATCTTACTCCTTTTTGTTAATTACTAAGGCCCATTGTTAGGCTGTCTCCTAGGGGGAAAAAAAGGTCTTAAAAATAAATTATTACGGGTAGGGATTCTGATGCACTGTGAAAATAAATATTATGTTTTAGAATTAAGCCAATATCAGTACTTTTTGTATCCTGTTGCAAAATTACTAAAAGGTATCCTACATTATTTCAACCATTCAAAAGATAAATTCCGCTTATAGTATGTCACTAGAGGCCAGTGCACAAATATTCATGCACTCAGTGGTGGTGGGGCAGGGGGCAGTCCCTCAACCTAGCCTGTGCCCTCTAATAGTCCGGGAGCCCTCAGGAATGTCCAACTGAGCCGCAGTCTGGCCTCCCTCTGCAGGAGGCCACTGGCGGGGCCAATCAGGGAATGGCACAGGCAGCGAGTGGCCCTGCCTGTGGTTTCTGCGGAGGCAACTGGGCGATCAGGGGACAGCACAGGCCAGCGAGCAGCCGGACCCACCCTCCAACCCCCCATTGCCCCTCTCCTGCTGCTGGTCACCACCATCCCCCCCACCCCATTGCTGTCCCCTCCCTCTGCCCGCTGGCACAAGCCTTGGCTGGCCTGGCGCCATCTGCTCGCCGGTCCCACCCTGTCAACTGGTCATTCCATCTTTCGGTCGATTTGCCTATTACTCTATTATTATATAGGATGTGCACTCATTACATTATTTTATTTCCTCCCCTCCCTAAATCCCTACCTCTAATGGCTACTAGTCTTATAGGTTAAACCTTGTCTTATACCTCCACATTGGTTTATACTGGTGGCGTCTATAGACAAACCACCTAACCTGGGCCATATGACCGTTATTATTATAATCAATTCCAAAGTGCAGATGTTACAAAGGACACAGCCTTTCACCAGTGGACCAAATATTTTTTTACATGAAGCCTCTATTCCTAATTTCTTCCAACTTACATAATTAGTATTACTTACAAACACAATAAATATTCTCTTGGGCAGAAGCCTGATATTAGAAACACTATCTATCTTAAAAGATCTTCTTAGTCTAAAACCTATTTAAAAACAAAAAACACTAAAGATTCAATCTGTTTGTATAAGCATTCAGCAGGCAGTAAAGGGCATCAAAGACATTTATATTTTCCAAGCACTACTATTCTTCCAATGCAGCCTAGACTGATTCAAATGCAATGGAAACTCAAGTCATTCATTAATATCATTTTTGGAGAAATTATTTTTAGACCTATGTATTACCTGATGAATGTCTCAAAATTTCATGGAAAAATATATAAAACTCAGTTTATTTGCAATAACACAACATTAACAAAAACCAACTAGAACCTATTTTTTTTTTTCAATGAAAATGATTTTGTTTGCAAGAAAAAGAAATTAGGAAAAATTTTATGTCCTATAAAGGATATGATAATCTAGTATTTATCTGAGGTCAGACTACTTCCAACCTTAACTATCCAGAACATATTTATAAACCATGAAGTTGAAATAAATATGATAAAATCAACTGTCAATTTAACACACACTTGTCTTTTAGAAGGAATCTGGAGGTATTCTAGTCCAACCACCCTACTTGATGATGCCTTATACTACATGGAGTACAATGATATGTGTTCATGAAAAGAACCTTGATCCATTAAAAAAAAAAAAAAAAAAAGAAGCTTATTATGATGTTAAGCATTTTTACAAATTTACTTTCTAAAATTTAACACACAGAGTAGTGATTGCTTCAATAATCTGAAAATTTTAGTAATACATCATAACTAAATATTCAACATGAGATGTTTTCAAATAAAGTATTACAATGCCTTAGAGTGCTCCCTTTCTCTCTCTTCTTTAGCTACATTACGCTGTCCCTTAATCCAAGTACTTCACTGCAGAAGGCAGTACTCTTGGTAAAGTCCCTGGACACTAGTCAGAAAAACTGGTTGGTACCAAACTCTTTGCTGACTGCTATTCAGTTCCAACCAATTGTTGCCACACAGAAATGCTGTACCCAATGGAGCTGGAACCTCTACCTGATCAAGAGAAGCCTAAATATAGATTTTTATATAAAATATTCAAATTTTTAAAGATCACTACACTGGCCAAATGAAAACACATTTATTTGTGGCCAGATTTAGTCCAAAGATCATAACATCTAAGTTAGGAAAAAAATGAATTTGTATTGTACTTAAAGAATACAAAACCCCAAAGATATGTGTTCAGAAGATAAAAACTGTTCCTATTCAAATATAAAAAAACTTCCTTAATTTACAACATTAAATATTCATTTGTTGAATGTTTTTCTTATTTTATTTCTCCTTCCTTCACTAAATGTTTTCACAATTTTTCTCTCAAAATACTTTTAATTTCCTATACAAGCTAATATTTCTAAGTTGTTAGTAATTCCTTTTTTAAAAGTACACATAATTCCTTTTTTAAAAGTACACATAATATATATTTATACTTCAAGTCAAATAGCAATTAAAAACTATTAAGAAATATATGTGGAAATTCATGAGAGAGTGAGAGAGGGGGCGGGGGGCGGGGGGAGAGAACCCATTAATGGTCACGAGTTTGAACTCACAGCAGCCTCACCTGTACTTTCATGGGCAGTCAAATATTTCATCCATTTCTTTTTCCCCAAAGAAAAGAAGCATTCAGAAGAAAAGCAAGTCAGATGATAGTCTAACTCCTCTAGCCTTTATGCAACGAATAGGATAAATATTAGTCAAATAGAGATTATAAAAAGTATAGAAAATACTTACCTGGACTTGAAGACTCAACAGATGGCTAAGGGGGGGAGGGGAGGGAGGAAAAAAGAAAAAAAATTAGCATTTTTGTGTAGTAATCCTTACCAATGTTACAACAGGAATTATTCAACAACTAGAACTAGTAACACACCAAAAACTACCATAATTGTTAATGTCTGAGTTGTCTAGGACAAAATAAAACTTCCCGTATAATCCTTTCTGACATTACATTTATTTAAACATACAGGAAAATTGGAAAACATTCCTGAATCTAGAAACAAAGACAGTAATTTGGAATTGATTCAAATTTTAAAGACAAATATGGGTGTCATAACATATGTAATTTAAAAGATATGATTTAGATTTTGAAATTTTCTGAAATATTCCCTCCTATCAATACAGGAAAACTATGCACAAGGTTTGCTATCAAGCTGATCTCTGGCTTAACATGTGCGTGAGCCTAGACCAGCGTGGCTCAGTTGGTTGGATGTTATCCATTGCACCAAAAGATTGCCAGCTGAGTCTCCATCAAAGCACATGACTGGTTGTAGGCTCTATCCCCGGTAAGAGGCATGCAGGAGGCAGCCGATCGATGTTCCTCTCCTTTCCTCTCTCTCTCTAAATATATATATATATATATATATATATACTAGAGGCCCGGTGCCTCTAGATGCTCTATATATATATAGAGCAGGGCCCGTGGGAGGGGTGGGTTGGGGCGCCGCCCTCTAACACCCACAGAGCAGGGCCAATCAGGTGGTTGGGGCCCTGCCACTCTCATACTCAGGGCAGGGCCAATGGGGAGATTATGGCTCTACCCCGTCACACACAGAGCAGGGCCCGTGGGGGGCGGGGGTTGGGGCCCCGCCCCCTGTCACACACAGAGCTGCAGGGCGATCAGGGGGTTTGGGCGCTGCCCCCTGTCACACTGATCCCGGTGCCGGGAGGCATATTACCCTTTTACTATATAGGATAGAGGCCTGGTGCATGGGTGGGGCTGGCTGGTTTGCCCCGAAGGGTGTCCTGGATCAGGGTAGGGGTTCCCACTGGGGTGCCTGGCCAGTCTGGGTGAGGGGCTGAGGGCTGTTTTCAGGCTGGGACTGAAGCTCCCAACCGCTCCTTTTTTTCTTTTTTTTTCTTTTTTATTCTGGGCCAACTTTAGCTCTGAGGCCGCGGCTGCTGAAAACAGGTTTCTGGCCTTTGTTTACCGTCTGTATTTGATACAATGTTGTGGTCCGGCTGGCTGAGTAAAGCAGGTTTCTGGGGTTTTTTAAGCTTCTTTATTCACAACATAGTTGCTGAGAGTTGCAGCTGAGAGGCCGGCAAGTCAGGCGGGGAACGTTGGAGTTCTCCGTCACTGAAGCAAGCAAGCCTCCCTATTCGCATCAGCTGCCTGGCTGCTGGCCGCCATCTTGGCTGCCAGTTAATTTGCATATCTTGGCCCTACTCTGTGACAGGGGGATTAGCCAATGGGAAGGGTAGCGGTTGTACGCCAATTACCATGTTTCTCTTTTATTAGTGTAGATATGTATGTGTGTGTGTGTGTGTGTGTGTGTGTGTGTATTTTTTTTTAATATATTTTATTTATTTGTTTACAGAGAGGAAGGGAGAGGGATAGAGTTAGAAACATCGATGAGAGAGAAACACTGATCAGCTGCCTCCTGCACACCCCCTACTGGGGATGTGCCCGCAAACAAGGTACATGCCCTTGACCAGAATCAAACCTGGGACTCTTCAGTCCGCAGGCCGATGCTCTATCCACTGAGCCAAACCAGTTAAGGATAAAAATATATATTTTTAAATGTGTGTGAGAATGGAGGTGGAAACAATTTAAGACATTTTAACTAAAAATTATATTGCAAGCAAGCAGAAGGAAAAATTAAAATGTTACTTAAGCACCAAACAGTACATTAGGTTAACTTCACTAACAAACAACATACTTATAAATTATCACAAAATAAGCAGCCTTTCATGCTCTAGAGAAGTTAGGTTATCTGATAGGAGACCACAAATACTCCAAATTATAATGCTCCTTCTACTGTAACATTTCACCTCTCATAAGTTTAACAACATACATCTGGAAAACTTAAAGATAAAATTGTTAGCAATTTGTTTTATTAATATCATCACATGAGTTTGTGGCTATTTTATCTTAATTAAATTATAACCAAGTCATTTACAAACAAACTCCTATAAGATAAATTCAATAAGAAACTCAAAAGATGCTTCAAATGACCAACTTTATGACTAAAACTTTGTCCATTCATTCAGAGCTATCTATTTTATGCCCAACAGAAATAAGAGATACTGGAAGGCCAAAAGCACTAGAAAGAGCTAGGGGATATTCTAGTATTTTCCTTCTTTCTCCTAAGTAATGGTGCAGAGGGGCAAGAACAAAATAGAAATGAGGAATGTGCCCAATACTTCAAAAGCTAGGTATCTAAGACAAATTTTTATAAGGTGTTAAAACTCCATTTTGAAAACTGTCCACATTATGCTACTGTAGTAAGTATATACGTACTCCAAATTCCACATGATGACTTAATTCTCTTAAGGCACACTTTTTCAAGGATCCTATTTTCTTCTTTTAATTCTTAGAAGAGAATGGTTCTTACCTATAGCACTGTTTTATTCTAACAAAAGACTGATAAAAAGACTAGTAATGTATATTTTCAAGTTATTCTGCCACAACAAACAAGTGCTACTTTTAAAAAATATTTTTTAATTCATTTCAGAAAGAGGTAGGGGGAGGGAGAAGATAGAAACATCAAGGATGAGAGAGAATCATCAATCAGCTGCCTCTTGCATGCCCCCTACAGGGGAATCAATCAAGCCTGCAACCCCAGCATGTACCCTGACTGGAACTGAACCTGTGACTTCCTGGTTCATGGGTCAATGCTCAACCAATGAGGCACACCAGCTGGGCACAAGTGCCACTTTTTCATTCAGTTCCTCAATGGGAAGCTGAAGAGTAGGGTGAGACAACACAATAATCTATAATAATAAAAGCATAATATGCTAACTAGACCAGACATCCTTTTGGACAACCTTTCGGATGAAGCTGGGGCTGCGAGGGCTGAGGCAGCTGCCACAGCTGCAAGGGCCAAGCCCCTTGCACAAATTTCGTGCATTGGGCCTCTAGTGTAACCAAAGGGTTTCTCATTTGCTTAACATCTTTCAGGCAAAGCTACACATTTCTGGCTGAAAATGAATTTAACCACCATACAAATTATTGCACAGCATATCAATATTTTCAAAAATTAACTGGTTTATTTCATGTAATTATACTTTATTTCCCAAGTTTAAGCACAACCTCTGTCCAAGACTACAATGTTCATGACTATCTTCATCTGGTCTCAGATACACTATCCACATAATAGCCTTACAATGCTGTTTTTCCTTTTTAGTAAACTTTTGAAACAAGTTTGCATGGCATAAAGAAGAAAAACCAGTATTTCTTTCAAATTAGGAGCTTAAAAGAAATGGTCCTTTGAGCATTCAGTCGTTTTTGAACGCTCCAGTAATTATTCCATCTAACTGTTTGATAAAAAAGGCTTTCTGATTAAAAATAAGTTATTCGCCCTAGTTGGTATTTCAGTATGGAATGAGGGCATTTGTTTATTTACCTATTTAAAACAGCAAAACTAGTTTACATTTATATAGTACTACATTTTTTCAAATGCATAGTTACATGATCATAACCATAAACCTGGCAATAATACCTTCTCCACCTACCTCATTTTATGTATCAGCAAACCCAGGGAGATAAAGTGACTTGATTAAGGTTCGATGGTAAGTGAAAAAGGTGGAACTAAAGCCTAGAGTCTGATTCCTTGTATACCTCCCAGGGAAACAACTACGTAAAAAAAATTTCTCTTCATTTCCTTTTTTTCCTTACCCTTATTTTCTTTTTCTTTTTAAAATGGTTTTCATCTGTTCAAAAAAGGTTTAAATTTGACTGCAAGTCTTACATTTGTCATGTGACTATTATCTATGTCTCCTTAGGAACTGGTATCTCTAACAATATCCTCCAGGAAAACTGCAGTAATGATCATACTAAACTGGACATGGGGAAAATAAAACTAAACCTATGTAGGTACTCACTTGTAACAATATCTATTTTTAGACAAAGTTCAAACTATAAAATATAAGAAGTCAAGATTTTACCTTGGGGATTAAAATGTCTTAAGTGCACTCATACACTATTGGTAAAAATATGAGTTAGTTTACCTGCTCTGGAGATCGTTTTGCCAAAATGAACTTACCCTACTGATATGCCTAATAAAGAACAACAAGATGTATAATGTTCATCACCACAAAGTTGTTCACAGCAAAAAGTTGGGGAGAAATTTAAAAGTTCACCATTTAATTAGCTAGAAATGGAAATACAGTTCTTCCAAGCAATGAACACTATTCGTCCATTAAAAAAATGAGTGGCACAGACCTGGTCGTATTGAGAAAGAAAAAATACATACATACATACATACATACATAGAGAGAGAGAGAGAGACAGGGAGATGTAGAAGGGGTAAATTGGGCTAGAATATACATAAAAATCTTTTTCCCCCAAAAGGATGCACAAGATTCTGTTAACAAGTTACCACAAGGGAATGGGTTGGGGAGAGAAGGTTTTTTCATTTTATACATCATTTTGCTAACTACTTACAAACATTACTCCTTGTTTCTTAAAAAGAAAATCAATGGAGATTGTCTCCTGAAATTATGAAATTTTCATTTTCTTACTTTACCCTTTGTTTAAAAGACCTAGTACTCACCATTTTTTTCTTTAACAAGTATACTAATATAATTTTGAAAAATAACCTAGTTTTCGTTTAGGTACATACATAATTGTTTGAGATAGAAAATATTAACACCAGACAGGCACATACACATTATGAGTAGGCTAAATTAATTTAAAAAATGAACTCTATTAACTTTTATAGCAATTTTCATACTTTGACCCATACAGTATACAATTTAGCCAATCAAATTGTTAAGAGCTGTAATAAATATTCAATGCCTCAGATGTGTTCAAATGTTTTTATATTTTTTTAGAACACAGTGAGAAATATCCCATCCACTAGAAAACTATAAATTGGAAGAGTAAAAAATCAATTAAGTAGAATATTGCCATTATTTAAAAATAAAAAAAATAAGGTAGTAAAAACATGAAAGAATCTTTAGATTCTTCAATTCCAAGCAATCAAAATCCATTTTCAATGAGTATAACTAACTATCTGAATTAAATTTTCCCCTCAATTCCACCGCCATTTCTTTAAGTGTTATCGTCACCTACTTGGTAATGCAGATACTAAATTTCCCAAGTTTAAACACAACCTCTGTCCAAGACTACAATGTCCATGACTATCTTCATCTAGTCTCAGAGATTCTCACACAGGTGAGTATGAGAACAGAAGCCAGGAAGGAGCTAAGGACCCAACTCCGTAGTGGGAAAGGCAGGAGGGACTATGCCAAGGCAAGGGCTCACCATAACCTCTTCCTCCACACAAAATTAATCACTTAACTTTGCTGTTACCCTGAGGAATTCTTTGCTTAAAAAGATTAAGTCTTGGAGTAAAAATTAGAAAATTTACTATAGTAGTAATAATTTAAAGGATGAATTGCTATATTGAGCATAAGAATTCAAAAGTCTAGGTTCCAGTATTAATTGTGCCACAGACTAACTGTAGGACCTAGGACAAATTACATAAACTCTTTGCTTAGTTTCATTTTTCTCAAAGATTTAAATTTCTTCTAGTTTAGTTCAAATTCCTTTGAGATCAAAGTTTTTTACTTTCATTATGATTTCTCAGAAGACAAACTACTAAAGAATGCTTAGCTAAATGGATGGAATATGTTTAACAGACTCTTCTAAATTTATTTTTAATCTATGACTATTGGGAAAAGAGGATCTCAATTTGCAAAAAGCTTTCTGGGGGTGCTATTAGTTCACATCTACATACTAGTAAGCATAATTTTAAGTCATTCTTCTAAGCCACAGAATAAGTAGAACAGAATGGGTCCCAAGCCAAGAATGTTACTTGAACAGTTTAATCACTGCAATGAATTTTGAAACCATTTGCTAATCTTTTGAAACGTACAAGGGACTCAATCTGAGCTTCAAAAGCAAGAAATTTCTATGTAGCTAATTACTTTTCATAAAGACATGCTGAAGTTTCAATGGCAATGTGTTATTTCCAAATTATTTGGGAAACTGATTAGTCTCGCAAGAATTCTCTAAGACGAATTCACTTCTACTAGTATATATTCCCCACCAACCTTTCCTACCTCATCAAGCACTTTACCTATTACTTCTTCTGAATTAAGCTTTTAAGTAGCTTAATTTTAAGTAATTTTAAGTAATCTCATGCATTGGTGTTCTTGATTACGTTTGATAAATCCTTACTAGCTCTAAAGTATAAATACTAAAAAAAAAAAAAAAAAAAAAATCAGTACCAGTATAGAAATTTAAGACTTAAATTCATTACAGTGAAACAAGTTTTGTCTAGAGTAGAAATTAATACTATCAAGAATAGCAAGATGATCACATTTCCTTAGAAAACAAAATCCAAATATACTTAAAAAAATGCTAAGGAGTATGTTTTTAAAAGAAATGAATGAATAGATGTGATAGTGAATAAACAGATTATGTACCATTTTTTGAAATATCAGAATACTTAAGACTAACACAGAAAAGCAAGCCCATTAAATTTTCTTTTCTTTATTTATATAACAGCAATATGGACTGGGTGAAATGACAGGACTTGTGTTATACTGTGGCTTTTTTTTTTCCTTGAGAAAAAGTCCCTTTATGTGTTTACAAACACTGAAATAAAAGACAAATTGTTCCTTCCCAAAGGTCCCTACACCACGTTCCTTATAAAACCCAAAGGATCAACTAGCCTTCTTTTAGAAGGTGGATAAATAACTTTAAGGGACAATAAAGAATGAGAAATATTACCAAAAAGTATTTTTAAAAAGGAGCAAATGTATTTCTTTGAAGCATATTAAATGTTATTAGTGTTACCACAATATGAAGAGTCATTACTTACTTCCTATTATGGATTCAGATGACCAGACCAAGTATGAAAAATTGGTATATTCTATTTACATCTAAAGTAATTTGTATTCAAGAATTAAATACTTTTGGGGGGCAGGGGGAACAAGGCCAGGGTTATTCTTCTATGTAGGAAATAACAACAAAAAACCCCACAGAAGCATAATACCTATATTTTCTCTGGAGACATGCTTCTTCAATAACCTGTTTTCCCCTCAGATTTATTGAATAAATGCATATTATTGCTTTGCACTTACTGTTCTTTCGCCAGTTAGCTTCAATTCTTAGGTCTACTTAATCAAAGGTATAATAGCCAGCATTTGAATTATTTACGACATGTATCATAAAGAATGAATCTCCAGAAAGCACACACAAAATCAAGTAAAAAAACAAGCATTTCTCCATCAAAAATTTTTAAATAACCAGTCTCTAAAGTCATCCTTATTAAAATGTTGAAATCAGAAAATTATAATTTTTTCCCACCTCTACACCTGTTTTAGACTTTTTGTAGGACACAGTGAAGTTTACTTCACTCTTTTTCCAAATTCACTGTAAAGAAAATCACCTACAAGTAATTGAAGAATATAAAAGAGGATTTTTTTAAAGATACCAGGTCACTAAATAAATTTGCTGAAAACAAAATTCAGGGTTTTTCTTCTTGAAATTGGACCACACAAGTGTTCCTACAGAATGAGAGTTCCAGTGTCCAAATGATGCAATTTTTAAGAAAATGAAAAGAATACACTTGAAAATGTTAGAAAATTATTAGTAATTCAAAATGCATTTCTTTTCCTCTTATATTACTGCAAACATCTTTAATTTCTAAAATGAGAAATAAAATGTTAATATAATTCCATTTACATATTAAGTTTTCAGTACGCTGGTCAGTTATAATTTCTGGGCGAGGTGTTTTAAACTTAAATTTCACTGTATTTTCATATACTAAGCTACTTTCCTTCAATATCCTGCTTTAAAATATGACAACAGACCTTAAAGCTCAAACCACTGTGAGCAGTACCACTAGGGAAGAACCCACAACACCTATGACAGACAGCAAGCACACTGCTGCTTATCCAGTGGATATTCACTGAAAGGGTGATCTGCTAAAGGCTATTCGATAAAATATATGTAAAGCCAGCTACCTACAACACCCCCCCCTTACATATGAAGGAAAAAAACACAAACACTTAAGACTCACCAGAGCTGAAATTCTTTCAGCTAAGCGGAATAAATCCAGTCACATTTAAGTAAAATACAAAGTAGTATGTTTTCTCCAATTCATGGGAAATTAAAATGCAATTCTTTAACCACAAAGAGCAAAGAAATGGAAATAATCTAAGACTAAATTTAGTTTTAAAACAGAAATATTAAATGTTTTAAAAAGAATACTGACAGCAAACACTCCTGCTACAGCAAGCTCTCCTCCTCCTCTAACAGCATAAATATAAAGCCCGTTTCCCTAAGGCGAGCAGGAGGAGCACCCCAAGAGCCGCTCCAGGCGACAGTTCACCTTTATGTCCCCCCACCTCAACAGGTTCGTGGAAAGTCCTCCAAATAAGTATTTCCATAACGTAACCATGTTTCTGTAGCCCAAGGTTTAAAAAGGGGACCTGGTTTTGATGAAAACACTCACCATTGATTTCATTTAGCAAGTCAGCGGACAGACAAAAACTGGGGGCCGGGGGTAGAAAGAATGACCTACTTCCTGAATCTGTTTCTGGGTGCCTCTGCGACCGTGTAAACGGCAATTCCCCCAAGAGAAATGAATGCCCCGCTGATCACCGCGAGTGGCTCTACGCAAACGAAAATCTAAATATATCACCCCTTGAACTGAAAGGTACCTAACGAAATTCTTCCGAGGGTAAGGAAAAAAGTTTTTCTTTAAAAAAAACCGAATGTTTATGGTTTAAATCGGAAGCAAAAATTTAAATCCCCAGGTCCTATACTAAATTCAAACTACCAGTCCCGGCTTGGGACGAGCGGGCGGCGGGGGAGGGGAGGGCTGGGGGGAGGGGGCTGCCGGGAAAGTGAAACCGGGGGAGGCAGACAGCAACTCCGCGGACACGGAGGGAGGGAAGGAGGTCCTTTCTACCCGGGGGCCCGGGGATGAAGTTTGGAGAAACGGGGGGACTCGCAGCCTGGACGGCTGGATGCGAAAGGCCAGGCTCGTGCCTCCCAGCTCATTCGATCCCCGTCAGGGAAACAGCCGTTCGCCAAAGGGCCCCACACCGACGGGATGTCAGCGGCGGGCGGGCGGGCGGGCGGGGGGACGCGGGCGGCGCAACAGCATCTCGGCCCGGGAGGGAAGAAACTTCGCAAGAGGAAGAGCAGCGCCTCCTGGCTCCGGCGCCGGCCGGCCGGCCGAGCTGCCCCCGCCCCCGCCGGCGGGCGCCCACCCCCGGCCCTCGACCCTCCAAACTGCCCCCGAAGTCCCGCTGCGCCCGGCCCGCCGGCCCCGCACCCATCCCAACTAAGTTCCCGGAGCCGCTCCCGCCCGGAGCGCGGCCCGCTCCGGACAACAGGTGGGCAGCGGCGCCGGCAGGGCCGGGCCTCTCCTGGCCAGGCCCACTCCACTCCTCCCCGGCCGGGGCCCCGGGGCGCCCGGCTCCGGGACGGGGAGGGGAGCTCGCTCCCTTACCTCCGCCATATTTGCCGTCCTGACGGGTCACATCTCCGCGGTGGCCGCGGCTGGGTCACGGCCAGAACCCGGATGTGAGACTCGGCAACGGGACTCCCGCCGCCGCCGCCGCCGCCTCCCCGCTCCCGCCGCCACGGCCTCTGCCGGGAACGCGCAGGAGCCGCCCGAGCGCGCCCACCACACCCCACTCCGCCCCCTCGCGGCGACCCGGCGGAGCTGGGCTGGAGGGAAAGGCCGGCGCGAGCGAGCACGGGCGCAGGGGCCGGGGCGCGGGCCCGCGCCGCCCGCCGCCCCCCCAACCCAGCGCGGAGGGGCGGAGCCAAGGTGGGTGTGGAGGGAGGCGGGCACCCCGCGAGGGCGCCGCCCGGCCCGGCCTGGCCCGGCCCGCTGGCGACTCCAGCCGGGAGGAGACTAGCAACTACCGAAGTCAGGACGGGTGCAAAGCGCGCCTGGCATCCACGCCGCAGGGGACAGGTCCGTTATATTTTACATGCCGCCCTGTTTCTGAAGTGCATTCGCTGGAAAACGGGTGTTGCTGTGATGCGACAGCCGCAAGGAGTGCGCTTTAACGCAGTTATCCCTTGACAAATAGATTCCTCTCTCGGTTGATTCGCAATGGGCAACGTAAAATTCAGCATCTCGCAATTTTAGCGGTATGGGCAGAGATTAAGAGAAGGGACCGGGTGAGTCTGCCATCTTCCTATCTCATTTGCTTTGCACATACCTGCTGCGATGCCTGTAACACTGTAAGTGTGCAACCATTGAATTTTGCACTAGAGAAAAAAATTTTAAACGTGAAATATTGAAAAGCTGCTCTTTGATGGACATAATCCCTGACTGAACTGCATGGAGGGAGAACTTGCTTATTTGCAATGCCCAAAACGCCTGCAATTTAAAAAGTTTATTATGATGTATTGTCCTAGAACTAACTGCCCTGGGCCTTAATGCCAACTCTGATGGCCAGAGCCAAAAGATTGCAAAATACAAACATGTTTCACTTCCATTATTTAGGCACATATTAGCTAATGCAAAGGTGACATTAAAAAGTACATTAACATATTTTACTAAGCCAGGAGTTTAACAGTCTCATTTCAAAAAAGACAGTTTCCCCCCATCCCCCAAATGTACAAGGGTTCCTTTCAATGCAATTTTTAAAATGGCTACCAAAATCAACCAGTTAAATATGAAAACTACTCATTCCCTCCAAATAATGTAATGCCAGTGCTACAATATATTGCAAAAAGTTGCACATAGAAAAATTTAATACTTAACTTACAATGCAATATGAGGGGGGCTGTTTTCTTAAGGTATTTGTATTCCCTTAAAATTCTAGACTCTGTAAGCAGTTTCCTATTTCTAAAGAGCCAACATTAACTTGAAATTCTTATGTCCAATAATAATTTGTGCATTTATAGGTATATGAAGTAGCTGCTAAGAGAAAGGACATTACCTGGTAATTTGACAGGAAAAGAGTCCATAGACAGTCTGTAAACCAATTAAACATAAACATCTGATGCACATTTTCTACTGAAAGAAAAGCAAGGGAAAGAAGAGAAAGGAAAACTTTAAGGTTCCCAAATCTACAAACAATTTTTACCATTAACTGTATTGTACAGTATTTTCATTGTATTTTTTTAGAGTACTTATATAAAAGTGTTTTTCAGGATTCCTTGGGGGAGAGAATATGTAAGCATAGATATATAGTTTCTAAGTTACCTACCCTGTTGAATTACCTTAATCCTAGGACTCAAAATAAAAATGGCTTTTTAAAGTCAGTTCATAGTCACATCATTTTCACTTTGAGATGTTTGATGGAAACAGCTAAAGGCAAAGAACAGTGGATATGCATAGACTTTAGGTGGGTAAAGACAAAAAATAATGAGGGGCCTTGAGGTAGAAACTCAGGCTTTATAATACCATGGTGATAAAGGAGGATTTTCCATTTAAATGTGAAAGCTAATATATGAAATTTATGTAGCTGGTTACCAAAAGAATTTTAAAGCATTGTCAAAAATGCAAGGTACAGGAATAATTTGCGTGCGTAAGGCCCATTTAATCTCTGATTCTTCAGTTAAACCTCCACAAAATCCCAACTGATAAAAAGCTAGGGATCACAGCCTCTTAAGCTACTTAACGAATTCTGAAGTTGTCAGGAAAATCGAGGTCTGAGAAATACTTGAATGGGTATCTATCTACTGACAAGTGACCTTTACGTTTATTAATACTATGTATTACTTTTACTAATTTTAAGTGGCATTATGGTATAGAGGGAAAACATTCCCTCTACATTTTTTTCTTCCCGTCTTTATAAAGGTGGGTTCAATGTTTTGTTTTGTTTTAGGTTCAGAGATTCCAAAAGTAAAGAGAAACAGCTCCAGTATTTTAAGTCATCAGTAACATGTGACTACTATATTCAATACAATCTACTTCCATTTTATTCTAGTGATATATCTTTACAAATTTTAGGAGCCACCTTAAGGAAAGTCTTTTTCAAAACTCTTCCTACCTCTTCAATATCAAATATGTAAAAATTAAGTATTCATTAGCCATAGAATCTTAGTGTTGGATGGGACCTAGAAGGTCCTTTGGTATATTTCTCCCCTATCTAGGTAGGAATCCCTTACTGTGTTTCCCCACTCATTACCCGGCTTTTCTGCCTACACCTCCAATGACTCACTGTGTCATGAAGAAGCTGCTCTTTAAAAAAATAAAACTCTAATTTTTGGAACATTCTTTTTATTAATCCAGTATCTACCTCTGTGTTACTTCCATTACTCTGAGTTCTTCAGCACTTTGGATTAATACAACAGATGTCTTCTTTGTTTTCAAATGCAAACAGTCAATATTTATACTTGGGTTAACAAAAAATAAATGTTGAAAGTCTACTTATACTAGAAGAGCTGAAAACAGGACATGACAGAATTAAAGGCATGAGAAAACTCACCAATATTTATGAGTTGCGTAAAAATATTATGGTTTACAGTATTTATTAATGTGATATTCAAAATGGTCGTTCTGTTAATTTAAGTATTATGTTTAAAATTAAACTAAAAAGTGTGGTTAATTCCAATTTTATGTGAAGTTTGTGGCTAATGTCCCAAAACAAACAAAAACTTCACTATACAAAGCCTGAATAAATGCCTCTTTAGCTCCCATTCCCCACCTAAAGGCTTCCTATTTTCAGGGAAACTAACATTAACTTTTACTACATTAAGCTGTTCAAAACTGCTATTATATTGGAAAATTATTTTAAAGCAATTTACTGAATGCTCCATTAAAAAGTTATTAAACAATTTTATAGAAGCTATAATACACAAGAACCACTCAGAGTTATTTTGTGAACAAAAGCATTTCACGGTCACAATTTTACTTCAACCAATACCTTAAAATAACCAATAAGTAAACTTCTTTGGTAGGTTACATATCCTAAGAAATACCTTTGATTCAATACCGATACCTGATTCAAATATAAGTAATATATACCCATATGTATAAACGGTTATGCAATTCAAAAGGTACCTCTCAAAATGCACCAAAAAAATTTTGTAACAACTTAGACTCCGGGGCTGTTTGAGTGAAACAGATTAATGCAACATATTCAAGACCCTAAAACCAAATCTATATCTAATAATTTTCAGAGTCCCTGAGTAACTTTTGAGATTTTGTAATTATTTCCTAAATTTTTTGTTTAAAAGTGACAGCCTACACATTATATGCAGGTAAAAAATTTATGGATAATCACTAATTTGGTTGAAAATACCCTCCCCCCCAAAAAAAACCCCACCTATTTTTAAAAACGACATTTTCGATAAAGGCTGAGAGTTTACCTTTACTTTGTTTAGTAGGCAAGATGCAGGTTACAAAGCAGTAATGCACTACATTTGGAAGCCCCTCATCTATTCGACAATCAGCATCAGCATCCGGATGTTAGTTTGATTTTTATTGTTAACGCCAGCCCAAGACACACCTTTTGGTTCTTCAAGGAACAGTTTAGGCTTTTCTTCTCATAATGTTTACATAAAAGAGTTTTACCCAGTGGCCCTATTTTATCAGACTATCACCAACTGATATTTTTATAGCTCTTAAACTGTTGACATGTTATTTTTATTTCACCCAAACTCGAAATTTTTGGCCCATCAGCAGTTCTCAACACGGGAACATATAAGAACAATATACTGACAGTACTTGAGGGAGTTTGGGTTTTCCCTCCCTTAATCTCCAAGTGTGCCCCTGCCTACCAGCATCACATCCGTCTTGTCTGCATTGAACCTCAACCAGTTGGTTCTTAACCACGTCCGTAACTCAGCCAGGCACTGGGAGAATCGAGCCACCACACCATCTGGATCAAAGGAAAGAGAGCCTCAGTAGTAACCTGACCAGAGACCATGAGACCACAAGCTCACCATTCACCCTGTCTCTAATTTTTAAAAGAGATGTCCAGGAATTGGGAGAAGGATCCCACGACCATTTTTGAGAACATGAGCGAATCTTGAGTCATACAATTTGTAACCAACATTAAAAGAATAAAAGCGACTCAATTACATAGATCAACTCATTCCACCCATGAATGAAGAAAGAAGGTTCAGTCAACTCCAGATTATCTCGGCTGAGCGGCCTCAGGAGACCGGCCAGTCCTAAGTTTTTCTGCAAAATTAAGAATTTTAGCGTTGGCGAAAGCTTTAGGGATAGCTGCGGCCCAGAAAGGGGTAGTGACTCGCTCAAGGTCACCCAGCAAGCGAGGACCAGAGAGAAGCTACAGGCCAGAGATCGTTCCATGAAAAGCTGGGAGGACAAGGCCAAAGAAAGGGGCGGCATCTGTCCCCAGGAATCCTCCCAGCGGCTGGGGGCGCCTCGGTCCCTCCCAACAGTGCCCTCTTGGAGTCTCTCTTCCCTCCCTCACTCCCTCTAGAAAGAGATGGTTTGCCCAGGACCCTGCTCACCACCAGGGCTGCAGGGCGAGCAGGAGCCTCCCCCGGGCTGGGACCGAACCCCAAGATGCTGGGGAAAAGAGGCGGAGCCACAGAGGGGAGGGCAGCTTAGCCCCACCCCGACCTGGACCGGAGGCCGACAGGAGAAAGGGGCGGAGGCGATCAGGGTCAGGCACACTCACGCCGCTGCGGATTCCCAGCCAGCCAGCCAGCCAGCCGCGGGCACTGCCAAAGCAAAAGACCGGGCTGGGAGGGGGGGCGGGGGGGGCGGAGGGGAGCTGCGCATGCGCCTCGGCGGCTCGCGCCCCTGCGGGAGGGAAGCGGGCGGCAGCCCCTCCCCGGAAGTTCAGGGTCTTCCGGGCGGTACTCTGCGGTGGGGGAGGGGAAGGAGAGAAAGGGGACAGAGGACACCTCGGGAGCCCCTCGTCCCAAAAAGGACCAGGAGAGGGGAGGTGGTTTATGGAGGCTGCACTTACAGCCGCTGCCGCCGCCACCGCCGCCACCTTCGCTGCAGCCGCCACCGCCTGGAGAAGCCCCATCCATCCGCCTGCAGCCGGGGAGACTCCGAGCCTGGGAGGGGCCTGGGGCCGGGGCCGCCCGCCTCCTTCTTCTAGTCGTCTCCCCGAGCTTCCTCCGGCTCCACCAACCCTCTGCCCTCCCCTCCGCCTCCGCCCTCCTCCTCGGCCTCCAGCCGCCAGCCAACCGCGCGGCCGCTTGTTGCGCCCGGGCTCCACCGTCTCCATGACGCCCGGCAAACATTCCGGTGCTTCAGCCCTCGCCGCTAACGCCCGGGGTTGGGGTGCAGGGGCTCCCGGAGCCGGCGGGGAAAGGGGTGGTCGGCCACTCCCCAGCCCGTCGCCACCATGCCCGGCACTCCGATAGACTACTACAGGAAGCCGAGCGGCGCATCGTAAGTTCCGGCGAGGAGACCTTAGTCCGGCCCTCCGGTTCGCGGAGGGAAGGAACCTCTAGCTGCAGCTGGGTTCAATCCGCAGCGTCGGAAGCCTGCAGGCGGCCGTGTCCCTCCTTCCTGGGCCCAGCACAGGCAGCCTTTTCCAGACCCCCTCCGGCCGTGCTCGCCCCAGGAGAAAAGGCCGGGTTGGTGGAGAGCCATCCAGCTAGCACTCCTCCGTTTTTTTCCGCCCTGCCGTCTCAAGCTAGTTGCCCACGAGCTGTGCCTTCGGTTTTTTCCTGCCCCCTCCTCATACCCTCCTGCCCTAAGCTCATTCCTGCTTACAGCATTCTAGCGGTCCTGCAGCCGGTGAATGACAGGCCGGAGAAAGCGCACAGCTCCGAGGGCGCCCTCAGCGCTGCCCTGCAGTGCCGCTCAAGTTCCCCGATTAGCTCCCTCTCCCATACTTCCAGGCCCCTTTTCTTCTCCCTCCCCAGATTTTGAACATCTCTCTAATCTCCTCCAGCTCAGCTCATTTTCCTTTAGCAGAACTTGTTGAATTTTTTTTTTTTTTTTTTTGGAGAGAACCTCCCGTTGTCTCTTGAATATGATACTCAAGATTTTTGCCCATTCTACCGCCCCAGCAGAATAGCTTTCGTAAAGGCCCACAGCAGTAGCTGCTGCCCAGCAATATTCAGTGGCTTGTCTGTTTCATTCTCAACTCACGCAGCAGCAGCTTTGATCTGGTTTGTCACTTCTTGAGGTTTCTAGGACAACACCACTCGTCGCTTGTTCTCCCCTTGGTTTATGAATACTTTTCTCTAAATACTTTGCTGTTACTTCTTCATTTCTCCGTCTAAATATCGGAGTGTTGCTGGGGTCAGTCTTTTTTTCATTATCATGCCTTTAAAAATCACCTATACACTGATGATTCGCAAGTTTATATCGCTAGCCAACACTTCTCCCAAGAAAACAGACTTTTAAAAAAGCAAATATTTGCCCTTAGAAGTTAATAAGACATCTCAAAATTTATATCCAAAACTGAACTTAATTTTCTAACCAACTCTGTAATAAAATGGCAACTTCTCTTTCAGTTCGTTAAAAGCCTTGGAGTTACCCTCGACTTCTCTAACATCTACTCCAGCAGCAGCTTCTACCATTTCTACCTGAAAAATGAATCCAGGCTTACCATTCCGATATAAGCCACTGTAACACTGCAGTAACCACATAAATGGTCTTGCCGACGCCCACATTACAGTAATAACTGGCTCTTTTCAAAACCATCTTCTGGCTCTCATTGCACTCAGAGTGGAAACACTACTTACAGTATCTCACCTTGGACTCTTCCTCTTGATTAATTACACTCACTGTTGTTCCACAATAATATCAGGCACATTATTTCCCCAATTCAGAATGTTTACATTTGCTGTCTTTTGGAATATTGTACCCCTAGATAACCTCATGATTCATTTTCTTTACATGTCACTTTATCAAAGAATTCGCTAGTGTGTGTGTGTGTGTGTGTGTGTGTGTGTGTGTGTGTATAATACTTCCTCCTCCACATTGCTTTATTTTTCTCCATAAAACAAGTAAACCTATTTGGTATTTGGTATACTTGTTTGTTAATCTGCCTTCACCCAAGCTATGGTTCCCCACGGGAGCAGAGACTTTTTGTTTTGTTCACTGCTATTGCCTAGAATAAAGAGCATGCTCAATAAATATTTGTGGACTGAACAAATGAATGAATCAGTGTGTACTTTAGTGACTGGTTTTTGTTTTTACTTGAAGGTATGGAAATCTCAAGGTAAAATTGAGTAGAGTTCATGTAATTTTTAAAGTCATACAACTCTCATAGTAGCTGAGATAGAAAAATTCCCTTGGGAATTTCTTAAATAATGACAAATTCATAGAAGATTACCTGTTAAGGAAAGAATTAGGTGGGAGATGAGAAATAGTATAACCTTAACTTTTTGAGTTAGCCATGTTGTATAATTAAAATAGAATTTGACAGACACTAAAGTTTACAATGGTTTGACCTAATACATATGTTATTTCTCATCTTTCTTTTAGGATTTAATCCTGATCTTGGAAAGGATCACATGAAACATTAATTTTTCACTTTCACTTTTTCACTCCAAATTTTCTTATTTTGGGTCTTTCCTATTTGGCTTAACAATATTGGACAATCTCTTTTAAAAACTACCAGTAATTAATTGTTCAATGCTTTTATCCCATTTCTCTGCTCAGTTTATTCTACTAACTTCTTGGTTTATTCATTTCCTTTGATTTTTTAGAATTTTCATCTGTTGAGCATGTTACCTAGTTTTTCCATTAGAATCTTAAACTCAATCCCTGGTGGAGGGCATGCAGGAGGCAGCCTATTGATGTTTAACTCTCACATCAATGTTTCTCCTTCCTCTCTGAAATCAATAAAAATATTTTTAAAAAATTAAGTCCCTGCTTTAGCAAACTTAAGAGTGTAGAGCTACCTGGACTCTGGTATCATGACTATTCTTTAGACAAAGTGATTTTCAGAGTGGTTATCTCCTCCTGAAATCATCTTATTGCCCACTAATTTGCCTCTTGAGAACATTTGTTTTCTAACATAATTACACATGTATTATAAATTTCTAATATAATTGAAAGGAATTTCAATTTCTTTTAAAAAGTCTGTACTTTCTCTAATTTCTCAATGTAGTAGGCAGAGTGCTATTTGCTGGGGCTATAAATGGTGGACATGATAAACATGGTTTCTGTGCAGTAGGAGAGAAGGTAGAACTGGATTGTAGTGAATTATGAAGCAAACTAGAGGCCCGATGCATGAAGATTCATGCAAGAATGGGCCTTTCTTCCCCTGGCTGCGGGCACTGCCGTCGCTCCAGCCAGAGGCGCCTTTCCACCTTCCCATGCTGCCTAGAGGCCCGGAGTGGCTGGGGTGGTGCAGAACGCCTGCAGTGCCTGTGTATGCAAATTGACCTGCCGTCTTTTTTTTGGTTAATTTGCATACTCACTCCTGATTGGCTGGTAGGCCTCATGAACATATGGTCAATTTGCATATTTCTCTTTTATTAGTGTAGATAAGAGGAGTAAGGAAGTAGCCAGTATAATTGTCTAATGTTTTAAAAAGTTAGACTATGAAAGAAGGAGAAATGTAATGGATAGAGGAAGACTTAGCTGAAGGAAAGATTTTTAAGTTTAGGGGATGACTGAAGCGTAATTATATGCTAGGGGGAAAAGATATGAAATAAAATGTAGGAGACAGGGAATTATTGATGAAGAAGTATCCCTGAAAAAGTAGTAAGAGACAAGTTTCAAAGCCTAGGTAGAAAGATAGCCTGAGATAAGAATGGCAACTGTTTTACTGAAAGAGGAAGAAATTTGAGTTTAGGTTTATATGAGTTTGTAGGATGAGGAAGAAGAATATAATGAAGGTGGAAAAATAATTTAAGGAGGTTTTACTTGATTATTTTTATTTTCTTAGAGATGTTGAAGGTAAAGTCCTTTAGAGACTGAAGGGGGGAGGACAGATAGAATACTTAAAAAAGATATAGCATGAATGGAATTCACTTAGTCGTTTATTTTTAAAAATGCTTATTTTGTGCCCACAACATACTGGGCACTGTCCTTCGTATTAGGGATATAGCAATGAACAAGACAAAAGTTTTTGCCCTAAACATGCTTATATTTTAGTAGAGGAATGGACAACAACAAAGTGTGAAGTAGTAGTAAATGTACTAATGTCTTTAAAAATATTTTATTGTACTGTGGTCATTTATGATTTGAAAGTAAAACTATCATTAAAAACATTTTCTTTTGCCAGTACAGGAATGGCTCAGTGCTTGAGCATCAACCTATGAACCAGGAGGTGATGGTTCAATGCCCGGTCAGGGCACATGCCCAGATTGCAGGCTCTATGCCCAGTGTGGGTTGTGCCAGAGGCAGCCAATCAATGATTCTCATCATTGATGTTTCTATTTCTCTCCCTCTCTGAAATCAATAAAAATATATATTTTTAAAAAGTTTTCTTGACCATCTACTTCCTTTTTAAAATCTAAGGTCAGATCTTCCTTATTTTATAGAAATCCAAAGTGTAATCAGAGTACTAGAATGAATGATAAGGTAGGTTTTTGTCTTAGGGAACTTACAGAGTAGATCCAAAAGTAAAATCATATTTTTTCTCCAGGACATATACATTTTGATGATAACTTCTCTTCTTATTAAAATTATTATGTAAGTGTTCAGGCAGGTTTATACTTATGCTGTAATCTGCCTATGTAACTGCACTCTACACTCATTTGTGCTTACTACATGTCAGACACTTCCTAACTATAACATAAATTATTTTAATCCTCAAATAACCTATGAATTAGAAACTATTATCTCCATTATATAGATAAGGGAACAGACCCAGAGAAATTAGTGTGGACTTTGGATCTGACTACCTGGGTTTAAATTTCAACTCTAGAAATGTTTCCCTCTAAAGTTCTGTGATTTCATATAACTAGTATAAATAATAGTAATAGTAACCTCATAGAGTTGTGTGGAAAATTTGACATAATGCATATAAACATTCTAGATCTATTCTTACACATAATGAGCTTTTAAGTAGTAGTAGTAGTAGTAGTAGTAGTAGTAGTAGTAGTAAGTATTTCTCATATGTTTAAATTGTTTTCATGTTTCTAATTAAAGTCTCTTTTTAGTGTTGGTTAGTTTTTCTTCAATTGTGGACCCTCTATATTATTTTCTTTTCTTTGTATAGGAACTTAGGCAGTCCAAAAAAGAAGTCTTTTACTGCCCTTTCTAGCCCAGGAAAAGGAGCTCAAACAAAAGGATATCTTGGTGTGACCCCAAGCAAAATGGGTTCATCAAAAATCATAGCGGCGTTACCAGAGATGAAAACAGATAAAATGACTACCACAAAGGCAGCCATACAGGTAATAGTCTCTATTTTCCCCCCAATATATTTTTATTGTTTTCAGAGAGGAAGGGAGAGGGAGAGAAAGAGAGAAACATTAATGATGAGAGAATCATTGATCAGCAGCCTCCTGCATGCTCCCTACTGGTGATTGAGCCCGAAACCCAGGCATGTGCCCTTGGCCGGAATCAAACTTGGGACTCTTCACTCCACAGACTGACACTCTATCCACTGAGCGAAACCAGCTAGGGCAGTAATATTCTTTAGAATTCTGAGTTTATTTGAAAAAGACACCTTGAAGAACTTGAAGACATGTTAAAGGTAGAAAATATGCTGCTTTGAAATAATCACTCCTAATATTGATATATTGATTTAATTAGTCTTTACCACATAACATATTTTACAGTATAATATTGGCAGTTACCTCCTATAATTCATTATTGGTAATAATATTAGAGTGGGATGAGGAAAGTCTACTTGTGACCTTAAGAATTAGTTGGTTTGATAGTAATTGTGACTAATCTAGCTATAATACAGATAGTACAACTGCTATCCCCTCTTTGCAGTGTACTCTAGAAAAGTTCATTAAATGAATTGTCATAAAATAGGTTTTCTATCTCATTAGAGGACTTATTAAGAATTGCTTTTTAAGAAGTAACACCAATCCTCCTCAGACTGTTCCAAAAAATTCAAGAGGAAGGCACACTTCCAAGCTCTTTCTATGAAGCCAGCAGTACTCTAATCCCAAAACCAGATAAAAACACTACAAAGAAAGAGAATTACAGATTACAGGCCAATATCCCTGATGAACATAGATGCTAAAATCCTCAACAAAATATTAGCAAATCACATCCAGCAATACATTAAAAAGATCATATACCATGACCAAGTGGTATTTGTTTTGGGGATGCAAGGCTGATACATCACATAACTTGAAAGACAAAAAACACATGATATCAATTGATGCACAAAAGCATTTGACAAAATCCAACACCTTTTTTTGATAAAAACTTTCAGCAAAGTGGGAATAAAGGGATCATACCTGAATGTAATAAAGGCCATATATGACAGACCTACAGCCAACATCATCCTCAATGGGTAAAAACTAAAACCATTTCCCCTAAGAACAGGAGCAAAACAGGGAGGCCCACTTTCACCACTCCTGTTTGACGTAGTATTGGAAGTGCTAGCCATAGTGATCAGACAAGAAAAAGAAAGAAATTGTATCCAGATTGGAAAAGAAGAAGTAAAACTGTCATTATTTGCAGGTGACATGATATTGTACACAGAAAACCCTAAAAACTCCATTGAAAAACTACTAGATTTAATAAATGAATTTGCAATATATCAGGATACAAAATTAACACCCAGAAATCTACAGCATTTTTTTATACCAATAATGAACTCACAGAAAGAGAAACTAGAAAGGCAATCCCATTTACCATTGCAACAAAAAAAATTAAGATACCTAGGAATAGACTTAACTAAGGAGGTAAAAGACATGTATTCAGAAAACTACAGGGCATTGAAAAAAGAGAGGAAGATATAAACAAGTGGAAGAATATACCCTGTTCATGGATTGGTAGAATTAACATCATTAAAATGACCATTCTAGACAAAGCAATCTATAGATTCAATGCAATCCCCATTAAAATACAGCATATTTCACAGACCTAGAACAAACTTTCCAAAAAGTATATGGAATAATAATAGAAAAATTAATAGCTGCAACAATCTTGAGAAAGAAGAACAAAGTTGGAGGGATCACAATACCAGATATCAAGCTATATTACAAAGCTACTGTTCTCAAAACTGCCTGTTACTGGCACAAGAACAGACATATAGACCAATGGAACAGAAGAGATAACCCAGAAATCAACCCAAGCCATTATGCTCAATTGATATTTGACAAAGAAGGTCAGAGCATACAATGGAGTCGAGATAGTCTATTCAATAAATGGTGTTGGGAAAATTGAACAGATACATGCAAGAAAGGAAACTAGATCACCAACTATACCATACACAAAAATAAACTCAAGATGGATCAAAGACTTAAGTGTAAGATGGAAAACCATAAAAATCTTAGAAGAAACCATAGGCAGCAAAATATCAGATATATCTCATAGCAATATCTTTACCGATACATCTCCTAGAACAATGGAAACTAAGGAGAAAATAAACAAGTGGAACTACATCAAAATTAAAAACTTCTGCACAGCAAAAGAAACTATCAACAAAATAAGAGAGCCCACTGCATGGGAGCACATATTTGCCAATGTTACATTTAATAAGGCTTTAATCTCCAAAACTTATAGGAAACTCATACAACTTAATGAAGATAACCCAATCAAAATATGGGCAAAGGACCTAGACACTTTTTTAAAGCGGACATACAGAACCCAAAAGACATGAAAAAATGTTCAAAGTCACTAATCATCTGAGAGATGCAAATCAAAATGACAATGAGGTACCATCTCACACCTGTCAGAATGGCTATCATCAACAAATCAACAAACTACAAGTGCTGGCGAGGATGTGGAGAAAAAGGAACCCCCATGCACTGCTGGTGGTGCAGCCACTGTGGGAAACAGTGTGGAGTTTCTTCACAAAATTAAAAATGGAACTCCCATTTTACCCAGTGATCCCACTTCTAGGAATATATCCCAAGAAATCAGAAACACCAATCAGAAAGGACATATGCACCCCTATGTCCATAGCAACACAATTTACAATAGCTAAGATTTAGAAACAGCCTAATAGCCCATTAGCAGATGAGTTGATTAAAAAATAGTGATGGAAAGAAATATATATGATATACTAATCCAACAGACTACAATCATCCGTAAATGAGCAAACTAGTGTGCATACAACAACATGGAGAAATAGAAGAACGTATTGTCAAACAAAAATGACAAAATATGTCATAATACACTGAGTGGCCAGATTATTATGACCACCTGACGTTTGTAGGCAAATTAGCCGTTGACTGCATCTTATGGCATATGGAAGCCGAAGGCCTGTTTGAACACCTTTGCTGTCTGTAGTTACCAAAATAAAATGTCTCCAAGTCACACAGGAACACAAGGATTGGACAGTCGAGCATTGGAAAAAAGTCATGTGGTCCGATGAATCACGTTTCCAGTTGCATCATGCAGATGGCAGAGTGAGAATTTGGCGGAAACAGCATGAAAGCATGCACCCCACATGCATGAGTATAATATCCCTTCAAGCTGGTGGGGGCAGTGTTATGGTTTGGGGCATGTTTTCCTTGCATGATTTGGGGCCTTTAATTCATGTGGAACAACGTCTGAATAGTACAACATACCTAAGTATCATTGCTGATCAAGTTCATCCTATCATGTTGATGGCGTATCCCAATGGAGATGCCATGGGGCTTGTATTGTGCAGGAGTGGTTTCAAGAACACGAGGGAGCCAAAACCTGTTTGGCTCAGTGGATAGAGCGTCGGCCTGCGGACTGAGGGGTCCCGGGTTTGATTCCGGTCAAGGGCATGTACCTGGGTTGTGGGCACATCCCCGGTGGGGGATGTGCAAGAGGCAGCTGATCGATGTTTCTCTCTCATCGATGTTTCTAACTCTATCTCTCTCCCTTCCTCTCTGTGAAAAATCAATAAAATATATTTAAAAAAAAAAAAAAAGAAGAACACGAGGGAGACTTTACCATGCTTAAGTGGCCCCAACAATCACCAGATCTCAATCCAGTTGAGCATTTGTGGGACGAAGTTAAAAGAGCCATCAGGCAGCTGGTTCCACAACCATCAAATCTCACAGAACTGGACAGTGCTAATCATCAGGCATGGTGTCAGATTCCTCGCATCACCTTTCAACATCTCGTGGAGTCAGTGCCAAGAAGAATCACCGCAGTATTGAAGGCAAAAGGTGGCCCAACAAAATATTGATGGGGTGGTCTAATAATCTGGCCACTCAGTGTATATGACTATATACATTTTAAAAACAGGCAAAACTAAATTACACTGACTTTCATACATTGTTGGCGGGAACCACTTACAAAAACTTTAGCAGTATCTATTAAAGATGATTCATTACACAGAAATTCCACTCTTTGGTACATATACAACGTAAATGCATACAGCATATTTGGTAACACACATACAACAGTATTCATAGCAGCACCATTTGTAAGAGCCACAAAAAAAAAAAAAAAGAAAAAAGAAAAACTACAGAAATATCCGTAAACAAGAGAATAGATAAATAAAATTCTGGCTATTCACAAAATGGAACAGTGTACAATAATGAAAATGAACCATCTACTAGATAATATGAATGAATCTCACAAATATAATAATGAACAAAAGAAACCAGTTCCAACGAGTACGTACTATATGCTTCCATCTAAATAAAGTTTAAGAACAAGCAAAACTACTCCATGTTATTAGAATAATTGTTACTTTTGGTGGGAAACAGTGTCTCTTATGAAAGGAACTTCTGGGATTCTGGTAATTTTCTGTTTCTAAATTTGAATACTGGGTCCATGGGTGTGTTCAGTTGTTAAGAATTTATTAAGCCACAAAAATATAATATGCAAAAATAATCTGGATGAATAATAATTTTTTTATCTTTCTGAATTTTCTCAAATTAACATATATTACTTATACATAGGTAAAACGTAAGACTTAAAAATGTATGCCTACTTTTGAAACTTTTTAAGCATAAGATCTTTTATCATTTAATTTTTCATGTTTATTCTAACCCAGAAACATTATACTTATCTCTTTTTTTCCTATTACTTTTATTTCTATTTTCTAGGACTTATTATTTAGGAACCTTATCTTTTTTACTTTTTTCATATTACCATTTTCTACAGGTGTTTGATGTAAATGGAGTTGATGTTACTCCTCGACCTCTTTACCGTCCAGATCCACATACTGGTACACCAAAGCCAAATAAACTATTGACATCACAAGACGGATCATTCTCATCAGAATTTGTACCTTCCCACAGCCTTTATCAAAATACACTAAATCCTAGTATGTTAGGGCAGTTTTCAAGGTAGAGTATACTGTTCTATACTTTTAAAAAATATTATATACATTGTCTTTTCATTTAAATTGCATATATGTAACTTCGATGTCCATTGTCTCCAGTCTCCCAGCTCCACTCTGTCATCCTAATGTGCCATCTCTATGCTCCTCTCATAATTAGGTCTAATTAGATGTAGAGCTTTGCATGTCTTAAGTCCTTGTACACTCACACCAAAACATTAGTGAAAAAAATATATAAATTTTACTCAATATTTCCTGAAAAAACAAAAGAGGGGGCTAGTATTACGTACCCACAGACATATTTCTTGAGTTTCTTTTATGCTACAATTTCTGGGAAAGAGTGGCTTTTGCTCTCCTCCCTCACACCTAGTCTCCCATGCAAATCCCTGTTCTCCTAGGGTTTTATTTCTCTCTTGTTTTATAATTTTCTTTCTTGTAAAGGAAATGTTATGCATTTTTTATGTAGACACTAATACACTTGAAATTTCGTGAATGCTTATAGTAGAAAAGTTCAGATCTTTGCACTAATGAAACAGCGCATCCTAAAATAATGTAAAGATTAAAGGGAAATATTTGAGTGTGTAATTTTCAATCTGACAAATTAAAAGTTCCAGATGTTAACTAAGCATGAGATTTGCAGGGTCGGGGGAGTGCTCAGCAAAACAATGGATATTCCAGTAAATTTGATCCAACCATTTGGAGTGCAGTTGGGATTATAGACAGAAAGGGGTGGGGGGGGGGTATTTAATATCTTGGAGTAATTTTAAGTCCATATATTTAAGGAAGTTATTTTGGGATTCTTTAATATACTGATTTCCCACTGAGTACATAGATTTTCTTTTAAGTAAATCTTGAGAAAGCCTTTGTCAAAATGAATAAGTCACATTTAAGATGGGATTTGAATGATGAGCAGAAACCTGGTGAAAAATGAAAGGAAGTGTATTCTAGGCTGAGACCCTGAAGTAGGAATGCTCTATAAGATTGAGGAATAAAAAAAAAAAAAAGAAGAAAAGAAAAGAAAAAGGGAAGACAAGAGTGATGCTAAAAATAGAGAGTCTAGGTAGGTGGGCTGTATTCTAGGTTTTTACCCTAAATATATTGGGAATCCATGGAAGGACTTTAGGTATAGTTTTGATATGTTATCTCTAAAATATATTTAAATGACTTACTTAACGAATATTAGAAATCAACTTGATGTTTGAAGAACGAATTTTTATCAATTTTGCTTATGATTATAATATAATTGGTTTCTCAACCTGTATTTTCATTTATATGTTTAATTATCCATAAGGACATCTAAGCAAATAAATAATGTTGTTATTAAAGGTCAGTTTTAGGAAGCAGTACAGTGTCTAAGTCAAGTCTATCAACTAGTGAGTCAATAGCAGAAGACCTAGAAGAAGCCTATAAACGAGAAGGACCGGCTAGTGTTACAGGTAATGAAAACACGGTTGTTTATTGCAGTAACAGACCACTATATTCCTTTAGCACGTTTGCTCATTATTTTTTGGATACTTGAGATAGAAGAACTGTGGTAATGATTCCCAAATGCTCATTTGTGCAGTAGCAATATGAACATTACCAGGGTAGTAACTATCCATATAATTCTAAAAGTTCCCAAGGTGTCTGTCCTATACCACCAGCCTCAAGAATCACAGAGCATGTTTTAAAAGACCTCAGCTTTTTACTCAGAGACAAATAATTCTGATACATTGCGATCAATGCTGTAATAAGATATATGCCGAATATGATGGGAGCACTTAGAAAGGAAATATTAACTCCTTTGAGGTGAGAAAAAGAGAGAATGTTCACAAAGAGAACATTACTGACATTTGAATTGGATTTTAAATATAATAGTTATTTGTGAGAACAAAGGGGAGAGGCCCGTTCCAAGCCAAGGATAAAACATTAGTGCAAAAGATTATGAAAGTAAAGATAAAAGAATAAGGGAATAATGGTTGGTCAGAAGTACCAGAAGAAAGGAGTGCCTACTTGAGGGGCCATTTGCCTTGGAGTAGAGTAAGGATGTCTTTTTCTCTAAGATAATAATGAAGGATTAATGAGAATATTAATACGGTTGGAAAAGTGCTTGATGGAATCTTCTTTTTTGGTGATGGACTTTTATTTTTGGTGTAATAAGAATGCTCTTGACAAGTAACAGGATACCTAACTACCATTAGTTTAGTTTATTCAAATAAAGGCTTATTTTTCCCCACATTAAAAGGAGTTAAGAGGTAGATAACTTTTGGCCTTCATTTTGTGACTTAATTATGCCACAAAGGACTCTGGATTGGCAGCTCCATTATTCTCTTTCCTTAAGCCCTTTCTTGCCTCGTGCCTCCTGGTCTCAACATATCTACCCCAGCTCTTGGTATTATCATATCCACATTAAAGACAGAAGAAAGAAAAAGGCAGTAGCACCAGTCACATCTCCCTTATCACGAAAGAAAAGATTTCCCAGAGGACTTTGTTCTTCTTGTTTATTTTTTTATTTTATCTTGTTGGTTAGAACTGTGTCACATGGCCACCCCCAGCTTCAAGAGAGTGTAGGAAACCTAAATACTTGGTGTTTCAGTCTCTGTTAAATGGAAAGAGGCAAAGAAAGGGAGAAGGACTTAGCAATGAAATTTTAGACAGTCAGCAATGTCTGTTGCAGGAGTGAAACTCATCCTCTCCGAGGGAGACCAGGACTGGGTTATTGTCATGACCACCTCCAGCCCTTTCTACACATATTCTACATATTTATGTAGGCCATGTTCATTTCCTTAAAAAAAAATAACCATCATTAGTGTTAAAAACCAATTCAAACTATTACTAATACTATAAAAAGATCAAAGCAATGTTTCTCATTCCTATCTCTCCAGTATCTAAGATTGAGGAGACACTACAGAGAATGCTGAAATTTTAGTTGAGGCTTCCACACATTAATATAAAAAAAGTATGTTTAGTATTTGTTTCTCCAGGTTATCTGTAAAGCTGTCAACTGGTACTGGTGACTCCATATTATAACTCCATTTAGTGAGCTGTGGTATGGGTAGGGTTTTTCTACTTCTGTACTTTTACTTATAAACTATTTTTACTACAGTGCTTTATAATGTGTTTTAAAGCATTGCATTTACAAAAAGGAAAATGCTGTAAATATTGCATATTTTATGTATTTGGACCAAAAGGTTAAAAGTAATTAGACAAAAGTGGTTTTGCACCAATTTTATTATGTCAAGTAAAACCATCAGACCTACAAAAAAAAAAAAAAAGTTTTGTTTTTCTAAAGCTATCCAAGTTTTACCCTTCCCTCCTTCTGGAAGAACTATTAGGAATGGAGAAGATGTGTTCTCTCCATCTCTGGAAGTAAATAAGGGCAGGTGAGGCAAATTGATACATTTGTGTGCTTTTCCAGGTGGAGAGGGATATGCAGTCAAGATCTAATTGTACGGCCATTTTAGCTTTAGGGGATCTGGCCCATGAAATAAATTCTATAGGTATACTAGAGGCCCGGTGCATGAAATTCATGCATGGGTAGGGTCCCTAGGCCTGGCCAGTGATCAGGGCCAATCAGGGCCTTCCAGCTGCTGGCTGGGGCCTTCCTTTGTTCCATGCTACCCCCTGGCGGTCAGCACACATCATAGCGAGCAATTGAACTCCTGGTCGAACTCCTGAGGGGACAATTTGCATATTAGGCATATATATATACACACACACACACACACACACACACACACATATATATACACACACACACACACATATATAAATATATATAAGTTTCAGGCAATTTCTCAATACAAGCAACATTCAGACAATGGTTGATACAGAGATCCAGGCAAAAATCAGCAATTAAGTAGAAGATTGACTAGACTCTTACTTTTCTGGAATTGGTGGAATTAGTAACTTGAATTTTTTTTTTTAGGTTATAAGAAAAGTTTTTTTGTTAGGCTCTGGGACTTCTTAAGAGGAGACTGAGCCTTAGTCTGTGGAATGTCTATACCCTTAAGTTTTGTTTTTCTAAAGCTATCCAAGTTTTACCCTTCCTAAACACTCATGGATTCCTGCTTCACACCCTGTTTTTAACAGAAAACGTTGAACTCTGTGTAACCTATATACCTTGTCATGACTCTTCCAACTTCCCCAGTCCTGAGTGAAATTTTTTTAAAGGAACTTGGACCTCTGGCTAGCCTAGAAGCTTGAGGCCAACCTTTTTCAATATCTTATTTGCATGGATAATAAGCCTATTTTGATCCTATATTTAACCAGAACTTCCATTGGAGAGTCTTTAGCTCCTGGTAAAGATGATTAGAGGTGGGCTGTAATCTAAATCAAAAGACAACTGATAAAAAGGACAAAGAACAAAAGGTTGTTGTAGATATAGACTAGAAATACTAGAAATTTGCTTAGTTTCAAAGGAAGGTTGCATATTATGTTCCCAGTTATTTAATATACTATTTTAAAGGAGCAATTAGCAAATTATTTGTATTGTGCATTTTAGAGTTGCAAATTCCAAAGAAAACAACCAGAAAAACTATAACCAAAGAAGAACTAAAGAAGACTATAGACATACTACTCACCGAGACAGAAACAATGACATTGTTTAACCTACCAACAGTCATGATTTCTGTAGAAGCTGAAGAAGCTGAAAAAATACTGTATGTATGGTTCAACTGTTTATATTGCTTCTATAATTTAAATGCAAAGACAGAGTTTCTTACTATTTTTTAAAAAATACGTTTTTATTGATTTCAGAGAGAGGAAAGGAGAGAGAAAAAAACATCAATGATGAGAAAGAATCATCAATAGGTTACCTCCTGCATGCCCCCTACTAGGACTTAAGCCTGAAACCCAGGCATGTGCCCTGACTGGGAATCCAACTGTGACTTTCTGGTTCATAGGTTGACATTCAACCACTGAGCTACACCGGTTGAGTGGAGTTCTTATTCTTGTTTCTGTCCTTGGGGATTCCTGGATAAATACTGTGGTGTATGTGCCTGGTGAAATTATTTGTTACCCTATGTGTCCTGTGAAATTATACTTAAAGTGTTTATACTGTATGCACTTAAGAACCCATGGCTTTACCATATTCACTAAAAAGTAGAGGAACTACTAAGATAAGTCATAAAAGAAATAAAGAAAGCTTCCAAATGTCAATATAGGGTTTAATGATTTTTATGCATATATAAAGGACTGAGGAGACCAAGATGATAGCGTAGGGTGTAGACCTGTGCGTGCTGCCTCCCACAACATCATTGAAACTACCAACTATAAGACAAACAACCACCATTCAGAACCATGGGGAAGTTGGCCCAGTGGAAGTTCTACAACTGGAAGGAAAGAAAGAAGCACAGTGAGACTGAGTAGGAGCTACAGAGGCACCAAGAACATAGGTACAGAGTCGCGCGCCAGGCGGACTGCAACTGGATGCGTGGTTTTTTTCAATCAGAAGGGGTTATGGGCTTGTCCGGGTCCGGTCTCTGAGGCCACAGGCCCCACGGGGAGAGGTGGCACAGCCTTGCAGCAATCGGAAAGTGAGGGAGGTTCTGTCACACAGCTGCTCACCAGCACTAGGGGACGCGAAGTCCCTGAGTCTCAGAGAGGCGAGGAGCCAGGGAGATGCCATTGCTATTTGCTCCAGCCTGGTGACTCCCTGAGACCCCGCCCTACCCAATTTACATCCCCATCCAAGCCTTGAAAGTGGCACAAAAAGACCCACCTGCGCCTTTGAAGCATAACCCAACAAATTGCAGACTTCAACTCCTCGCACCCATCAGAGACACACTCAAGAAGCAGACCCAGGAGAACCAAGATGGCGGCATAAGGTACAGACCTGTGTGTGCTGCCTCCCACAGCAACATCGAAACTACCAACTATAGGACAAAGAGCTGTCATTCAGAACCATGGGAAAGCTGGCCCAGTGGAAGCTCTACAACGGGAAGGAAAGAAAGAAGAGCATGGAGACTGAGTAGGATGTGCAGAGGCACCAAGTACAGAGCCCAACCCAGCAAACTGCAGATTTCAACTCCTCACATCCAAAAGAGACACACTCAAGAAGCAGAACCAGGTTCAGAGGAAGCCGGAGCCGGACCAGGCTGGGCCGGCGACATGGAACCGCTGTACCAGCAAACGCACAAGCAGGTCCACCAGTTCCAGTCTCACATGGGACGCTGGGAGACAGCAGACAAGCAGTCTGTGCACTTAGTAGAAAATGAAATCCAAGCAAGCATGCCGGATATTCAGCTACCAAGAACGCCTGGAGATATTTTCCAGCCAGGAGCAGCCCAACAAAGGACACAATGCCAAACTTCCTGTTGTCCCGGTGAGGCCAGGACGCACTGGTGAGGCCGGGACGGCCCCGGTGAAGTCGGAATACCCCTGGAGAGGTCGAGAGGGCCCCGGTGAGGTCAGCACTGCCCCAGTGAGGTCGGGATGGCCCTGGTGAGGTCGGAATGGCCCCAATGAGGTTAAAATGGCCCCAGTGAGGTCGGGACGCCCTGGTGAGGTCAGACGGCCCAGTGAGGTCGAGATGGCCCCAGTGAGGTTGGGACGGCCCCGTTGAGGCTGAAACTGCCCCGGTGAGGTTGAAACGGCCCTGGTGAGGTCGGGACAATCCCACCAAGGTCGGGACAGCCCTGGTGAGGTCGGGACGGCCCCGGTGAAGTCGGAACACCCCTGGAGAGGTCGAGAGGGCCCCGGTGAGGTTGACACTGCCCCAGTGAGGTCGGGACAGCCCTGGTGAGGTTGAAATGGCCCCAGTGAGGTTGAGACAGCCCCGGTGAGGTCGGGACAGCTCCGGTGAGGTCAGGACGGCCCCGGTGAGGTTGGGACAACCCTGGTGAGGTCGGGATGGGGCCCCGGTGAGATTGGGACAGCCCTGATGAGGTTGAAACTGCCCCGGTGAGGTTGGGACGGCCCCGGTGAGGTTGAAACGGCCCCGGTGAGGTAGGGACAGCCACGGTGAGGTCAGGACAGCCCTGGTGAGGTCGGGACAACCCCGGTGAGGTCAAAATGGCCCCAGTGAGGTCGGGACGGCCCCGGTGAGGTTGAAATGGATAATAAAGACCAATATAAACTGATGAACAAAAATAGATGCAGAGGCAGAGCTGCATTGAACAGACTGTCAAACTACAGTGGGAAGCCTGGGAAGGGTTTGCGGGGGGGGCGTTAAGAGACCAACTGAAGGACTTATGTGCATGCATATAAGAATAACGAATGGACACAAAACACTGGGGCGTAGGGGAGGCCGGGGGAAAGTCAAGGGGGGGGGGAAAGGAGACATATGTAATACTCTTTGTAATACTTTAAGAAATAAAAATTATTTTAAAAAAGATAAAAATAGAAAGGACTATATTCAAAACTTAAGGGAATATCTGTTACTATATTAGAGTAGATTTTCCATTTCTCTTTATTAATGACTATAAATACACTGAGTGGCCAGATTATTATGACTGGCCAGATTGTTATGACCACCCCATCAGTACTTCATTGACACTTCCAAAAATACTGAATATTGAAAACTTCCTAAGCAAAATACTCTCAAGGTTTTATTATTATTATTATTTGCATAACTAATTCACTTCATTGTACTGATGGGGTGGTCATAATAATCTGGCTGGTCATAATAATCTGGCCACTCAGTGTAGATTACTAGTTTTTGCCTCATGTATGTTGAACCTCTGTTGTTAGGTGCATACACATTCAGGATTGTTGCCTTTGAGGAATTAACCCCTTTATCACTATGTAATAACCAATCTTTATCTCTGACAAATTTCCTTGCTCTAAAGTCTTCTCTGTTTGAAATTGACATAGTTACTACAAATAACTTATTAATGTAGTTATTCAGATTATTTAGCTTCAAATATAATTTGAATATGATGCAGACTACTAAAAAAATTCACTAAATTTATTTTGGGAATATTATTCTTACTCAAATATGAAATATTGTAGTGTTGTTTGCATTATAAAATATAGTACAATTAAATCTTGAATAATATACTTTTAAAATTTCATATGACTTATGCAAAAGCTACCAGGACTGAAAAAAAAGAAAGAGAAAAATAACAAAGGGATAGATAAGTGATTTGAAATCAAAGAGTGAGAGATACTAGAAGCAAATGTTATATTAACTCATAGATCTAGACTCCACCAGTAAGTCTTGGGTCCCCAACAAATTGAAAAAGCTAAAAGAGAGATTTTTTTTTTATTAAGCTCAGACCCTTTAAAGGATCTTAATTATCTCCAGTGTTCTCAGGTCAGCAGGGTCTCCTAGCCACTATGATAAGCAAGTACAAGTCTTCTCTGAAGGAAAATATACCCATTTAGGCTCTTAAGATTTCTCAGATAAGGTTTGGTAAAAGCACAGTAAAGTCACAAAGATTACTAGTTGCTTTTTTAAAGCCATTATGAATGAGAGTTAAACTAAATAAGGAACCCTAGATCTAGACCCTAACCACTAATATATTCTATATTACCAGATAGAATATAAAATATCTGTGAAATATTTAAATAATAGATAGAGTTAAAACATCATTAACATTAAGACACTATCAAAATGATTATATTCGGAAAAACATCTAAAAAGTACTTTAAAGTATGTTTACATAATTGTTGAAATTAAAAAGCAAACACTGACTTAATTCTTATAATTAAAATACACATTAAATTTAAATAGGCCATAATAGAATATAGATTTAATAAATTGGATATGAATACCATACAAACAAAGATCTGGATAAATTATACAAATTAAAGTTTGTATAATATACAAAATAATGGGATATTAAGTATGACAAATTTAAAAAGATATTGACAATAGAATAAAGGCCTAATGTACAGTTAGTCAGTTCTAAAAGGGTAGAATAAAAAGAATGGAGGAGAATTACTATGCAAAGAGAGTGGGTAAAGACTTACTGTTTAAAGACACCATTCTACTGAAAAAGGAATGCATTTTTAAAAAATCTAAAAAAAAAAAAAGGTACTGAGTGCATTGTACTGGTGTTGTATTGAATATATAAAAATAACAACAAATAGTGAAAGATTTTAAAACAGAAGAAAAAAGAAATAGCATATCATCTACAGAGAAACAAACTGACAGCATTATTTGGAATAAAGAAGGTTACTTCATAATGACAGGAAGGTATAATAATTCTAAACTTGAATTTTCATAATAAAATAATCTCCAAAATATATGAAGCAAAAATTGGAAATTTGAAAAGTATCCTATTAAATTAAAATATTTAAACATACCTCTATTAATTATTGATAGGTCAACCAGATAAAAATTAGTATAGACGCAGAAAATTTGAACCAAAAATGTAATCTAATGGTTATACATAGAACTCTATATTCCACAATTGGAGAACACACACTCTTTTCAGGCACACATGGAACATTGATAAAAACCATCCATGCACAAGGCCATGAAACAGTTTCAAAAATTTCAAAGAAGTGGTATCATGCAAAATAAATTATCTAACCTTAGTGGAATGAAGATAAAAATTAGTAACAGCCCTATCTGGTTTGGCTCAGTGGATAGAGTGTCGGCCCGAGGACTGAAGGGTCCCAGGTTTGATTCCAGCCAAGGGAACATACCTGGGTTACAGATTCCATCGCCAGCCCTGGTCAGGCACATGTTAGAGGCAACTAGTAGATGTGTCTCTCTCACATTGGCGTTTCTCTCTCTCAGTCTCTCCCCATCCCTTCCACTCTCTCTAAAAATCAATGGAAAGGTATCCTTGGGTGAGGATTAACAACAACAAAATTAATAACATAAATCTCAACTAAAACATAGACACACGTTCACATATACATTTGGAAGTTAACAAGTACATTTCCTAAATTCTTCCTGAATCTAAGGAAAAGTCATACTGGAAATTTAGGGAATACTCAGAACTAAATAATTATGAAAGTAATACTTACAGGATGTTACAAAAGTAAGTAGTACATTGAGGGAAATTTATATCTTTAAGTGTTTATGTCAAAGTTTATCAAATCTATGTGGAGATAGTCTTAACATATTTTGGGTGGGCAATGAAAGAAGTAGTGATGTTGGGAGGTACAGAATAAAAAACTTCTTTTTGGTAGTTTAATAAAAGGCAATCTCTTCCTCAGGAGATTTTTGATCTCTCACTTTTTGGTGCGATCCACATTAAGAAGGTAATTTTAAGAAAATGCATAATATAAAAAGATGATATGTGTAGTAATATTAATTTGTTATTAATGAGTTAAACGTACTTTATTTTTTATAGCCAGAGAAATAAGAATTATGAGAACCTTTGTAAAAATAGATTAGGCAATGACTTATATGTTGAAAGAATGATGCAGACTATTAATGGAGCACCAAAGAATAAAGATGTTCAATGTGACAGAATTATAAAGGAAAACAAAGGTAATTTATGTTTTATTCTGCTTGATAAACTATCATGTTTTCATATACATTCTATGACTCTATCAATTAACAAGTAAATGTTAAAGTATATAAAGCAAAAACTGGGAATAATTTGGCCAAATCACAACAGTAACTGAGTACCGTAATATACAGCTTTCGGAATTTGACAACTAAGTTAACAAGTAATAAACATAGATATAGAAGATTTAAATAACATAATTATCATTTTTCATTTTTACACAAACTGTATCATAGAACTTTGTACTCTTCAAGTGTTTGTAAAATGTTATAGAAACTAATTGTTTATGACAAAGAATATCATGTATAACTAATAACATTTTATATGAACCAGATACTATTCTAGGCCTTTTACACTATTTTAGGCCTTTAACCGGTTTAATTCTCACAACAACCTCAGGAAGTAGGTACTATTATTATTCCCCTGTTTATAGAGGAAGAAACAAGCAAAGAGAAGTTAACTAACTTGACCAAGGCCACGCAGCTAGTACTGCAGACAAATGATACCCCTCAACAGTCTAGTTCTAGAGCCTGTTCTCTTAACTACTATCTTTTAATGTCTTTAAATTAACAACCCTGAGAACACTGCATAGTCCTAAATCTGTGAAGTGTTGCCAAAAGGGTAATTAGAAGAAAGGTTATAATCGTAATGACCTTTGTAATTCAGCAAAACTATAAACTAGGTAGCTAGAAGGAAATAAGCAATGCTAGGAGAATGTCCAAGGGACTTCTAAGCACCTGGGGATGTTCAATTTTGTATGGCTGGTAAGTACCTGGTATTATTAATTTTTTCTTGACACTACACATATATGTGTTATACATTCTTCGGTGAATGGTATATATTTTACAATGAAAATTTTATTAAAATAATAAAAGACAATTTATATTAAAGAATTTAGATACAAACCGAGTAAATATTAAGGTTTTATAGATGTCTTCCTTCCCTGATTTTGTATGAAATTGAAAGAGATTTAGGAGTCAGAGAGATGGAAATCAAAATATTACCTTTATTATTGATAAAGTTAATTGAAAAATGTAGCCTTCAATCTGCAGCTAAGTGGGCTTGCTATTTCTTACCTCCAGAATAGAACTTAGCAATAGTGATTGGCACAACTAGCCAACTACAGACCTCCTGTGTAGAGGTGAGAACAGACCAGAATGAATGCTTTCTGTAAATGAGCAGGCCTAACAAGAGAATTCAGAAGTGACTGAACTGAAATTCCTTCTAAACTCTCCTACAGGATTAGTCATTTCTCTTTCCCTGGCAATGCATCAGTGAAGGACAAAGGTCAGAAGTGTTAATTTAGTGAAGTTTCTTCTGTAAAGATTCACAAAAAGTGAGGATTTTTTTCCCACTTAACAGTTATGTATGTAGTAATCTATAATAATACAAGTGTAATATGTTAATTAGACCAGACATCCTTCCAGACAACCTTCTGGACAGAGCCGTGGCGACGGGGGCCAAGCCCCTTGCACGAATTTCGTGCATTGGGCCTCTAGTTTATAATAAAAGTGGCATTACAAATAAGTAGCTAATAGAATAAGTGTATTAGTGTTTCTGGCTAACTTTTGAAAATACAGTTAAATTTCATAACTTTGTAGATTTCATAAAGCCACTTTGTTTTCTATATATGATACTACAATAAAAAATTTTTAATAAAAGTATGTGTGATATGAACTCACTTTATTAAAATATACACATATTTGTTTACATACAAATACATTTATATGTGAATCTAGAAGGACATACACTGGAATGTTAGCAGTTATTATCACTGGGTGATGGACATGCAAGTCATATTTACCTTTTTTTCCCCCCAAGTGACCATGTCTTCTTACTCAGCTAAAAAGTAATTATTCTATAAATGTTATAGAGCCAGTTGCTACTCTTTTGTAGTTTGAATTAAACTAGTAGAAAGAAACTGTTATTAAATGTATAAAAACTATTTAGGCATATCTGAGATTCAAAAATGCTCAGAACATAGGTATAGGTGGGAATACTTTTTCTAATGCCAGTTAACATAGCTTTCTTTAATAATATACAACAACATACAATTGAAAGGTTATAATTTATTATTCCATCTTGTCCATGATTTTATGGATGTGGTTTGAAATTTTCTATTTCTTAAATTTATTCAAATGAACAAGTATAATGATGGTATCCAAAGTAAAATTACCAATGTTATCTTCAAAGAAGAAACAATTGTAAATCACTCTAACATTTTACATTGCTCATTTATAACATGCACACTCATTTATATAGGAATTATTTTATTAGTGGCCATATAACATGTAATTCAACTTAAACTATCAGATAAAGGGGGGGAGGTTAGGTAATTTAATATTCAAAGATGATTTCTTTCTATGATCTTTTATTTCATGAACATGGAAATTATTCCGCTTTCAATTCAGCAAAATAGACTAGGTATTTATTCTGTATATGATTTTGCTAATACTATTAAAATAAATTCAATAAGATAGAAATGTTATGAAATGTGAGTTAACATTCCTACTAATTGAAAACCTTGTTAAACCCCAGAGAGCCTTCATTTTTCATTATGAAAAAAGCTTCTAACAATGAAGTAGTTGCACTTATTAGGTCCAGATCCTGTTTTTATTTTCAGGGGGGAAATTCTTTATTAAATCCCTGTACTTTAAATGAAAGTTTAGCATGTAGGAATATATTATTATGTGGTCACTGGTGAAATAATTGCTATATAAGCCTTTCATTTTTATATCAGCAACTAAGGGTTGGGAGCTTTTTTTTGTAGACAGTGTTATATTTGCTCATTTGAGTAACTATAGATAAACAAAAAATTAAAAGAGAAATTCAAAACCTTACTACTCTACCAGCTCTGTGAGAACAGGGCCTGTCATTTTCTCAATATGTATGATCTTTTCAAATAAGTATATAAAAAATTTTTCTTGATAAAATGGAATTAGATGATTATAAATACAAAGTTCTGAGGAATATAACATGTTCTTACGTGTTAACCTTAGTAAAGGAATAGTAAATCTTGTTATAACATGACTAGAGGCCCGATGCACGAAATTCGTGCAAGGGGCTCGGCCCTTGCAGCCCTGCTTGCCCTCTCCTGCCCTTGCAGCCCCAGCTTCGTCTGAAAGGTCGTCCTGAAGGATGTCTGGAAGGTCGTTTGGCTGTCCAGTCTAAGTATCATATTACGCTTTTATTATTATAAATTGTTTGGGCTCATGTCAACTGAGAGACTGTTGATCTTCTACTGTGCCAGTTTGGGATGAAGAGAAGGGAGGTGTGGGGATCAGAAAGGATGGTAAGGCTAATTTGGAGCTACCACTAAAGTATAGGTGCTAAGAGTGTGATGCCTAAGGATCTAAGGTGTCTTCATGATCTATTTTTTTTTTATCCACTTCCTGCCATTGTGGTTAAATGTTTTTCCCCCCCTAGACAGTAGATATCTTAGATTTTACTATGACTAGTTATGTGTAAACTAAAATATTAGAATTTTGGTTTATAGTAATTTTTACCTTGCTGTCTCTTTATTTAGGCATAATGTCTACTGCTTGGGATTTATATGATTCTTATAATACTCTGGAGCTTGCATCTTTACCAATAAAACAATCTACAGTTGACTCAAGCTGTAGAGGAAGTGTAAAACGATCTATAATTGAGTCGAGCAGTAAAGTCAGTGTACTTTCTAAAGATCAGGATCGAAGAGGGCCAGGAAGTACTATAGAAAAAAGTAAGATTTCAGTTTTTTGAGTGAGGTTTTTCACATGACATTTTTAATAAATTCTTTTTCTTAGCAGTTATAATATTTTCTTTCTGTATGGAACATGAAAAGTATTTTTGTGTCTATGCTCATGAGGGATATTGGTCTGTATCTTCTTTTGTACTTTCTTTGTCTTGTTTTTGAATCCTAATGTCATAAGTTGCATTATAAATTTTCCTTTCCCTCCTATTTTCTGGAAGAGGTTGTGTAGAATTGGTGTTAAGTCTTTAAATGTCTGGTGGAATTCTCCAGTAAAACCATCTGTGGCTAGAGATTTTTTGGGGGAGGCAAAGTGGGGGGGAGATGGAATTTACAATTCAATTTCATTAAATTTGCTGGCTTCTTCAGCTTTATGTTTGGAATATATGTGGCAATAAGAAAACCCAGAGAATTCACAATGGTGTCATTCCTTGGATTCTGAGGACTCTATCTAGGTGCTCTACCTTCCTCTTCCAAAGACTTTTAAAGCCTTCTCATGTTATATATATACTAGAGGCCCAGTGCATGAATTTGTGCATGGGTGGGGTCCCTCTGGATGGCCTGCAGGGATAGGGCCGAAACCCACAATCCAACGCCACCTGTAGTTCGTACCTGCCACTCCTGCTCATCCCAGCCCCACTGTGCCTGCGGCAGGCTCACGCCCAATCAGTCCTGATCCGGAGAGGCTCGCACTGCCACAGCAGCGCTCGCCAGCCATGAGCATAGCGTCTGGCACCCTCCCAAGGAGAGTGGCCTGCAGGATCAGGCTAAAATTGGCTCTCCAACATCCCCTGAGGGGTCCTGGATTTCGAGAGGGCACAGGCCAGGCTGAGGAACCCCACCGGAGCACAATTGGGCTGAGAAGGGATCGCGGAAGGGCTCCAGGGCATATCCGGCCCATCTCGCCCAGTCCCAATCAGCTGGACCCCAGCAGCAAGCTCACCTACCCATTGGAGCATCTGCCCCTGGTGGTCAGTGCACATCATAGTGAGCAGTTGAGCAGCCTTAGCATATCATTAGCATATTACACTTTGATTGGTTGTTCAGTTGTTTTGCCATTTGGTCTATTTGCATATTATCCTTTTATTATATAGGATATTCCAGGATTTTTAATTGCATTTAGCGGGAGGAACAGGCAAAAATATCTGGGCCATCTTTATTGAAGCAGGATTTCCCTTTATTTGTTTTTTAAAATAAAAGTCTGCTAAATAGTGTGCTAGGCAGACTAATACTTCCCCCTAAATGTATACATCCCAATACCTGGAACGTGTAAATACCTTACCTTACATGGCAGAAAAGACTTTCCAGATCTGATTAAATAAAGGTCTTCAAAGGAGAAGATGATCTTGCATTATCCGAGTGGGCTCCATCTAGTCCCATGTATGTTAAAGTGGAGGACCTTTCCTAGCTGTGGTCAGAGAGAGATGCAATGACAGAAGGTCAGAGAGATGTAATATTGCTGACTTTGAAGATGGGGGAAGGGTGTGGGTGGGTCCAAAGCTGGAAAAGACAAAGAAACAAATTCTCCTCTAGACTCTTCAGAAAGAGACAAAACCCTATTCACTTATTGGTTTTAGCTCAGTGAGAGCTGCATCCAAACCGCTAACCTACAGCACTCTAAGTTTGCATGTTTTTAATCCACTAAGTTTTTGATAATTTACTATAACATCAGTAAAAAATTAACACAGCAGTAGTATAATATTCCTATAAAGCAACAATCAGATTGGACCTTTATCTGAAAACTGATTATCTTGTTTTAATTGGAATAAAAATGTATAGACATGAATGAAAATTACCTCATGAGGTTATCATTGCTTATCTTTTGAAAGCTAGTATACTTTTGAGTGATTGAGAATTCCAAAATGAGATAAAAATGTATATCTTGCATGTGCTTGGTACATAAAAGTTATTCAATAAATGTCTCCTGAAGTTGTTGAATTCTGGAAGAAAACAAATAGTAATGACAAAATGTCATTTTTTAATATTTAGGATGAATCATCTAATATTATTTGGATTATTTTATCATTACATTATGTTTGCATTTTACAGATAGTGACGCTAGTTCTATAATGGAAATAGAAAATGCAATTCTGGCTAAAATGCATGATGAAGAAGAAGACCACTCAGAAGCAATATTCAAATCCGAAAAGTTTCACCAGGATTTATTTTTTATGGAACGAGTTCTAATGGAGAATGTATTTCAGCCCAAACTTGCAGCTTATCGTCAGCTTCCTATTTTAAAAGGTATTTTATTTTATTTTATTTATTTATTTATTTTTTAAAAAATATATTTTATTGATTTTTTACAGAGAGGAAGGGAGAGAGATAGAGAGTTAGAAACATCGATGAGAGAGAAACATCGATCAGCTGCCTCCTGCACATCCCTCACTGGGGAAGTGCCCGCAACCCAGGTATATGCCCTTGACCGGAATCAAACCCGGGACCTTTCAGTCCGCAGGCCGACGCTCTATCCACTGAGCCAAACCGGTTTCGGCTTTAAAAGGTATTTTAAAAATAAAATTTAAACAAACTCAACTATTTTTAAAAATTAAATGGTGTTATTACTTTAATATCAACTGGGTTATCACTTATCAGAAGATGTGTTTATATAGCTTTCAGCAGTAAACATGCAAGTAACAGTACTCAGACTAAAGGGCCCACAGCAAGTCGGAGTTCCTTAGATTTAAAAACTCGTAAGCATTTGTGGCTCCCTTTGCCCTGCATTAGATATTCTCTCATATTCAAATTTCTTTTTCCATTGCCTTTTATGCCTCCCAGGTTCTGGCTTTTATGAACTCTTCCTAATTTTATTGCAGGGTCATCCTTCCTATTCTCATTGCTACAAATTCCATCTCACATGTTCTCAAATATTTGGAAGGATTTTAGAGAATATCTAATTCAACCTTTCAATACTTGAATGAACAAAATAAAGGCTATCGGAACTTTATAAGGTTACATAGCCTATGACAAAGCTAGGCCTTCAACCAAGATCTTTTGATTCCATTCCAGTTGTTTTTTCTTTCTACCATTCTGACATGCTGATGTATCATAAACACAGGTTTGAACGTGGCATTTAACTGCTAAAAAACTGCAGAACCTTCCCATGGTCTAGCATAAATTACAAACTTCATATGTATCATACAAAGATACTTGCAATATGGCCACAGACTATTTCATCTCATGGTATGACTTTGGAGACCTTAAACGTTAGCCATTTTATACTTCCCTGACAATTTGCAAACAAAACCTGAACATTCCTGCCTTACCTTTAGTTGTACTATGTTTGTCAGTCCACCCTTGTATCCATCACATCTTTGCCTATTGTATTCCCATCTTTCATGAATGCATTAGAGCTAACTGCTTCATGAAATCTTTCTTGCTTTTTCAAGTCAAAATCAAATTTCTATATGCCTACATCAAAAAGTCAGGTTACAAAATAGCATGTGTGAGAAATGGTTGTAAACCTTTTGCTTACATATATCCAAGAATATTAAAAAACTATGTCCTTTCTCTCATATCAGGTTGATACTTAACATTTTCATAACATACATAAACTTTTAATCCTATATTTAAAGAGTTATAAGGTTGAAATTTACTTTATACTGTGCATTTTGACATTTTAAAAACAAAACTGTTGATAGATCACTTCTTTAAATACACCTAAGAAATAAAAATACCATAGAAAAATCTTTAATTAGGTAAGATTTACACACAATGAAATACACATATTTTAACTGTGTAGTTTGATACATTTTGAAAATATATAAGCCTGTGTAACTAATACCCTAGTAGAATAGAGAATATATCCATCAATCCCCAAAATTCCATTTGACCCAGTGATCCCACTTCTGGGAATATACCCCAAGAAACCAGAAATACCAATCAGAAAGGATATATGCACCCCTATGTTCATAGCAGCACAATTTACCATAGCTAAGATTTGGAAACAGCTTAAGTGCCCATCAGCAAATGAGTGGATTAGAAAACTGTGGTACATCTATACAATGGAATACTATGCTGTGGTAAAAAAGAAGGAATTCTTACCATTTGCAACAGTGGACCTGGAGAGCATTATGCTAAGCGAAATAAGCCAGTCAGAGAAAGATAAATATCACATGATCTCACTCATTTGTGGAATATAATGAACAATATAAACTGATAAATAAAAACAGCTCTAGAGACAGAGAAGCATCCAACAGACCATCAAACCTCAGAGGGAAGGTAGGGGAGGGTGGGGGTAAGGGACAGTGATAAACCAAAGGACTTGTATGCATGCATATAGGCCTAACCAATGGACACAGACACCAGGGGGGTGAGGGCATGAGTGGGGGACAGTGGGGGGGGCAATGGGACAATAAGGACACATATGTAATACCTTAATCAATAAAGAAATAAAAAGTTCCCTTGTGTGGTTTACCAGTTACAGTTTACTCCCTCTCCCCCATAGAAAGCATTTACCTGATTTCTCTCACTATTGATTAGCTGTTTTGGTATATCATATAAGGGGGTTTCTATAGTAAGTATTCTTTGGTGTCGGGCTTTTTTCATTCAACATAATGTTTTTGACATTCATCTAGGTTGATGTGTATATAAGTAGTTTATTTTTTTCCCAAGTACTGTTCCATTTTATGAAAACACCATCATGATGTGTATATTCATTCATCTGTTGACGGGTACCTAGACTGTTTCCAGTTTTGAACTCTTATGGGTAAAGCTGCTGTGATCATTGTTGTGTGTATTTTTGTGGACATGTTTTCATTTCTCTTGGGTAATTACCTAGAGATGAAATTGTGGGATCATTGGGTAGAATTATGTTTAATTTTTTTTAGAAACTGAAAAATACCTTCCCACAGTACTTGTACCATCTTACAACCCACAAGCAATATAAGAGTACCAGTTGCATTATATTCTTGATAACACCTGATGTTGGCAATCTTTTTAATGCCCTAAAGATAGTCATATTAAGTACTTTTCTTGTGCTTTTTTTTTGGTCATTTGTAGATCTTATTTTGTGTTATGTTTGATCAAGTCCTTTGCCTACTTTAAAAATTTTTATTAATATATTTTTACTTTCAATTTTATTCTGTGCCTACTTTAATATATATATATATATATATATATATATATATATATATATATATATATATATATATATATATATATATATACACACACACACACACACACACATATAATTTATTTCAGAGATGAAGGGAGAGAGAAAGAGATAAAAACATCAATGATGAGAGAGAATCATTGACCAGTTGCCTCCTGCACGCCCCATACTGGGGATTGAGCCCACAACCCAGGCATGTGCCCTGACCTGGAATCTAACTGTGACCGCCTGGTTCATAGGTCAATGCTTAACCACTGAGCAACACCAGCTGAGCATATTTTCTGCCCACTTTAAAATTGAGGTTTTATTTTAAAATCAAGTTGTCAGAACGTATTTTTCTATGTTTTGGATCCAAGCTCTTCCCCCCACCCCCCCCCACCCCCCTTTAAGAGAGAAAGGAAGGGAGAGGAGTGGGAGAGAGAGACACACACATTGATGTGAGAGTGAAACATTGATCTGTTGCCTCCTGCACACATCAAACCTGCAGTCTGGGTATGTGCCCTGACTGGGAATCAAATCTGCCACTTATTGGTGAACAGGACAATGCTCCAACCAACTGAGCCACACTGGCCAGGCTGGATACAGACTCTTTGAAAGATACATGTATTGCAACTGTCTTCTCTAAGCCTATGGCTTGCCAATATATTTGTCTTTTGATGAATTTTTTTTATTTTGATGAGGTCTTCTCTTTCAGCTTTTTCTTTTGTAGTTAATGTTTTTCATGTCTTCTCCAAGAAATCTTTGCCTGTCCCATTTTGCAAATATCTTTAACTTGTTCCTGGACTTAGAGGGCGAGATTCAATATTTCACTGTTAAATTTGAATTAAAGTTGTTTGTAGATGCACTTTATTGATTTGAGGAAATTTCCTTCTCTTTCTAGTTTGCAAGACATTTTTAAAGATAAGTGGGTGTTGGATTTTGTCCAAATTTTTTTCTAATTAATTAAAATGGTTATATAAATTTCCTACTTTAATTTGTCAATGTAGCCAGTTACATTGCTTGATTTCAAATGCTAAAACAAATTGAATCCTTATGGTTAAGCCTCACTTGGTTATGTTGTATTATCCTTTTTATATGTTGTTATATTCAATTTTTAAATATTCTCTTAAGAATTTTGCACTGAGTTCATGTAGCATATTTCTTTTGCAATGTTTTCCTCCTATAAATCCCTTGACAGGTTTTTGTATCAGTGTTATGATAGACATATAAAATGAGTTTTGGAAGTCTTCTCTCATTCTCTATATTCCAAAAAAAATGTGTATTGCTTCTTCTTTAATTGCTTGATAAAATTTACCAGTGAACCCATCTGGAACGTAATTTTTTTTGACAGATATAGGGTTATTCAGATATTCTATTCCTATCTGTGTCAGTTTTGGTAAATTGTGTTTATGTGGTTGAAGTTATTTGCATAAAGCTATTAATAATATCCTCTCCTCAAATTCTTTCTAATATTTGTAGCTGTAGGCTTTATAGTGATATCATCTATTTAATTTTTTATATTCATTTGTGAATCTTCTTCTCCTTTTTTATTAGTCTAGTTGTCCAGTTTTTTAAGATAGAAAGTTTGTCATTGATTTCATACATTTTTTCTTATCTAAGACAGGCATTTTACATTATAAATTTACCTGTAAGTACTATATTAGCTATATCTCACAAATTTTGATATCTTGTGTTTCATTATTATTCAGTTAACTTTTTATTTCTTATGTGGGTTTTCTTGACCAATAGGTTAGTTTGAGGTGTGTCTTTTTATTTTTAAGTTTTTAGTAATTTTTAAACTACCCTTTCTTTTTTTAAAAATTCTCATTTGAGGATATTTTTCCATTGGTTTTTGAGAGCGTGAAAAAGAGAGGGAAAGACAGAAATATCGATGTGAGAGAAACACATTGATTGGTGCCTCTTGCATGAGTCCCAACCAGGGCCTGGGCCGGGAGGAGTCTGCAACCAAGGTACATGTCCTTGACTGGAATCAAACCTAGGACCCTTTGGTATGCAGGCTGATGCTCTATCCACTGAGCCAAACTGGCTAGAGCTAAACTATTTTTTCTTATTGAATTCTAATTTAACATTCTGTGGTGGTCAGGGAACATAGTCCATATGATTTCTATCCTTTGAAATTTATCGAAACTTGTTTTATGGCCCAGCATATGGTGACTGTTTTATACTCAAGAAAATTTTATATTCTGTTGTTATTTGGTATGGTATTTTTAAAATGTTAATTTTGTCAAATTGTTGATAGTATTTTCAATTTTTATCTTTATTGACTTTTAAAAAATATATTTTTTATTGTTGATAGTATTACAGATGTCTCCCATCCTCCCCTTTATTTATTGATGTTTTGTTGACCCTTCCTATCAATTAATGTGAGAGTAATATTTAAATTACTAGTTAGGATTATAAATTTGTTTATATTTCCCTTTAAGTTTATTAATTTTGCTCTACATATTTGAGAGCTTTGTTATCAGGTACATTCAATCTTAAAAGTATTCTGCCTTATGGATGCTACCCTTTTTACAAATCATTATTTATACTTTCATGATTAGGAAATGCCCATACTTATTCTGGTAATACTCTGTCTTGAAGCCTAATTTGTATAACATTAATATAGCCTCACTAACTTTCTTATCCTTATTATTTGCATTATCCTTATTCCTTTTACTTATAACATTTTTATTTTTATGTTTAACCTGTGTGTACTATAAACAATATATAGTTTGGTCTTTATTTTGTTACTCAGTCTAACATTCTGCCTTTGTGCATTTTTATCTGTGCCTCTTCAGCTAGACTGCTGTGTTTTGCTCCACTCACTTCCCAGCACGTGGTGAGGTAATGGTCCCAGGCTGAAAGTGTGCTTGACCCTGGTGTTCACAGCTGTGCAATGCCTATTGTTTAATGCCTGAAAACAGTTACCTCATATTTCAAGTACAGTTTTATATTCATTTATGGCAGGAGGGCAAGTTTAATACAGCCTGCCCATAACAACTGGAAGCTTATCACAGCCATGTGGAACCTATCATTGACCATTTTCAAAAGATGAAACAGTACTTTTACTTTTGGTTATGATGTAGATAATTATGAGACCACAGGGCATAGAGATGAATTGTAGCAAAGTATGTAGTTTTGCTACTTGATGACACACAGATATAGATAAGAGTTCAGAGAGTCTGAGATGACTGGAATTGGTGGGATAAAGAATCAGGAAGGAGGAAGCTATGAAGAGGAAAAAAATGCATAAATCTACCATAGAGTCTTTGCCTGAAACAAAAACTGTGCATGTTGGGGTAAAATTGAGGAAAGTAAAGAACAACCACCAGGAGCTATAAAATGAACAAGTGTCAGAGTTTGCTCTGGTCTGGGAGATATTTGAGTTCTGACTGGCCAGAGGTAGAGACCTTATTGCACACCTGGGGTGTTCAGTACATATGCAGAAGAGCTACACCTTAAAAGTAGGGTTAGACTAACCCTAAAGTCTAGTTTAGGACCACCATCCCCCAACAGACAACCCTTTACAAAAAGCTTTTAAAAAATCAAGCTAATAAAAAAGTAAGTTAACTGCTTTTCAAAAAAAATGGAACACTGTATAAAGGAAGAAAGCACAACCCAGACTTCCAATACGGTAACATTTACAATGTACAATATTCAGCAAAAATAAATAAATAAATAAGACTAGTTTCATGAAGAAGCAGTAACATATAAGCCACACTATAAGAAAACTCAGTCAACAAGAACATGAAAAAGTGGCCAAGATGATGGAAAAGCAGGCAAGGACTTTTAAATGGCTATTATACCCAGAATAGGCAATACAGTATTGAAGGAGAAAAACAAAGTCAGAAGACTGGCACTACTGGACTTCAAGACTTACTATATAGCTATAGTAGTTAAGACAGTGATTATTGGTGAAAGAATAGACACAAAGATCAATAGAACAGAATGGAGAGCCCAGAAATACATATACATGAATATAGTCAATTGATCTTTGATAAAGGAGGAAAGAATGCAATGAAAAAACGATAGTCTTTTCAACAAATAGTAGTGTAAAATTGGACATTTACATGCAAAATAAAGAATCTAGATACCCAAAAGTTAACTCAAAATGGATCATAGATCACAATGTAAAATGCAAAACCATGAAACTTGTACAAGACGACACAGGAGTATGACCTTGAGTATGATGAGGATTTTTTTTCCTTATTTAACACCAAGAAATAAGAAAAAAGTGGGTACTAATATCAACACAAAACACTGTAGGGTTAGTCTAACCCTTCTGTTAACAATAGATGTTTATAACAGTTTTATTGATACACTTTTACCCAGCCCTTCTTACAACCATAAAAGAGGCACAGGGCCTAATGGACCTCTTAGCATTTTGGAGGCAGTGTATTCCTCATTTGGATGTGCTCCTCTGGCTTATTTGTTGAGTTACCTGAAAAGCTGCTGGTTTTGAGGGGTGTCCAGAAGAATAGGAGATTTTGCAACAGGGCCAGGCAGAACTATTCAAGGTACCCTGTCATTTGGGGGTATCTTGATCCAGCAGATCCAATGGTGCTTGTAGTGTTGGTAGTAGATAGAGATGCTGTTTGGAGCTTTTGGCAGGATCCTATAGATTAGAAGACAATCATTTTTTAAAAAATATATACTTATTATTGATTTCAGAGAGGGAGAGGGAGAGAGAGAGAGAGAGAGAGAGGGAGAGAGAGAGAGAGAGAGAGAGAGAGAGAGAGAGAGAGAAGCATCAATGATGAGAGTGAATCATTGATAGGTTGCCTCCTGCATGCCCCACAATGGGGATTGAGCCGGAAACCCAGGCATATGCCCTAACCAGCAATAGAATCCATGACCTCCTGTTTCATAGGTAGACGCTCAACCACTAAGTTACACTGGCCAGGCAATAATCTTTTTATTTGATTTAATTTTAGAACCAAAACCTGAAGGGCCTAAAGACCTTTCAGAAGGTAAAAAACGTGAAGAGGTAGAAGAGAAGAAGGAAGAGGACGAAGACATAGAAATAGGTGAAGAACAATCAACAATACCAGCCAATTTGGAACGACTTTGGTCCTTTTCCTGTGACTTAACCAAAGGTCTTAATGTGAGCAGCCTTGCCTGGAATAAAACAAATCCAGTAAGTTATCTAATATTTTAACAATTCCATCTCTAGCATTTAAGGGAAATTGTCAAGTCCTAATGAATATTTTTTTAATTTAAGCAAGTATTTAAATAAACATAACCCCTAGTTTTAAAATGCCTCTAAAGAAAATTCATGATTCAAAATGAAAAACGCATATAATTATGAAAAATGTTTTCTCCTTTAATATAAATACATTATCATTTTTATCTTTATATATATCTATATTGATTGTTTGATTGATTTCAGAGAGGAAGGGAGAGAGAGATAGAAACATCAATGATGAGAGAGAATCATTGATTGGCTGCCTCCTGCACGCCCCCTACTGGGGATTGAGCCTGCAACCTGGGCATGTGTCCTTGATGGGAATCAAACCTGGAAACCATCAGTCCTCAGGCCGTCGCTCTATCTACTGAGCCAAACCAGTTAGGGCACCATTTTTATCTTAATAGATGTACTTGAAACACTCTCTGAATCCATATCAGATATTGAGAAATGAAGTAGAATATAGTATATATTCGATTTATTTCAACATTTACTAAACTCAGGTATCCAGATTTGTATTTGTATTTTACTTGTATTAATACAAAAACTCTGTGAGTTAGGCTTCATGATGTTGATGAGGAAATTGAAGCACAGAAAGGATAAACAACTTGCCCAAAGTTGTACAATATAAGTAAAACAGCTGGAGTTCAAACCCAAACATCTACCTCCAGGTTTCTTGCTTTTAAATACTAATTGCTAAAAATCATCCTGAGAAAGACCATTCATTCATTAAATGAATCATCAAATTGGGGGATGGCTCATTTACTTGTAAAAAAGAAATGATTATAGAGTAAGGATACTTATTTTCTCTTGGGGTTTATAAACTGCTTCTGAAGACATGATTCTCAACTAGTTATTCCAAAATGCTTTTATGTAATGGCAATAAACATTCAGTGTATTTTTAAAGTGATCAAAACTAATTTATTGGTTTAAGTTGTATTGTATTATGTATGGTTAAGAATTAGCCTTATTATTTTATTGCCACGTCTTTTAAGATGCTATGTGCAAATATGATAGTTGTTATGGTTATTAAAAAACAGAAGTTCTATAATCATTTTTGTTGAAGACTAAATAACACTGTAAAATGTATATATTTTTATTGATTTCAGAGAGGAAAGAAGAGGGAGAGAGAGATAGAAACATCAATAATGAGAGAGAATCATTGATCGGCTGCCTCCTGCACACCCACCACTGGGTATCGAGCCTGCAACTCGAGCATTTGCCCTGACCAGGAATGGAACCATGACCCACTGGTTCATAGTTCGACACTCAGCCACGGAGCCACACTGGCTGGGCTGTATAAGATCAACACTAATAAAAGAGAAAAATGGTAATTGGCGTACGACGATACCCTTTTCATTGGCTAATCAGGGCTATATGCAAATTAACTGCCAACTAAGATTGGCAGTTAACTGCCAACTAAGATTGGCAGTTAACTGCCAACAAGATGGCAGTTAATTTGCATATGTAGGCACAATGCAGGGAGGCAAAAGGGAAAGCAGGAAGCAGCCCCCTGCCACTGACAGTGATCGGAAACCCAGAGGGGAGCTAAGAGCTGGGGGGCAGGGCAAAGGCGGCCCTGGGGCCGCCTTTGCCCTGCCCCCCAGCCATGATCGGAGAATCAGGCGCCTTTTCCGCCCTGGCCAGTGATAGCAGGAAGTAGGGGTGGAGCCAGCGATGGGAGCTGGACACGGTCGAAGCTGGCAGTCCCAGGAGCTAGGGGCCCCTTGCCTGGGCCTAAAGCGAAGCCCACGATCGTGGGGCCGCTGCAGCTGCGGGTCCCCGCTGCCTGGGCCGGACGCCTCAGCCAGAGGCGTCAGGCCTGGGCAAGGGGCCGATCCTGCGATTGGAGGGTGATGGGGGTCAACGCCTGAGGGCTCCCAGTATGTGAGAGGGGGCAGGCTGGGCTGAGGGACACTCCCCCCCCCACACACACACCCAGTGCACGAATTTCATGCACCGGGCCCCTAGTTTTTAATAAAATAAAATCCTTTTAATTTGGATTTGTCATTGTAACACTATACTTGAGAACATCTCATAGATAAGTGAGATTCAGTAAATCAATAATAACTGTAATAAACACATATGAATTCTATTTAGAAACTGAATACACTAACATTTTATTTTATTGAATTTATTGTGGTGACAATGATTTATAAAATTATATAGACTTCAAGTGTATAATTCTATACTACATTATTCTGTATATTGTATTGTTTGTTCACCACCCCAAATCAAGTCTCTTTATCACCATTTTCCCCTCTTTACCTTTTCTACCTCCCTCCACCCCCCATTTTCTCATATTGTTTTTTCTTAACCTCTTCACCTTTTTCATCCAGGCCTCTCCCACTGCCCCCCACAACCTCCATCCCCTCTGACAGCATTCAGTCTGTTCTTCGTATCTATGAATCTGTTTCTGTTTTTTTTTGTTTTATGTATTTTGATCATTAGATTTCACATATAAGTAAAATCCTATGGTACTTGTCTTTTCCTGACTGGCTTATTTCACTTGGCATTATACTCGCCAGGTCCATCCATGCTGTTGCAAAGGATAAGCCTTTCTTCTTTTTTATGGCCAACTTGTACTCCATTGTGTAAATATACCACAGCTTTTTAATACACTCATCTACTGATGGACACGTGGGCTGCTTCCAAATCTTGGCTTTTGTAAATAATACTGCAATGAACATAAAGGTGCATATATTCTTTCAAATCAGTGTTTCAAGTTTATTTGGACACATTCCCAGGAGTGGAATTGCAGGGTCATATGGCAGTCTGATTTTTACTTTTTTGAGGAAACTTCAGACTGCTTTCCATAGTGGCTGCACCAATCTGCATTCCCACCATCAGTGTGCAAAGGTTTCCTTTTCTCCACATCCTCACCAGCAATTGTTTGCTGATTTATTGATGACAGCCATTCTGACAGGTTTAAGGTGATTTCTCATTGTGGTTATAATCTGCAATTATATCTCTGATGATTATATTGATGCTGAGCATCTTTTCATATGTCCATTGATCATCTGTATGTCCTCTTTGGAGAAGTGCATATTAAGCTCATTTGCCCATTTTTTAATTTGATTGTCTGTATTTTTGGTGTTGAGTTTTAGAAGTTGTTTACAAATTTTGAATATTAATCCTTTATCAGATGTATCATTGGTGAATATGTTCTCCCATTCAGTGGGTTGTCTTCATTTTGCAAGAGTGAAACATCGATTGGCTGCCTCTTGTGCGCCCCCTACTGGGGATCAAACCTGCAACCTGGGCATGTGCCCTGACCAGAAATCAACTGGCAACCCTTTGGTGCATGGGATGTACCCAACCAACTTAGCCACACTGGCCAGGGCAATCATTAACTTTTGTCTATTTATACTTACATAAGCATGTCTTGAAATGACCTGCTTTACTCATCAACTCAGGCTGCCATCATAAAATACCATAGGCTGGGTGGCGCAAATAATAGAAATTTGTTTTCCCACAGTTCTGGATGTTAGAAAGTCCAGAATCAAGGTGCCAGCTGATTTGTTCCTGGGAAGCCTCTCTTCCTGACTTGCAGATGTCTGTGTCCTCATATGGTAGAGAGGACTCTGCTGTGTCTTTCTCTTTATAAAGGCCATTGATTTTACAAGATTAGGACCCCACCCTTATGACCTCATGTTACCATAATTGCCTCCTAAAAGCCCTGTCCTTAAATATAATCACATTGGGGATTATACGTTTTACATATGAATTTTGAGGGAGGAGACACATCATTTTATGATACCTGTCTTTACCTTAAATATCTTTATTTTAAACTTAGAATGATTTGGTCATTCTAAAAAACCCAAGGGATATTATAATGTAATAATGCAGTTTTGGAAGATTATCTCAATACTAGAGGCCTGATGTGCGAAAATTCGTGCAAGAGTAGACCTTCCTTCCCCTGCTGCCAGCACCGGGTTCCCTCTGGCACCTGAGACCTGGGCTTCCCTCCTCTGGCCGCCGGCAGGCACCCGGGACCTGTGCTGGCTTCCCTCTGGCCCCAGCTTCATCAGGAAGGACATCCGGAAGACGTCCAGTCTAATTAGCATATTATCCTTTTATTATTATAGATGTAAAGGAACTTGTTAGCAATTCATTCGTTGGGGGTACTTATTGTTTAATCTGAAAATTTGATTATCATTATAATTTTGCTTAGGAAGATGAAGGTGTAAAGTAAAATAGAGGGTATACTAGTATTTAGAAAAAGTCTTAATTGAAATGTTTTATCACTATTATAAACACAGTTCATTAATATGCATCTTTGTACATTTGCAAATATTTATATGTCACCCTCTCTTATATTAAATGCGATTTTCTGATTTTCAGGACCTTTTGGCTGTTGGCTATGGGCATTTTGGATTTAAAGAGCAAAAAAAAGGATTGGCTTGCTGCTGGTCAATAAAGAATCCCATGGTAACCCAAACAGGATGAAGACCCACTTTTATTTAATTAAATGTTGACATGATTATAAAGCAGATAGTTGTTCAAGCAAGCCATTTTTTTTTTTTTGGTTAAGTACATAATAATTAAAATTTGTTCTTTTTGATATAGGTTAAAGTAAATTCATTTACAAGTTCATTCAATAAATATTTATTGAGCATATACTATGTACTGTTATATCTGTTGATCCAGAGTTGAACCATTATTATTTATCACGGCTAATTACAAAGAATGAATTTGCAAAAAAAAAAAAAATCCTTTGAAAATTACATTTCATTTAATACTGGGTTGTTTCTTAATATATGAATAACTCCTTATCACCCTATAAGATAGATTTCTGTTATCCTCAACTGATATAAAATAGGTTAATATGACCATCTTATTGCCATGAACTTTTCAAAGAGAATAAATAAGAATCAACCATTTGTGTATGTGCATGTGTGTGTGCTAAATAGCCCCAGTCAATTTGTTACTTTATAGCTTTACATTTAGTTTTAATTCACAACTGAAATGTAAAGTAAAAAACTTAGAAAAGGATCAGAAGATCATATGAAAATAGAGTTTTTATAAATATTCCCACTTTTGTTAGAAAGTTGGGTTTATATAGCATAAAAGAAAGGGAGAAGCAATTTTAAACAGGTAGAAGGATTGATATAAGATTCATCATCAGTAGGCTGTCTTCTTTTCCAATAGGGTGTTAAAAACAAGAAAGTATTTAGATTAGACATTGAAACAAACCAATAAAATGCTTGACAGAATTTTAGGAAAGTACCTTAGTGAGTTTGGAGCAGATCGGAACACATATGTTAGGTCATTTGTTTGGAGCCCATTATTGTTTCTTTAAGAATGTAGTCCTATATTGATCAAACAAATACTATTGAAAAGTTGCCAATATATGGTCATTATTGTAGAAGCCCATCTTGTATTTCTTAAAATTATTGAGCTCTGAGAATTCATCAAAGGGAGGGAAAGGAGGTTTTGTTCTCATCTGTACTGCAACTTAGGAAGAGAAAAGTAACTTAATGTAGACTAACTCTTCTCACATCCCCATTGGCACTAGACTACACTTTAGCCATCATCAGACCCTACCTACTGTGGTGTACAAAACCAACTTTAACATGTAATATAGTATTTTTGTTTCAGTGGCCAGAACGTATTTATCAGAGTCCATATGGAGTTACTGCTGTGGATTTTTCCATTGGAACACCTAATCTTTTAGCAGTTGGCTATCACAATGGCACCATTGCGGTTTATAATGTACAGAGCAACGTTAATGTTCCAGTTCTGGATAGCAGGTGAGGATCCAAGAATTAGATAAATGTAGAATATATGCTTATTTAGAGAGAAGTAAAAATTTAATGTTATTTGGTCTTGAGTGAATGTTTACATTGTTACTGAGAATGGTACCATTATTTTTCAAACATTTAATAATTTCTCCTATTTTCTCTCCAGCTAGAATGCTTTGCCCTAATATCTCCTTTATCTTCTCTGCCCACCTCACCAACAAATTTCCTTTGGCTTGAAAGTTTTATGCTTATTCTTTTTTAAAGAAAAATTTTCTCAATTTTATTGAGGTATAACTGAAAAATTGTATATATTTAGGTTGTACACTCTGATTTTTTAAAGGTGTACAATGCGATGATTGAATATTTGTATACACTGTGAAATGACCACAATCAAATTAATTAACACATCCATCTCCTCACATAGTTACTATTTTTTGCATGTGTGGTGAGAAAACTTAAGGTTACTCTATTAGAAAACTTCAAGTATACAATACAGTATCATTAACTATAACCACCATGCTATATATTAGATTTCCAGGAATGACTCATCTTATAACTGGAAGTTTGTATCCTTGATTGCTGTGGTACCACCTCCTCAAGGAAACATTCCCATTTCTTTCTTTTGTGCATGCTATACACAACTTTATCACAGCACACATCATGCTGTATATAAATTGTTTATGTATATATCATTCTCCTGAGGAGGCTGTAAGCTCTTTGAGAGCAAACATTAAGTCTTGTTTATCTTTGCATGCTCAGTACATCCATCACATGATATCAGATATGTAACAGGATTACAGTGTTTAAGAATGAATGAATGGCCCTAACCGGTTTGGCTCAGTGGTAGAGCATCGGCCTGCAGACTGAAGAGTCCCAGGTTCGATTCCGGTCAAGGGCATGTACCTTGGTTGCGGGCACATCCCCAGTGGAGAGTGTGCAGGAGGCAGCTGAATCAATGTTTCTCTCATCGATGTTTCTAACTCTCTATCCCTCTTCCTCTCTGTAAAAATCAATAAAATATATTTTTTTAAAAGAAAAAGAATGAATGTATGAATATAAACAAACAGTGCAATATACAGATGATGTATTATAGAATTGTACACTTGAAACCTATTTAATTTTATTAACCAATGTCAGCCCAATAAGTTTAATGAAAAAGAAATAGATATAGAACTCTTAAAAGGAAAAAAAATGAATAAATAAATGAGTCATATTGAGAAAATAAAAAAGTTAAAGGGAGAGGAGGATATTGAATATACTAGGTTTTTGTAATAGACCATATATCAATGGGGCAAAAATGAGGTAGAATATTTATATTAGTTTTGAGTAAACTTTGCTGGAACTGAATGGAAATAGGCATTAAAACAGAAGTACTTATGCTTAACTTTGAAATTATTTGCATAGTTTTGTAAGTGGGGGCCTTTCTGCTTATTTCCAGGAAGAGGGTCCATAAATTTTACCATAAAATCAAAGATATCTATGATTTTTAAAAAGATTCAGAACTATTATTTTGGAGAGTTCACATTTAAAAAAAAATCAAGGGATTCAGTACTAGGAACAGAGCAGTCAGTAATCTGACAAGTGATTTTAAAATTCACTGAGAAGTGAATAAAACTTAAACAACTTATTCATTTAAACTATGAAAAATCCTTATAAAGGTAAAGATACTTAATATTCAATATGTATAAAATAAGCTAAATTTAAACAATTTAACTAGGAAAAAATAAAAGGAATAGAATAAGTGAAATACATTTTTAAAAGAAAGGAAATAATTTGCTTTTGTATTTGTTATGAGAACCAATAGAATTAATGTAGTAACAATTTTCTTTTTAAGAAATGAGAAAACGGCAGTGAATATTAGGTGTCAAAGTGATTTTTTTCCTGTTTTTCAAAATATTTAAATTAAAAATCCAGTTTTCAACAATAAAAGCACTCTATAAGTAGGTTATAGTGCTCTATGGTGTTGTCCTTATCGCTTGTACTCTAAGTCTTTTTATTTATTTATTTATTTATTTTTATTTATTTTTTAATTAAATCTTTATTGTTCAGATTATTACATTAGTTACTCTTTTTTCCCACCATAACTCCCCTCCACCCAGTTCCCACCCCACCCTCCGCCCTCACTCCCCACCCACTGTCCTCATCCATAGGTGCACGATTATTGTCCAATCTCTTCCCTCACCCCACACCCCTTTTCCCCCCGCCAAGAATAGTCAGTCCATTCCTTTTCTATGTCCCTGATTCTATTACAATCACCAGTTCATACTGTTCATCAGATTATTTATTCACTTGATTTTTAGATTCACTTGTTGATAGATGTGTATTTGTTGTTTATAATTTGTATCTTTACCTTTTTCTTCTTCTTCCTCTTCTTAAAGGATACCTTTCAGCATTTCATATAATACTGGTTTGGTGGTGATGAACTCCTTTAGCTTTTTCTTATCTGTGAAGCTCTTTATCTGGCCTTCACTTCTGAATGATAGCTTTGCTGGATAAAGTAATCTTGGTTGTAGGTTCTTGGTATTCATCACTTTGAATATTTCTTGCCACTCCCTTCTGGCCTGCAAAGTTTCTGTTGAGAAATCAGCTGACAGTCGTATGGGTATTCCCTTGTAGGTAACTGATTTTCTTTCTCTTGCTGCTTTTAGGATTCTCCCTTTTCTTTTGCTCTTGGCATTTTAATTATGATGTGTCTTGGTGTGGTCCTCTTTGGATTTCTTTTGTTTGGGGTTCTCTGCGCTTCCTGGACTTGTAAGTCTATTTCTTTCACCAGGTAGGGGAAGTTTTCTGTCATTATTTCTTCAAATAGGTTTTCAATATCTTGCTCTCTCTCTTCTTCTGGCACTCCTATAATTCTGATGTTGGTACGCTTGAAGCTGTCCCAGAGGCTCCTTACACTATCTTCGTATTTTTGGATTCTTTTTTCATTTTGCTTTTCTGGTTGGGTGTTTTTTGCTTCTTCGTATTTCAAATCTTTGACTTGATTCTTGCGATCCTCTGGTCTGCTGTTGGGAGTCTGTATAATATCCTCCATTTCAGTCAGTGTATGCTTAATTTCTAGTTGGTTCTTTATCACAACATCGAGGGTCTCATTAGATTTCTTGAGGATCTCACTACATTTATCGGCGGTCTCACCAGTCTTTTCGAGGGCCTTATTAAATTTATCAGCGGCTTCTAGACAGTTCTTTAAAGACCTTAAAAGTGTGGTTTTGAACTCTATATCCAGCAGTTTGCTTTCCTCCAATTCTGTTGTTTGTGTCCTGTTTCTTTGTCTCGGCATTTTTTATGCTTCGCTGTGTCGATAGAGTGCCTTTCTGTGCTAAGTGTCCCAATTACCTGAGGTAGACACTCTTGGTGAACCCCCTTGTGGGCTTTGTGCACAGTCTTGTTGTAATTAAGCCTTGATTGTTGTAGTTATCACTGTGAGGAATTGACCTCCAGGCCAATTGGCTGTGAGAATCAGCTGTGTCTGCAGTGGGAGAACTTCTGTGCTGGAGACACCCCTCTGGGGCTAGACTTGCTTCGATGGGGCTTTGGTGCTCACTGAGTCTGCCCCCTGAGTGTGTCTTTTATGGTTCCACGGAGCTGCAAACTGGATGGTCCCACTCTGACCTCTGGGCTTCCTGGCTCCTGGATCTCTAGGGAGGTGCTAATCTAGCCTTTGCCTATCCAGCAAAAGTCTCCCTGCAGGGCTTGGGCGGGGCGGGTCCCATGGGATCAACAGGGTGGGGTTAGCAATTATGGCTGCTCTCAGTCTTGCCCTCAGAGGCTCTGTTTCTCAGTGTCCCAGTAATTGCTGCAAGCCCCATGGAGAGAAAGCTGCCCTAGGGTTCTGAGCGATGCCAGACAGTCCTGCTTCTCCTGTATGAGTCTGGGTCCCTAGAGACTTGCCTGGAACTGGAGCTCAGAGCCCCAGACTCCCTCCCGATTGAAAACATCAACCACACCCTCAGGTGCCAGCCCACTCCGCATGCACTCCGCACCTTAGTATTTTACTCCAGCACTGCGCCTCCTCTCAGTCTCGGTATGCTTTTCTCTTTCCTTCTAGTTGTAGAACTTCCACTCAGCCAGCCTTCCTGTGGTTCTGGATGTCTGTTCCGTCTTTTAGTTGTATTTTTGAAGTGGTTGTTCGAGGCAGCAAACTCTGGTGTTTACCTATGCCACCATCTTGGTCTCTCCCTCTAAGTCTTTTTTTAAAAAAAATTCTTATAATGAGTATATATTTAGTACTTTTCTCTGTTTCAGTGAATCACCTCAAAAACATTTGGAACCTATATGGCAACTACAGTGGATAGAACAAGATCGAGGAACAACAGGTGATGATAAGAGAGAAATACTAGTTTCTATATCAGCAGATGGAAGAATCGCCAAATGGATTATTCGCAAAGGACTGGACTGTTATGGTAAAAAAAAAAATACTACTAATAAATAGATATCAAGTTATCTTTCTCTTGTTATAGGCTGAATTAAAAATTCCTAGTAAACCATGTATAAGAGGAGAAAAATTTTGGTTTTGCTAAATAAGAAAATAAAACTGGGCTTGGTCATTTTTTTTATAAGCATCTAGTTTGGGTATTTGCTAATTTTAACCTAATCACATGCAGAAGATGGCAGAAATCATTATTTGCAGAAGGGACATATTATATCTATAATACTTTTTCATGTGATAAATAAAATATATTTTTCTTTTTTTTTTTACCACTCTGAAATAATTTTAATAAACTGGTTTGGGGACAGTTTAGGATTTCAGTTGAAACTAGTTAACACTCTCAAACAACACTATTATATTTGCAAACTTAGTTTTCTAAGGCAGGAAACCTTTTCCCCTATTCTCTCCCATTACTTTTTTCCATTTATCTCTTCCCTGCCTCATTCTAAAAATTAATTCAGATGTCTATATAATTGCTTGGAATTATGGCACCAATGTAGCAGAAACAGCATATATGTATTAAATCATATGGCAATTGATTTTCTTCCCCTGGTATGTACTTGCTCCATTCACCATCCTAGCTTCCTCTAACTACTAAAAACTCCAAATTGGTCCCAAGGAAAGCACTTACAACCTTATATTTTCAGAGCCATGAAAAAACAGATCAAAGGGAGAAATCACACTAATATCTCCCCATGAAGGAAATAAAAATCTGTGCATCTCATGATTTGAAACCCTTGGGGGACCTAAGAAATGTACTGTATTTTTTCTTTAAATAAAGATTTGATGCGTTTGAAGCGAACTACTTCCAGCATCAGCAGAAGAGGAGGGGAAAAGGAAAAGAAAGGTGAAGCTTTGATATCTCGTCAAGCTCCTGGGATGTGCTTTGCTTTTCATCCCAAGGTAAATTATTTCAATCCATGATTTACTATTGCATATAACAACTTCCAATAATGGAAGTATATTAAGATATAAAGCAAGACAAAAAGTTAGCATGTTAACTAATATTGTGCCTTGTAAGTAAGAAAATAACAAACATAGCTGTCAACCAAAGGTGGTATGGCACATTCCAGTTGACTATACTCTGTCTTTATCTTCTTTCCAGAGAAATGGTCTGTATTTCTGAGGAACTATGGCAAGATCCTCTTTACAACTGCATGTATAATGAGTGCCCCTCCTTGACCTTCTTGTCTGCTCTGCTGCTCTATTGTTCCAATAGAAACCAAATGTACCATATAGTCCTCTAGATCCTTCACGTGAGGGGTTGCTCTTACGATTCTAGGCATCAGGAAGACTACTTAACACATTGCACACCAGTAGTTTTGTTGCCAGCTTTACCCAGTGGCCAGATAAGTTTCTAGTAAACGAGTACAAAAAGGTTTTACAAAGTCTCATACTTTAAAAAGATAATAGCTTGTAAGAACATGTAATAAATAACTTCAAAATGCAATGGGTATTTAATTTTGAGGCATGCCTTTAACATTATGTAAAATACTGTGTAATATGAAACAGGAGAATGCTCATGATCTGCCCACAATGTGTTAAGTTCCTGCTTATCAAGCCCAGAATCAAATCGAAGCACAGTTAATGAACTTCTACTTTTTAAAATTCTTTCTATCTGGAGGTTCTTTGGAGTCAGAAAATTCAGCCATTATGACCTACTTCTACGAAAACATATCCTAATGTTTTCTGATATGTAATATGGTTATCTCTTTAGTGTCACCGTTGTCTACCTAATTATGCAAACAAAACTTGAGCTCCTACTTTGTTCTATCCTAGCATCCAAATGATAGTGAAGTCTTACTGCATCACTCCTTCCAGCCCACGCTTACTCCTTGTTAATGTAGCTCAGGCCTTTGTCATGTTTCACTTTTATAACAGTGCTAGCATATTCTAACTGCCTTCATTCTCAAATTCCTGTAATCTACTTTCCACCTAACTCTATAACAGTGGTTCTCAGCGTGGGCAGGCCGGTGGGTATTTACCCACCAGGAGACTTTTCACAATATTGTAACACATTTTTGGTTCTTACAGCTGGAGGAGGTGGGGCGTGGGGAGGAATGCTATTGCCGTCTAGTAAACAAAGTCGAAGGATGCGGGGAAACATCCTATAAATGCATCGTGCAAGCACCATCGCCATCTCCCACCCCCAAACAAAGAATTAGCTGGCCGAAAATGTCCATCGTGCTGGGCTGAGAAGCCTAGTCTGGTGTCCTAGAAATGTTCCTTGGTGGGAGGAATTCAAGATGATCATGTAGTCTATAAAGCGTGTCAAACTCAAAGGCTAACACGGGCCAAATAAACAAGGTCGAAGTTCATGTGGGCCGCAAAAAGACAACAGCTTCCATTTTCATTGAAACGTAGGTTTATTTCGAGACATGCTGAATACAAAGGGCTGAAATAAATGAGTAATCGTTAACATAACACAATAGAACATTTTAATAAAAATTAATATTTTTTCTTGAACATTAACTTACCAGACACTGAATAACTGCACAAATTAATAAGCGTAATGCAAATAAACCTATTTTTCTTGTTCTCCGAAAGTGAAATATTTCCTGTTGTGCACACCAAACAAGGCAGTCCAAGACTAATGACGTGGCAGTCGGCTGCTAAAATATCCGCTGCTGGTATTAGTGGAGAGAAATGGTGCGCCTGCACATAGGGCACGTAAGGGAAATGAATGCAACACAATTATAGTAATCAGTCATTAGCGAATGTTGTAGTTAGTTAATAATTATGTATAACAGGATATTGTAAAAATTAAATTACAAAATTTTTATTAAAATGTTTCTTACAAACCGTTATATTAGCTAGGCTACAAAAATATTTGTTGTGGGCCATATGTGGCCCGCCGGCCATGAGTTTGACATGCTTGCTGTAAATAAAGACTTTCTTCCTTTTTAATCTGGTTACCTTTTATTTCTTTTTATTGCCTGACTGCATTCATTAGAACCTCTAGCACAAGTGGGAATGGAAATGGCGAAAACAGACATCCCTGTCTAGTTCCTTATCTTAGGGAAACAGCATTCAGTCTTTTACTATTAAGTGTGATTGAGTATAATGTAAGCTGTAAGTTTACTGCAGATGGAATTAGATCCTTACTGCATCCATCATACACAAAAACACTTTTAGAAGAAAATGTAGGAGAATATCTCTATGACCTCAAAGTAGAAAAAATCTTCTTAAACAAGGCACAAAAAAGTACCATCCTATATAATAAAAGCCTAGATGACATCACGCACGATGCCCTCGTGCAACGTCGCCACAAGATGGTCAGCAGGGGAGGGCAGTTGTGGGCAAACAAGCCAGCAGGGGAGGGCATTTGGGGGCAACCAGGCTGTCAGGGTAGGGTGGCTGGGGGGGACCAGGCCAGCAGGGGAGGACAGTTGGGGGCAATATCAGGCCGGCAGAGGAGGGCATTTGGGGGCAACCAAGCCAGCAGAGGAGGACAGTTGGGGGGGATCAGGCCTGCAAGGGAGGGAAGTTGGGGGCAGCCAGGCCAGGAGGGGAGGGCAATTAGGGGTGACCAGGCTGGCAGGGGAGGACAATTGAAGGCAATTGGGCCGACAGGGGAGGGCACTTGGGGATGATCGGGCCAACAGGCAGAAGCGGTTAGGGGCAATCAGGCAGGCAGGCAGGTGAGTGGTTAGGAGCCAGCAGTCCGGGATTGCGAGAGGGATGTCCGGCAGTCGGACATCCCCCAAGGGGTCCCAGATTAGAGAGGGTGCAGGCTGGGCTGAGGGACACCCCCACCCCTGTGCACGAATTTCATGCACCAGGACTCTAGTATAAATATATATATAATATATATATATAAAAATACCAGCTACACTAAAATGAGAGCTGCTATTTACCAAAAGATACCAAAGAAAATAGAAAGCCATACACTGGGAGAAGATATTTGCAACATATTTAATAAATAAAGAATATGTAAAGGAACACAAACTTAAAGAAATAAATATAAAAAAGATAGATTATTAGTAAAATAATCCAGAGATGTGAACAGAAGAGGAAATAAAAGTGTGCTCAACGTTGTTAATATTCACATACATGGCAATCTAAACCATTAGGTATAATTTTACACTTAATAAATGGCAAAATTTAAGATTTCTGATATGACCAACTGTTGAAGAGAATGTGGGTCAAAGGGAACTTTTATTTACTGCTGAATGTAAATTAATAATGGTACTTGGGGGGAGGGGGGCAGATTTTACTTTTTGTGTAATTTAAAATTGCATATGCCCCATGATCTAGTATTTGCATTCTTAAGTACTGGTACACACTCGAACAGTGTGTCTAAAATGTTAATGTACGTATAAATTATTTGGAAATCTTGTGAAAATGCAGATTCTGATTCAGTAGATCTGGGGTAAGGCGAGATTCTGCAGTTCTGAAATGCTCCCAGGTGATTCTGACCCCACATAGTTAGGACACAGAACACTTACTTTCAGACTTTCCAACTATGACTTCTTTCACTACAGGAAATGCATTTATTTATTTATTTATTTATTTTTAAATAAATTTTATTGATTTTTTTTTTTTTTTTACAGAGAGGCAGGGAGGGGGATAGAGAGTGAGAAACATCGATGAGAGAGAGACATCGATTAGCTGCCTCCTGCTCCCCCCCCCCTCCCGCCCACTGGGGATGTGCCCACAACCAAGGTACATGCCCTTGACTGGAATCGAGCCCGGGACCCCTCAGTCCGCAGGCCGATGCTCTCTCCACTGAGCCAAACCAGTTAGGGGTAGGAAATGCATTTAAAATCGTCATTTAATACATACATTTTGTTATAGATTTTTGAATTAGACACCATCTAGTTCAATTTCTCATTCCCAGCAAGAACCATTTCCTTAGCATTATATACATAAATAGCTATTATTAAGTCATCTGCCTTCTTCTTGACTTGTTCTATTGAAAGAACACTTACTATTTCCCTGGACTGCTAGTTCCAGTGAGAGATAGCTCTAAGTGTTAGAAGGTTTCTTCCTCATTTTAAGCCAATGTTTGTCCATGTAATTTCTAGATAGGATGCTAAGTTATATCCTCTATTCCAGCAAAAAGTAAATCTATATTTTCTTTGCACAGTAGATCTTCAAGTAGTTTAATTATTTTGAAATCATGATAGAAAGAAAAAGACAACAGACAACTATCTTTAGTATTTCTAGTTTTGGTTCTTGAATTGATTTTACTATATCTTGAATGGTCTAATCTTCTATTTAGCACATTTACTAATGTATCAAAAACCAATGCATTTTGATTTTTCGTGTTGTAGGACACAAATATCTATTTGGCTGGCACTGAAGAAGGTCACATTCACAAATGTTCTTGTTCATATAATGAACAATACCTAGATACCTATAGAGGACATAAGGTTAGTTTAATTATAGTAAGTATGGAAAATGTATCTTGAAATATTTCTGAAACAATAATATCATTATGCATAGTATTTTACATATGCAATACATTTGCACCTTCAGAGTTAAAAATATCAACTCAAAATAAGTGCTTGCTTGCATGGAAACTACCAATAATGTGTGGGGCATTGTTTTTGGCTTCCAGATATCCTCAGTTTTTTCTTGCACATTATGGAAGTCACAAGTTTTATTTGTTTCTGACTTTGCTTATAACATGCTGATCCCAAAGTAAAATTGTCTCTTGCATATCCCTGTTCTGCATATCTTTTATAATTGTTCCATCTATATTTTCTTCATTTCTTTTTTCTTAACACTCCTTATATTTTTAAGTCAGTATGTATAATATGTATTAACATTTAGTGAGTATTGTATCAACTATTTTTTAATGTTTTTGTATGGCATAATTTAGAGAAGATTCAATTTATGATGTTACTTTCAGCTAAAATAATACCCATATAATAATGCATGGTGGATAAATCTTCTAGAAATCTTAGCATTTTAAATTTGTTGGTGAAGTTTAAAGTATCAGATATTAAATACTATTTACCAATGTGTTTTAATTTATTTTTTTAATTTAAGGGTCCAGTGTATAAAATAGCATGGAATCCGTTTTGTCATGATGTGTTCTTAAGCTGTTCTGCAGATTGGGGCGTTATTATATGGCAACAGGAAAATACCAAGCCTTTTTTGAGTTTTTATCCAACTACTTATGTTGTTTATGATGTTGCCTGGTCCCCAAAATCATCCTATATATTTGCAGCTGCAAATGAGAACAGAGTGGAGATTTGGGACCTTCACATCAGCACGTAAGTGTTAATATTTTTCTTGGGGATGTTTCTAGTAGAAGTAGGTCAAACTAAATGATACCTGAAAGTTTTAACATTGGTTACAGAGACCTGTACAGGGTGGGGCAAAAGTAGATTTACAGTTGTTCATATGGAAAACAATGCAATGATTAAATAATAACACAAGAATAAACTCTGTGTTTCCTGTATTCACAACTGTAAACCTACTTTTGCCCTACCCTGTATTTACTTTGAAACAAGTAATAGTTTATATTATGAGAGTTCTTTAAGAATAAAGATGTATGCCAGGATGCTATATTAATATTAATTACTTATGTGGTTATAAACATATTTGAATGAAAATAGGTTATATTGCCCTGGCCAGTGTGGCTCAGCTAGTTGGATATAGTCCCATACACCAAAAGGTTGCCTGTTCCATTCGCAGTCAGGGCACATGCCTTGGTTGTGGCTCTATCCCCCATGTGGGACATGCCAGAGGCAGCCAGTCACTGTGTCAATGCCACATCGATGTTTCTCTCTCACCCCTCACCCTTTCTCACTCTCTAAAAATCAATAAAAATCAATAAAAAGAAAATAGGTTATATTATTCATCTCCTCAAATGATTAAATACTGATATATAATATTAAGAAGCAGTTATTTTGATTTTGAAAATGCTTAAGCTTTTTATTTTTATTGCATAAAATCACAAAAAATATTTCAGACTTCTCTAAGTCTGAATATACAAAGAACATATTAACAACAACTGAATTTACAAATAAAATATTGTATTACAGTTTGGATCCTCTAATTGTGAATGTTGCTAACCCTGGAATCAAGTTCACAACTGTTCTCTTCGCTAAACAAACAGATTGCCTTCTAGTGGGAGACAGTGATGGACAGGTTGCTGTGTATGAACTGAGAAATATGCCCACTGCTTTGTCTTCTGGCCGGGTAAGATTCAAAAGTCAAAATTTTATGTAATTGCATGATTTTATTTAGTTGCAATTTTGTGTCATACAAGGAAGGGCTTTACATTTCTTATATCTTAAGTGTGGTGCAATGGAAAAAATATGTTACAAGAACTGCTACCTACTTGGCATGATTCCTATCTGTTCCCTGTCTGTAAAATTGGAATAATGATGTTGTTGAGCATAAGATTTATAAATGTCATATGAAAGAACTTAAAATTGTACCTAATATTTACTTAGGACTTAATAACTGTTAAATATAGCTGAAAAATTTACTGAAATATATACAAAAACTTTTACAAGAAATAATATTTTTAGATATTATCCAATGTTCCTAAAATAAGCATTTGTTTCTATTGGTTGAGCATTATCCTTAGTCCCTTTCTCTGTTTTTCAAATACCAAAGCTTTGTTGTAAAACTTTGACAAGCAAAGTAATATCAAAGATTTCCATTATTTGTAAGGTAGCTTTTCAAGTTTTTCTGTTTCTTATGTTTAACTTTCTATTTTAAGCAGTAATCTGGAAAATATTACAGTAAATACAATAAACATGTTAAAAACATTAAAATATTCAGAAATCAATAAGGAAAAACACTAAGACTCCAGGAGAGAGTGGATAGTGATTGGAAACTTCATTCACAAAAAAATGACTAGCAACTTATATTTTAAAATTCAACCTCACTAATAATTAAAGAAATAAAAAATTATTACATTAAATTAACATGTGATAGCATTCTCATATATCAAATTAACAAAGTTGTTGTTTTTTTTTTTAATGGGACTGCTCAGTACTGTCAAACATTTGATAAGATAGGTCCTTGGCTATACTGATGTTTAGAATAGAAATTGGCGTAACTTCTTTGGAACCAAATTAGCAATATGAGCCAAGACTATCCACTTCTGGGACTCTATCTTGTAGAAATATTCATAAAGGCAATCAAAGAAATTAATTATAGCATTATTTGTAATTGGATTAAAAAACAAAAAGAAGGAAACAACTTAAATATCCAACCAGAGAAAAATATGGTCAGGGAAGGAAGATGTGTTGATTAGATTTGGGTCACATGTCGGAGGTAGAGTTCTACCCCAACCATAACTTTATTTGACTGTAAATGCTAAATAAATAAATAAACAAATTGAAAATACATAAAAATAAATCAAAGTCACAAATTTATTTGTTAGACAATTTAATATGACAGGTTCTCTTATATATAATAAGTATTTAACATATAAAATATATAGCCCGAACTGGTTTGCTCAGGGATAGAGCATCAGCCTGTGGACTGAGGGTCCCAGGTTTGATTCCAGTCCAAAGCACATGCTCGGGTTGTGGGCTCGAACCCCAGTAGGGGGCATGCAAGAGGCAGCCAATCAATGATTCCCTCTCATCATTGATGTTTCTATCTCTCTCTCCCTTCCTATCTGAAATCAATAAAAATATATTTAAAAAAATAAAAAAGAAAATATTTATAAATTCCTTAATACAAAAATAGTAAAATTATCTGTTTAATTTGCTGCATTATTTCCATATATAATTCTTATTATTCTGAGGGTAAAAATATGTTTTCTCAATAAAGAAACAAATGAAACATCCTAAGTAGTTTTGGAGATTATTTTCTCAACTGGCTGAGATGCATATTGACTGTAGACATTTAAAGGAATTTTCCTAACTGCCGAGCCCTGTCGCACTGTTGACTTGTCATTGTCTTCCATATGGAGAGGTCTCAAAGCCCTTGTCTCCTAAAGTCTAGTTACATATTACTTACCTTCTCCATTCTGTTATGGAGCTCTGCAACATGTTGCTGCATCACTTGATTGATTTCTATCAAGTGATTGAAACAACCTAAATGATCATCAGTGGAGAACTGGATAAGTAAAATATAGTCATTCACCTAAGTGACTACAATATCAAAGTTTAATTGATGTATATTTCAACATGTCAATATGACACATTTTGAATACATAGTATTGAGCAATAAAAGCAAATTTCATGAAAGGAAGTACAAAATATAATTTTGTAATATTATTTAAACACAAAAAAATAAAACTGTGTTCTTAGGTATGCTTATAGTTAGTAAATGTATAGACTGGAAGGTGGAAGACAATGTTTCATTTCTGTGTTTGGATTTGTATCATTTAGAGACATCTTTTTTCGTGTGAGCAGTATGCCATGTAAGCAGGAAGTAGGCAAAACTCAGAGTCTGAACATTTTTGGCAAACTAGTGTGTGTGTATGTGTGTTTTAATGATTTCAATGCTGGTGAGCAAAATTTTCTTTTAACAAATATATTCCATAAATTAGTAAATAAATATAGTTTCCTAATACAAATAAGTCTTTTATGCTTTTGCTCATAATATTCTAAAGGTTAAAGATTATATTTCTGGGAAATTAAATTATTAATCAGTTTTTATATTACTTATTGTCAAACACGAGCTTAACTGATATAGCTCTTTTGTAGCTTTGCAGAGAATTATAATCCTAACAGTAATTTGAAGTCTCAAAGCAATTAATGCCATTATTTTCTATCAAGATATCTTATCAAGTAACATTATGATCTATAATTTTCCCATTAATTTTAACCAAGAGTGAATAAAATTTTTGGAAGTCTTATGATTTCATTCTATAGGAAAAATCTGTACCAAATTTATGGTAAAGGCTGCCTCTGGGAAGTGAGTGCTGAGAGAAGAACAGCATTGGGTGGGCTGCAAAGGGAACTTTAATGTTATCAGTATGGTTTTATTTCTTTTATTAAAAAGTATCCAAGGCTGCCCTCGCCAGTGTTGCTTCATGGTTAGATCATTGGATTGTGCATGGAAGGGTCATGGGTTTGATTCCTGGTCAAGGGCATATACTTGGGAGCAGGTTCAATCCCTGGCCACTTCAGGGCACATGCATGAGGTAACCAACTAATTTATCTCTCTCAGATATCTCTCTCTCTCTCTTCCTTCCTCTCTCTCTCTCTCTCTCTTTCTCTCCCTCTCCCCTTCCCTCTCTCTCTCTTTCTCCTTCCCCCCTCCCTTACTCCCTACCACTCTCTAAAAAATCAAGGGGAAAAAATATCCTCAGGTGAGAATGAACAAATCAAGAAAGGTCTCCAAGGCAAAGATGACATTTGTTGGTTCGGAGTAGATATGTGTTTTCCAAAGGCAGAGTACCAGGCAGCACACATACCATGTATGCTCAGCAGGTTCACTGGGGAAAACCCACGGAGAAAGGATCGACAGCATTTTAAGACCACAGCTCCCCCGTATCCCTGCATTGCCCATTACCGTGTGTGGCCTTGCACAGTAGCAGGAGGAGGAGAAGGAGAAGGAGAAGGATACCTGGACTATGGAGGTTTTGAGGGACGAGATTTCTGAAACTCTGGCCCCTTCCTGATGTGATAAAAAAAACAACCAGAATACAATTGTGCTGTGACATAGCAGAACATTGGCTGCAGCCCTATCCTGTCAAGTCAGGATTCATGGTTTGGGGTAACATCAGTATGGCGCCTGGCATGAACAGGCGCCTGGGATCCAAGCCTTGCAATTATAGCAAGTGATGTAGCCAGTTGTCAACAGGATTAACCAACACGTCAGCATTTATTGTTTGTTGAAGCACCGTTCTCTCCTGGCATGATGGGAATTGGTTGCTGGGGGCCCAAATCTTGCTCTGTACAGAATTATGGTTCAAGCACTTGGCAGAAGCCAGTTTCAATGGGACACTGCACAAAGAAACTTCCTTTCTGGAGGCAGCCTGTAGAGAATTACTCCTGGATATTATTTCTACTCTTACGTTTCAGTGTACAAATGTTTGTCATATTATTCTATGTACTTGGGCTTTTACCTTTTCCTTCCCCAAATTAAAGAAAAAATAAAAGTGAAATCTTCAAAATGGGGCTTTAGAAACATAAAACACAAACACAATAAATTCATGCTGAGAGACACAGAAGGCAGAAAAAAATACACCATTCTTTCAGCAAATATTTACTAAGTATGCACTATGGCAGGGTCTATTTGGAGCAGTAAGAACATAATAGTGAACAAATTATGGAAGTGATCTATTATATTTACCCAAGTGAGAACAAGCTAGAAAGAGATGTGTTTGAGAAGCAAGCTGGGAACTGACTGGGAGTGTCAGGACTTGAAGGATGGAAGGAAAGCCACAGAGAATTATGGTACCGGCTAAAAGACAGGAACTGGCCTACATGTTATCTGAGGTGTTTGTAACTCTCCAGAGTTTATAGTACACTTTCACATATATTAGCTCACTCAACTCTTAGAACACTCTTTAGAAGTAGATAGATGTTAACTATTTCTAGACATAAGTGATTTTCTCAAGATTACCTTGACTGTGTGATTGGGAAATCTCCAGGCTCTGCTCCCAATTTCCATCTTTTCACTGTATTTTTCTTTAAAACTCACCTCCCATCTTTGGTTTCAGCCTCTTATATATGATCATTTTACCCCTTTAGTACAAAGGTCATTGTTATTATTACATGAAATACATAATCCACATAGAAATTCAGTCATTTTACTCTCTCTAAATCAAGTACTGTATTACAGATCATGAAAAAGCCTAAGGTAAAATAAAGATTAAAAGTTATTTTACAGATGAGAAAATTCAGCTTTATGCATTAAGCTAATCAGGAGCTGCCAGAATTGTCCCTTTACTGAATTCTTATAAAACTGCTTATCAAACTTCAGTGAAGGAGTCTTTCATAGAAAAGAGCAGATTTATACTAGGGATTTTTTCCCTTTTACAATCTTAGTGAAAAGATATGTGTATCACTAACATATATATTTGATTTATAAATGACAATTTAAAGACTACTTTACCTCTTAATTTGTATTTTATTGCATTGTAATTGTGTGACTTTTCTTTTTCTTTTCCAGAGAGATGTGATAGATAGTTTGCTTGGACCAAGGTCAAATCAACCAGCATAAATTGTCATTACTGATATCCTTTCTTGTTGATTGTTTTTTTTAAAGGAACAATGTTTAATATCTAATAGTCTGATTGGATGCAGTAAGCTGGGATTTTGATTTTAGAAAACAATATTTAATGTATAACTTCTATTTGAACTTAATAGAAATTTAATCAACCTTTATTCCAGAGATATGTTGTTAGTTTTTTATCCAAGCTAATTGTAAGGGTATTGTTGGGATTTTCTTAATTTTTGGAAGATACTCCTACTCCATTTCTTAATCGTATTCCAAGCATACATACATACATATAAAATGTCTATGTATGTTAGAAAATTATTATTCCTTTAGAAGAAAAGCTTGGAAGTTATTAGAATTACTTAAACAAAAATCTTTATTAAATCTAAGTTCTATACACATTTAAATCTTCTGTTTTCCAAGGTTTGTGAATTATGCAGGTGTTAGTATTAAGAAAATACTGGATTCTCATACTCAACTTTAAATCAGTATTCATCCTCTTAGATCTGAGAGCTGAGCTATAGAACTTTATTAGACTATTTGACAAGCAAAAGACATGACAGCAAAAGTCAGAATTGCACTGTTTGGCCAGCAGGCATGACACTCGCAGTTCAGGGAGAAGAGTTAGTCTGGGACACATCAGGGCTCCCTCCTCTGCATGCCCGGAATCTGCCCAGACTTAAGTGGGCCCACAGAGAAAACAGAAAGTCCCTGATCTATAGTTTGCATCAGGATGTTATTTTATAATGACTTCTAGGGCAAGCTTGTGGAAATAGAAGGAGTAGGAGGCAGTGACTCCTCCAAACATAGATTGCTAACAGTCTGTTCCATGCTGTTTGTTTCAACAAGTCCTGGTTTTTGTTAACTGAGGCTGAAGGACAGTATGGCCTATAAAGCATGTTACGTGAGGAGGACAAGACAAGGCATTTAAAACTCACTAAACTCTCTAAAAAAGATATATATTAAAACTAAGAATACAATCCGTGCAACAGTGGGAACTACCTTTCACAAGTATCAATTTCTTCAACATCTCCATTTCTTTGGAGCCATCCGTTAAACAAAAGCAAGGAAACTTTTAGGTAGACTGAGATCTTAGGTCATGTTATAAGGAACATACATTTCCTACTGGTAGAAGTCTATTGTAATACATCCCCTTGTCTTTCTGAAAGGTTGGACTTTCCATAGCACCCTGTGCAACAAAATAAAAACTTAATTTCATTGGAAGAAAAATGTTTCTTTTTATTATGTATTTTTGATCATTAAAATAATTTCACATATTCTACTCTCATTGAGCCTAATTGAAAAATAAAGCTATTTTATACTTCCTGGATCCTGGGCAACTGACCCTATTCCATTTTACCTTTCTGAACATCATTCTTGTAGACTCTCCCATACTTTTATATTAGCATCACACTTTTACTTTAAGATTTTCACTTGAGAGTTATAGAAACTATAGAAGGCATTATTTTGCTGGCTTGCTAGGCTGACTTTGGATTCTCACTAGAAAATTTTAGTTACCATAAAATTTTAAAAAATTAAAAACTTTATTTTCTTGGAGCAGTTTTATGTTTATAACACAATTGAAAGGGAGGTATGGAGATTTCCCATATGCCATCTGCCCTGAGAAATGCATAGCTTCTCCAGTTATCAACATCAACACCAGAGTGGTAAGTTTGTTATAACTGATGAACTTATACGGACATAATAATCACACAAAGTCCATAGTTTACTTTAGGGTTCACTTAGTGTTATATGTTATATGGGTTTGGGCAAATGTATAATGACATACATTCATTAAGTGCAGTATTATAAAGAGTGTTTTCTCTGCCCTAAAAATAATCTGTGCCATGCCCATTTATCCCTTCCCTCCCCCATCCTGTCTCGATAGTTTTGCCTTTTTGTCTGGATGTACCACAGTTAATTGTCATTCACTTACTGAAGGATATCTCGGTTGCTTCCCAATTTTGGCAATTATGAAGGAAGTTCCTATGATACCCATGTACATGTTTTCAACTCCTTTGAGAAAATACCAGTATGATTGCTGGAACCATATGGTAAGAGTATGTTTGGATTTGTAACTCCCAAACTGTCTTCCAAAACTGACTGTGCCAGTTTTCATTTCCACCAGCAATAAATGAAAGCTCAGCATCTACAGCAGGTGCTATGGGGGACAGAGAAACACATGATTTCAAGGGGCATGTTGGAGTTGCAAGATTTTCACACGTGGATAATTGCAGAATATAATAAGTTGGAATTCAGGCAGGTCTAATGTTGGAAGGAAGGAATCTAGCTGTCATTGAGCACTTATGAAGTTCCAGATAGTTTCATGGGCAACATTTCTTTCACTCTTCTGATAAGAATTCTGTGAAGTAAGTACTCTTACCGCCACTTACCATTTTACCGAAGGCAAAATTATTCACCCAGGTAGTAAGCAATGTGTCTAGGGAGCAAACCAAGTCTGCCTTCCTTCAAGAACTGAGGTTTTTGTTTATTCTACACTGTGCCTCCGGTAGGAAAAGGGAGATGGTGAATTGCTGTAATAAATGACAGTATTGTGGAGATACGACGAGTGGGGTGAAATGGAATTCTAGTGGGAATTCCAGCAGTAGGAATTGTCTGACCAGAATTTTGGAAATGAACCTACCATGTTCCAGAAATAGTGAGGGGACTGACTTCTCTGAATTTCTTCATTTTTTTTAAAAATTCAAGTAATTTAGAAGTTTGACTGGTATTCTTTCTGGTAGTCTTATATAAAGTGTGAGGCAGAATTTATTTAAGATTCTATTTTAATAATCAATTGTGTTTATGTCTAATCATAAAAAGTTAAAAAAGGAAAACATGATTACATAATAAATGCTGCCACCTATGATTGTAAAGGTTTCTATTTAGTTTGCAATGACTTTAGTAGCCATAGCTGTTTTGGCTCAGCGGATAGAGTTGGCCTGCGGACTGAAGGGTCCTGGATTTCATTCTGGTCAAGGGCACATGCCTGGATTGCAGGCTCAATCCCCAGGAAGGGGTGTGCAGGAGGCAGCCAATCAATGGTTCTCTCTCATCATTGTTGTTTCTATCTCTCGCTCCTTCTCCCTTCCTCTCTGAAATCAATAAATATATATATATTTAAAAAGTTAAATAAGTAAAATGACTTTGATAAACAAAAGTAGTTTTTAAAATGACCCATAGTTTTCATATTTTGGTAGGTGAGTTTCTTGAAAAATTATGAACTTACCACCTCCACCTTAATATTGAGTGGTTCAGAGTTACTAGATATTAACAGAAAGAGTAAGGGTTTTTAATCTCAAGAGAGTAAGCATAAATTTACTAGATTTACATAATTTGTTGATCTCTGGAGTAGAAAATGAAAATACACTAGAAAAAGTACATTCAGACTATCTATGACACACACAGCAGTGGAATGGATGTCTGTGTAAGGCTCTCTCTTTTTAACACCACTGATGTAATACTATTTATTTAACCTTTCATAGGTTTCAGAGCATTTTTCATATATTATTTATTTGATCAATTACCGGTTTACCAATCAGCATTCATTCATACATGAGTTCTGGGTGCTTGCCAGTGTGCCAAGGTGCTGATGAGTAAGCCTGAACCAAGTTAAAGTGAGAGAGGACTTTGGAAACAACACCCTGATAAAAACAGTGGGCCCCGCTTTTTATTTTCAGGCTAGAGGTTTAAATCTCCAGGGCACACACAGGGTTGTTTTGTGTTTGTGTGTTTTTTGTTCATAGCATGTAACTAATATCTTTGGAAGCTGCTGGTCGCAGAGCAGAGGTGGCCAGTACAACCCAAGTCAAGCTTTGCCTTGGCTACGATCCAGCTGAGTGACACTGGCTACATCACCCCTCTCTGCACTCGTGTCTCCTCCTCCATAAACTGAGGAGGCTGGCAAGGACTGAGTGCTTCCCAAAATGCCTAATCTCCCTGAAACAAGACCAACATGAAAAAAAAAATGATTCAATTTCCTTTCAGAAATCAATGCTTCGCGCCAAGAGTAGAACTTGGTTGCTGCCTTCCTTATCAGGGTCTGTTAAGGAAGTAGGGTTTTTGTTTGTTTGTTTGTTTGTTTGTTTGTTTTCTCTTTCTCTCTTCCTTTCAGTTGAGAGAGGAAGCTACTTCCAGCTTCCAAAGGAACACGAGGTTTCTGAGGAAAGCACACCGTAAAACCTTGGGCATGTGGGTTCCGCAGCGGAGGAAAGTCTTGGGCGTGGACAGCCACGGTGGGACCTGCAGGCTGTGTGCTGCCCCAGTGGCTGCTCCATGGCTGGCCTGAGTGCTCTTGGCTAAGACGAGAGCAGATGCCCGATGGGTGGCAGCGCTTTAGCACATGGTTAATCACAGTGTGTTACTGCCCAGTGCCCTGACATTATGGAATTTAAATAATAGCTTTTGGGTAGGCAATCTTCCTTTCCTAAAAGTTGTGTTTGAAGAATGGTTAAAACCACAATGAAGCCTATTTTCTTCCTTTGCTTAGATGACTGTTTTCAAATTTTCACGAATCCTTTGAAATTTCGAATGCTGTGCAGAATTGCAATAAAAATGCCATAAACAAAGCTTGCTATGATTTTTCTTACCTTTAAACATTTTTAAAAAATAACTTTAAAACAATAAACAGAAAATGCCGATGGTAGAAGAACCTAAACAATACAAATCAACTCTTATTTCATCAACTAGAAATAACTATCCACGCTTAGCTTTTGGGTTATTGTATATCACTGAAAATGTACACACTGATTTATTGTCAGGTATAAGAAACTACACAAAATGCCTTTCTCAAAGACCCCTAGAGTGCTCAAGAAATGTGCTTAGTATCATGCACTGACATTCTACTTGAGAATAGCTGGGGGCATGTATGTAACCATCAGGCCCCATTAATAGTTAAAGCCCAGAAAATGTTTGAGTAATATGCTCTTCCTATAGTCTGGGCCACCTTGCTTTTGCTGTCTTCTGTTGAGATAAAAGGACATTCTATTCTCATTCTGGAAGTAGAGAAACTAAGACCCAGACGGGCAAGGCATTGCAACACAATAGGGTGTTTTCACAGATAAAAAGACGAAGTTTTCACAAAACTGTTTTCACATCTAACTCTGACAGTCAACGCCTCAGTGGGTTGGAACAATAGTCAGACTCTGTTCATCTGAAGTGCTGTTCTGATCAATACTATAGTTTGTATATTTGAAGTCCATCTTCTACATATTGGGTACTCAATTGTGTCAAGTTATTGTGCATGGCATTTGAACATTTTACTTCCTGCCTTTATTGCAGGAAACCCATGAGGGTGGGATAGTACTTCACCGATGTCTTGTAGACAAGGAAACAGAGGCACAGTGGTATTAAATAAACGTGTCCTAAGTCACACAGCTGAGGAGGTGGTGTAATTGGATCCAATTTCAGGCTACTGAACAAAGGCAGTCAAGTCAAACTGGTAGTCGATGTATTCCCTACGTTACCACCAGGGAGTCCTTTTTTTAAAAGTGAGTTTCACTGGAGAAGGTCCTATGATGAGGCAGTAAAATTGATTATATTAAACTTCAACCCTGGTGCACATGCCTTTCAATATTCTGGGTGGTGAGCCGGAAGACTGCATGGAGCGCTTTTGCAGCATGCTCAAGTGTGATGTTCTGAAGGAAAAGCACTTGTGTGATTGAACTGTGAGCCTCCAACCAGCTGCTTTTCCCATGAAGCACCATGTTATTTTTCTTTAAAGAAGAAGATTGGAAAACTGTGGTTGATCAGATTCGGGTATTTGAAATGAAATGAAACCAGACTTGAAAAAGAACAAAGTGATCCTATAACTTCAAGAGAAACAACTGACACTATTTGTTGCCGATGATAAAACTGAAGCTTACAAGCAATTTTGGAAAACTTTTATTCATCAACAGGAGCATCAGTAGTGATATTAATGAATTTGATTTTTGCTATTGTGTAATGAAATGTGTCAACATTTGTAAGATCTGCATAACTAACTCAGTGAACCAGTATTTTCCAAGTATCAGTGCATGATGAAAGAAAACCATGAATGGGCACTCTGTGATGTTCACTGGTAAAAATATAAATAAATGTCTTTACATTATATTCTATATAATAAAGAGCTAATATGCTAATTAGACCAAACAGCAGAATGACTGTCCGGATGACCTGCTGGACGAAGACAGGTCTGCGAGGGCCGAGGCAGCTGGGGTTGCAAGGGCTTAGCCCCTTGTATGAATTTCGTGCATCAGGCCTCTACTATGTATATAATATTCTTTTAAAAAATACATTTTTATTGATTTCAGAGAGGAAGAAAGAGGGAGAGATAGAAACATCAATGATGAGAGAGAATCATTGATCAGCTGCCCCTGCACACCCCCTACTGAGGATTGAGCCCACAACTCCGGGCATGTGCCCTTGACCGGAATTGAACCTGGGACCCTTCAGTCCGCAGGCCGACTATCTGTCCACTGAGCCAAACCAGCTAGGGTTGTATATAATATTCTTGAACATTTAAAGAGTTTTATTCTATTACATATGTGTAAGAACTTATTTTGTTATAAACAGCTTTTAAATTTATCAAGTTCCAACTTCATCATATAATTTTTTTTTCTTTTGTTAAGTTGAAGAATTATGTTCATAGGCCCTGGCCAGGTGGCTCAGTTGGTTGGGGCATCGTCCTGTGCACCAAAAGGTTTCAGGTTTGATTCCTGGTCAGGGCACATACCTATGTTTTGGGCTTGATCCCTGGTGGGGGCGTGTATAGGAGGCAACTGATCAATGTTTCTCTCTCACATCGATATTGCTCTCTCTCCCTTTTCCCCTCTCTTTAAAATCAGTAAAACATATCAGTGAGGTTTAAAAAAAGAATTACATTGAAAGCCTTCCTCATGTTGAAATTTCTCTGCATTCTCAGAATAAATATTTTTTAATGTTCAGAATGACTGAACTGTTAATATTTTACTTGAAATTTGTTGTCTATCTGTGTTCATAAGAAAAATTGATCTCTACCTGTTTGGCAGTGAAGATTAATTTCATAAAATGAAGGTGTTATCTGTTCTTTAGAAATTTGGAAGAAAAAAAGCTATAGGCAGGTAGACAGACAGGAGCAGAGCAAGGGTGATGGGTCAGGTACAGAAGATCACCAGGGTGGGAAGCCCTGAATGCCTAGCAAGGAGCAAAACTGGGAAAACAAGAACCTCATCCCCAGGGTAATCTTTCTTCCCTAGCAAATCGCTTGGCAGGTGGTTTAGAGCCCCTGATCTTTTCATCCTTAAAGATAACATCTAGGCCTCAGGTGTATTTCAGCTCCAGGCTCAGAAAAGCAGCAAAACCAGACAAGTGACTCCATGGCTGCCTCAGGACCAGCTGCATTGACTAATGACCCCCTGCCCTGGCGCTGATGAATCCATGGAGACCGTGAGCCTGAAAGAACACATCTGGAAAACTGATGAATATCCCTGAGACCCTCCCCTGAGACGTCGCCTAAGATTCCCACCTGTAAGAGGTGAATGTGCTCAGGATGAAGGAAGGACCCAGTCAGTGTGTGCGCTCCCCCAGGTGAGCATGCCCATGCATTTCCTGCCTCCTCCTCTCCTCTATGGGACCCCATGAGACTTGCAACAAGGGGAGCAATGGGCAGTGGCAGCTCGTCCTGGGCTAACATCCTGACCCTGTCCCCAAGGCTCCCTTTTCCCTGACTTCCCAGTGGGCTAAAGCAGTCTGGCCTAGGCTCTCGTGTTGCTTCTTTCTTCTATGCCCTTCCTTGTTTCACTGTCCCAAGTATATTTTTGCTGAGGGCAGTAAATTCTTATTTACTTTGCTATACTTCGTCTCTTGATTGAAATCTTTCCTTCAACAAGACAAGAACTGAGGTCTCATTGTCTCGCCGGTAACAATAGTATCTTTTGCTTGGTGACTTTTAAAAAAATTCACTGCAATATAATACAACCAAGTGTGCAACTTTTCAGTTTCATGGGGACACGGCCACACATATTTGGTTAATGTCCATGGCTGCTTTTGTGCTTCAAGGCCAGAGTGTATAAGCTGTGACAGAGACCTATGGTCTACAGAGCTGAAAATAATTACCGAGTGGCCCTTGACATTTTGCTGACCAGTGCTTAAGAACATTCATATTTCCTCAAATTGACCCACCTCCCTAGAATGGGTCCTTTCAAGGCTTTTACTTGTGTTTATGAACTGGGATGCAAATTGACTGTTTTTCAAATTTTTTTTAAGGGTCTTGCCCAAGTAAATTTCTTGTTATAAATTTCCTTAAAGAAAAATATAATGTATTTTTATAATTAATTACATTTAATTCATTTTTTTAAGTTTTAAAATGAACTAATGACTTCGTAAGCTTAGTATTTTTTATATGAATTTTAAAAATGATTTCCTAGCACCCCCTGCACAATCAGGAGTTCTGTCCTTTGGCTAGTTGGATGATTCACCCTCATCTTCGTCTGTCTGTGGGAAGCAGCCACTTTCTTTTTTTATTATGATAAATGGAAAACGAAGCTTAGTGCTCCCATACTGGTTATACTGGTTCCTTGCCTTGCTAAGTAGGGAAAAAATAGCCCCGTAGGTGGGTGGGGAACCACAAGTTTCAAGTTATATCCTGCACTAAAATTAAAGAAAAAAAAATGTGTACCTTCATTAAACTAGCAAGGAAAGGAACCGAGATTACAGAAAACTTTTAATCAGATACTTAACATACTTAAGCCTCAATCAACCTTCTATTAGTATGTGTGCATGCATAAGAAGAAGGAAGAGAACATATAGTTCACATGGACAAGAGGACCGGAAAACATAAGTGGCACTGAGCAAAAGCAGAGAAAGGGATTGAGAAAGGGCTCAAAGGGAGGCAAGACAGCTGACTGGAGGAAGTGTACAGACCAGCAGCGATTAGCAAAAAGAGGCTATGTTTGAACGAATAGGATTTTATAGTAAATGTTGACTTTAGGAGAAATTATTTGCCATTCAAAGATACCAGTAGTAGATGGTCAAAACTTTGAAAAGAAAAAACATAACCTAGGGCATTACATGATGGTGGTGAGCAGAAATTGCTAAAACATATGCTCAATTCTTTATTTTTTAATTTATTTTCTTTCTTTATTGATTAAGGTATTACATATGTGTCCATTGCCCGCCCCCCCCCCCCACTCATACCCTCATCCCCCTGTTGTCTGTGTCCATTGGTTAGGCTCATATGCATGCATACAGTCCTTTGGTTGATATCTTCCCCTTACCCCCTCCCTCCCCTACCTTCCCTCTGAGGTTTGAGCATCTGATCAATGCTTCTCTGTCTCTGGATCTGTTTTTGTTCATCAGTTATGTTGTTCATTATATTCCACAAATGAGTGAGATCATGTGATATTTATCTTTCTCTGACTGGCTTATTTTACTTAGCATAATACTCTCCAGGTCCATCCATGCTGTTGCAAATGGTAGAAGTTCCTTCCTTTTTACAGCAGCGTATTCCATTGTATAGATGTACCACAGTTTTCTAATCCACTCATCTGCTGATGGGCACATAGGCTGTTTCCAAATCTTAGCTATGGTAAATTGTGCTGCTATGAACATAGGGGTGCACATATCCTTTCTGATTGGTGTTTCTAGTTTCTTGGGATATATTCCTAGAAGTGGGATCAGTGAGTCAAATGGGAGTTCCATTTTTAGTTTCTTGAGGAAACTCCATACTGTTCTCCACAGTGGCTGCACCGGTCTGCATTCCCACCAGCAGTGCACGAGGGTTCCTTTTTCTCTGCATCCTCGCCATATGCTCAATTCTTTAGGAAAATAGGCTCTGCAGGAAGAAACTGGAGATCAAGAGTAAGATTCTACGATGGGTCCAACATTTTACACACTGCCTCTCCCTCTCCTTGGCAAGAACATCATTGGTGATCATTGATCAGTAATAAGTAATGATCATTATTATAATCATTTCTACCTTTGAGAATACGGAGGCTCAGGACACTGGCCACTTTGCCTAAACTTCACAGTTAGTCAAGATTCAAAGCTAAAATGAAATGTTTGTCCAATCTGTGCTAAAACAAAACCAAAACCAAAATCCTAGATCGCATTGCTGCTCAAAAGAAATGCATTCAGAAGCTGAGGCGAGTGCAGCTGGAAGGATGTTTGGCAGACTTGGCGTGAGGAACCACTTCTGCTGTTTGTGAAAACAACACAGGGGTGGGGGGGGGGAGGGGGGGGAGGGTGTGTGTGTGTGTGTGTGTGTGTGACCGGATTGCAGGATGTGGAAGCCAGAGGAGCAGAGAAAGTCTGAGGCTGTGGGTGCAGGCCACTTCCTTAAACATTTGAGAGCAAAACATCATAGTAAGTGATCAATAACCATTTAATATTGACTTTTTCTTAATGGTTTTTTTTTTTAAATAATATCCAGAAAGACAGGTCAGGTAATGGTCCCAACAAGGAAAGTGCTCATTCTCTAAAATGTTAGGTTTAAAAGTTACAATTTCTCAATTGTTGGTTTTTAAATCACTCCCATATGCTGGATAATTCTCAAGAGTTTTGTGTCTTTTTTTAAATCAATGAACTGATGTAGTGCTTCATTTCCCAGCACATACTCTGTGGGACCCTGTCGTCACGCCTCCTATGAACAACGAGCACAGACAACAAACAGCATCTTGGTGCAAGGTGCTAGCGTATTTTTGAGAGAACCTTTGCATTTCCTATGATGCCTGATATCAGAAACAGATCGAATAGAAATAGTTTAAAGTGAAGATAAAAAGGAAGGCATTAGTGAATTTGCTTCAGGGGGAAATTTTCCCTATTGATTTTGGGGGAGGGTTTCCTGCTGACATTCCCAGAGTTCACAGAATTGCCCATAATTTGCTATTAGTACTGACGATACCGCTGAAGAGGCTGCTGCTGCTGCTGAATATTTTATAAGCGGGAGGAAGATGTCAGGTCTCCGTTTGGAGGGCTGCCAAGTCTAAATCTCTCACCTTGATGTTGTAGCTCCTCTCCACTTCCACTTTTTCGGCTGCTTGAGAATATCTCCATCTGAATGTCCCATTATTAATTCAACAAGTTCACATTCAAACTCAGTCTTCTTTTAAAAATATATTTTATTGATATTTTACAGCGAGGAAGGGAGAGTCAGAAGCATTGATCAGCTGCCTCCTGCACACCTCCCACTGGGGATGTGCCCACAACCAAGGTACATGCCCTTGGCCGGAATCGAACCCGGGACCCTTCAGTCCACAGGCCGACGCTCTATCCACTGAGCCAAACCGGTTAGGGCTCAAACTCAGTCTTTCAGTCCTCAATTCTCCTTGCTGACCTCCTTCGTTTTGCTAATAGGACCATTGATCTAGTTGCCCAGACTCAAACATTGAACAGCTAGCAAAGGAGCCACTTTGATGAGGGATTCCTATCAGGCACTGTACTGCTAAGAGCTTTAGAAGCATAAATTTTCACTTGTGTTTAGTAAGCAGAGGCTGTACCCTCACAGGCCCGTCATAGCCCTCCCTTTGAGTAAGTGTTCTGTCTCCTGGGACTGGGCTGACTCCAAAACCCTGTGAGGTAGGTACCAGCGTTATCATTACCTTAAGATGAAGAAGTTGTGGCTAAGTGAGGCTGGTAATTCGTTTAAGGTTACTTAACTAGTGACTGGGGCAGCAGGACTCAGACCTGAGACTGCAAACACCCAAAGCTCCACACCTTCAACCACCTGTCCTGTTCCCTTAAAGTCACCTCTGAGTACCCTTCCCTTGTGCCTGATTTGCCCTGTTTTCCATTTCAATGTCACCACTCAGTTCAGCCTCTCATTGCCTCCCACTAGGACCTGGGTGGTCTTTCTGCTCTCTGCTGGTGGATTTCTCTGAAGGAATCGTTTCATGACTACCATTAGCTGAACGAAAAGCCTTCGATGACTACCCGGGGTCAGAGCGTTGCTTTCTAACCCAGACATTCAGGTTACCACCCACGAGCCCTTCCCATCTTAGTTCTGACCACTTATCTTTATAAACACTATTTTTTACCTAGGCTGGACTTTTTCCTGTACTCAGACCTCCTCTGTCTGTTGAAATCTACTTCATGGTCTAGGCAAGTGCTACCTCCTTCATGAATCTTTTCCTGATTCCCTTATTACAATAAAGATATTCTGGAATTTTCTTATAAAGTTATATTCTAGCCTGAACTGTGGTCACTTGTGTACTCATCATCCCGATAGGATGCTGGTCCCTCGGGTTAAATGGTGTGATACTAGTGTCTTTGTGGTTGGTAGTTAGGTAGTATAGTGCCTTCCTATGATTCTTACTCAGATGGACTAAATTTTATTGTTAGGTGCTGTCAGGATGTGTGGTCCACGTATTCAAGATGTTGTCAATGTAGTAAGGGAAACAAAACTATTGTTCAAAAAGCAGCTAGAGGATAATCAGGCTCCACTGTGAGAGTGATGAGAGGAGAATTGGAGGAAAATAATGGATGGAGAAGGATTTAGAGAAAAGGTGAGACCTGCGTTTAATGCTGAAAAGTGAAGAAAGTTGCTGTAAGTGGAAGGAAAAGGCACCCATCTGTAGAGATGGGTGTGGGGGAAGGATGGCACTTTAGGGACAACTATTGAGAAGGAAAAGTACCAGGGAAATTCAGGATGTTTCAGAGTAAAACCACTCCCTCAAATTTACAGTGACATTTCTTTTTAAGAAAATGTTTAATTTTTAAATTGATATATAATTGACATAATATTGTGTAAGTTTCAGGTGTATGACATGTTGATTTGACACATTTATATATTGCAATGTGCTTACCACCGTGGTGTTAGCTAACACATCCATCAAAATTTCCTACCACAAGGCTTTTTGTGATAACCAGCATTCTTCCCAGTTAGTCACAAGTAGTGAGTTTTTACTATATTTTTATACGACTAGATAATTTCTAAAATTCATCATTGATGACCTGAATTACATACAGTAAATGGCAATATACTGGCAAATTGCTTCCTTTTTGCTTTTTAACAGCCATCATGTTTGTTGTTTATTTTTTTTTTAAATTGATTTCAGAGAAGAAGGGAGAGGAAGAGAGAAATAGAAACATCAATGATGAGAGAGAATCATTTCTTGGCTGCCGCCTGCCTGCCCCACACCAGAGATGGAATCCGCAACCGGGTCACGTGCCCCAACCGGGAATTGAACCATGACCTCCTGGTTCATAGGTTGATGCTCAACCACTGAGCCATGCCGGCTGGGCACATAATGTTTTAAGGTTTGATTCCTAACACAGCCTGGTACAGATGGTAAGAAAATCTCATGGATGAAATTTTAGAACTACAAAAAAAAAACCCAGCCATTTTTATATTGGATTTTCTACATACTAAATAATTTCCTTCATTCTTATTTAGTCATGCAAAATTGCTCTATGATTGTTCCTGCTATTGTTCCGACAGGAGAGATGTTCTCAAATGTGTAATGAAAATATGAAGCTAATTTACTTACTGTTTTTGTGATATAATCCAGATTCAAAACTGGTCTATGGAGACTGACAAATATTGGTTGTGATAAATTATTACACAGACATTTTCCCTCTAAGGCACTAACAGAAAAAATAACAAAAATCGTATAGTTCATTTTGAAAAGCTACCTCCAAAGCCAGAGAAGGCAAGAGATTTTAAAAGTATATGTGTTTTGGGTGAAAAACGAGACATCGATACATTTTAAAACTATAAAGAACTGACTGTTTTCCCATTTGTTAAATTCTTTTTGGTATGAGTTACACACATTTTTCCCTTAGGATTACCGTGTTGCTAATTTTCTCCATATGTGTACAATTTGTCTTTGACCTTTAACTAATGTCCTCTGGGCAGTCCACTTACCGTCCAAGAACAATGCCACAGCATCACTTTACACGCTGAAAGCTCCATAAAAACAAATGATCCATGGCACAAACTACATTAACCAGCAGAATAAGAAGCTATTTCAGCCCTATAAATTTTAGTGCCATCCATTGAAAACCACACTGGGTCACTTCTAAATT